>NC_064838.1:12795000-13420000 GCF_024166365.1 Elephas maximus indicus | reverse complement strand
ATGATTCCAGGTATTATGTGATTTTCCTGGCTCTATGATGTTAATGGGAAACCCTGATGGTGTAGTAGTTAAGAGCTATGGCTGCTAACCAAAAGGTCAGCAGTTCGAATCTACCAGGTGTGCCTTGGAAACCCTATGGGGGCAGTTCTACTCTGTCCTTTAGGGTCGCTATGAGTTGGAATCCACTCGATGGCAATGGCTTTGTTTTGTTTTGTTTTTTATGACGTTAATGAGGGAAGATGGGCAGCAGTTATGTCAGTGAGGCAGGACTTGACCTACAAGATTGGATTGTGTCTTGAGGCAATCTTTTGAGATATAAAAGAAAGAAGCAAGCAGAGAGACAGGGGGACCTCATACAACCAAGGAAGCAGTGCCAGGAGGAGAGCGCATCCTTTGGGCCTGGGGTTCCCGTGCACAGAAGCTCCTAGTCTAGGGAAATACTGATGAGAAGGCTGATAGAAAGAGAAAGGCTTCCTCTGGAGCTGACACCATGAATTTGGACTTTGAGCCTATTATACTGTGAAGAAATAAATTTCTCTTTCTTAAAACCATTCGCTGTGGTATTTATAGCAGCACTAGGTGACTAATACCGTAACCATAGCTCTTAACCACTGCACCACCAGGGCTCCAGTGTCCTGCACAAGATTCCTAAATTCAGTATGTTTCCAAGTTTACAAGCCAAACAGCATAGGCAGTGCAAACAAAAGAGATATATGTATATCTGTATATAATATATGTATATGTATTTCTACAGACCTACATCTCTCTCTCTCTCTATATATATATATACGCACATATATATGTCTAAATCTTCATATATTTCTGTAAAAATATTCTGTTCCCTAAGCACATGAAAAAAAAAATCTGCACTGAATTGCTGCAGGCATTCTACCACTGAAGATCTGACATCTTGTATCAGGTTTTCCTACTCAGGGAGCCAGGGTCTGTATTTTTCTGGCTTCTCATTTACCTCCTAATTACCATAGGCCCTTAGCCACTTGGGTAATTTTAAGATTTAAAAGAGATATGATTAAGAACAATCAGAAATTAATTTTCTAGCAACTCAGATTCACAGCCAATGTGTGTGTGCTGTTGTTGCTTTGTTGACTTTGGGGTGGGTACTGGGCGGGTCTGCTTTACACAAACAATGATGGCCAGACTACTGTGTCTAATTTGTGATCAGCCTCCAGGCTGGGAAACAAAGGGGAAGGGCTCCCTTCCACAATGCAGTGACAAAAAGAGAGGCCTTTCTATCCCTCTGAATTTGTGCTCTTTCCCAGGACTTTTGAACCATTTTTATAAAGAAGTGAAAGGAAATGGCAGGCAAGAAAGAGACTTGGTACACTCTCCTTGTTTGCCACTGCACCATCTGCTTTCAGACTCGTGATTACTTCTTAATGATTTCACTCTTGTTTTATTTTTCCATACATGTTTTGAATTATAAGAAATATTTGGCAGACAGGGCTGGCTTTTAGACCTTGAATTCTTAGGATCATCCTAGTTCAATGATTGATTTGCTTTCTGTACTTCCCTCCCCTCAGTAGATTGCATATAGTGGACATTGAATAAATAAGGCACTAAATTTAATAGCCTACCTAGATTCCTGGTGGTGCAGTGGTAAAGCACTCGGCTGCTAACTGAAAGGTCAGCAAGTTCAAATCCTCTAGCCATTCCATGGGAGAAAGATGTGGAAGTCTGCTTCCATAAAGGTTAGAGCCTTAGAAACCCTATTGTGCAGTTCTACTCTTCCTATAGGGTCACTATGCATCAGAGTGGGTTTGGATTTTTGGGTTACAGATTCTATGTGTTTGAAGGCTTGGCTCAAATCTCACCTCTTCCATGGTGCATTTGAGTCTGCACAGATCTCTCCCTCTGAATTCCATCATAGCTGTTGCCTGTGCTGCGCATTCACTCAGAATTCATTTTTTATAGAGCACTTAATCTCTTCCAGTTACTGTTCCAGGAGCTGAGGATACAGCAGTGACAAAACAGACAAAAATCCCCGCTCTTCCAAAGTTGACATTCCAGTCTATCACTGATACCTATTAAAGATACCTCCAAATGCTGGTTAGATTTCTGTGTACATCATTTGGCTCTCCAACTAAATTTTACATTTTTTGAAAGCAGAGACTTTTAGTCTTTTTTTTTTTTTTTTCCATTTTGCACAACGCACTTTGAATAATATATCTTCAGTGCAGCAAGAGTTTGTTAAATGTTTCAGAATTTGGGGACAGAAGCATTCTCAAACCCGCCAGTAATATACTCACAGTAAATAATTGTTTCTGATGCCCACTTTGGATTAGTGACAATTTCCACTATAGTTAGTAATTTAAAGTACTCACAGAGGGTGGATTCATGAAATACACAGCATCATCTCAAGCTTTAGAAAGCAACATTCTTAGAGGGGAAAATTGCACCCAATGACAGGACTCCAAAATACCTAAAACTAACAGTACTGAAAAGAGAAATTGACAATTCCACAATAGTAGTAGCAGACTTCAACACATCGCTCTCGGTGAAGGACAGAACATCTAGAAACTCAACAAAGATACAGAAGATCTAAAGGCTACAATCAGCCAACTTGAACTCATAGACATATATAGAACAGTCTACCCAGCAGCTGCATAGTGTACATTCTTTTCCAAGGCACATGAAACATTCTCCAACTTAGGCTACATCTTAGGCGAAAGCAACCCTCAACAAAACCCAAAACATTGAGATAATACAAAGTATCTTCTCTGATCGAAATGCCCTCAAAGTAGAAATTAACACAGGAAGAGCAAGGAAAAAAAAAAAAAAAATCAGTTACATGGAAGCTGAATAACTCCCTGCTTAAAAACCACTGAGTAATAGAAGAAATCAAAGATAAAATCACATAATCCCTAGAATCAAACAAGAATGAAAACCCATCACACCAAAACCTTTGGGACACAGCAAAGGTAGCGCTCAGAAGTCAATTTATAGCAATAGATGCACACATCAAAAAAAGAAGAAAGGGACAAAATCAAAACATTAGCTACACAACTTGAACAAACAGAAGGAGAGCAGCAAAAGAAGCCCACAGCCACCAGAAGAAAGGAAATAATAAAGATCAAAGCAGAAATAAATGAAATGGAGAATAGAAAAACAAAAGAAAGGATCAACAAAACCAAAAGTTGATTCTTTGAAAAGATCAACAAAACTAACAAACCACTGGCCAAACTGACAAAAGAAAAACAGGAGAGGCTGCAAATACCCCAAATAAGGAATGAAATGGGAGACAATACAACAGACCCAACTGAAATAAAAAGGATCAAAACAGAGTATTATGAAAAACCATACTCCAACAAATTTGAAAACCTAGAGGAAATGGACAAATTTCTAGAAACCACTACCTACATAAACTAACACAAAATGATGTTGAAAGCCTGAACAAACCATAACAAGAGATGAGATTCAAAAGGTAATAAAAAAAAGACCTGGCCCAGATGCCTCACTGGAGAATTCTACCAAACATTCAGAGAAGAGTTTACACCAGCACTACTCAAACTATTTCAGAGCATAGAAAAGGAAGGAATACTTCTAAATTTATTCTAGGAAGCCAGCATAACCCTGATACCAAAACCAGGCAAAGGCACCACAAAAAAAAGAGAAAATTACAGACCAATATCTCACATGAATATAGATGCAAAAATTCTCAACAAAATTCTAGCCAATAGAATTCAGCATCGTGTCAAAAAAATAATACACCATGACCACGTAGGATTCATACCAGGCATGCAAGGATGGTTCAACATTAGAAAATCAATCAGTGTAATCCAACACATAAATAAAAGAATCACATGATTATCTTAACTGACCCAGAGAAGGCATTCAATAAAGTCCAACACCCATTCCTATAAAAACTCTCATTAAAATATGTATAGAAGGGAAATTCCTCAGCATAATAAAAGACATCTATACAAACCAACGGCCAACATCATTCTTAATGGAGAAAGGCTGAAAACATTCCCCTTGAGAACGGGAGCAAGACAAGGCTGCCCTTTATTACCACTCATATTTAACATTGTGCTGGAAGTCCTAGCTAGAGCAATAAGGCAAGAAAAAGAAATAAAGGGCATCAAAATTGGTAAGGAAGAAGTAAGACTGTGTTGCCTGATTAGGGTCTGTGCCCAGGAGCAGCCAAGCCAATGAAACATACTTCGTCAGAAAGTTTATTAGGAGATGATACCAACGGGAGGTCTGGTAGCAACGCAGGCTGTCTTTATGGAGTCCCAAAAAGCAATTTCTACATCAGAGCTTATATATCATTTTTGCAAGGATTACATAGTGTCTTCAAACATGTAGCCCACAGATGTCGGGTGAGTATACATCAGAAGACAATTACAAGAAACTCTTTATCCAACGAAAAGTATGCATGCTGGACATCTGGACTCAGCTAGTGGAATTGGCCTGCCAAGTTTACTCTAACTGAGTTAAGGAGCAAGAAGAAAGTTACAGACCAAAAGTGCCAGACAGCTTTCCTTGCTGCTGTCTTGCAGGCTGAAGGCCATCTCCCAAAGGAAAAAAGAAAAGGAGGAAGACCAAGGCCGCAAGAGTTGAGAAGGCCCACACCCCTTTGGAAAGAGACCAGTGCAGCTGGCATAATAAAAAAGGACATTGAAAGTGAGAGTGTACAAAATGCCAAGAAAAAAAACTTATAAGTTACTTAGAGTATCATTATGGCATTAGTTATGCCAAGCTCTGTATCGCCCATTTTGAAAAGGAGAAAACATGTTGCGAAGTATTAAGGTCACGGCTGTCCCTATTTGCGGATGATGTGATACTATACATAGATAACCCAAAAGACTCTGCGAGAAAACTACTGGAACTAATAGAAAGATTCAGCAGAGTAGCAAGATTCAAGATAAACATACAAAAGTCAGCTGGATTCCTATATGCCAATAAAGAGAATGACGAAAAGGAAATCAGGAAACAATACCAGTTATAGTAGCCCCTAAAAAAAAAAAAAAAAACAGGAAAAGACCTATAAAAAGAAAACTACAAAACACTACTGCAAGAAACCAAAAGAGATCTACATAAATGGAAAAACATACCATGCTCATGGACAGGTAGACTCAACATTGTGAAAATGACAATTCTACTCAAAACAATCTACAAATATAATGCAATCCTGATCTAAATACCCACAACATTCTTTAAAGATGGAAAAAGTAATCATTAAGTTTCTATGGAAAGGGAAGAGACCCCAGATAAGTAAAGCACTATTGAAGAAGAATAAAGTAGGAGGACTCACACTACCTGACCTCAGAACCTACTATACAGCTATGGTAGTCAAAACAGCCTATTACTGGTACAACAACAGATACATTGACCAATGGGACAGAATTGAGAACCCAGAGATAAACCCATTCATCTACAGTCACCTGATCTTTGACAGGGGTCCAAAGTCCATCAAATGGTTAAGAAAAGATAATCTTAACAAATGGTGCTGGCAAAACTGGATGTCCATCTGCAAAAACACGAAACAGACCCATACCTCACCCCATATCCAAAAAATAGTTCAAAATGGTTGAAAGACCTAAATATAAATTCAATACTATAAAGTTTATAGAGGAAAAAATAGGATCAACGCTACAAGCCCTAATACATGGCATTAACAAGATAAGAATCATAACTAACAACACACAATCCAAAAGATAAGCTAGATAACAGGGATCTTCTAAAAATTGAACACTTATGCTCACCAAAAGTCTTCATCGAAAGAATACAAAGAGAACCTACAGACTGGAAAAAAAACTTTTGGCTATCACAAATCTGACAAAGGTCTAATCTCTAAAATCTACAGAAAAATCTAACACCTCTACAACAAAAAGACAAAAAAATCCAATTAAAAAGTGGGCAAAGGAAAAGAATGGACACTTCACTAAAAAAGACATTCAAGCGACTAACAGACACATGAGGAAATGGTTGTGATCAGTAGCCATTATAGAAATGCAAGTCAAAACCACAGTGAAATACCATCTCATCTCAGCATTACTGGCACAAATCAAACAACCAGAAAATAACAAATGTTGAGGAGGCTGCAGGGAAATTGGAACTCTTATGCACTGCTGGTGGGAATGCAAAATGGTATAACCATTTTGGAAAAAGATATGGTGTCTCCTTAAAAAAAGCTAGATATAGAAATAGCATATGACCCAGCAATCCCACTCTGTGGAATATATCTTAGAGAAATAAGATCCATCACACAAACAGACATATGCACACCCATGTTCACTGCAGTATTGTTTACAGTAGCAAGAAGACAGAAGCAACTTAGATGCCCATCAACAGATGAAAGGATAAACAAACTATGGTACACACAAAGGAGTACTATGCAATAATAAAGAACAATGATGAATTTGTGAAGCATCTCACAACAGGGATGAATCTGGAGGGCATTATGCTGAGTGAAATAAGTCAATCACAAAAGGACAAATTCTGTTTGAGACCACTACTTTAAAAACTCATGAAAAGGTTTACACACAGAAAGAAACACTCTTTGGTGGTTACAAGGGAGGGCTGGGATGGGGATGAAAAAACACTAGACGATAGATAAGTGTTAACTTTGGTGAAGGGTAAGACAGTACACAACACTGGGAAAGCCAGCACAACTCGTACAAGGCAAGGTCATGAAAGCTCCATAGACACATCCAAAATCCCTGAGGGACCTGAGTTACTGGGATGGGGACTGTGAGGACCATGGTCCTGGGGAACATCTAGGTCAGTTGGGATAACATAGTTTATAAAGAAAATGTTCTACATTCTACTTTGGTGAGTAGAGTGTGGGTCTTAAAAGCCTGTGAGCAGCCGTCTAGGATACTCCACTGGTCTCACCCCTTTGGGAGCAGGGAAGAATGAAGAAAACTAAAGACACAACGGAAAGATTAGTCCAAAAGACTAATGGACCACAACTACCACAGCTTCCACCAGACTGAGTCCAGTACAACTAGATGGTGACCGGCTACCACCACTGACTGCTCTGACAGGGATCACAATAGAAGGTCCCAGACAGAGCTGAAGAAAAATGTAGAACAAAATTCTAACTTACAAACAAAAGACCAGACTTACTAGCCTGACAGAGACTGGAGAAACACTGAGAGTATGGCCCCTGGACACCCTTTTAGCTCAGTTATGAAGTCACTCCTGAGGTTCACCCTTCAACCAAAGATTAGACAGGCCCATAGAACAAAATGAGACTAAAGGGGCACAGCAGCCTAGGGACAAAGACTAGAAGGCAGAGGGGGACAGGAAAGCTGGTAGTGGGGAACCCAAGGTTGAGAAGGGAGAGTGTTGACATGTGACAAGTCGTGGGGTTGTTAACCAGTGTCATAAAACAATATGAGTACTAACTGTTTAATGAGAATCTAGTTTGTTCCGTAAACCTTCATCTAAAGTACAATAAATATATATTATATAAATACATATATGTTTGTTTATATAAATATATGTGTATATATATATATATATATATATAGGTCAGCAGTTCGAATCTACCAGGCGCTCCTTGGAAACTCTATGGGGCAGTTCTACTCTGCCCTATAAGGTCGCTGTGAGTCGAAATTGAGTGGACGGCAGCAGGTTTGGCTTGGTTTATATATATTATATATATATATATATATATATATATATATATATATATATATATATATATATATATATATATATATATATATATATAAAGGACGAACTGGTTGATGATGGCAAAGAACCCTTCCTTCTTTTCTCTTCACAACCATAAGACAAGGCCACAGAACTCTGGGCTAGGGAACTAGCTGAATGAAGTAAACTTTAAAGTCCTTTAACTGCAGTCTTATCATGTGCCAGCTGTGTAGCGCTGCTTACCTCATCAGGCAGAGGTTAAACATGCCCAGGAAATTAGCCAGGTCTAGGGCAAGACTTCCCAGAGTCCCAGGCTTTGCAATTTCAAATCTTGCCCTAGATTGCTCCTGGTCAAGGTATATGTAAGACCAAGAATTTTTTTTTTTTTCTAGAACTACTAGACCTATTCTTTACCTTTGTTCTCTTTACGAATAAAATTTATTGATTGTCTATGAGCGAGAATGACTTGCTGGTTTTATAGGTGTTTGTCTTCCTTCTAGCTTACCTAGAATTTTCACTACTGTTTGTTTTCATTCTTTCTTCTCGGTGTCTTTTCCATTTACTACACAGACATTTCCTAGTCTCCCTCTACTGCGGCAACGGGAAGGAGATGAAAATTTAAAAAAGAAATTTGCAAATAACCTTCCTAGGTTTAGAATAAAACCTTTAGAATAAGCAGTTTTTTCTTGAGGAGGTCAGGTCAATATATAAATTCACAAATTGTGCTTACCAACATTTCCAAAATACTAATAAAAAAAATATGTAACCAGGACACAATATATAACAATAACTGACTTAGCAAACAGGTTTGTTTGTGTGTGTGTGTGCGTGTGTCTGTGTATTTGTCACGTTTGTTTTGGGCATAAGAGTATTAGATATGCAAAGTCTGATGACTCTCAAGTACGTGACCTTTCTGGAAGGACTTAACATATTCAGTCGTGCCCCATTTGGTACACAAAGACAATTCATTACTGAAATATCCTGCAGACTTGAAAGATCATCCTAGACAATCCATGCTTTGTAATCTAATCCATTTGTATAAAGAAGAAAATATCTTGAACAAATGCCAAATCCACCTCCTACATCAAACAGCTTTTTGTTTTTTACTTATTTGACAGGTTTTCTGCCAAAAAATAACAAATCTATATCAAGTGATGAAAGTTGTAAGGCTAGCCCTTTTTAATCCTCCGTGGTACACTTAATTTAGAGAGTTGGTAGATGAGCTTATAGAGGGGACGTATACAATTTTCCTTCTTATTAGTATCCAGTTTAGCTTCAGATATTACCAATCAACACTTTCTCTTTTCTACTTCATCAACCCCATGAGATTATATTCAAATTTAATTGAGCTAAAAACTTTTTTTTTGAATGCCAGCCCCATGTTACGTGCTGTGCGGAAACTCAAAAAGAAAAAGAAAACCCTGTTTTCTGAAAGAAATTCACATATGGAATCCCAAATAGCCATAAAAACTAAATTATTGGGGCTGCCATTATAAAGAAATGAGTTTCCTCAAGACTAACCTGAAATTACAAAGCAAGTTGCCTAACCTTTACTTTGGTGCATTGTTATGCTGATTTATTTTCAGATCAAACTGGTCGAAGTGGGTAAGTACGTATTTCGTAAGTTGTCTTCTTTCTGCTCCTGTTCCTGCAGCACCTTGCCCATATTTTAACTATTGCACTTACCGTATTTCACAGTAATTATTTGTTGAATAAATGTGTGACATTATTTGTGGGTGTCCACCATCAGACCCTGAACTCCACCAGGCTAGCATGCTCCTTCTCCTTCATGCTTATCTTTGTATCCACAGTATCTAGGACCATACCTGGCACAAAGGAGCGTTCATTGAATTTTTATCAACTGTGTACTGCAATACTGCAAATGTCCTGTACCATGCCTGAGTTCGTATGTCTCTAAGGGTTCAGTCCATAATTCAGTTCTTTCTCACCACAAGGACAGGTTCAGAACACAAAGATGTTTTCTCCACTACTTGCATCTTGATTAGGTTTTTCAGTAAGAGTTTATTGCTTTATGTGTGTGCCATAGAATTACTGTAAGTGAAAACAGAATTTTCTCCTGACACTATCTTCATATATTCAAAGCGGTATGTTTACCCTACATCCATTTTATGTTTTCCTTTTTTGGGGGTGGGGGGGGGGGGTTCTCTTCTCTTTCTTAGTATCCTATAGGTATAATATTGGAAATCTTTTCTTATTCTCCTTTATATGGCTTCCTTAAGTTTCATTGCCTTTAGGAGTAAAGTTATATTCAGAGGCTCCAATGGTAAATAATTTCAACAAGATGAAGCTCTTTAATCCTATTTTATATCTAAAAGGCATGCTCAACACTATCTTCTGCCATCTCTCGAGAATCCAATTTCCTAAGGTTATATGCCTGAGATTAAGTGGAAATTTTCAAAACGTAGAGTTCAAAGTATCAAATTCAAACAAAGCCCAAACAATACAGCCTGAGACTGATTTGTGTGGCCATAAACAGCAGCAAAATCTTCCAGTGGCTATTGGCTTAGCAAACTCAAGCCTCTCTCCTCTTGCCCTAAACATTTTGGGGCTGTTTTTCCTAGACAGAATTTTTAGAGAGAATAATAGTTCTCATGGTAAAAGTAACTAGAACATGAGGAAGTGATTAATGCCATTGAACTGTACTTGTACAAAATGTTGAAATGGCAAATGTTTTTATTTATATATACTTAACACCATAATAATAAAAAAAGCAACCAGAAGATGATGGCAGACATCCATGTAAGAACTAGGTATCAAAACAGTAGGATACAACCTGAGGGGGTTCAGGGAAACTCTGTTAACTAGACATTACTGTGTCTACCAGACACTTGCATCTCGGTGGAATCCTACTGAGTACAGCTAATGGAGGAAGCTTCGAGTCACCAGCTGCTAACTTACATGACCTACAGGCCAAGGGCAAGCAGTCTTTTCTAAACCATTCTATTGTCCATGAAATAGGGAGATGAAGAAATAAGCGTGGTCCTTTTTGTAAATGTATCAAACATTTTTTTTAGGAATTGAGCATGTAAAACACCCTAAAGCTGCTATTTCACTGAGGTTAATTCTAAAATCACTAACTGACCAAGAGACTTTAGAATTCCTTACAAGCACCTGCATTACCTATTGGATTTTAAATGCACTTCTTGGGAAATTGGCCCTTTATTCTTAAGTTCTTAGGAAGCATATCTGCATGACTGACTAGCAGCATTGAAAGATTTGCAAGCATTTTATCGGCCTCACTCTCAGGGGTTATTAATCAATTGTCATATCTATAGATACAGGTATAGGTGTAGAAATAGAGATATACCTGTTTTTTGTTGAAAACTATCAATGCTATAATGAAAATGGATTAGTACCGTCCCTTGTTTCAAGGTCATGTGGAAAGTTAGAGTTAAGGTCATCTGCCCTTCAGAGTAATCTTTACAGATAAATACAGGGATTTTATGTCATGAGAAGCCAGTTTTCATTCCTGGAAATGCAGGAGGAGATGTTGATCAAATAACTATGAATCCACCTACATCAACTTACTTCCTGTCCTACAGCCCCTTAGCCAACCCTTACAATGTAAATAAAATGGAAAAAAGGAAAGGAAAACTCATAAAACACATAGTTGATGACGCTGGTTTGCACAGTGGTTTGGGAAAGTAAAAATAATGAGACCAGTTTTTTCAGACAAGGTTGCTATAATGCTGTAACTTCCAAATATACAAGATCTATTTCTTCAGAAGTTTGAGTCATCTAAATAAATAAAGACAGAGCAAAATACGTCATTGCTATAAGTCCTATCCTAGACATAACAGGACTCATTAGCTATTTCTTTCTGAAAAGGGCGTAACTTTAACTATGCACAGTCCAAAGTCTTAGCTGCCTTCTTTGCCCACAATGCCTTCTGGAAAGGGCTCTGCTGCCCTCTGCTGTCAGTAAAAACAGAGGACACAAACTGAGAGAAACAAATTCCGCTCCCGTGAATGATTGGAATCCCTCCTCAGCAGGCCAGACAAGTCAACGTCCTTTCTTAGGGAGAAACCTCACTGCCAATTCTGACTAATTGTGAGCCAGTAGGACAGACCGGAACTTTATCGTATGGTTTCCAAGGCTCTGAATCTTTACGAAAGCAGACTGGCACATCTTTCCCCAGCAGAGCAGCTGGTAGGTTCAAACTGCTAAACTTTCAGTTGGCAACTGAGTGCTTAACCACTGCTCCACAAGGGAGAAGACCCTTGTAAATATCTGTGTAAGTTGGTTCTTCCAACCTAACGGAAAGATATGGTACAATGTGGAGGGAGCTAAGGCACCTTTCAAATATGAAGGTCAAGAGAAAACCAGCCTGTCTAGGTGGCCAAACTTTTTTTTTTTAATTGGGCATCATCCAAAAGTTTAATTACAAGAAAACACTAAAACCCATTCCATTCGCCCACCCATCATGCATTTATTTCCAATATGATATAAACTGAGCAACACAGATGGCATGATACCATTTTAATGGCTACGAAGAGAAGCAAAGCAGGGTAAGACATAAAAGTAAAGGAGGTGCTGTCTACATAAGAGTGGTTAGGGATGCTCTTGTCAAAACCTGGGGAACTAACACTCCAGGCAAAGGGAGCAGCAACTGCAAAGGCCCCGAAGTAGGAATGTGTTGAGTGTCTGAGGAAGAGGAAGGTTGGTGACTGAAGTGAAGTTCCTGGGAAAATAGGAATCAGGCGAGGAAAGGGAACAAAGGACAGATTATCTAGGGCAGCACTGTCCAACAGACATATAATGGGAGCTACCTATACAATTAAATTTTCTAGTAACTGGTAAAATTAATTTTTGTATGTTTTATTTAATATAATACACTCCAAACAGTATCATTTGAACATGTAATTAATATTAATAAAAATTAATGCGATATCTTTCTTTTTTTTTCTGTGCGAAATCTTCCCCGTTCAGTGAGTGTTTCACAGTTACAGCGCATGTCAATTTAAACTAGCCACATGCCAGGTGCTCAGTAGCCAAGTGTAGCTATGGCTACACTTTTGATCTTGTTCTAAGTCTATTTGATTTTGTTCTGAGTGTATTCGAATGTTTAAATTCTTTTTGAGTTTCAGTTTTCTTATACTTGCTTTGAAAGTGACATTTAGTGGTGATCACCAAATGAATTTAGTAGAATTCACTGAAGAATAAACAAGCAAGCTCAAAGGGGCTCCAAGTTAACTCTGAGTTAGCAATCCGGGTCTCTTTCTGGCTGTGTTTTATGTTAGGAATACGGTGAGTGGAATTAACTCAAGCATAATCTTGTAATAAGTTATCGAGGAATAAGTTATACCTAGAGTACAGTGGAGGTCATTTATGGACTGCTGAGGGGAGAAGGCCAGAGAGAAATCTGAATGAGTGGGGTAGCCACCTCCACACACACACTCTCTCTCTCTCTCTCCTGCCCCTGCTTCAAACAGCTCAGCTCTGTCTGATGGGCCTTGTAAGCTGGATCCAACTCTTGGCTTTGCTACTTAATAGGGAATTTCTGAGCTTCAGTTTTCTCATTTGCAAGGTAAGGTGATTGTGAGGATTAAGTGATTATAGTGCTTATGAGAGTGGCTGCTGTATAATAAATGTCCGATAACGATAGCTCTCTGTGTGGGTCATCTCTTGTGCACTGTTGCACAATCTTCTTGGTCCTACCTCTTAACCCAGACACTACTTGGTGACAGTTCTACACAGGCTTCCATGGACATTGCCAAGGTACAAATGTACAGTCATATACTTGGGACAGTGCCATGTACCTTTTGCTTTCAGCCCTGGTGCTTCTTGAAAACCACAGCATACGATTCCCCTGTGAAACTACTTGACACAGTTTTTTATACCAGAAACACAGAGGAGTTAATCCAGTAGACCATCTTCGACCTAGAAAAAAGGGAGACAAAAGATAAACGTTTCTCTTTTTGGCCCTTCGTGGGTAGTGTTTTATGAGGTTCTCGGAAGGTTCCATGGGACTAAGCACTGATTTCCTGTAAAGGAGGTGAACATCTAGTATAAATTTTTCTTCCTTTCTGTTTCCCTCCTGTTGTCCTATACTCCTCCCTGGGATCACATTCCCAAATAAACCACATGGAGTCTAGACTTCATCTCAAGCTGTGCTTTCAAGGGAATTCAGGATAAAACACCATTATTTTTATATTTCTTAGCTGTGACTTTCAAAAATGCTTATACAATTATTCATAGGCTGTGCCCATTTCCAGGATGGCCTTACCTCTTTACTTGTCCTTATGGCCCTGAACCTCCTTTCTCTCAAATCTTCAAGCTCACTCCATTTATGGTTTCTTTTCCAGGGGTCTACAAACATCTGCAAATCCTCTGCATTCTACAGTGATCATATCCCTCAAACCACTGCCCCATTTCTGTCCTTCACTTCACTGCCCAGTTTGTTGAAATATGAATCTATAGTTGCTGCCTCCATTTGCTCCACTTTCATTTATTTCTCAACCCACTGTGGTCTGGTATCCATCCCCTCCACCACTCTGAGCTATTCTCACAATTGACTGCTTAAGTGCCAACTCTAGTCACCTGAGAAGCAAACTGCTTAAGCTGTAGGGGGTAACTTATTAGATAAACTGGAATCCATCCTGGACTTCCCTGTGCTTGGCCCTTGTGCTAACACTGTCCACATTCCTCAACACCATGAGATGTAGGTTTTCTTTTATTAGTTTAAAAACAGGAATTAAAAGGATCCGATTTCATAGTGACAGAAAGTAGATTAGTAGTTGCATAGAGCTTGGAAGATTGGGAGGAAATGGAGAATGACTGCTAATGGGTATGGTATAATAAAAATGTCCTAAAATTTATTGTGGGGATGGTTGCATAACTCTGTGAATATACTAAAAACCACTGAATTGTATACCTTAAATGGGTAAATGTATGATATAAGAATGATATCTCAAATCCATTATTGAAAAAAAGCTCATTTGAGGTATTTAGCTAACTTATCTGATAACCAAGTACAACACATGTGTAGGTAGCAGTAGAATGATTACGCCACCACTGTTTCTCAAATTCACAACCAGTAATAGTTCATAAAGTGTTTATAAAGTGGTGATTAGTTTTCACTTGTATGCACCTGTGGGGATTCTTGCAAATCTGTAAGATTTGGGGTTCCATAAGGGGTTCCCTTCAGATTATTGTTGATGGGGCACAGGGTGACTGAAACATATTAACTAGGAAGTCTGCGAGCAGCTCTGGGTGCAGTTAGGCTTCTTCTGTTCCTTTAAAAGAAAAGGAGGGAGGGTGGAGATGATCAGTGCCTTGAAAGTAGCACTAGAGCATTTGAGTGCATGCCGGGGAAGTTAATGGTATTAATTAGAGAACCAAATATCTCAGGCAATCTCAATAACCACATCACCTCCCAATACACTCTCATTGTCAGAACTACCAAAAATGAAAGGGAAAAGAAAAAGAAGTGAAGGCATGGTTAGGTTTCACCTTCATTCCCTCTCAGTAGATGTTGACTGTTGTCACACAGTGGGGAGAAGAACTTTCAGCTTTGAAAAATTTGGACTCAAAATGAATCTCAGCTCACCCGGGGGAGGAGCGTCAAGCAAAAGGTAGAGGATCACCTTGGCAAGACCATTAACTATCTGCTTCTACTGGCCCTATTACTTCAGTATCTTGATTAATTTCTCCCTATACATTGGACTGAGGGAGAATTTCCTACTCTTACCTACCTGAGACTTATTAACTAACGTTTGCTCAGGAGTATCTCTGTGTGCTAAGCAATCCCATTCCTTCTTACCCACGAAATCAGAGCTGATGCCTATAGCATCACAGAGGGGCTCATATCAATCTTGTATGATGGAACGAAACTGTTTTTGAACCTTCCCCACTTATCTAGCTCGCTGAAAGAAAATTTCATAGTCATAGGTTTTTTTCTCTCTTCTTCCCTGTCCTAAAGCGAGAGCCTCTGTAGTGTAGGAAAAAGGAGCCTTGGTGGTGCAATGGTTAACCTCCTCACTGAAAGGTCAGCATTCGGAACCTACCAGTGACTCACTGGGAGAAAAGGCCTGGAGATCTGCTCCTGTAAAGATTACAGCCTAAGAAACCCTATGGGGCAGTTATTGGTCGAAATCTACATAGCACATAACAACAACAGCTGTAGGAAAGGATGCTTCGTAATCTACATGGTAAAGGACCTGAGAAAGGAGTAAAGACAAAATTTGGGAGGAAAAAGCCAGGTGCTCTGGTGCAAGGGTACAGGAACAGGGTGAGTGAAAAACAAAGGAAAGGGAAGTTGTGTATTACTGCAGAAGCCTCTCCTGTATTCCTGGGGTTGGAGCTCTCACAGGTCTGCTGTTTGGGTCACAGATCTGATGTGTCTTGACACACTGCCCTGGAACTAACCACATGGGTCAAGGATAAAATGCACCTCCAGAGTCTCCCTGGATGTATCACTGAGAGGACCCCTTAGGTCTGCTTTTAAAAGCAACTGACGTGCCTTTGAATGGTGGACAAAGGGCTTCAGAATTCTGGGAGAAAGTCCAAGTGTGGGTTAAGCAAAGCAAGAAGAACCCAAAGAGGCATTCCACTTTACCTGAAGGGAATCAAGCTTTCTTGTTGGTGTACAAGGATCTGATTTCCTATAGAAGTGTAAGATTGGAAAGGAAATCATAATAAGCTTGTTTTATAAGGTGTTAACTGAATTGATAAAACTTCTAGAATGGAAGTGGGGTGAATAGAAAGTTTTTATATTAGAGGAGATTTCCTATTCCACGCTATATAGAAGTTCTATGAGTCCTTCTGTTCAATTTTCTACTAACAATAAAGGAAAGAGCTTTTTAACTTGGGGAGACAGAAGGCCTGAGCACAAATCTTTGCTCTACTTTTTAGCTGTAGGACACTAACAGGTCAGTTACCTCTCCAACCCTCCATTTCCCACAGCATTATACAGAAAATCATAAAATGTATTATATATGAAAAAGAAAGGAAGAAAAATTAGCATCTACAATGTACTTTCAGCTTTAGTTTTCCTCATTTTATAGATGAGCAAATTGAGTCTCAGAAAACTAAGTTATACAAGGTCAAATACCCAGGAAGAAGCAGGGCTAGGGTTCAAATCCAAGCTGGCTGCTCCGAGTCTCTTTCTTCCAGTGGTCACTGTCCCTTCTATTAAACAGTGAAGTATTCTATATGGCGCGGTGTTATTTGATTCACCAGTTTTTCACTTGACACTTTCTCCTTTGTCCAATCTAAGTTTTATGTTCTAATCGGGAGCATGTCTCTTTAAACATAATTGTAACAGTATTGCTTTTGCAGTAAAATTTTTCAGTAGCTCTGCTTTAACATCACACTGAATTTGCCAAGGATCTACATCATATACTGCTGCTAGCTGAGACTTTCCAGTAGAAATTTCAAGTGAAGCTTTGCCTGTCTTGTAGCATGTCATTGTTAACCTTCCTTTCAATAACCGAAAACGCGCTAAGCAAATTAATATCTTTGTTTGAACCTAACTTGAGTTTGTAGTGTTGAGACAGAGCTTCCACAGTGCTATATTAAAAATCAGGTTTTCTTTGCCTAGCTTCCTCCCCCACAGTGTTTTATTGAGAAATTCTGTTTCCTTTGCTGAGCTTCCCTTACCCACTCCCACCCCGCAGCTTTGTGTTTGAATCCTGCTTTTACTTGGAGGTTGTATGTAAACCTCACTCCACCTGCATAGAATGATTAAGGTTGTTGCTGACATAGCTTGTATGAGCTCCCTACTTGTAAACCCCTTTAAAAGTGACTTGCCTGCCCACCCTTGGTGAGCAGTCAGTCTGGCAGCAGCAACTCTTACTGACTCCTTTTCCTTGTGTAACGAAATAAAGGTGCCTTTCCCGTTCTCCCACCTCAGTCTATTGTTTATTGTCTAACACAAGTCATGCCAAGCAAGAACCTGGGGTCTCTACCTGGTAACAGTGTGAGTCAATTGCAGGGTAATAGCAGGCTTATATAAACTAAGAATTTCTTTGTGCCTCTTTTCCTTGTTCTTCTCAGAAGGAAAGACAAAAGAGTATTAGGAGAGAGAAATCTTTATTTTGCCCTTGGTAATATCTTTCTTTCTTTAAGCGTATCTACACACAAGTTCCACAAGTTAAGCATGACATAAAACTGCTGATTTAAAAGACTTACAATTATTGTTATCAGTTCCTGGGGTGTTATCCACCAGCACATTGAATCTCAGTTAACAAACAAAGTTCAGGTCAACATGCAGCCCTTGCACAGCTAATTTAAGTATTCCATTAAAAAGCGAAAACACACTCAAATTAAAACACCCATGGGATTTAAAAGAAGAAAAAGGAAGGAGGCAGAAAAACTCTAAAGAGAACAAGAGAAGAATGCATCAGTAATTTCTCTGTCAGGTAACACCTCCCCAAACTGGCCATGACAACCAAAGATGAAATAGAAATTTCTTTATCAAACAGGAATGCAAAGGAGGGCTGACCTTTGATCAAATGTCCGTTTGTAGTTTTGACAAGGAAATTTGCATGAAAAAAGTATGCTGGACACTTAGTTACATGACAAGCTAAGTTCCAGCAATGTAAAGGAAGCCAGAGGTCAAACATCTTAAACAGCCTGTCAGATAAAAGCTGGATTCCTTCTGCTATACACGTGGGAAGTTTTTCAAGCTGCAGAGGATTTTAAGGAGGACGGGCTTAGCATTTTTGTTCTGTGCTTCAACACAAATAACTGTCCATCTTTTCAGGCCTGTGTCTGGATTTATAATTTTTCAGTTTATACGGGTTAGGAATTAAGGTGGAGAAAAGCAAAAAGGTGGCTAAAAATCATCAGCCATTTAATTTTCCTACAGTTATTCTCCTTTCTACTCTTTATGTATGATGTTCTTGATGTCATCCCTACAACTCTTTTGGTCTTTGGTCATTAATGGTCAGTACATCAAATATATTTTTGAGATGGTCTCTAAATTCAGGTGGGATGTATTCATAGTTGTACTTTGGCTCTCTTGGACTTGCACTGATATTCTTCAGCTTCAATATGAACTTGCATATGAGCAATTGATGGTCTGTTCCACAGTTGGCCCCTGGCTTTGTCTTGACTGATAATATTGAGCTTCTCCATCATCTCTTTCCATAGATGTAATTGACTTGATTCCTGTGCAAACCATCTGGTGAGGTCCACAGGTATAGTCGTTGTTTGTATTGCTGAAAAAAATATTTCTTATGAATACTGTATTTTTATGCAAGTAATGTGTGCTTTCTACCTTTGTTTGCCAATCGCGCCCTCCCCTTGCAAGATACTTTCTTAAGCGTTGCTGTGCCTTTTTGTTTGTTTGTTTGTTTACATGTTGCTGCCTACCCAGTCTACAGAAGTAAAAAAGGAAGAAAGCAGGGGAAATGGAATCTGAAATTAGAGGTAAAGACTTAGGCCTGCAACTCTCCATTCATGGAACACAGTCATACATCCTTAATGTCCACAGTAAATTCTGTGAAGTAGGACCTTATGTGACTTGGGTATTGTGTGAACAGTGCCACTTCGGGGGCTGTAGCTACTCCTCTCAGTGCTGAAGCCCCCAGCTGCGCCAGAGGCCATGTACAGGTAAGAGTGGCCACCCCTCCACTGGAGGAAACCCCAATTCTCTGCACTTTGGGGCAGGTAGCATGGGTACATGAGAACTCAGGGGTGGCAGTCCAGGCAGTGGAGGACAGGGGGTTAGTCCACTCCCAGCCCTGCCACCCTTTTGTCTTTGGGAAGCAAACCCACACCAGGGAGCCCACAGACATGGGGTGAGCAGGCCTTCAGTCATGCATGAGCTTCTATCCTGACTTTGGAGGCTTAAAGGATGTCTGCGATCCAAAGCTTATTAACCTATCCAATGCCGTTGCCAACTCATAGTGACCCTATAGGACAGAGTAGAACTGCCCCATAGGGCTCCCAAGGAGCGACTGATGGATTCGAACTGCCTATCTTTTGGTTAGCAGCCATGGATCTTAACCACTGCACCACCAGGACTCCCTAGTGTTTTAAAAATCAGTGCTCCATAATTTAGGAGTCCAGATGAGATGATCCCACAAAGACCAACATCTGGTCTAGAAGAATAGGAAAGATGCTTAAGTGTGTTTCTTGATTTAAACCAATAGTGTGAGAAACTTTGATATCTAGCCTGCTTCCCGTTATTCTGACCTCCCATTGATGAGCTTATATTAGATATTGAAAACTTTGCAAAATAAGACTTCTTTTAAGTTTCATAAAGATTTTTAAAATCATTGTTTCACTGAACAACATTTACAGCTTAAGAATTGATCACACCTCCATTGTCAGTGGAAATGCAAAAAGGTACAGCCATTGTGGAAAATAGTGTGACGGTTCCTCAAAGAATGAAAAATAGAACTACCCTTTGACCCAGCAATTCCACTCCTAGGTATATACCCAAAAGACTTGAAAGCAGAGACTCAAAAAAAGAGACTTGTACGCCAGTGTTCACTGCAACACTATTCACAATAGCCAAAAGGTGGAAACAACCAAAATGCCCATCAACAGAAGAATGGGTAAACAAAACCTGGTACATACATACAATGGAATACTGCTCAGCCAGTAGGAGAAATGAAGTCTTGATACATGCTACAGTGTAGATGGAGCTTGAAGACATTCTGCTGAGTTAAATCAACCAATCACAAAAGGACAAATACTGTATGACCTCACTTATGTAAAAAGATAAAGCAAATGTATAGAGACCAAAGTTTATCAGTGGCTACTAGGGCTAGAACGGAGGGTGAGAAGGGGGCTTAACAGTGATGGAAAAAAATGACATTGATTAAGGGCAGGGTTGCACAGCTGATTATTGTAATTGCTGTCAATAAGTTGTACACCTATAAAAATTTGAATTGGCAAAAGTGCAATAATATACATTTACAAAAACAACAACAAAAAGCAGAAGCTGCTGAGGCTGCTTATGTATAGCCAAATACCTCATGGGATTTGGTTCCTTGGTTTGGAGGTTTAGGATCACAGTTTCATGGGCTAGCCCAGTTAACTGACATAATATCATGTTTCATGATTCTATTCTACCTCCTATTTCGTTGCATAGTGCCTGGGGTCTTAAAGGGTTGTAAGCGACCATCCAAGTCACGATAATTGGCCTCTATTCATCTACAGCAACAGAGGAAGAAGGTGTGTCAGGAACAGGAGGAGGAAATGGAATGTATGGCTAATTGCTCCCATGAACAACTACCTCTCTGCCATGAGACCAGAGCTGGACGGTGCCTGGCTACCATTACTGGACATTTTGATGAAAGATTCCATAGAAGAATACTGATCAAAAGGGTGGAAATGCAGAAAAGAATTTCAGATTCTCATGGATTCTAGATTTTCTGGAGCCATGGAAGGTAGTTGAACCCCTGAAACTATTGCCCTGAGATAATCTTTAAACCTTAAACCAAAAATATCCCTTGAAGTCATCTTAAAACCAAACAATAGTTTAACTAGTAAAAACAGTCTGCCTTGAGCATTATGCTCTTTTAAAAACTAACTATATGGCATCAGATCGACAACAGCAACTTGAAAGATAAGACAGGAAACTTAGGGGCCAGTGAGTTAATGAGGGAGGAAAAACTCAGAAAAGGAAGGTGAGATTGTTTGCACAACTCAAAGAATGTAATCAGTGTTACTAAATTGTGCATGTATAAACTGTTAAATTGGTATATGTTTTGTTGTGTGTATTCTCAACAGCAAAATAAATAAAATGTAGAAGGAAAAAAAGAAGAATTGATCACACTTGGAGAAAGTTGCTCATCATGACCAAACTGAAAAACTCTTAGAAACACGCATTTCTACAATGACTAATTACTCTGAACTCAGACATTGAATATTATCTTCTAGGAAATAATTCTGAATCAGTTACTTGAAATAAAATACAAACACTCCAGCATCACTTAGTGTGAAATAAATAGGAGGGTGGCAAACTAAACTCCACACATCAAAGTATCCACAGTTATTTAAAACAGTTTTATTGAGATATAATTCACACACTGTAAAATTCACTCCTATAAAGTGTAGAATTTAGTGGTTATTCGTGTATTCACAGACTTATGCAATCACCCTCACTATCTGATTCCAGAAGATTTTTGTCACACCAAAAAGATTGTTTTCTTTTTCCCCCAAGATTGTTTTGGCTGTCCTGGGTGCCTTGTATTTCCACATGGATTTTAGAATCAGCTTGCCCTTTTCTGCAAAAATTGTAGCTGAGATTTGAAAGGGTAGATCAATTTGGGAAGTATTGCCATCTTGATAACATTAAATCTTCTGATTCATGAATATGGGATGCCTTCCCATTTATTTGTTTTTAGGTGCCAAAGAGTCAGCTCTGACTCATAGCAACCCTATGTACAACAGAGTGAAACACTGCCTTGAGCCCATTGTTGTAGCCACTGTGTTAATCCATCTAACTGAGGGTCTTCTTCTTTTTCACTGACCCTCTACTTTACCAAGCATAATGTCCTTCTCCAGGAACTGATCCGTCATGATAACATGTCCAAAGCATGTGAGACAAAGTCTTGCCATCCTTGCTTCTAAGGAGCATTGTGGCTGTACTTCCTCCAAGAAAGATTGTTCATTCCGTGGTTTATTCAATATTCTTCACCAAAACCATAATTCAAAGGTATCAGTTCTCCTTCAGTCTTCTTTATTCATTGTCCAGCTTTCACATGCTCACAAGGTGATTGAAAACACTATGGCTTGGGTCAGGTGCACATTAGTCCTTAAAGTGACGTCTTTGGTTTTTAACACGTTAGATTTTCCCAACGCAGTGTGTCATGTGATTTCTTGACTACGTGCCCATAGTTGTTGATTGTGGATCTGAGTAAAATGAAATCCTTGACAACTTCAATCTTTTCTCCATTTATCATGATGTTGCTTATTGGTCTAGTTGAGAGGACTTTTGCTTTATTTATGTTGAGGTTTAATCCATACTGAAGGCTGTAGCTTTTGATCTTCATCAGTAAGTGCTTCAAGTTCTCTCCACTTTCAGCAAGCAAGGTTGTGTCATCTACATATTGCAGGTTGTTAATGAGTCTTCCTCCAATCATGATGCCATATGGTCCAACTTCTCTGATTATTTGCTAAGCATACAGATTGAATAAGTATCATGAAACGATACAACCCTGACGCATACCTTTCCTTACGTTAAGCCGTGCAGTATCCCCTTTTTCTGTTTGAATGACTGCCTCTTGATCTAAATACAGGTTCCACATGAGCCCAATTATGTGTTCTGGAATTCCTGTTCTTCGTAATGTTATCCACAATTTGTCATGATTCGTTCTGTTCTGTTGTACATAGGGTCACCATGAGTCAGAACCGACTCGATGGCACCTAACAAGTTATCTTGTCCAGTGCTCTTAATTTCTTTGTGCAATTTTGAGTTACTGTCAAGTAGCCTACATTTCAGCCTGAAGGACTTCCTTTAGTATTTTTGTAGGGAAGATCTGCTGGCGAGGAATTCTTAAATTTTTTGTTTATCTGAGAATGTCTTAATTTCTCCTTAATTTTTGAAAAATAGTTTTGATGGGTATAGACTTCTTGGTTGTCAGTCTTTTTATTTAAGGATTTTTAATATGCCATCCCATGGCTTTCTGGTCTCCATGGTTTCTGATGAAATATCAATTGTTAATCTTATTTAGGATTTAGTGTACATGATGATTCACTTCTCTCTTGCTACTTTCAAGATTCTGTTTTTGCCTTTGACTTTCAACAGTTAGATTATGAGTACCCAGGTGTGGATTTCTTTATGTTTCTCCTACTTAGAGTTCATTGAGCTGTTTAACCCCGATAGTGAATTTTTTCAATTCGATTTTTGTACTTTTCAACTCCAGAATTTCTTTTTTTGGTGGGAGATGGGGGCTTGGTTTTATATATTTATTGATATTCTTTATTTGGAGACATTATTCGCATACTATCCTTTGCTCTTTAGGTATAGTTTCCTTTAGTTCTTCTGATGTTATTTATAATAGCTGATTTAAAGTCTTTGTCTAGTATGTCCAATGTATGGGCTTTCCTAGGGGGCTGTTTCTATTGACTGCTTTATTCCCCTGTGTATGGGGTATATGTTCCTGTTTCTTTATATGTCTCATAATTTTTTTGTTGAAAACTGGATAGATTTTAACTAATATAATCTGTCAACTCTGGAAATCAGATTTTCCCTTTCAGGATTTGTTGTTCTTGTTTGTGTAGTGGCTTTTCTAAACTTATTTTGTAAAGTTTGTATCCTCTGTCTTGTGTGACTAATGAAATCTCACTTCGGTTAGTTAAGTAGTCAGTTAATGATTGGATCAAGATTTTCTTTAAGCTCTTGAACTAATAAGCCTCCCAGCCTTTGCCAAATGTCTCTGAGTGTTCGTTGGGCATGCGTTCAATATAATTCTGTCTTAGCCTTCACTTTTTGCTTGCAAAGAGTGTCAAGATCGGCCAGAGGTAAGAAAGTAGGGCTTTCTCAGGGCTGTTCTGACATGCATAGAGCCATACAAATTTATGTGACCTTCTAGAGCCCCAGGAATATATCAGGGCTTAAAACAAACAAACAAACAAACCAAAAAAACCTGTGGATATCACTTTCCTCAGAATTTCCTTTTTAGGTTTTTTTTTTTTTTTAATCAGCCTCTTATTTGACCCAACTCTTACCCTTGTTTCAGGGAATTGTCATGTTAAACAATTTCCACTGATCATTTTCAACAAACCCCAGGGAAAAGACTGCAATGAGCAAGCTCTGACTGAGAATCAGGTCAAATGAAGATGAACCATGTAAGTGGGAATTTCTAGATCAAATATGGTGGTTTTCTTGGAAAGAGTTTGGGAGTGCTTTAAACCCAGTTTTTTCCCCCCTTTCAGTGGCTTCTGGGCTACTGTTTTTCATTCTACTATTTTATAGTTAGGAGGCTGGTGGTTTTCAAGACTACCATAAAACTGGGCAAGAGGGATGGGAATAAGGTCAGTTAGAATGTAACAGGCTTGCTGTTCTTACCAAGGGTTAACCATTTCATATTGTTGCAAGCTTTGGTTAATTACCAGAGGTCTGAATTTTTTTTATTTTGACTTCGTTTACCAATGTTCTTATTGCGTTTACAGAGAAGTAAATTTTCAGAAATACTTGCTCTACCATTCTGAAAGTTCTTAACGCAAGTTATTTTTAAAGAGAGAATCAAAATGACTACATTTTAGTATAATTATGCATATGTTTCCTATTTTACATTCTCAATCCAGTTGGCCCAACACATGCATTCACAGCCCCAACAAAGGAAGTGATTCATGAGGACTCAGGCCCTTCTCTGACAAAACAGGACCACTTCTTGTTGCATTAAGAAAGGACTTAGTTGTGAGTAGAAAGCTTAGTGACTTCTAATGATTTCACAGCAGAGGAAGTTGCCAAATGCTTTCTAATTGCTCACCTTCACCCCCCATTCTGGGCAAATGTGCTCTTCAGCTAGTCTAGCTACAGATTGCAAGATTTTCAACCCCTTAAGTATCGTTATTAGCACATAATTGGATTCTGTGCTTGTATTTCTAATAAGAAAATCATCAAGTTATCTGGTAAAAAGGTATGAATTATATCTTTTAGGGAATTTAGCATCTTTGGAAGAGAAAGAATGCATTTTTCCCTACCTAAATTTTTAAAGTAGAAAGAAAGTGGCTCTGAGGAGCTGCTAATTTGAATTTTTGTTGGGACATTGCTAAAAAAAATAAATAAAGTGAAAATGTTGAGAATTCTGTATATGGGTCAACTTCAGTTTGCCCAATAATTAGCATTTGGGATACTTAGGTTTTTCTCTAAGGGAAAAATGCATGGCATTCATTCTCGAGCAACCATAAGTTTTACAAAGAATAGCCAGTTTTGTTTTGTTTTTTTTCTTTTAAGTGGAGCAGAAAGTAAATGACCTGAATGACTTTGGCAGAAGAGAGGGAGTACTAAACAAAGTGGTAGCATTCACAGTATAAAAAAAAGTTAAATAGTTGGATCTATTGAAATATGTGACAAAGACCTGAATAGCAAGAAAGGGTTATAAATCACTATGCCCAGATCACTGTGACTGAAGAATTCTGTTAATTAAAGAAATATGAAGACATCTAAAACAGAAACCCGAATATGTTTCCAAGGTGGGAAATTTTGTACTAGCTTCTAAAAGAGGAAACCACTGAAAAGTAGAACACCGTCCGTGCCTTATTTATTTCTTTTAAGTGCAAAGTAGCAACGAAAGGATAGATTTGATTCAGCCAGTAGTATTCAGAGCTGAGGTAGAATGAGCCATTACAAGGGATGAAGGGACACCATCAATGGTCTGTGGTATCCAGCGCATAAGGGACCAAGTGGCTAAGACACCTGAGTGCTCTTTTTGGACTTCTGACCCAGGATCTATTACAGTATTCTAATTATAGAACTCATTTCAAATGGCTTTAGAAATACAGCTGTTTAAGTTATTTGGAGTAAAAGCATCAGTATTTAAGTACAGTGCCATATACCAAGAAGTGTATTGTGTTTCCTAACGCTTTCAAGCTAAAACATGACCTCTGAGAAAGAGGTATGTTTTTGTAAGACCAGATGGCTTAACCCTCTCCTGCCCACCATGCTCTCCAGATTGCTAGGAACCTGCTTTCTTGTCTTTCTACTGGGCTATTTCTCAAATATGCTTTGTGTTTATTTGTGGCATTGTGTTCTTTCTTTTTGGTTTCTGTTTCTTCTTTATTCCTGTAATCATTTTAAATATATTTGATTTATTGTCTATCAGATTATAGCTTGATCAGACACCTTTAGGGTTCTAATTCTGTTTTTTGTATAATTCGGTGGCATCAGTTACATTGGCCATGTTGTATAAACATCATCACTGTCCATTTCCAAATGTTTTTTTATCACACTAAACAGAAACTCAGTAACCCTTGAACAATAACTCCTCATTTCTCCCTCCCCGTAACCCTGGTAACCACTAATAAATTTTTATTTCTATACATTTGCCTATTCTAGATATACAATATTTGTCCCTTTATGTCTGACTTATTTCACTGATCAGAGTCCTCATAGTACAGTGGTTAAGAGCTGGGCTGTTAACCAAAAGTTAGGCGGTTTGAATCCACCACTGTTCCTTGGAAACCCTGTGGGGGCAGTTCTACTCTGTCTTACAGGGTCGCTATGAGTCGGAATCTATTGGATGCCAACGAGTCTGGGTTTTGGTTTTAGTTATTTCATTCAGCATGATGTTTTCAAAGCTGATCCATGTTGTAGCATGTATCGGGACTTCAGTTGTCTTTATGGCTGAAGATTATTCCATTGTATGTATATACCGCATTTTATTTATCCATTCATCTGTTGATGGGCACTTAAATTGTTTCTATTTTATGGCTATTGTGAATTATGCTGCAGTGAACATCGGCGTACATGTGTTTTTTCAAGTCGCTGCTGTGAAGTCTTTTGGGTATATACCTACGAGAGGGTCATGTGGTAATTCTATGTTTGAGGAACTGCCAAGCTGTTTGCCATGACAGCTCCGCCATTTTACAGCCCCACCAGCAGTGGATGAGGGAGGGCTCCAGTTTCTCCACATCCTTGTTATTTTACGTTTTTCTGATAACAGCCACCCTAGCGGGTGCGAAGCTGTTTTGTTGTCGTTGTAATCATCTATGCCTTTGCTTGCTGATTTTATTTATGATGTATTATTTTCTCTGTGTTTGGTTATTTATAGTTATGCATTCATTTTAAATAGGGGCTGTTTTGTGTTGTGTATGTAATTTTCGTGCTTCCTGGATGGGTTTAACGTTCCCCTCTCAAGCAACCCTGAGGCACGTCTGGGTTTGTGTCAGTTTCTGTTACTTTCTCAGTTTAGGGGCTCCTGACACACTTCAGTATTGTAAAATTTGATTCTAATCCCATAAGCGGTACAAGTCCAGAGTTTTGATTTATCCCAGGAAATTTTTTAATTTAGCTTTTTTCTACTCAAAGTCAAGACACATAAATAAGCTCCCTATGATTTCCTGGGGCTGGTGGAGCTCACTTGTCCTTTTTGCACTGGGGTTAGACCCTTTGAGGGCCCAGCTTTACGCAGTGGTCTTGGTTCTATTTCTCTGTCTTTGCAGACCCTAGGACTCATTTCTTGCCCTTGCGGCATTAAGAGCCAAGCTGAGACCTGCTATCAGTTTAGGAATCTCCCTATTGCTTTAATTCTCAGAAATCTTTTTTTTTTTTTTCCCTGTCACCTGGAATTTACCATTCTTTTTTTGCAATCTGAAGTATATACTAAAAAAGTTGATCATACTTTATTCACCATCACTGGGCATACTAGTCCACTGCACCATCTTTCCAGAACCATAAGCTTCCTGGGTTCCCACTTTCTTCTCCTCAGTGCCAATGAGCAGCAGACTTGTGTAGATGAGTCTTCAGACCTAACTGGAGATTCCTAGAGTACCCACATCATCCATGCATGATCGAGGGAGACTTTTGTCTTCCTCCTTAGATAGTTCATTTTTATTTTAAAATCACACCCTCAAGGAGTTCAGCAAGGTTACAAGATCAATATACAAAAATCAATTCTCTCTCTATACAGTAGCAATGAACAATCCGAAAATGAAAAAAAAAAAAATTCCATTTACAATAGCATCAAAAAGGATAATATGCTTAGGAGTAAATTTATCAAAAGTAGTATAAAATTTGTACACTTAAAGCTATAAAACATCTTTGAAAGAAATGAAAAAGCCCTAAAGAAATGAAAAGAAATCCCATGTTAATAGATGTGGAAAAAAAAGCCTTAATATTGTTAAGATGGCCATACCCCCAAAACTAATCTAAAGAGGCAATGACACCGTATCAAAATCCCAGCTGACATTTTTGCAGAAATTAACAAACTCATCCTAATATTCATATGAAAATGGCAGGATATAGAATAGCAAAAACTATCTTGAAAAAGAAGAAAGTTAAAAAATTCACATTTTCCTACTTCAAAATTTTCTATGAAGCTACAGTCTTCTAGACAGTGTGATACTGGTATAAGGATATACATTTGCTCAGTGGAATAGAATTGAGAGTCTAGAAATAAACCCTTACATTTTATGGTCATTTGATTTTCAAAAAGGGTGCCGAGACAATTCATTGGGAAAGAATAGTCTTTTCAACAAATGGTGCTGAAGCAACTAGATATTTACATGCAAAACAATGAATTTGGACCCTTTCAAGGCACTATACAGAAAAATTAGCTAAAATGGAGCATAGACCTAAATGTCTGTGACAAACATTTCGGCAAAGAAGACATACACTTGAACAATAAGCACATGAAAAGATGCTCAACATCATAAGAAATAAGGGAAATGCAAATCAAAACCACAGTGAGATACCACTTCACACCCACTAGAGATGGTTAAAATAAAAAAGGTGGTCCATAACAAACATTGGTGAGGATGTGGAGAAAACGGAGCCCTTAAACATTGCTAGTGGGATTGTAAAATGGTGTAGTTGCTTTGGAAAGAGTTTGTCAGCTTATTAAAACATTCAGCAGAGCTTCCATGTTGTTGTTGTTGTCAGGAGTTGCTGTGGAGTGTATTTCGACGCATAGCAACCCCATGTGGTAGAGCATAGAACAGCTCCATAGGGTTTTCTTGACTGTAATCTTAATGGAAGCAGATCACAAGACGTTTACTTCTGTAGGACCACTGGATAGGTTCAAAATGCCTTTAAGTTATCAGTCAAGTGCAAACCATTTGTGCCACCTAGAGAACTTAGGCCCAGCAATTCCACTCCTAGGTGTATACGCAAGAGAATTAACAATAAACACCTGTGCCTGAATGTTCATAACAGCATTATTCATAATACTAAAAAAGTGGAAACAATTCAGATGTCTATCAATTGATAAATGGATAAATAAAATGTGGTATATTCATAGGGTCGCTATGAGTCGGAATCGACTTGATGGCAGTGGGTTTGGTTTTTGGGTTTCATACAATGGAATATTATTCAACCATGAAAGTAAATAAGTATTGATATATGTTACAACATGGAAGAACCTTGAAAACATTATGCTAAATGGAAGAGTCCAGGCAAAAAGGCCATATTAAAACTGAAACGAACCCCTAAGGTCACTTTTAACTAAATAACAGATTGGCTCACAAAATAAAGAATATCACTGTGAGTACTGTGATCCTTTAAAAAACCATCTGTATGAGACCAAGAATATAAGGGAGCAAGGAAACTAGATTAATGGAAATGGAATGGAAATATTGAGAATACTCATGCATCGTGAAGAATGTAACCAATGCCATTGAACAATTTCTGTAGAAAGTGTTCAATGGGAGTCTAAACTGCTGTGTAAACCTTCACACAATAAGCTATTATTTAAAAAACAAATGAAAAAGTCCATATCATATGATTCCATTTCTGTGAGGTATGCAGAATAGCCATATTCCTAGAAACAGAAAGTAGATTAGTGGTTGCCACAGGCTGAGGGGAGGGGAGGAAGGAAAGCGACTGCTAAAAGGGTGATGAAAACATACTGGAATTAGATAGTGGTGATGGTTGTACAACTCTGTGAATAGGCAGAAAACCACTGAATTTACTCCCTAAAATAATGGATTTATGGTATGTGAATTATATCTCTATAAAGCCCTTATTTAAAAAATCACACTCAAGACTATGCGTTTTGAAAACAGAGATGAGGATAAAAACGAACAGCTAGCAATCCCACAATCTGAAACCCTACCAGAGAACAATTGTTTTCTTCTTGTATTTTTATTGCATATATTTTATTATTTATAATCAATGTATTTTTTTATACATTTAACTTTGTTTCTTGATTTTTTTTTTTCACTTTACATTATGTCCTAAGTATTGTTTTCAGTTTGTTCTCTTGGTAACTATCATTGACAATAACCAGTTAAATTCTACAAGTGAATAGACCACATTTTATTTAACAGTCCCTCTACTGTCTGTCATTTGATTTATTTCCATCTCTTTGCTATTATAAGAATATAGTGATAAGTATCTTTGTGTCTATAGTTCTTCTCAGCATATAGATTATTTCTTTAGTTTTTTAAAAGCAAACTGTTAATGCTGTGTCAAAGGCTATGAACATTTCATGATGGTTGAAGAATATTGGCAAATTTCCTTCCAAAAGAGTTTTCTCCATTTCATCCTTTAGGGTGAAACACATTCTATTAAATATTGTGTAGCACAAATAACTCTACACTACTGCTAACATTATGCCCAGAGGATTTTCTGCAGATCCCACATGGCAGATTCACCCCAGGCCTTTGAGAAATTGGCCATGTGCCATTAACAGGGTAAGAGCCAGCATGAAATTGGTTATGAACAGGTGAATTGCACAGTTGACTATCCAAGCCTCTGCCTCTTCTATAATTAATCATAGGTTCTTTACAAGAATCATATTGCAAAGGAGCCCACTACTTACAGAGCAAGGAAAGCACATAGTACCAGGAATTCATGATAAGGATGAGAATAGGCTGAGAAAACAAGTCAAATTGTCCTATCAGATCAAGAGTCTGTTCTTGTGGGCCTGGGAACTTCACATCTTGAAAATCATCTGAACTGCTTCCTGTCTGAGCACTTTAATCCTCAGAGTCTAAGCCTATTTTCTAAAGTCTGTTCTTTTATGGGGCTCTGTAATTGCTAAGGGAACCAAATTCCATTTTGCTTGGTCCCTGTAGACTTTGGAAATCTCATCTGGAAAACGCCCACACCAATTCTGGCCAAGAGTTTTCTACAAGCTTTCATAAAGGAAAGTTTTGTTGTTGACCAAAGTATCCCACCTGGTCATGCATATCATATGGCGGTCAGTGGGCTTGTTTGAAGCTAAGAAAGAAGCCAGGTCCTTACTTCTTTCAATGCAGAGCTGAGCCTATGACCCAACTATAGGTGGTCCTCCAAAACAAATGGTGGTATCAAACTAAACAACTTGCATTTTTGAAACATGAGCTCTCAGGGGGAGAAGCTTAAGGCAGATCGCCAACTGGCATAGCATTCCAACTTCTGACAGATGTAATAATCACAATTTTTCATTTTCACACAGTCACATTCTCAATACATAATTTCCATGCTAAGTTCATAGTTCACATTAATAAAATCTCCAGAGTAGTTTCAATTTGAATTTTAATGGACTGATTCCCAAAGTGGTTACAGTCTCATGTGTCTTTCAGACTCAGTCCAAGAGAAATGTACTTATCTCCCATAAATGTGAAGATGTTTTGCCTTGTATTGCTATCTCTTCTTTATAGTTTGAAAGAACCTGTTGTCCAAATTTTTCTTACCATTGCAGTTTTTGTGGAAGGTTCTTGTATAATTTATCCATTTGATTCTCTTTGTATATATCTTGTCTATTATTATTCATGTTTTCAGAAACCACATTGAAGCTGTATCTTAAAGTATATTCATTGGAAATTCTTCTCCAGCATTTCTGTTCCACAGCTTTTTCTTTTCATTCACTTCAATATTTTTCATATCCACCTGTTAACATACAATCGTTTTCAAATAGTAGTATTACAATAGTGATCATTATAGGAATATCATTTTTATGGCTCCTCAACTTATTTTTAATTCATTTATTTGACTTTTTTTTTATTGGGTACCTATTATGTTCCTTGCACTTTGCTAGGCACTGAGGATCCAGTGGTGAGCAAAAGGAAATTGTATCCCTACTGGGATAGTAGAGGCACCAGATAAGCAACTGAGAACAAGATTGAAAAAAAAGAAAAATTCCTATTGTTATAAGTGCTCAGAAAGGAAGGTCCATGGTGCTGGGAAGGTGTATGAGAGGAGGATATGACCTGGTCAGGAGGTCGCAGAAGGCTTTTCCAAGGAAGTGACACTGAGCTGGGACATGAAGGATAAATAAGAGTTACTTATCACGAATACTCAAGTCAACGGGGAAGGGGCGATAAGAATGTTCCAGGCAAAGGGAATAGCACATTCAAGCTCTGTCATGCGAGTAGAAAGTGTTCGAGACTCTGAATAAAGGCCAATATGACTGAAGTACGTGGAGGAGGTGAGGAGTGTGGTAGGAGTTGAGGTTAGTGAAGGGAACAATGGCCATATTAATATTTGTCTTCATCCTAAGAGCAGTTACATTAATTTTAATTACCACTATCTTAGAGCTGCAAATGTAGGTAATATGTAACCATTAAAATCATTATCTGAGCTATTGATATTACAGCATTCAACAGCAAGTGTGGATTAAAAAATGATATAGCCTAAAGTAGTTACAGGTGTCATGCTTGCTACTTGCACATTATTTTCTCACATTTGATATTGAAAATATTGTTCTAAAGTACTGAATTATGCTGTATAACTCTATATTTGCTCTATTCAACCTGCCCTGGAGGTACCTAGTAAAGTACTTCATCCATAGCTGGTGAATGGTGAAGTAAGAGAAGGGGACTTGTAGGTAGCCAGAGGCTGCTATGTAAAGAAGTCATTCAGGGAGCCATGCTCTGAGACGTATCCACAAATTCATTCCTAATACAACAAAAGAAAAAGAGAGTGGGACTACGAGCACTAAATTTCAAATCGAAATACAGTCCCTTGTGTGAATCATTACTACTTCTTCAGCTGACTCCTGCTTTCTACAATGACTCCCCTCACTTTCTCATACTCATTGTATTGCTGCTATCTAGGATGGGTGCTGACCAATGTAATCAGAGTAGACAGTACACCTATTTGTTTTGAAGGTGCCCCTTGCCAAAGGAAAGTGAGACTGTGAAACTTCAAACAGCATTGCGATAGATCTTTCACTCCTGTGTTGGAGATAATTGTTTCCCCAGAGTGGTGGAAGAAGCTAGTTAAGTTTGCTGCAGTTCTACAAAGCTTTATGGAATGGTTTCTATGTGCAAGACACTGACTGTTTTTTGTGAGCCAAGAGATTCAAAGAGGAATGTGCTGTAACTCCAGCCCTTTTGAGGGACTCACAGATCCACGCAGTAACTCCAGCCCTTTTGAGGGACTCACGGATCCATGCAAAAATATAGCTCTGATTCAAAGCAGATGTGGTATTTGTTTTAGAAGTAAAACACAGAGAGATCTTCGGGAATAAATGTGAAAGAACTCTGATTGTATCTAAGATTAACAGTTTGTGTTTTAGTCCAGACCTGCCTATATTTTGACCAAATTTCTTTACTCAACAATGTTCATTGAGTGCCAAGCCCTGTGCTGGGCACTAGAAATATAAAGATGACGCATTTCTTTCTCTTGAGGAGGTCACAGCCTAGTGGATAAGACTATAAATAGATTACTAACAAGTGCAACATCAGAGGTACACATATAATTCTGAAGAAGCACAGAGGAAGAAGCCCTGGAGCACAGGGTAGGGCTGAGTTTACGTCTCAGAAAAGTTGTTAGGAGCTGGATCCTGAAGGGTTAGCAGGCAAAGGACAGGTAGAGAAGGGGCAGAAGGATCTTAAGGGCAATGGGAAGAGAGTGTGCAAAGACACCTAGCAGTAGTTTTTTTGCCACGTTTGGGAAATCAATAGTTGTTCTTGATTCCAGAAGTATAGTGTGCAAAGAGAATGGGAGGAGGAGGTACTAGACTAGTTGCTTGGGGAAGAGTGTAAGGCACCTTAAGGAGCTTGGACATTATCTTACAGGGTGACTGTTAGTCATAGAAAATTTCAGGCAATGATGCAATCAAATCTACATTTTAGAGGAAGCATAGAAGAGAGAAGTCTGGAGGCAGGCGACTGAGATAGGAGGCAAAAGCACTGACCAAGCAAAAGGATAGGGCTAGAGTAGCAGCATCAACATTGCTGCCTACCTGTTTCATTGACCTATGCAGGTATAAAAAGAACAGATATTTTGCTGCTTCTTTTTTTCTAAATTAGCTGTCATGATATAAACAAATAAAATACAGCATGTATTAGATTCCTCAGAGATTTGGGCACTGTAATTAAATTAAACTAAGTTAATTTTCTAAGGGAACGGGGATCAAGCTCTACTAATCATGAGCATTGGCAAGATTTTTAATTCTCATCTGTAAAATGGGGATAATAATCGGACTTTCCTCATAGGGCTGATCTGATGATAAGATAAGAGGATGCCTGCAAAGTGCTGGACACTGTGCTGGTATGCAGCAGACACACAGTGAGTGTTAGCTATTATTTGTTCAGTGAACAGTTAATAATCATCTACTCTGAGCCATCAGACACTAGGGCAGACAATAGGATAAAATCATGATGAGAACAGATACCCTGCTCTTCTAATCTCTTAGTCCTTAGGTAGAAAGCAATATGTAATAAAATGATTAAAGGAATAGGGTAAAAACAAATAAGGGGGTATAAGCAATGTGCTAGAGGTTATAGCAAAGGATGTATTCACCTCTGCCTAGAGGGACAAGGGACAGGAGATTTCTGAAAAAAAGGCCACTTGAGCATAAACACAAAGAATAAATCAGAAGGGTGTTCGAGACAGTTGCACAGAGCCATCCCACTCAAAATGTGTGTTCTGAGGACCATCAGCATCAGCATCAGCATCACTTGGGAACTTTTTAGAAATGCAGAAGCTCAAAGTTCACACCAGACTTACAGAATCTACATTTTAGCAAGATTCCCAGGTACTTGTATTCATATTAAAGCTTGAAAACCATGTACAAAGATGTCGAAGTAAAAATTAGCATAAGTGCAGAGAGAATGTTTATTTGCTGGATCCAAAACTCATTTGTTAAAATCATGAGAAATTTCTATGTTTCCATTTCATACTTAACTTATTGAATCAAGCTAAAATTTAGAAATGTACCTATATGCCTAAATAAGCAATGGGTCAAAGAATAAATCACAAGGAAAATTAGAAAATACTTTGACATGGATGAAAATGAAAACACAACATACTGAAATTATGGGATGCAGTAAAGGAGTGCTGAGAAGGAAATTTATAGCTTTACATGCCTATATTAGAAGAGAAGAAAGATCTCAAGTAAATAACCTAACCTTCTACTTTAAGACATTGGGAGGGATGAAAAGCATACTAAACAAAGAGCAAGCAGAATAAGAGAAATAAAGATTAAAGCAGAAATTAATGAAATAAGGAATCTAAAAACAATAGATAAAAATCAACAAACCCAAAAGTTGGCTTTTTGAAAAGTTTAATAAAATTGACAAACCTTTAGCTAGACTGACCAAAAAAAAGAGAGAAGAGTCAAATTACTAAAATCAGGAATGAAAGAGGGACATCACTATCAGTCTTAACAGAAATAAAATGAATTATAAGGGAATATTATGAACAATTGTATGTCAACAAATTAGATAAGCTTAGATGAAAAGGACAGATTCTTAGAAAGAAGCAAATTACTGAAACTGACTCAAGGAGAAAGAGAAAATCTGGATACACCTATAACAAATAAAGAGATTGAATTAGTAATTTTAAAACTTCCCACAAAGAAAAGGCCAAGCCCAGATGGTGAATTTTACCAAACATTGAAATAAAAATGAATGCCAATCCTTTACAAACTCTTCCAAAAAAATGCAAAAGACTACTTCCCAACTCATTCTATGTGACTAGTATTACCTTGATACAAACTAGACCAAGGCAATACAAGAAAAGCAAGTTTCATGTTAATATATCTTATGAATGTAGAACCAGGAATTCTCAACCAAATGCTAGCAAACCAAATCCAGCATCATATAAAAAGGATTACCCTTCATAACCAAGTGAGAACAATTCCAGGAATGTAAGGACGGCTTAACATCCAAAATGAAGTAATGCAATATGCCATACCAATTAAATAAAGGAAGGAAAAAAATAAAACACACACAATAATCTCAACAGATGGAGAAAAAGCATTTGACAAAATCCAACACCCTTTCATAATAACACACACACACAGAGACACACTGAACAAAATAGGAAAAAGATTAAATGCTTTCCCCCTGAGATCAGGAATAAGATAAGGATGTCCATTCTCACCACTTCTACTCAGCATTGTAATGGAGTTTCTAGTCAGTCCAATTAGGCAAGAAAAAGACACAAAAGGCATCCAGATTAGAAAGGAAGAAGTAAAACTCTCTATTTGCAGGTGTCATGATTTTGTATATAGAAATCTAAAAAATCTACTAAAAAACTATTAGAACTATTAAATGAGTCCAGCAACATTGCAGGATACAAGATCAATATACAGAAATCAACTGTATTTCTATATGCTAACAACGAAAAATCCAAAAATAAAATTAAGAAAACAATTCCTTCTGTATAGCATCAAAAACAGTAAAATATTTAGGAATAAATATAACAAAAGTGTAAGACTCATACTCTGGAAACTATAAAACATTGTTGAAAGAAATTAAAGAACCTTAATAAATGGAAAGATATCCCATATTCATATATCAGAAGACTTAATATTGTTAAAATGGCAATACTCCCCAAATGGATCTTTAGATTCAAAGGAATCCCTATCAAAATCCCAGCTGTGTTTTTATAGAAATTGAAAAACTAATCCTAAAATTTATATGGAAATGAAAGGAACACAGAACAGTCAAAGCAATCTTGACAAAGAGAAACAAAGCTAGTGAGCTCATACTTCTGGATTTTCAAACTTACTACAAAGCTACAGCAATCAGGACAGTGCATTACTGACACACAGATACTAAGATCCCTAGGTGGTGCAAATGTTTGAGCTCTACTACTAACCTGAAGGTTGGCAGTTGGAACACGCCAAGTGGTATCACGGAAGGAAAGGACCGGCAATCTGCTTCTGTAAAGATTACAGCCAAGAAAACCCTATGGAGCAGCTCTACCCTAGGACACATGGGGTCACTATGAGTCAGAATCAACTTGATGGGAACAGGGCTTTTCTACAAGGGTGCCGAGACGATTCAGTGGGGAAAGAATTGCCTTTTCAACAAGTAGTGCTGCCAAGTGGATAGCCACACTGTGAAAAGAATGAACTTGGACCCCTTCCTCATACCATACTCAAAAAGTCTAAATGAAAGAGCTGAAACTATAAACTCTTGGAAGAAATCATAGGAGTAAATCTTCATAATCTTGGATCAGGCAAACACAAGTGATAAAAGAAAAAATAGATGATTGGACCTCATCAAAACTAACTGTTCATGCTTCAAAGGGCATAAAGAAAGTAAAAAAAAGACAACCCCTGGAGTAAAGAAAAATATTTGCAAATCATATATCTGATAAAGGACTTATATCCAGAATATATAAAGAACTTCTACAACTCAACAATAAAAAGACAACTCGATTTTTAAAATGGGCAAAGAATTCGAACATTTTTTTCAAAGAAAATATAAAAATGACCATTAAGCACATGAAAAGAGGCTCAACCTCGTTAGTCATTAAAACCCAAACCTAAACCAAATGCTTTGCTGTTGAGTCAATTCCAACTCATAGTGACCCATATGGGTTCCAAGGCTATAATCTTCATGGGAGCAGATTACCAGGTCTTTCTCCCGCAGAGCCTCCAGTGAGTTCAAACCACTGACCTTTTGGTTATCAGCTGAGCACTTAATCACTGCACCACCAGGGCACCTCTATTAGTCATTTACCCATCGCAACAGAGTTGATTCTGAAGCATAACAAACCTATAGGACAGAGTAGAACTGCACCATAGGATTTCCAAGGAGCTGGTGGATTTGAACTGCTGACCCTTTGGTTAGCAGCCAATCTCTTAACCACTGTGCCACCAGGGCTTCAATTAGTCATTAGGGAAATTAAAATCTAAACCAGAGTGAAGTAGCACTTCATACCCACTATGGTGACTATAACCCAAAAGGCTAGTGTTGGTGAGGAGGTAGAGAAATCAAAATCTTCATACATTGCTGGTGGGGGTGTAAAATGGTACAGCTGCTTAGGAAAAGTTTAGCAGCTCCTCAAAAAGTTATACATTGAATTGACATATGAATGACTCAGAAAATTCACTCCTTCCAGTACAACGAGATGGTGCTTGGCTCTGAGGGGGATCACAATAGAGGGTCCTGGACAGACCCGGAGAAAAATGTAGAATAAATTCTCACTCAAAAAGAAAGACCAGACTTGCCAGCCTGACAGAGACTGGAGAAACCCTGAAAGTATGGCCTCCAGACACCATTTCAGCTCAGTAAGGAAGTCACTCCTGAGGGTCAGCCTTCAGCCAAAGATTGGACAGGCCCATAAAATAAAATGAGACCAAAGGGGCACACCAGCCCAGAGGCAAAGACTAGAGGGCAGGAGGAAACTGGAAGGCAGGTAATAAGGAACCCAACGTTGAGAAGGGAGAGTGTTGACATGTTGTGGGGTTGTTAACCAATGTCATAAAACAATACGTGTACTAACTGTTTAATGAGAAACTAGCGTGTTCTGTAAACCTTCTAAAGTACAATTAAAAAAAAAGAAGGAAAAAAAAGGAAATTTCCCTCCTGGGTGTATACCCAAGAGAAAGGAAAACATATATCCACACGAAAACTAAGACATGAATGTTCATTGCAACATTATTCTTAATAGCCAAAAAGTGGAAACAACTCAGAAGTCTACGGACTAATGAATGGATAAAGAAAATGTAGTTCTATCCATATAATGGCATATTACTCAGCTATATAAGGGAATGAAGGATTGATACATGAGACATCATGAATGAAACTTGAAAACGTCATAAAGAAGATTTTAAAGAACAATATAAAGATACAAATCGAAAAAGATCACATATTGTATGGTTTTATTTATATAGAATGTCCGTAATGGGCAAATCTATAGGGGTAAAATGTTAGTGGTTGCCTAAGGCTGGGGGGTGGGTTTGGGGAGAATGGGAGTAATTGCTAATGAGTGTGGAGTGTTGAGGGGATGATAAAATTTTTCTAAGATTGTGGTTATGGTTGCATAACTGAATACACTGAAAACTATTGAATTGTACAATTTAAATGGGTAAATTTTATCTCAGTGAAACTTTAAAAAATGAATCTTTTTTTTTATTAACTTTTATTGAGCTTCAAGTGAACGTTTACAAATCAAGTCAGTCTGTCACATATAAGTTAATATACATCTTACTCCTTACTCCCACTTGCTCTCCCCCTAATGAGTCAGCCCTTCCAGTCTCTCCTTTCGTGAAAACTTTGGCAGCCTCCAACTCTCTCTATCCTCCCATCCCCCCTCCAGACAGGAGATGCCAACACAGTCTCAAGTGTCCACCTGATATAATTAGCTCACTCTTCATCAGCATCTCTCTCCCACCCACTGTCCAGTCCCTTTCATGTCTGATGAATTGTCTTCGGGGATGGTTCCCGTCCTGTGCCAACAGAAGGTTTGGGGACCATGGCCGCCGGGATTCCTCTAGTCACATCCAGACCATTAAGTATGGTCTTTTTATGAGAATTTGGGGTCTGCATCCCACTTATCTCCTGCTCCCTCAGGGGTTCTTTATTGTGCTCCCTGTGAGGGCAGTCATCATTGTGGCCGGGCACCAACTAGTTATTCTGTTCTCAGGATAATGTAGGTCTCTGGTTCATGTGGCCCTCTCTGTCTCTTGGGCTCTTAGTTGTCGTGTGACCTTGGTGTTCTTCATTTTCCTTTGCTCCAGGTGGGTTGAGACCAATTGATACATCTTAGATGGCCGCTTGTTAGCCTTTAAGACCCCAGACGCCACATTTCAAAGTGGGATGCAGAATGTTTTCATAATAGAATTATTTTGCCAATTGACTTAGAAGTCCCCTAAAACCATGGTTCCCAAACCCCAGCCCTTGTTCCGCTGACCTTTGAGGTATTCAGTTTATCCCGGAAACTTCTTTGCTTTTGGTCCAGTCCAGTCCAGTTGAGCTGACCTTCCATGTATTAAGTGTTGTCCTTCCCTTCACCTAAAGCAGTTCGTTTCAGCTAATTAATCAGTAAAAAAAAAACCTCTTCCTCCCTCTCTCCCTCCCCCGCCTCGTAACCACAAAAGTATGTGTTCTTCTCAGTTTTTACTATTTCTCAAGATCTTATAATAGTGGTCTTCTACAATATTTGTCCTTTTGCCTCTGACTGATTTCGCTCAGCATAATGCCTTCCAGGTTCCTCCATGTTATGAAATGTTTGACAGATTCGTCACTGTTCTTTATCGATGAGTAGTTTTCCATTGTGTGAATATACCACAATTTATTTACCCATTCATCCGTAGATGGACACCTTCGTTGCTTCCAGCTTTTTGCTATTGTAAACAGAGCTGCAATAAACATGGGTGTGCATGTATCTGTTTGTGTGAAGGCTCTTGTTTCTCCAGGGTATATTCCGAGGAGTGGGATTTCTGGGTTGTATGGTAGTTCTATTTCTAACTGTTTAAGATAACGCCAGATAGATTTCCAAAGTGGTTGTACCATTTTACATTCCCACCAGCAGTGTATAAGAGTTCCAATCTCTCCGCAGCCCCTCCAGCATTTATTATTTTGTGTTTTTTGGATTAATGCCAGCCTTGTTGGAGTGAGATGGAATCTCATCATAGTTTTAATCTGCATTTCTCTAATGGCTAATGATCGAGAGCATTTTCTCATGTATCTGTTAGCTGCCTGAATATCTTCTTTAGTGAAATGTGTGTTCATATCCTTTGCCCACTTCTTGATTGGGTTGTTTGTCTTTTTGTGGTTGAGTTTTGACAGAATCATGTAGATTTTACAGATGAGGCGCTGGTCGGAGATGTCATAGCTGAAAATTCTTTCCCAGTCTGTAGGTGGTCTTTTTACTCTTTTGGTGAAGTCTTTAGATGAGCATAGGTGTTTGATTTTTAGGAGCTCCCAGTTATCGGGTTTCTCTTCGTCATTTTTGGTAATGTTTTGTATTCTGTTTATGCCTTGTGTTAGGGCTCCTAGGGTTGTCCCTATTTTTTCTTCCATGATCTTTATCGTTTTAGTCTTTATTTTTAGGTCTTTGATCCACTTGGAGTTAGTTTTTGAGCATGGTGTGAGGTATGGGTCCTGTTTCATTTTTTTGCAAATGGATATCCTGTTATGCCAGCACCATTTGTTAAAAAGACTATCTTTTCCCCAATTAACTGACACTGGGCCTTTGTCAAATATCAGCTGCTCATACGTGGATGGATTTATATCTGGGTTCTCAATTCTGTTCCATTGGTCTATGTGCCTGTTGTTGTACCAGTACCAGGCTGTTTTGACTACTGTGGCTGTATAATAGCTTCTGAAATCAGGTAGAGTGAGGCCTCCCACTTTCTTCTTCTTTTTCAGTAATGCTTTGCTTATCCGAGGCTTCTTTCCCTTCCATACGAAATTCCTGATTTGTTTCTCTATCACCTTAAAAAATGACATTGGAATTTGGATCGGAAGTGCATTGTATGTATAGATGGCTTTTGGTAGAATAGACATTTTTACTATGTTAAGTCTTCCTATCCATGAGCAAGGTATGTTTTTCCACTTAAGTAGGTCCTTTTGGATTTCTTGTAGTAGAGCTTTGTAGTTTTCTTTGTATAGGTCTTTTACATCCTTGGTAAGATTTATTCCTAAGTATTTTATCTTCTTGGGGGCTACTGTGAATGGTATTGATTTGGTGATTTCCTCGTCGATGTTCTTTTTGTTGATGTAGAGGAATCCAAGTGATTTTTGTATGTTTATCTTATAACCTGAGACTCTTCCAAACTCTTCTATTAGTTTCAGTAGTTTTCTGGAGGATTCCTTAGGGTTTTCTGTGTATAAGATCATGTCATCTGCAAATAGAGATAATTTTACTTCCTCCTTGCCAATCCGGATGCCTTTTATTTCTTTGTCTAGCCTAATTGCCCTGGCTAGGACTTCTAGCACGATGTTGAATAAGAGCGGTGATAAAGGGCATCCTTGTCTGGTTCCCGTTCTCAAGGGAAATGCTTTCAGGTTCTCTCCATTTAGAGTGATGCTGGCTGTTGGTTTTGCATAGATGCCCTTTATTATGTTGAGGAATTTTCCTTCAATTCCTATTTTGGTGAGAGTTTTTATCATAAATGGGTGTTGGACTTTGTCAAATGCCTTTTCTGCATCAATTGATAAGATCATGTGGTTTTTGTCTTTTGTTTTATTTATGTGGTGGAGTACATTAATGGTTTTTCTGATATTAAACCAGCCTTGCATACCTGGTATACATCCCACTTGATCGTGGTGAATTATTTTTTTGATATGTTGTTGAATCCTATTGGCTAGAATTTTGTTGAGGATTTTTGCATCTATGTTCATGAGGGATATAGGTCTGTAATTTTCTTTTTTTGTAATGTCTTTACCTGGTTTTGGTATCAGGGAGATGGTGGCTTCATAGAATGAGTTGGGTGGTATTCCGTCATTTTCTATGCTTTGAAATACCTTTAGTAGTAGTGGTGTTAACTCTTCTCTGAAAGTTTAGTAGAACTCTGCAGTGAAGCCGTCCGGGCCAGGGCTTTTTTTTGTTGGGAGTTTTTTGATTACCGTTTCAATCTCTTTTTTTGTTATGGGTCTATTTAGCTGTTCTACTTCTGAATGTGTTAGTTTAGGTAGGTAGTGTTTTTCCAGGAATTCATCCATTTCTTCTAGGTTTGCAAATTTGTTAGAGTACAATTTTTCGTAATAATCTGATATGATTCTTTTAATTTCATTTGGTTCTGTTGTGATGTGGTCCTTCTCGTTTCTTATTTGGGTTATTTGTTTCCTTTCCTGTATTTCTTTAGTCAGTCTAGCCAATGGTTTATCAATTTTGTTAATTTTTTCAAAGAACCAGCTTTTGGCTTTGTTAATTCTTTCGATTGTTTTTCTGTTCTCTAATTCATTTAGTTCAGCTCTAATTTTTATTATTTGTTTTCTTCTGGTGCCTGATGGGTTCTTTTGTTGCTCACTTTCTATTTGTTCAAGTTGTAGGGACAGTTCTCTGATTTTGGCTCTTTCTTCTTTTTGTATGTGTGCATTTATCGATATAAATTGGCCTCTGAGCACTGCTTTTGCTGTGTCCCAGAGGTTTTGATAGGAAGTATTTTCATTCTCGTTGCATTCTATGAATTTCCTTATTCCCTCCTTGATGTCTTCTGTAACCCAGTCTTTTTTCAGGAGGGTATTGTTCATTTTCCAAGTATTTGATTTCTTTTCCCTAGTTTTTCTGTTATTGATTTCTAGTTTTATTGCCTTGTGGTCTGAGAAGATGCTTTGTAATATTTTGATGTTTTGGATTCTGCAAAGGTTTGTTTTATGACTTAATATGTGGTCTATTCTAGAGAATGTTCCATGTGCGCTAGAAAAAAAAGTGTACTTTGCAGCAGTTGGGTGGAGAGTTCTGTATAAGTCAATGAGGTCAAGCTGGTTGATTGTTGTAAGTAGGTCTTCCGTGTCTCTATTGAGCTTCTTACTGGATGTTCTGTCCTTCTCCGAAAGTGGTGTGTTGAAGTCTCCTACTATAATTGTGGAGGTGTCTATCTCACTTTTCAGTTCTGTTAAAATTTGATTTATGTATCTTGCAGCCCTATCACTGGGTGCATAAATATTTAATGTGGTTATGTCTTCCTGATCGATTGTCCCTTTTATCATTATGTAGTGTCCCCTTCTTTATCCTTTGTGGTGGATTTAAGTCTGAAGTCTATTTTGTCAGAAATTAATATTGCTACTCCTCTTCTTTTTTGCTTATTATTTGCTTGATATATTTTTTTCCATCCTTTGAGTTTTAGTTTGTTTGTGTCTCTAAGTCTAAGGTGTGTCTCTTGTAGGCAGCATATAGACGGATCGTGTTTCTTTATCCAGTCCGAGACTCTCTGTCTCTTTATTGGTGCATTTAGTCCATTTACATTCAGCGTAATTATAGATAAATAAGTGTTTAGTGTTGTCGTTTTGATGCCTTTTTATGTGTGTTGTTGACAGTTTCATTTTTCCACATATTTTTTTGTGCTGAGACATTTTTCTTAGTAAATCGTGAGATCCTCATTTTCGTAGTGTTTGACTTTATGTTTGTTGAGTCGTTATGTTTTTCTTGGCTTTTATCTTGAGTTATGGAGTTGTTATACCTCTTTGTGGTTACCTTATTAAAAAATGAATCTTATATGAAAAGTGTTCTTAATTTGATGTCTGTCTAAGAACCTCTCGTCTAGAGCTCACCACCCAGTACAGTATCCACTAGCCACATGTGGCTCTTTAGATTTAAATTAGTTGAAACTAAATACAATTAAAACTTCGGTATCTTAGTGACACTAGCCGCATTTCGAATGTTCAATTGCCACATGCAACTAATGGCTACAGCATTGGACAGTGCAGATACAGAACATTTTCATCATCACAGAAAGTTCACTTGGACATGCTGGTCTAGAGCACTCATAGTAAAGCTTTCAGTGGATCCATGAAAACCTGAAATTGTCTGCAAAACTTGGAGCATATTTACATTTTTTCTTAACAGCTTTTATAAGATATTAAAATATCAAGATAATGTCCCACTGAACCTGTACTGTCCTGAAACATCATTTTATCGCAGCGCCTGACTTTATGGCTAGTAACTGAAAGGTTGGTGGTTAAAATTCATCCAGAGGCGTCTCTGAAGAAAGACCTGATGAGCTGCTTCTGAAAGATTACAGCCACTGAAAACCCTACAGAGCACAGTTCTACGCGGACACGCGTGGGGTCGCCATGAGTTGGAATCAACTCAACGGCAACTGGTTTTTTTTTTTTGGTTAAGACTCTAAAGGACACGTGTTCATTAGTTCTGCACAGCTTTTCCCTGAGAAACAAAAGAATCCATAAAACTCATTAAATTATTATTTCTCCTTTAATTAAATCAGAAGAAATGATTATTACCTGAAGCAGTCATAATTATGCCATAGCCAGCACTTGTGAATCTCAGAAGGATGTTGACCCACAAAGGAAAGTAAAAGTCACATTGAATTTGAATTGACATGAAAATGGGGGTGTTGGATGAAAGATAATGATGAGGACAGGACACAATGGTGGAGGGTCTCTCATGGTACAGAGAGCACAGGAAAATCTGAATCATCTCCCAGACAGCATTCAGGATGGGTAGCTGCGTCAGCACAGTGATTCTTTGAAGCTCTCTGCCTGGGAATGAATGTAAATTCCGGGGGGAGTCCCTCAGAGAAAGGTCATCAGAAATCATACATTATCGTGGAGATGCAAAGCTTATCATCTGAAACTCTTTCATTTCATCTGGCATAGCACGCTATCACCAGCTTGGCAGAAAAATACAAGTCTGTTACCACAGCTGTCCCCTCTGCTGTTTGTTTCTAAAATATCAACACCTGGCACCCCACAGTTGCATTCTCAAAATGAGGAATTATTGCTTTGACTAGAAGGATAAAGCGTGGTAACAGCAAGCACGTGTGACTGTGGCTGACAAATGGCTTGTGTCCAATTCTCTGGAGGTAGACAAATATGTGACCACTCCTGAGGAAACTGCACAGATGGATCCTGTTGTCAGTGTGATCTGTATTCAGAACCAATGGTGGTCACTATCCAAGAGGGTCCATGCTTAAGTCGCAATACCTCTGACTTTTAACTCTCAATGACAAGAAGTCAGCATTTGGGATAGCAACTTCCTCTCTCCTTCTAAACCATCAAGCCCCCAGACTGTCGGGTCAGATGCGAAATTGTGAAGTGTGCTGGCAGCTCTTGGACAAGACATCAGATAGCATACGTACCCTCAGTAATTCCTAACAATGCCATTTAAAAGAGGAAGCATGCTTTTTCCCCTTCACATAATATTTAGTTACTATTTCAAAGTTTTCAAGAAACTACCATCTGCCTTCTTTTTACCTCAGATTTGGCTTGTATTTATTAATATCGCACAGTAGTTAAAAGCATGAACCTTAAGTAAGAACTCTAGATGTGAACCCTAGATCTGCCACTCCCTAGCTGTGTGACCTTGGGCACAGTTACTCTACCACCCTGTACTTACGTACAGTTCATAACAGTGCCTGGCTCATCGTTAGAGCTCAAGAATTGGCACTATTATATAATTTGTAAATCCCTCAAGCAGTGCTAATAGCTTTCCATATATTATCTTATTTAATGTTGATCTTAATGCCAACTGATAAAATCAGAGAAATTAACAATTGGAGAATGAATGTGTTTTAAAAATACTTTTGAAAGAAAAACAACATTGATATAGGCATAAATACCTTTGTATTTCTTATATTGTGTTTGCGTTTGTTTCTTTTACAAGTTGGTATGTCTAAGTTTTCATGATATGTTCTTGTAATTTTTCATGATTATGTTCTCTCATCATGTCTGGTGAATTTACCTCTAGAGAATTGGTCTGAATGCTTTGATATTTAGCCTTTCACCATATGAATTGACCACTTTGCTCAGCTCATGGCCACTGACCACAGGGCTGAGAGATGATGTCGTTAAGTTGCAAAAGGGGTGAACTTAAGAACAAGCAGCAATAGGTCAGGAGTAGTTTTAGAAAACTTGTGGTTTGGGTGGCTTTAGAGGTCAGAGGAATATTGGATGACAAAATAAGATGAAAAGGATAAATACATTTCAAGACTCAAACTGTTTATTTCAGATGACAGATGTATTTTTTCTTCGTTCCCCTTTAGTGACATATCTGAATCTCAAAATGGTAAAATCTGAATGGTTGCCAACAAAATAATCCAATAAACTTTATGATGAATTTTGCTTCAACACAAAGTTCCTTTGAAGATCTAAAACTCATTTATTAATAACTAAGAATTAAATTTACATTTGTTGCTGACCTCCTTGGGGTTAGCACCTAACTAGATTTCAGTTGAAAGACAGGAGAGTTATTTAATAATCATGATCTTTGGAGTTCTCCTTCTGAATGGTAAGATCATTACAGGCACAAGAAAGATACTGTATCCTCCATAACATGCACACCATAAGATGTCTGCTTCAGGGAGTCAAGTTGGTCAACTCCATCTTACCAGTTCATACAAGAAAAAATCTCTGTTTTCAGAAAAAACAGGTCTCAAGATTTGTTTTTATTGTTGTTAGGTGCCGTCAAGCCAGTTCCAACTCATAGCAACCCTACATACAAGAGAATGAAACACTGTCCAGTCCTGTGCCATCCTCACAATCGTTGCTATATTTCAGCCCTTTGTTGCAGCCACTGTGTCAATCCATCTCGTTGAGGGTCTTCCTCTTTATTGCCTCAATTCTGCAGTAATTTCTAAAGAACATCTTTTCCATTTAGAACCTTAGAAACTCTGATTTATGTATGGAATATTCAGAGCCTCCCCCGACCCCTTCACTTAATAGATATGAAACAAGCTCAGAGAGAAGTAACTTGCCCAAGGTCACACAGCCTTTTAGTGGTTGAGCTGGGATGAGCAATCAGGTCCTCTCAGTTAATGAAATGAACACAGAGAGAGTTTGGGTGACATTACTAATACGCTGTCTTTCTTAAGAAATATGACCATGTTAACTTTCATCAGCAGGTCTATTTGAATGCAGTTAATCACTCCTACATAATCACTTCCCTTTGGTACCACCAGACTGCTTCTGCAAAGTGACTCAAAATGTATATAATGCAATATTAACTGGTCTGTAGAATAACTGAATATGGAACTTCAGTGCATCAGTTAAGGTTCTATGGTTATAAGCAGCAGAAACTGGGCAACTTTTAAGTCCAGAGTGAATTTGTTAAATGATATGGGAGATTGCACGAAATCAAAGTAACATCTGAAGAAATAAGACTCAGAAGGGCACAGACCAAAATCTAGAGGTTCAGGTAGAAGAATCAAATCAACAGCTTCTCCAAACAGATGTGTTTTTTTTTTTTTTTATGTTAAGGGTAAATTTTATTTTTTTATTTTTTTGTCCTTGCATTACTCTGGTCAAGATTTACATTCCCAAGAGGTTGACCCTGAGTGGTAGGTATAGCTCAGGCCGCTGGCCTACCTCTTGACATAAAAACAGGACTGTGCATCTTGAGGGAAGGGGAAAGTACATAATTCAAAAAATATCAGAGTCCTGTTATCAATGGAAGGGCAAAATGATGCTGGGCAGCAAAAACAACACACCACCATACTTGGCTTCACCTTATGATGGTAATAAAGTCCTCTTTGGTGATGCCTCCCAAGGTTCAAGCACCTTTAGCCAAAGAAGAAATAACAAAGAAGGGACCACATTCTGTGTGTCTTTTATGTCCTTTTCCACCGCCCTCTCTCCTCTCCTATGCCACAATGAATACTTAGTAGGCATTGTGTGATTGACTCAGACTGAATCACTTCAACTAAACTCATCTTCCTGTTGAAGGAATGGTTGTCTCATAGTCTCATGGAATATTGGAGAGGGAGGAGCTACGTCATGGATAATTGAAGTAAATATTCTGGAATCTGCAATGCATGTAATCACGGCATTTAGTGTACAAGTGTCACCAAAATCAATGCTAGAATTACAGAGGAGGAATTAAAAATACAAATGCTAGAGCCAGAATTTGACTAAGTTCCACCACTTACCAGCTGTGTAATTATAGGCAAGTTATTTAAGCTCTGTGTGCCTCAAATTTCTAGTCTTTAAAATGGAGTTAATAATTGTCTATTTTATACACCTACTGTTCACTTATAAACTATGTCATTATTCAACATTTTGCATTTTCAACAATAGTACAAAATCTACTATTTGACTATTTTGTGCATTAACGACATATATCTGCAGTAAGAATGCTTAGGGGCAAAGCAAGAATAATGCTGGCTGTAATGGTTAAGGTTATGTGTCAACTTGCCTGGGCCATGAGTCTCAGTGGTTTGACAGTTATATAATAATGTAGTCATCTTGCATTTTGTGATCTGATATGGTCATCCTCCATTTTTACATAATAACAGTTTTCATATAACAACCCAGCGTTTGGAACATAATCATGTTGATAAATGAGGAGTGGGTGTATTGTTGTGAGAAGTAAATTATTTGACGTATGAAGAATGCTTAGAGCACTCAGTTGATGACAAATTAGTTGTTGTCATCACCATTATCAGCATCTACCAACATCAAGAAAACTTCCACAAGTGGCCATCTGAGATACAACTATTGGTCTCTTCCTGTCTGGGGTAAAGAAGAGTGAAGAAAACCAAAGACTCAAGGAAACAATTAGCCCAAAGGACCAATGGCCTACAAGAACCACAACCTCCTCTAGCCTGAGACCAGAAGAACTAGATGGTGCCCAGCTACCACTGCCAACCACTCTGACCAGGAACACAATAGAAGGTACCTGTTAGAATGCATGAAAATGTGGGACAAAATTCAAATTCATAAAAAAAAGACCAGACTTATTGGTCTAATAGAGACTGGAGGAACCCCCAAGACTATTGCCCTAATGCACCCTTCAAACTTGGAACTGAAGCCACTCCTGGAGGCCACCTTTCAGCCAAATAATAGGCTGGCCTATAAAATAAACAATAACCCCCACGAAGAATGTGCTCCATGGAACAATTACCCATATGAGACCAAAACAGCAACATTTGCCCAAAGCAAAGAAGAGAAGGCAGGGAGGGGCAGGGAAATTGGAAAAAAGGGAACAGGAACTCAGGGTGGAAATGGGGAGAGTGCTGACACATTGTGGGAATTGCAATCAATGTCACAAAACAATTTGTGTATGAATTATTGAATGGAAAGCTAATTTGCAGTATAAGCTTTTACCTAAAGCACAAATAACATGGTTTTAAAAAGAGAGAGAAAACTTCCAGACAGTGTCAATATGGACATGTTGATTTTTTCCAGCTTTTGTGGCCCCTTTTGGGATGGTGGCTTAAGATGGATTGTGGCATCAAGATCCCCCACATGTCTGTCAGTTTGTCATACTGTGGGGGCTTGCGTGTTGCTGTGATGCTGGAAGCTATGCCACTGGTATTCAAATACAAGCAGGGTCACCCATGGTGGACAGGTTTCAGCTGAGCTTCCAGACTAAGACAGACTAGGAAGAAGGACCCAGCAATCCACTTCTGAAAAGATTTAACCAGTAAAAACCTTGTGAACAGCAGCGGAACATTGTTTGCCATAGTGCTGAAAGATTAGCCCTTCAGGATGGAAGGCACTGAAAATATGACTGGGGAAGAGTGGCCCCCTCAAAGTAGAGTTGACCTTAGTCACATGGATGGAGTCAAGCTTTCAGGACCTTCATTTGCTAATGTGGCATGGCTCAAAATGAGAAAAAAAAGCCTGCAAACATCCATTAATAATCAGAATGTGAAATGTACAAAGTGTGAATCTAGGAAAGTTGGAAGTCATCAAAAATGAAATAGAAAGCATAAACATGGATATCCTAGGCATTAGTGAGCCACTGGTACTGGCCATTCTGAACTGGATGATCATATGGTCTACCATGCCGAGAACAACAACTTGAAGAGGAATGGCATTGCATTCGTCTTCAAAAAGAACATTTCAAGACCTATCTTGAATTTACAACACTGTCAGTGATAGGAAAACATCCATACGCCTACAAGGAAGACCAGGTAATACGACTGTTATTCAAATTTACACACTAACCACTAAGGCCGAAAATAAAGAAATTGAAGATTTTTTCCAACTTCTTCAATCTGAAATTGATCAAACACACAATCAGGATGCATTGGTAATTACTGGAGATTGGAATGCAAAAGTTGGAAACAAAGAAGAAGGATCAGTAGCCGGAAAATATGGTCTTGGTGATAGAAATGATGCTGGAGAGTGTGTGATAGAATTTTGCAAGACCAACGACTTCATTGCAAATACTGTTTTTCACCAACATAAATGGCAACTATACACGTAGATCTCACCAGATGGAATACACAGGAATCAAATCGACTACATCTGTGGGAAGAGATGATGGAGAAGCTCAATATCATCAGTCAGAACAAGGCCAGGGGCTGACTGCAGAACAGACCATCAATTGCTCATATGCAAGTTCAAGTTGAAACTGAAGAAAATTAGAACAAGTTCATGGGAGCCAAAGTACAACCTTGAGTATATTCCACCTGAATTTAGAGACCATCTCAAGAATAGATTCAACATGCTGAACATTAATGATCGAAGACCAGATGAGTTGTGGAGTGACATCAAGGACATCATAAATGAAGAAAGCCAGAGGTCATTAAAAACAGGAAAGAAAGAAAAGAACCAAGATGGATGTCAGAAGAGACTCTGAAACTTGCTCTTTAACATTGAGTAGCTAAAGAGAAAGGAAGAAATGATGAAGTAAAAGAATTGAACAGAAGATTTCAAAGGGTGTCTCGAGAAGACAAAGTAAGATATTACAATGACATGTGCAAAGACCTGGAGACATTCTCAAGCTTCAGAAGAGCTGAAGAAAAAATTCAAGCCTTGAGTTGCAATATTAAAGGATTCTACAGGGAAAATGTTAAATGACTCAGGAAGCATCAAAAGAAGATGGAAGGAATATACAGAGTCACTGTACCAAAAAGAATTAGTCAGCCTCCAATCATTTCAGGAGGTAGCATATGAGCATGAACCAATGGTACTGAAGGAAGAAGTCCAAGCTAAACCGAAGGCATTGATGAAAAACAAGGCTTCAGGAATTGATGGAATACCAACTGAGATATTTCAACAAACAGATGCAGCACTGGAGGTGCTCACTCATCTATGCCAAGAAATTAGGAAGACAGCTACCTGGCCAACTGACTGGACTGGAAGAGGTCCATATTTATGCCTGTTCCCAAGAAAGGTGATCTCACTGAATGTGGAAATTATCAAGCAATATCATTAATACCACATGCAAGTAAAATTTTGCTGAAGATCATTCAAAAGTGGCTGTGGCAGTATATCGACAAGGAACTGCCAGAAATTCAAGCTGGATTCAGAAGAGGACTTGGAACCAGGGATATCATTGCTGATGTCAGATGGATCCTGGCTGAAAGCAGAGAGTACCAGAAAGATGCTTACCTGTGTTTTATTGACTACGCAAAGGATCATAACAAATTATGGATAACACTGCGAAAAATAGGAATTCCAGAACACTTGATTGTGCTCATGAGGAACCTGTACCTAGATCAAAAGGCAGTCGTTCAAAAAGAGCAAGGGGATACTGCATGGTTTAAAGTCAGGAAAGGTGCATATCAGGGTTGAATCCTTTCACCATACCTATTCAATCTATATGCTGACCAAATAATCCGAGAAACTGGACTATATGGAGAAGAACAAGGCATCAGGATTGGAAGAAGACTCGTTAACAACCTGCATTATGCAGATGACATAACCTTGCTTGCTGAAACTGGAGAGGACTTGAAACACTTACTGATGAAGATCAAAGACCACAGCCTTCAGTATGGATTACACCTCAACATAAAGAAGCAAAAGTCCTCACAACTGGACCAATAAGCCACATCATGATAAACAGAGAAAAGATTGAAGTTGTCAAGGATTTCATTTTACTTGGATCCACAATCAACAGCCATGGAAGCAACAGGCAAGAAATCAAAAGATGCATTGCATTGGGCAAATCTGCTGCAAAAGACCTCTTTATAGTATTGAAAAGCAAAGATGTCACCTTGAAGACTAAGGTGTGCCTGACCCAAGCCATGGTGTTTTCAATTGCCTCATATGCATGTGAAAGCTGGATGATGAATAAAGAAGAGGGAAGAAGAATTGCCACCTTTGAATTGGGGTGTTGGTGGAAGAAGTACAACCAGAATTCTTCTTATAAGCAAGGATGGCGAGACTACATCTCACATACTTTGGACGTGTTGTCGGGGAGCGGGGGGATCAGCACCTGGAGAAGGACATCATGCTTGGTAAACTAGAGGGTCAGAGAAAAAGTGGAAGAGCCTCAATGAGATGAATTGACAATAGTGGCTTCAACAATGGGCTTAAGCATAACAACGATTGTGAGGATGGTGCAGGACCAGGCAGTGCTTAGTTTTGTTATAAATGCGGTCATATGAGTTGGAACTGAGTCGATGACACCTAACAACAACAAAAACAGTAGCATTAAAAAAAATGTTTAATTAGCTAACTGCATTAAGAACTTGGGTTAAATGTTTGTTTTTCCCCATGCGCCTCGTAAATTCTTCTTCAGAAATTCTTTGCAACTTCTACTTTGCATGTGAATATGAACTTACCAGCAAACCCAGCTGATCTCAGTAAGGGCCTGCATTTGTTGCTTTCTAAAGGTTTGAATCTGCGTTTGCAATGGCTACACATTTTATCAGTGAATTGTCTTGCGATTATTCACTGGCCATTAATCAGTTTGCTGCCTTAAAAGGTGACAAATGGTGGTTCTTTTTAAGTTTCAAAGAGGCCAGTTTAATCTGGGCCTTCTGTTGCTTTGTTAGGGAAATCGAACGCCCAGAGCTGTTCTTCAGCTCTCCCTAGCTGCTCAGAGGTCATGAGAAAGTAGATGTCCGAGCCGCAGTGTGATTCATCATTGCCTAACAAAATAATGTGTCACCTAGACACATCAGCCTGACTGATGCACTTATATTCTCTGTCTCTCTGTGAAAACGACCCACTCCCAGGTACGTCTGCAGCAGTGACTCTGAGCAGGCCAGGCAGTACAGGGTACGTGGTCACACCTCGGTTACGGCTGTTCCCAACTGGCAAAACATAGCTGACTAAAGACGGTTGGGCTTTTCAATTCCATTTTGAGTCTGCCTCTGTGAAGAACATTCCCAAGATCTTGCTCCTTCTTTCCTTAAATCTTTACTTTTCATGCGTCAGCAGTAAAGGCTAAAGTAACCACACCAGCAAAACATTGTAATCCACGTCAAAGACCAGCCTACTCCAAAACAAGGTGTATAAAGTGGATCTGCGAGTATCTGGCGACGTAGATTTTTATGCCCACTACGGGTTCTGCACAGTGAGTTTTATTACACACTAAATGATTTCATTCTCTCAGAATCGGTGTCTGACAAACTTAAGTCTCGCTTGATGGTCAGCTTGGCGGTCAGCTTGGCGAATTCCATTTCCTGGCCTTTGTCTGAATCAGGACCTGGAGACTTTCTTGAGCTCAAGAGGAAGGAAGCTCATCTCCTTTGGGTTTTCTAGAGGCAGGAAGGAACCTAGCGAATGAGGGAGGAGTATCCAGTTGTGACGACTGGAGACACATCTGCTTGCCTCCAGAGAAAAGCCCCTACCTCCTCTAGGATTGCAAGCATGCATTCACTTATTCATTTACTTATAAAGTATTTACTTTGCAACTTCGATGTGCATTTCTGTATCTTGTCCCTGGGAAAGAAAATCAGTTAAAGCCCTGTCCCTGCCCTCATTTTTGCGCAGACAGTTGGGATGACAGGCAAGTAAACTAATAATTACAACATGAAGAGGTTAACTTTTACCAGTCGCCACTGAATCACCTTCGACTCATGACGGCCCCATGTGTGTCAGGGTAGAACTGTGCTCCATGGGGTTTTTGGTGGCTGAGTTTTCAGAAGCAGATCAGCAAGCCTCTCTTCCAGGGTGCCCCTGGGTGGGCTCAAACCTCCAACCTTTCAGTTGCACCCCCAGGCACTCCATGAGGAGGTTAGAACCTCGGTATTCCGAGTGTGATCCCCTGGGAACTTGTTAGATATATAGAATCTCAGCCCCGTCTCAGACATACTGCATGAAAATCAGCATACCTACAATGTGTCCAGGTGATTCACGTGCACATGAAAGGGCTGTGTTAGAGCTACTGCCAAGTACTGTGTGAAGCTAGGGCTCAGTGTGGTAAAGCCATCTTAACTAGATGAGCTCCTTGCCTTGCAATCCATACCGCACAACAAGCCCTCCTGGCCAGTTAGCACTGTGCTCTCAGGACACTGAGCATGGAGTCATACTGTGCCAATAAAAAAAAAAAAGTGTGGGGCAAAGTAGGTCTAGTTATACAGACCGAAGGTCACAACCACAGGGAGTGTGAATCATACCCCCTTAGGTGCAGCATGGTTGCAAAGATGCAGCCTTTGCACTTTTCCTAAAGTAAAAGATACGCGTGTTTCTCTCCTACTCACTGAGAATCCCTGAAGGGGAAAATTTACTTGTGATCAAAAGCTTCTTAGTAGCAGGTGAAGCAAGTTTGATCTGATTGAATGTATTTCTCTGATGTGTTTCCTATTTTCACCCCTGTCCTTCTAATGCTTCTTTGAGAATCTGATGAAAGCTGCGTACCTCTTTCCCAGACACTCATGTAAGGAAGACACACACATTTGGACACCGTTTAGGAGACTAATGGGTCCCCTGAAGCCCAATCTAGGACCCTCTAGCATTCACATTCCCCAGGTTAAGAACCTCTGACTTGCAGAAATGCTTTATAAAATAATAACTACATCTTCTAAACCATATTGAAAGCTTTTGCTCTTTGCCAGAAATAATACTGAGCTATTTGCATACATTATATTATATAATCCTTGCAAAACATTATCTGGTAGATCTTTATCATCACTGTTTTAAAAATGAAGAAACTGAGATGTAGAGAGATTATTAAATTGTCCAAGCTTATACACTGGTAAGAGACAGAAGTGGAAATAAAACTCTGGCCTGATTCCTGCACCTATGCACGCTGCCTTCCACGAATGAAACGCTATCTTTAAAAATAAACAACCAAGAATACACACCTCACTCAGTGAGCGTGGTGTCTGGAAATGTTAAGTGTTCCCATGTCCCTCTAGACTCTTTAATTCAACACCCCTTTTTCTAATACGTAATGAAATAACCATACCCCAAGTTTGGGCAACTCTGCTCCTTGTTTACCACAATTGGAAACCTTACTTGTCTACTGTTCAAACCACAGACTCATCTATAGTCCCTGAATGTCATTTTCAGGACAGATTTTCAATAAGTGGTAACCCTCAAATATGCCACAAACTTGACAGAGTTATGTTGGCCCTATAAGTTAGAAAACTTTTAAAGAATATAGTTGTTCTTTATTCCGTGCTTAATAACAAATATGAAAAATCCTGTCAAAGAGCAACTTTTATGTATTTTATTTACTTATGTTGCCCGATTAGGGTCCGTGCCCCGGAGTATTCAAGCCAATGAAACTTACTGCAAGTTAGAAATGGTGAGAAAGTTTATTTAGGTGGTGTCCACTGCCGGAAATCCTACAGTAACACAGACTGTCTCTATGGAGTCCCAAAATGTATTTTTTACGTTAGAGCTTACATGTAATTTTTACAAAGGTTAGAAGTATCTTTGTAGCCTGCAGATGGCATGGCCGGAGGAGTTATTCATTACGACATAGTGACAACGGACTCTTTATCAGGCTAAAGAGATACATACTGGACCTCTCTTTATCTGGCTGAAGATATACATCTGGGCTCTAATTTCCATGTGGGGGGTCATAAGTCACAGGTGCCTAAAAAAACTGGACAGAACAAAACAAAGTCACTAGCGTCGGATCAAAACAAAGAACAAAGTCATTAGCATTAGATCAAAACAAAGTCATTAACAAGGATATGTGGAAAGGAGAAGGCAGGCAGAGGAAGAAGAAAAACTTACAGGTTCATCATGACGTTAGCTATGTCAAGCTCTCAGTAGCCCATTTTGAAAAAGAGAAAACATGCTGGGGGAGTATTACGGCCACACTTATTTTGGTTTATTCCAAGTACAAGGCCACTTAGAGCATGGACTCTGCTGGTTCAAATCTTGGACCTGCTTCTTACTAGCTCTGTAATCCAAAGCAACTTTTAGCCTTTATATGGCTCTATTTCCCCATCTGTAAAATAGGTATAATAGTAAGATAAATCTTATAAAGTGGTTGTGAAGATTAAATGAAACAATACAAGTAAAAATTTTGGTAGATTACCTGGCCCATGAAGAGTGAACACTTAATAAATGCTCTTGGTGATGATACCATTATTCAGAGTCTGAAGACTCTCCTGAATCATGTTTGGTTGGCATCTCGTGACGTGCTGATCTAGATAATCCATCACTATGACGTTGACCTCTGCAATGTCTTTATTATTGACAGAATGATCATTTAAAGCCCGCTTTTTTTTTTTTATAGCCCTGGTGGCACAGTGGTTAAGGCGCTAAACTGCTAACTGAAAGATTGGCGGTTTGAAACCATCAGCAGCTTTGTGGGAGAAAGACATGGCAGTCCGCTCCCATAGAGATTTACAGCCTTGGAAACCCTATGGGGTCGCTATGAGTCAGAACTGACTAATGGCAATGGGCTTTGTTTTGGGGTTTTTTTTGTTTTTTTTTTTTCATTTTTTGAGGTATAATTGAAACAGCCCAAAACGCACGTATTTGCAGTGAATAATTTGATGAGTTTTGACGTATGTCTACATCCATGAAACCATTGTCACCATCAAGATGAACATATCCATCACTCCCAAAAGTTTCTTTGTGCCCCTTTGTCACCTCGCCCTCCTTGTCCCCAGGCAACCACTGATCAGATTTCTGACAGACTAATCTGGAAGCATATTGATACTGGTGTTTCTTCTGCATTTTATATTTGGCTGATCATAAAATTGTGCTTTTTCTTTGAATTTAATTACATATTTAGCTTCTCTTAAAGTGGGAGGGGGTTTTGGTGGGTAGATGCTCAGCGACTGCAGGGTACCCCTTCTAGATAAATTAACACGCCAACCTCTCCTCACTTGGAACTTTTATGAGTTTTCCTGAGAAATTTGGCAGATTCTACTGCCATTACTTGTGTTGCCTGCTGACTTCATCACCTAGTGCTACTGTAACACAAATACCACAAAACCAAAAAAAGAAAAAAAAAAACCGTTGTCATCAAGTCGATTTTGACTCATAGCGACCCTATAGGACAGAGTAGAACTGCCCCACAGAGTTTCCAAGGAGTGCCTGGTGGATTTGAACTGCTGACCTTTTGGATGCAGCCCTCGCACTTAACCACTACGCCACCAGGGTTCCAAATACCACAAGTGGGTGGCTTTAAAGAACAGAAATTTATTTTCTCACCATTCTGGGGGCTAAAAGTCCAAATCAGGGTCTTAGCCATATAGATCCCTTTCTTGTCACTAGCCCTGAGCATTCCTTAACGGCTCCTTCGTGCTGCTTGGCTTGTACATGATCCTCTCATGGCATCTGTCTATGAGAGCTGTGTATATGGGAGAGTTCTGCCAAAATATCTGTTTATAATCTCGAGGCAGGACACACCCTAGGGAAACCTCCCTTTTCAATTGTTTGATTGATTACATTACTTTAGATTGCATTATGGAAAGTAACCTGCTCTACCTGAGGGCCAGCTGATTTAATCACTTGTAGCTACTCCATGACAGCAACTAGACCAGCGTTTGGCCAGATGACTGGGAACCGTAGCAGAGGCAAGTTGATACATAAAATTAACCATCACACCTGCTTGGTTTCAGACAGTTTTCTACTTATTCAATAACTTTTTGTTTCAGCATTACATCACAGTACCGTCTTTTTGGGAGACATTTTAGGCAACAGTTAGGTGTCCAAGTGTCAGTTAAAATTCAAATGACCACCTTAACCGCACTACACGTTCTAGAAATGGATCAGTTCACTTATATGCAAGAAAAGAAATCTAAGTCACAATCTGTTCCTCTTCCTTGAAAATTTCTTTTAACACTAACGTAAGATACATCTCAGTTTCTAAAGCATTAAATGTGGAAGGAAAGATATGTGTCTTAGAATCGAAGAGATGTGGTAACAATGTCACCTAGTACCTAGGTAACTTAATTTGGTTAATTAGCTTTTGTATTGTTTAAATTATTTTATTTCTGTTTAGGGAGAAGAGTCATAAATTATATTTGTTTATATTCCACATAAGGCCTAACACAGTGTCCAAATATGTGTAAACCAAACCCATCGCCGTCAAGGTCATTCTGACCCATGGTGACACCATGTATTACAGAGTAGAACTGAGTTCCATAGCATTTTCCTGGCTGTAACCTTTATGAAAGCAGATTGCCAGAACTTTTCTTCCTTGGTACTACTGGGTGAGTTTGAACTGCCAACCTTTAGATTAGTGTTCAAGTATAAACCATTTGTGCTACCTAGAGACCTTCCAAATATGTGTGGACCCACAGAATTACACAATGGAGGGGCTCTGGTGGCACAGTGGTTAAGAGCTCGACTGCTAACGAAAAGGTCAGTAGTTCAAAGCCACCAACTGCTCCTTGGAAGCCCTATGGGGCAGTTCTACTCTTTCCGATATAGTTGCTATGAGTTGAAATCGATTCAATGACAACAGGTTTGGTTTGGTTTGGTTTGGTTTTGGGTTTATAGTTATGGAAGAATTCAAACCTTATTTAGTCCGTTCCTCTCATATTGCTGGTGAAGTTCATGTAGCCCTTTTAGAATCAGAATTTGATTCCAGGTTCCCTGATTCTCAGTCAGTGTTTGTTCCAGGACAGTGCATTACTGGCAGAGTTGGGCCTGGGAATCAACATTTTAAAAGCTCCTCAGGTAATCCTTTCCTGCACTAGGATTTGACTTGCTGTACACAAGATTCTCAGAAGTTGCACTCTTAATGTTTCCTGTTTTAACAATTCCAGAAATAGACGAAGGCATGTGAAATATAACCACTTGGAATTTTGCTGAACCACTTACTGGAATTACATTGTAGGTCATAAAACCAGTATGTGAGCATGAGTCAACTAGCTGGTGACTGAGGCTTACTAATGACCCTACATCTGCATTTAAACTCTGCTTCAATCATCCATTCCTTCACTCATTTATTAGGGTCCTCCTATACTCCAGGTGGAAACGCTGGTGGCGTAGTGGTTAGGAGCTACGGCTGCGAACCAAAGGATCTGCAGATTGAATCTGCCAGGCGCTCCTTGGAAACTCTATTGGGTAGTTCTACTCTGTCCTACAAGGTCACTATAAGTTGGAATCGACTCGATGGCACTGGGTTCAGTTTGGTTTTTATACTCCAGGTACTGTTCTAGGATTCAGACACTGTTATGAGGATTCAGTACGGAGTAAAACTGGTGAGTTTCCTGGCTTCTGGTGCAGAGGGAAACAAACAATAAACAAGAAAGCAAATAATAAGATAGACAAATAATGCTACAATCGCAAATTATAATAAAGGCTAAGAAAGAAAATAATGGAAAGTTATATTTATCCTGAAACCTGACACATGAGCAGAGATCATAGGCAAAGAATAACTGCGGTGTGAGAATGTAATCTCAGTATTTAGTTTTGACACAGATCCAATATAATCTCAATATTTAATCTTGTAGTTCTAAAACCTAGAATTCATCTAGTGTTTTTATTCCAAATGTTACATGCCTGATGCTTAAAAGACTGAAAAAATGTTCCACAGATGCCTTGGGAAGCAGCAGAACACCTTTGAGAGAATGGCTCAGGAGCTAAAAATCCTGGCTCTAATAATATTTCTGTAATAATTATTATTTTCCTTGGAAACCCTATGGGGCAGTTCTACTCTGCCCTATAGGGTCCCTATGAGTCGGAATCGACTCAACGGCAATGGATTTGTTTGTTTTTTTTATTCCTAGCCTTACCTACCTCAGCACTGGCCCAGTCAAGGTGAGTCTGGCAACTCTCCTTAAGTGTTGAAAAAACAACAACAAAAAAAAGTGTTGAAGGGGCCCTTAAATGTTGTTTCCTTGGCTGCTTTATAGGCTATGGTAGCATTCCAGAGCAGAGGCTTTTGGGAGGTCTCAGCCCCTGTCCCTTGTAAAAGCTGAGTCTGCTGTAACTTGTCCGTGCCTCTTCTGTTTCATCCCAAGTCAAGTGCTTTCATCTTCTGTTTTCTTCAAGCAGTTTACCTCACCTTTATTACTCTTTTAGCCATTCTATTCGTATTTGTGTTCATTTCATTCTTAAGTAAATATTTGGATGAATGGGTTTTCATTTTTTTATTTGTTTTATGGGTTATTGTAATCATAAAAGGTCCCTGGGTGGCAAAAACAGTTTGCACTGACTGTCAACTAAAAGGTTGGCAGTTTGAACCCATCCGGTGATGCTGCAAAAGAGAGGCCTGGTGATCTGCTTGCGTAAAGATTATAGCCAAGAAAACCCTGTGGAGCAGTTCTACTCCGTTACACACATTGACTCAACTGTGACAGGTTTGATTTTCTGGTTTTTTGGTAGTTGTAAAATAATGCAGTTTAGTCTTTACGATTGAGGTAAAACATATTCTTAAATGTACCAAAGACATATAAATATCAGAGGTAAAATGTTTTTCAGAGTCACATCTGCCAACTGGTTTTTGCTTTCATCATAGGCTCTAGGTCCAGCTGCTTGATTCAAATCCAGGCTCTGCCATTTTACTTGCTGTGTGACCTTGGACGAGTTACTAAACTTTCCTCATCTGTAAAATGGGTATAATAACATCAAGGTGGTTGTTAGGATAAAATGGAATGAAATGAGGTAGTATATGTAAAATGCTTAGATCAGTGCCTGGTGAATAGTAAGCCCTCAGTAAATTAGCTACTATCGTTATTGTCTCTTCTGATCTATTTACCTGTAGCTGGCAAATGAGGTGATAGGATGAAACCTCGAGAAGTAAATCACATGTGTTCATACATACTAAGGAAATGTTCCCATCTTTCTCTATATCAGCATCAGCCCTTAATTTCCAGAAACTTAAATTCTTTCTTGGTATACTCCAATGGAAATAAATAAATACTTTTTTTTAAAAAAAGGCTAAATTTTGAAAAGCCATACAGGCAATGATTCATGTACAAATCCTTTTAGATTCTTTAGAAATGTTTATTCCTGTAATTGCCAAAAATCTACCTAGACTGTGAGGAAGAGGCTGCCCCTCCATGTGCATATTATTTAAAACTTAACAGCATGAACACATAAGCTTTATTCAACTATACATTTTATTCTATTGTTTGTTTCTCCTCCCACCTAATAATACATCGTAAACATCTCTGAGGATAATATATAGAGATTACGTATGTTTTTGCTAATCAGTATATTGCATTTTGTCATATAGATAAGCCAGCTCATCTAATTCTATTTATGTAGTAATTTGCAGTAATTGATTTTTGGATGTCAAATCAACCTGGCATTTCTGGGATAAACCCTGCTAGGTCATAATGTATCATTCTTTTTATAAAAAGATAATATAATTGCTAATATTCAATTTGCTGAACTCAGTTTGCTAGTATTTTGTAAGGATTTTAAATATGTTCATGAGGTATATTGCTCTATAATTTTTTTCTTTGTAATGTCTGTCAAATTTTTATAACAGGGTTATGCTAGCCTTATAAATTAGGAAGTATTCTCTCATTTTCTAAAAGAATTTGTGTAGGATTGATATTGTTTTTTCTTAAGTCATTGATAGAATTTGCTAATAAAGCCATATGGGCTTGAAGTTTTTTTTTTGTGGAAGGGTTTCTGCCAACTAATTCAATGTCTTCAACAGAAATAGAACACTTCAGATTTTCTGTTTCATATTGTGTCAGTTCTGGTGATTTGTATTTTTCGAAGAATTTGTCTGTTTTACTGAAATTGTCAAATTTTATGGATTAAGTTTTTTATAATATTCCCTGGTGTAATTGAGTTACAATTTGGTCAAAGAATATACCATAAATTATTTCAATCCTTTTAAATTTATCAGAATTTATATTATTGTCCAGTATATGGTGATGAACACCTACGCCTGAAAAGAATTGTTGGGTAGAGTGTTCTATAAATGTCAACCAGATCAAGGCAGTTGACGCTATGTTCAGGCTTTTCTTATCCAGGTTTATTTGTTTATTTACTTTTATCAGTTATTGAAAGAAGAGTGTTTAATATCTCCAACTATGACTGTGGATTTGTCTATTTCTCTCTTTAATTCTATTTTCGTTACTGTATTTTGATGCTCTGCTGTTAGACATATTTACATTTATGTTTGCTATGTCTTCCTGCTGAATTGACCCTTTTTCATCATGAAATATCCTTTTTTATTTCTGGTAACTCTCCTTATCGTGAAATCTACTTTATCTGATGTTAATGGACTCACTTCCAACTTTCTTATGCTTACTGTTTCCATGCTGTATCTTTCCTATGCATTTATTTTCAGCCTTTTTTTCTGTATTTAAAATGTGTCTGTTGTTGATAGCATATGGTTGGTTGGATCTTACATTTTAATCCATTCTGACAATTTCTGCCTCTTAACTGGGCTTTTATTTAATGTATTTCTTGACATGGTTATATTTAAGTCTGCCATTTTATCATTTGTATTCTATTTGTACCCTCTTTTTTTGTTTCTCTATACCATCTTTCCTGTCTTCATTTGAATAAAATGAATTTTTTTTTTTAGAGTTCCATCTTAATTTATCTGTTGGCTTGTTAGCTATACCCCTTTGTATTTTTTAGGGCCACTCCAGGGATTACAATACATATCCTTAACTTTTCACAGTCTACTTAGAGTTAATATTGCATCATTTCACATAAAATGTAAGGCGAGAACCTTAACAACCATGTAGATCCATTTATCCCCCCGTCCCTGTCATTTATGCTATAAGTGTCAAATGTGTTATATGAAAATATGGCATCATAGTGCAGGGGTTTTAACATATTATATATATATTTTTAAATGTATAAAGGAAAAAATAGTATTTTAAAGAAGAGGGAAAAAACTGCATTTCCAGTCCTCTTCATTCCTTCTTGAAGAATCTAAGTTACCATCTGGCATCATTTTCTTTCAGTTTGAAGAACTTCCTTTAGTATTTCTTGTAGTGCAAGTGTAATGGTGTCAAGTTCTATTCCTTTTATTTATCAGAAAGTGCCTTTATTTCACCATAACTCAGGCTGGAAGATATAATCACCTCATCTACTTCAGGTAGAAATAAATATCTTTCCGTATCTGTCATTTAAGGTCCCCAAATCAGTGTAAAAACACACATGGGAATTAATATAGAAGCCATGCTTGGAGTCAGGCTGATCTTTGAGTTCTGTCTCAACAACTTGTAAGTTATGTGACCTTGGGCAAGTAGTTCTGTGCTTCAGTTTCCTCATCTACAAAATGAAAATAATTATAATAATAGAAGTAGCATACTGTTACAGTTGTTGTAGCAGTTAATGGGTTATATGTAAAGGACCTAATATAGTTGTTGTCACCTAGTGAACACTTACTGGAGCCCTAGTGGTGCAAGGGTTAAGAGCTCAGCTGCTAGCCAAAGGTTGCCCATTCCAATCCACAAGCTGCTCCTTGGAAATCCTACGAGGCAGCTCTACTCTGTCCTGTAGGGTCACTATGAGTCGAAATCAACTCGACAGCAACAGGTTTTGTTTTTGGTTAAACACTAAACCTTAGTTGTGTGTATATTTTGTATTTATGTAGATTGATTACACTTATGAATCTGGTGTAGTGGGGAGAATATTATGTGCAGAAGACCTGAGTTAAGGCTGTGCCGCACACTAGATTTTTGACTACTGGTTTAATGGAAAGGCCTTGATATCATATCATAATATAACGTGACATGATATAATGATATATCATTACTGAAAAAGGAAATTAAATTGTTTTCTCCCTTTTGAAAGTGGTTTAATTGGATCTGTCTTTGGCGATCAAAAGGAAGGGATTTGTAGGCTTTTGATGTCTCCTCTCTCACTCATTCAGGGCCAAAGCAACAGATGAAAAAGTTCTCTGTGTTTGATCTGGGACACAGAGCCCATAGAAATTCTGGGAGCTGAAAATTTAGAGGTTTAAGTGTAAAAATTCGGCCTTCCAAGAAAGTAGAGAGTGCTTTTGGGGTTATTATAGAAGCAGATTTAATACGGTGAAAGAATATAACCTTGCCCGTACACCTTTTCCAATTCTGAAACCTGCAGTATCCCCTTGTTCTGTTCAAACGACTGCCTCTTGATTCATGTGCAGGTTCTGTAAGAGCACAATTCAGTGTTCTGGAATTTCCATTCTTCATAATGGTATCCATAATTTGTTGTGATCCACACAGTTGAAATGCTTTTTGTAGTCAATAAAACACAGGTTTTTCTTTTTAAACAGGACGTGTCATCAGGAATGACCAATCTCTAGAAAAGGACATCATGTTTGGTAAAGTAGAGGGTCAGAGAAAACCAGCTAAATGGATTGACACAATGGCCACAACAAGGGACGTGAACATAGCAGTGAAGGTGGCAGAGGACCTGGCAATATTTCGTTCTGTTATACATGAGGTCACCATGATTCAGAGCCAACTCGATGGCAACTAACAAAAACAACAACAGAAAGTGGAATACCTAGGGTTACTGTATGTGCTTTCCCACATCCTGGTTTTGATTTTAATAAAATATTTAAGTACTAAAATAAGTAAATCCTGGTAGTAGTATAGTAATTAGTAGTACACGTTACCTCTTTAAAAAAAAAATCAAAAGGAACTAAAGAAGACCAAGATTTCTTGATTCTTAATATCTTGAAGAATCTTGGAAAAATAGAGGTCATTTTGCTGAAGCACTAAAAAAGTGTTTAAATTCTACTCGACCATGATTTCTGTTAGTGACTTATTCTTTTATAACAGGTTGCATGTTTAATAAACAACCCTAGTGTTACCTTTTTATTACTACCTATTATTTCATAAACAATCATTAATAATTATACTTTTATTGCTTTTTTAAAAGTAACTTCTTATGTTAGCTCGTTTTTACAACATTGAAAGGTAGTTAAAGTAGATAGGAGAGGAGCTGGCACAAAGGGAGAAAAGGGCGTTTTGTTTTTCCACCCGTTTAGAGGACTCAGTAGCTGAGCCAATTCTAGGACACCATCTCCTCAAATTCAGGTAGATGCAAACACAGTGTTCTGTCTCCTAAAGAGAAAATTGTCATCGATATCATTTGCTACTCTATGAAAATAAATTTTATGGGACAGCATTAATTTTTCTCTTATCATAAAAACCATAACTGCTATGCAGAAAGTATAAAAGACTACAAGAAGATAACCTCCTTATTATCCAAGATAATTTTTCAGCATTTCAGCATTTATCCTTCTAGTTTTTTTTTTTTCTGTGCATAAATATAGGAACATATATAAAATTTATTTTACCTAATTGGAGTAATTATATAATGTACTTTTTTAGAAATTTATGATATTGAAAAACCTTTTCCATGTCATTAAAAGATCTTGTAAAACATGACTCTTCATGGCTCTTTAATATTCCATCATGTGAATGGAATTACTGTATGTAGTCCCCATTGTAATTTTAGTCTCTCTCTACTTTTTATGCTGGTATTGACAGTGCAGTATTGAATAAACATAAATTCCTAGTGCATATCACTCATAATTTTCTTGGGATAATTTTACGCAAGCTGAATTGCCATATAAAAGGGTGGCCTATACAATTTTAAACACTATGTAAATGGCCATATTCACAGACAAAGATTTGAAGGATTCAGTAGCAATAAGATCCTGACTTTTCCGAGCTTCCATAAATGCAGTGCTTTCTTCATGGTTTTGTGATTCACATGAAGGAGGAGGAAGTCACATGACATACCCCCAAAGTATAATCTTTACAAGTATATATTAAATGATTAAATCTAACCTTGATGTGTTTGGAGAATTTCGTAATATTCCTTGAGATGATAGGTGACAAACTTGTACCGAAATCAAGTTTGAGTATTTTTGGTGTAGGAATCCAATTGCACAAAAAGGGTTATGACTTTGTGAAGAGATTTTCAAAACCGTTTCACTTCATATTGCACATTCCCAACAACTATCACATTTTGGTAAACCGTGTCCAACAGAGGTGAGCATTAAACATTCCCCTCAGTTATATAAATCTAATGCCAGTTTTTATAGCCTTGGTACTTCTGTTATTATTTGGATAATTTAACTTGGTAAGTGTGCCAAAAAGCTTAATGTGGCTGAGTAATTTCACAGGAGAGATGATGATCATTAAAATGTTATGTTGTTTATTTCACTTGAGATTAAAATGAGTGATTAATTGAGAACTGAGAGATGGAAATGACATTGAAGCAAACCATTTCTTCTATGACAGCAATAACAGGTTCTGCTTTCTGCATGCCAAGAGTGTACTATTTGAAACTTTCAGTCACTGTAGCAGAAACCCAGTGGAGGTAGCACAAGAAAAAATCAAGGGGTTATTATAATGGATAGAAATGCAGCTAGTCTAAAAATTAAGCTGGAATCAGAAGCTCGAGTACCAGGAGAAATCCTAAAAGTCCTCTCCATCTCTCATTTCTGCTGTGTGTGTGTGTGTGCTTTGCCCTTTAAGACTATATTATGGCTTTTTCTACTCTGCCACAGAACAAAAAATGGCCACCATCATTGGCTAGATTTGCATTTCTGCCATTCAAGAGACTAGGCAAACTGAAGCTAGGGTTGCTTAATCCTTATTTTAAATTTTTAGGAAACCATTTACAACAGCATCAGAAAGAATAAGCTGTTAGGAATGAATTTTTTAAAAGATATGCAAACTTGTACTCTGAAATTATATAAAACATTATTGAAAGAAATTGAAAAAGATCTAAATAAAGACTTAATAGGGTTAAAAAAGCAGTATTCTTTGAACTGCTCTACAGATTCAACACAATCCCTATCAAAATCCCAGCTGGTTTTTACATAGAAATTGGAAAACTAATTCCAAAATTGTTATAGAAATGCAAGGGGCACAGAATAGCCAAAACTATCTTTAAAAAGCAAAGTTGGAGGACTCAGACTTACAAACTTCAAAACTCATTAATCAAGAGAACATGGTGCTGGTGTAAGTTAGGCATATACACCAAGAGTATAAACAATTACAAACCCTTATAATATAATTTTCAACAAGGGTGCCAAGATAATTCAATGGGGAAAGAATAGCCTTTTCAACAAATGACACTTGTAAAAGCGAATATCCACATGCCCCCAAAAACAAAAAACCATAAATGATGTTAGACCCCTACATCACATCATACACAAAAATTAACTCCAAGTGGATCATATACCTAAATATAAGAACTAAAACTATAAAAACCTTTGTGTCCTTGAATTAGGCAATGGTTTCTTCATGAAACACTAAAAGCACAAATGACAAACGAAAAGTAATAATAGATAAATTGGACTACCTTAAATTTTTTTTTAAATCTTTGGCTGCAAAAAAGTGAAAAGACAACCTACAAAATGAGAGAAAATATTTACAAATTACACATCTGATAAGAGACTCGTATCCAGAATATATAAAGTACTGTCATAACTCACTAATTAAAAAGACCCTATTTAAAAATGGGCACAGGGTTTGAATATACATTTCATGGCCAATAAGGGCATGAAAAGATGATCAATAACATTAATCATGAGGGAAATACAAGTCAAAACCACAATGAAATACCACTTCACATCCACTCCCACTGCTGTCGAGTCAATTCCAACTCATAGTGACCCTGTTGGACAGAGTGGAACTGCCCCATGGGGTTTCCAAGGCTGTAAATCTTTACAGAAGCTGACTGCCACATCTTCCTTCCTCAGAGCAGCTGGCGGGTTTGAACCATCAACCTTTCGGTTTGCAGCTGAGCACTTAACCACTGAGCCACCAGGGCTCCTTTTACACCATTAACCAACCAACCAACCCAGTACGGTCGAGTTGATTCCAACTCATAGCGACCCTATAGGGCAGAGTAGAACTGCCCCATAAAGTTTCCAAGGGGCGCCTGGCGGATTCGAACTGCCGACCCTTTGGTTAGCAGCCGTAGCACTTAACCACTACACCACCAGGGTTTCCTCATACCCATTAGGATGGGTATAATAATAATAATAAAACAGATAACAAGTGTTGGTGAGAATGTGGAGAAATTGCAACCCTCATTCATTGCTGATGAGAATGTATAATGGTACAGCCACTTTTTAAAACAGTTTACTAGTTCCTCAAAATGTTAAACATAGACCATACACACAAAACCCAATGCCATCTAGTCGATCCCAACTCATAGAGGCCCCAAAGGGTAGAGTAGAACTGCCCCATGGAGTTTCCAAGGACCACCTGGTGGATTCGAACTGCTGACCCTTTTGTTAGCAGCCGTAGCACTTAACCACTACACCACCAGGGTTTCCATATAACCAGGCAATTCTACTCCTAGGTGTATTCTATCCTGGTTATACTCCTAGAGAAATAAAACATATGTTTATACAAAAACTTACAATGCTCAGTGGAAACAACTTAAATGTCTATCAACCGGTAAATGGATAAACAAAATATGGTACATCCATACAATGGAATGTTTTTCAGCCATATAAAGGAATGAAGTACTGAAAGGTGCTACAACATGACTGAACCTTGGAAACATCATGCTAAGTGAAAGAAGGCAGTCATGAAAGAACACATATTGTATGATTCCATTTTTATGAAATGTCCAGAATAGGCAAATCTATAGAGACAGAAAGTAGATTAGTGGTTGACTTGGGTTGGCATAGGGAAATGGGGAGTGACTGCTAATGGGTGTGGGGTTTCCTTTTGGGTGAGAAAAATGTTTTAAAATTGATGGTGGTGATGGTTGCATGACTCTGTAAATATATTAAAAAATCACTGAATTGTAAAAAAATAAATTCCAGGGGCAGGATTCTGAATGCCCTAGTCTGGGTTATATGCCCACCCCTGGACCAATCAAGTATGGTCAGAAGAGAAGAGTTGTATTTTGTGAATATGTATACTTCCATAAGTATGTGGGGTGGAAGGATGGTGTTATAGATCGAATTGTGTTCCCCTCCCCCCAAATGTGTGTCAACTTGGCTAGGCCATGATTCCCAGTATTGTGTGATTGTCCACCATTTTGTCATCTGATGTGATTTTTCCTCTATTATGTTAATGAGGCAGGCATGAGAGGCAGTTATATTAATGAGGCAGGACTCAATCTACAAGATTAGGTTGTGTCTTAAGTCAATCTCTTCTGAGATGTAAAAGAGAGAAGCGAGCAGAGAGACAGGGGACCTCATACCACCGAGAAAATAGTGTCAGGAGCAGAGCAGGTGCTTTGGACCCAGAGTCCCTGCACTGAGACGCTGGGAAGACTGATGACAAGGACCTTCCTCCAGCGCTGACAGAGAGAGAAAGCTTTCCATTGGAGCTGCCACCCTGAATTTGGACTTCTTAGACTGCTAGATGGTGAAAGAATAAATTTTCTGCTTGTTAAAGCCATCCACTGTGGCATTTCTATTCTAGCAGCACTGGATGACTAATATAGATATGGAGAGGGAGCAGTTTTCAAAAAGAGCTGCTTGGTTAGATGGAGAAAACATCAGATGACTCTTAACTAAATATTCTCTCAAACAGGGCATGCTAATAGATTAGTGTGATAGATGCAAATGTCTTCTGTTAAATTTATCCTTTTCCTCTCCAAGCTAGAACTTGCATGTTATTGTCATTATTTGATATTATAACCAATACCTTGACCTACAGACAAGTTTGGCTCCGTATCATTTTCCGTTCGTCTCTGAAGAGACACTTTTACAGAGGCTGTTATTAAAGTTGGCAACTGGCGTTGGCTTTATTTGCCTGTCTTCGCAGAGCACAAATACTCCTCTGTGAAATAGCACCTGGAGATGGTGGCCATGGCCCATAAGTTTAATTACTAACCTTTAATTCATAGCTGGCAAAATCAGTTCTTGAAGCATCTAAGCTAATCAGGCCTCTCTGATGATACTCATCAATTGTTCAGCAGTCTACCTTGGGCTTAATTACTCTCGCACTGCATTACATTTTCAAAATGTCAAGAATCCTCTTCCGGAAATGCAATAAATCATTTCTACGTGGTGTTAGCAGAGAGCCTGTTATTCTCTCACACCTGACCTTGGCTGCATGAAGTTGAAATTGATCATTTACTGCAGTGGTACAACAGTGTAGAAAAAAGAGCTTCAATAAGAATCAGCACACACACACACAAAAGGGGACACTTTTCAGCACATTCTTTCTTCACTTGAAATGAGCCCAGTGTTGTCAGATGTTATTTTAAAGGGTTTACATGTCCACAATAGCATTTTCTGAAACAGATGAGCTCTGAGGCTTTTTACCCTTCCGAAATCCTGAGGTCTCAGTAACATAAAACCACTGTTTCATCAGAAATCCAATTAATCTCTCTGTAGATTTTGAATCCGAAAATGACTGCTTATTATTATTTTTTTTTTTTTCCTGACAAGAAACAAGAAAGCAGGAGGAAGGGACAAGCTTGGGTAAACTTCTTTCTTTCTCTTCTCTTTGCTTCAGAAATGATATCCTCCATGGTCCTGCCTCCAGTTAAGTGACTCTGATTCCTGCATTCTGTTAACAAAGATCACCTCCCCTTATCCCCCAGCCCTAGGGGTGGTAGATGCTTCCACTATTATTAATCCCTGGGTTGTCTCATCATCTCATTTTCAGATGTTCCAACATCTTTTTAGTTGTTTTTGTTTTGTTTTCCTATTAGATGAGGTTTATTCAGGCAGAAGGCTTGTGAATCGGGTTAGCACCAAACCACATTCAAGAAAGGTACTCCATTAAGTATCAGCAGTGGCTTTTTATAGAAAAAAAATATAGGAGCAAAGAAGCTTATTTCTGATTGGCCTATACAATTTAATATTGAAACACTGTCAGAATCTCATTCGTCAATGAGGGGGGCTTGATTTACAGTAAAGTTAGGCTTAGGTTTTAGTAAAGACAAATCTTAGGGGCATTGTCCATTCAACCACCATTCGATGCCATTTTGTCAATCACACAACTTCATTTTCATTCATTTAACAGTTCTCCCGTATGATCAAGACCTTCAAAAAAGTCTTAGATCAAGTTACTGGAATCTCATTTTGCCTTCTCATGGGCTTTCTTCTGTGTGGGCTTTTGCTGACCAGTATCTGATGATGGACTTTTATTTCCAGGTCTTCATCATGCCATAGCTAAGGCTCCAGGCAATGTTAACCAGAGACAAGAAGGGGTGATTGATTGATTAATGGAGTAACAATGTGTTTAATAAATGCCATCAGGTGGGTGGAGTGGGTCAAGGCTCCATGAAGAGACGGATTATCCAATAAGCAAAGTATGCACAGCTTACTTGTACTTAGTTACTAACATGTCATGCACAATTCTACCTATATTTCACCACATCATTGAATGAAACCCATGTGAAATTGTGCAGCACAGATTATTAAGTGAACATAGCTAAGCCCTTGTGTACCTTGTTTATTGAAGTCAGTGTTTACCATGCTTACTGGTTAATCTGCCCCTGGCTCTATGGCTTGATTATTTTTACTGTCATAATCAAAAACAGAAGCATTATTCTGTGGAGGGAATGAATGTTGGTAGATTGGTTACAAGCACCCTGAAAACGATTTGTAATAATCTGATCATTTGACAGAAAACAATAATCATAATTTAAATTGTATTTCCTATTTGGATCAAAGAAAAATCCAAGACGCTACATTAGCATGGAGCCAGCTAGACAGATCAAATCCCCAGTTGGGATGAGATTCTACTTGGTGTAACCAGTGTGTTTGTTGCTGGGTTTTGGTTACAGCTTGTTCATCTTGTCCAGTGGAATTTATCCATGTACAATAAGAAGTTTTAGCTATTGTACAGATTCCTTGTTGGTCAGAAGGAAATCTAAAGTAATTCTATTATCTAGCACCACCATAGATAAAGAGTTGAGAGACCTCTGTTGAACTTGTACCGGCTCAGATATGGAGTCAGCTATTACTGCCATAGTTTGAGACAGTTACAAATCATGACTTCATCTATACCTACTCCCAGCCAGGAAAGTACAGCCCTAACAAAGGAATGAAGGCTGTGGGGTTAATAGCTACTAGCAAGACATCTCATTTGTTTCTAATTCTTTCAAAAGATTTTAGTGTGTGAGGGGGTGGAGCCAACACAGCACCCTAGAGAAACACATCATGTCATCCCTCTGCAGCAAAGAACCGAAAAACTAAGTAAAACAGATACAAACATCAATCCTGGAACCCTAAGCATCAAATGACAGGATAAAGAACTAGATTAAACACCAGATGGGGGAAGAAACTGAAGGAAAATGGAAAACAAGGAGAGATACAGAGTGGAGGTCCCCTGCCAACTAATACAGCACAGTGTGAACCATCTTGGAGCACAGCTAGCAACGTCTCCAGACAGGGAGTATGGGAAGGTGAATTCATGGAGCTCCCAACAGGAGACAGAGCACCCAGTAACCAGAGAAACATGCTTTCCCACCCTTCTGCCTCATACACCACCCCCACCCCCTCCCAATGGACCATGCCACACCCGTCAGCTAGAGCTACCAGCCTGCCGTCACCCCGAATCTGCCCAACCCCCAACTGCCAGCTGCTGTAGCACCACTTTTCCCTCTTTTCCTTTTCTTTCTCCCTACTACCTAGCCTTGTACACCACCTCCACCCCTTCCCAACAGGCCACACCACACTGCTCAGCTAGAGAGCTACCGGCCCTCCATCAATCCAGGCCCGCCCCACCCACAACTGCCACCTCCTGTGGTGCCATTTTTTCCCCTTTCTTCCTTTACTTTCTTGCTCCCACCTAGCCCTGTACACTGCCTCTACCCCTTCCCTGTGGGCCATGCTGTGCTGCCTTGGCTAGAGAGACTCAGGCCCACCACCAGCCTAGCTCTGCCCTACCCCTACCCAATGGTTCCTGCCATGTCATTTTTTTTTTTTTTCTTTTTCCCCTGTCCTTCTTTTTCTTTCTTCTTTCCACTTAACCCCTACTCTACCTCTACGCCTTCCTGCTGGGCCATGCCACACCGCTGTGGGTAGACAGCTACTAGCCCGCCGCCAGCCTTGGTCCCCCCCCCACCACCCACTGATGCTTACCAAACCATTTTATTTCCCCTTTCTTCCTTTTCTTTCTTCCTTCCACCTAGCCCCGTCCGCCACCTCTACCCCTTCTCATCAGGCCATGATGCGCTCCCTTGGCTAGAGAGACACCAGCCTGCTGCCAGCCCAGGTCCACCCCACCACCACCTGCCCACTCCAGCTGCAGTTTTCTTTTTCAAAAGCCCATGAGCCTTACCAGAAAGTCCATCTATATTGGGTGCAGGCCACACCCCCAAGGAAACTCCCCTTCAACTGATGGGCTATTCACAGCATATCCCATCATGGAAGTGATCACACTATATTACATCATTAAAAGTAATGATTGCATCATTAAACGACTGCCTAAAAAAAAAAAATTTTTTTTTTGCCTAACTACATCATAACTGCCAAACCACTGAGAATCATGGCCCAGCCAAGCTGACACACAACCTTAATGATCACAGTATATGAAACTTTTCATGTTACAACCAACTCAAAAACATTTCTTTCAGAAAAGTTTAAATACCTGTTATTCTAGTATTAAAGTATTTGGCAAACCACAACTGTAGTGTTCCTGTCAACAAAATGCATAAGGAGGCAACAAACATTGTAGCTTAACAACTACAAATAGAAAACAAGAAGTAAATGACTGGCTTTAATACCAGGGACCCATGGCTAAACTTCGCAGAATTTACTGGAGTTGAAAAGCATCCAGCAGCTCAGTGGACCATGTCAGTAGGAAGCCAGCAAAGCATTGCTTTCCAGGGTCTGGCTCTGTCTGACTTTGGAGCAGCAGTCAGTGAGCTTCACAAATATTTGTATCTGTTAAATTGGATCTACAGCTCCCCCTGACATGGGGCCAGCTGATATCTACAAAATGCCCTGGAATATGAGATCCAATTTAGAGTTCTGATCCACAGAACTTTTATAGACAAAGCAAGTGGCCAGTATTTTGTATCATAATGTTAGTAAGGGCTGGCTTAGTTGGAAATCTACTCGATGGAAATGGGTTTGGGTTTTGTGTGTGTGTGTGCGTGTGTGTGTACTAAAAGAAGTGAATCCATAAAAAAAAAAAAAAGCCATTAGTATTTCTTGGTGGGCCTTCATACTTCAGTAAGAATTTAGTGGAAAGATTATTTGTCATCTTCTTACCTTTTAACTACCCAGAATGCCTCCATATTTCTTATAGTAATATTGCTTTACTTGGTGCTTTTTAAAATCTGGGTATGCTTGTGTAGAAGAGATGACAACGAGTGCTCATCCATATCTTTTCTCATCTCCTCCCTGGGTACATGGGGAGATGAGACTTCCCAGATCCCTGTCACTTAGCTGGGGCCACGTAACTAATTCTAACCAATGAAAGTCAGTGGAAGTTACACATTAAAACTTTTGGACCGAAGCATTTAAGAATTAGAATGCTGGTCCACATTCTCTTTTTCCCTGCTTTGGTGACCTGAAACCACCTGTTGATATGATAGTGGTTCAAGTTGGAGAATCTGGCTATTCAGGTGGAAGGTAGCCCCCAGTGATCCGAATTGGACTTTGCATCAATGAACCATTTTTTTTGTGGAGCTAGTGAGATTTCAGAGAGTGTCTGTTGTAGAATCTTGCAGTTACTTACCCTAATACAATGTAAGTGATCAAGAAGATGGAAGTGTGTTAGCTAAAATATTAAGACAGCCTAAGAGCAGTGGATTTGGAGTCAGAAGTCTAGGATTCTGGTCTTGACTCCAACACTAACTAGATATGTGATGTTAGGAAAATCAGTAACTTTCTGCAGACTTAAGTAAAATTAGATCATGCTATATGATTTCCAAGATTCCTCCATCCCAACTCCAGCATTCTGTAATTCTTAGAAATCCCATAATCGTGTTTTCTCCTGTTAACCTAAAACTCCTCCCTCCCCTCCCCTCTGACTAATTATTGGAAATGATCGACTCGTGTTAATACATGTGTATCCCCAAACCCCAGTGTCTTGCAAATCCTACAAGGATGCTCTTTATAAAGAGCCATACAGTTAGTTGTTTTTTATATAAATACAGTATTTTTTGTAAAAGAAAGTCCTGTAGGTACCAGAAAGCCAGTTGCTATCAAGTCGAATCCAACTTATGTTTGTAGGCATGTGTTCCATAGTGTTTTCAATGGCTGATTTTTTGGAAATAGATCATGAGGCCCTTCTTCCAGGTCTTCTCTGGGTGGACTCAAACCTCTGACCTTGCAGTTAGCAGCCAAGCTCATGAACTATTTGCATAACCTGCTATTTTCACGGGCCCTGCTCAACTGCTAACCGGAAGGTCAACGATTTGAAACCCACAGCCACTCTGTGGGAGAAGGATGTGGTAATTGGCTTCCATTAAGATTTACAGCCTTGGAAACCCTGTGGGGCAGTTCTACTCTATCCTATAGGGTCACTATGATTGGAATTGACTCGACAGCAATGGGTGTTTTTTTACAGGGCTTATACTTGCCTGACTTATTTATCGTGCTTTATTCACAGTTGAAAGAGAGAGTCTTCTGAAAAAGCCAACATCATTGTATCAAAGAGTCTGCCCACAGGATCAGTAACATGAAACTGAGCTACCACTAAATAGATAATTTTCCATTTGGATTTAAACACAGTCCAATCTCCAACTTGAATACTGGAGACCAGAGTAGATTGCGGCAGAAAAAATTTATTCTCTCTGGAATTTTAGAAGCTATATTGGCCGCCCTTTGGGTTACCATTTAGTAAATTACTTGTGTGCAGGTCTATTTGTGGGGGGGGGGGGGGGGCTTCAAATTTCTCCAAACCCTCCTTTTGTTCTCCAAGGCGCAATGCTGTTGCAGTGATATCCAGCCCCTTTTCCCCACCTCAGTGAACGCATTATCTGTCTTTCTTTTCTTGCCTTTGACATGTCAGATTTTATCCTGAAGAGCTTAGGCCACAAGGCCACAGCAGGCAGCAGTGCTTTCTAACTGCCTTTGAAAAAAGACACAAACTCTCTACACTGGAAGTGAAAAACTAGCTTATTATAGGTTTTTAAAATGCTAAGCTCTGATTATTGGTATGTGGGAAAATGTCTGGGGACTGGAGTGGGGGAGGGAGGAAACTGGGGTGAGAAAGGACACATAATGTATAAATACACTGATTATTTTGGATGGTGCGTTGTTGTTCATCAAATGAATACAGCGTCACAACTTGGTCCATCTTTTCAGAGTGCGTCTGAAAACAGAAGGTATTTTCTTTCCCAGTGCCTGCCTGTTTATGGTTTGTCCTCTCTGGGGCTGTCCCAGATGCTGCCGCCTCTACCCCTGCTGTTCAATTGTGTTGGGGGCCTACTGTTCTTTTAGCCACGGTTTCAGAAGGAAAGCCCTTTTGTCACAACCTACTAGAGCTTCGCAGTTCAAATGCATATTCAGGAGCCCCAGAGAGCAAAACACTTCCATCTACAAGGAAACAGCCGAGACAACTGTTCCTTTGCCACAGGGCAGACAGAAATAGATTTGCCTCATTTTTTTTTTTTTTTTTTTTTGCAATGGTGAAAGTCTGTGAGGACCGGTTTTAAAGTATGAGACACCACAAGTTCCTGGTGCTTTTGGGGTTCGTGTGTGTGTGCGTGTCTGTCTGTCTGTCTGTCTGTGTGAACCATTTGCTCTTGTATTTCAGAACTAACTTGGAAACCTAGGTACTTCTAAATTCTTCCTTAACAAGTTTAGATAGATAATAGTTATTCTAAAAGACAAATTATTGAAATTTTAGTTGTATGTTCTTTAGTAATTTATTCTTCTATACTCTCTGAAGTCCTTTAGAACTAAAGTTTAATCTTATTTTTATTCTTTGGCTTCAAGCACTCTGATTTGTCCATCCTAATTTCCTCTTTTCGCATATTCAACTGGCTTTAATTTTTTTTTTCTATCTCTATTGCTTTCTACCTGTTTGTTCTCTAATATAAGTTTTCTGCTTTCCTTCCCTTTCTGGGGACACCTGAATTTCTCTCTCCTTAATTGTTTTGTAGGCAATGACAACAACAACAGAAAGGGAAGCTGCTTTCCTATCTAACCCTATTTCCAGGTTCTCCCCCCTCCCCACCCTTTTACCTTTTTCTTCCTATTTTCTCTCAGAATCCAAATCATTTCCACTTGCTTTTACTCCACTGGAAGTTGTCAAGAATTGCAGTAGAGTGTAGAATAACAAAATATTTGGCTACTTGCTTTTGAAGAAATTAAAATTGATGTGATTCCTTTAAGAATGACATTCTTCCCCATACATTGGTAGCATCGGGGAAGGTAAAATGTCACTCCATGAAACTGTGCTTACCAGGATCTCATTCTGGTTACCCACTGCCATCGAGTTGACAAGCTGGTTAAACACTGCTTATTTCCCATTATAGCAGATCAAAGATATTCAAAAATCTCATTGAGTGTTGAGATCTCCCCTCCCTTCAAACGTGGGTGGGCTGTGTAACTGCTTTGGTGGAAGTTTTGTGTGCCAGTCTCAGTGCCCAGGCTTTAAGGGACAGGTAACTTCTACTTCCTTTTTCTTAGAACGCAAACTCTCAGAGCTCTAAGTTGCCAAGAAAAAATTTGATTCCCTTGACTATGCTGGAGAGGCTGAGCCCAGCCTTCCATCCAAGGCTCCAGGCATATTGGTAAAGCCATCACGAACCTCCGGACCTGCCTATCTGTCATCTGAATGCCACTCAGTGACCTCTGTCAACGTCATAGGGAATAAAAGAATCACTCTGCCAAGTTGTGCCCAAATTCCTGACCCACAAAATTCTGAGATTTAATAAAGTACTGTTTTCTTAACTTCTTTTTTGTATTTTTTTGTGTGTGTGTGTGTGTGTGCATTACGTGGTAATTGACCAATCAAGTCAGTCTCTCATATAAAAACTTTTGCACAGCTTGCTATGTACACCTTACATAGCTGCTCTCCTTACAAGGTGACAGCACACTCCTCCTCTCCTCCCTGTATTCCCTGTTTCCATACAACCAGTTCCTGTCCCCCTCTGCCTTCTCAGATTGCCTCCAGACAGGAGCTGTCCACATAGTCTCATGTGTCTACTCGAGCCAAGGAGCTCACGCCTCATCAGTACCATTTTCTGTCTTATAGTCCAGTCCAATCCCTGTCTGAAGAGTTGGCTTCGGGAATGGTTCCAGTCTTGGGCTAACAGAGGGCCCAGGGGCCATGACCTCTGGAGTCCCTCCAGCCTCAGTCAGACCATCAAGTCTGAAAATAGTGTCGTTTTAAGATACTAAACTTTGGAGTAATTTGTTACACAGCAGTTAGTAACTGGAACACCCTTAAGGCCTCTAGACTTTGCCATGGACTGGTGGGCCTGGAGGGACTTTTGGGGAAACATCGTTTCTCCCTTGTTCTAACTTGGAGCCAGAGAAACACTTGAACATATTTCTTTCTGGTCACTTGACCCAAAGGGTTATAGCCTGCTTATTCTGAAGCTACTCTAGGTAATGTGAATCTCAATCAACAAATTCAATGTATAAGATACTTAAATTTATTTTTAAATTATTTAAAATTAAAATAAAATTTTAATTTATTTCCCCCAAACAACTTAATTTCTGCCATAAGCTTTTATTCCACTGAAGAGGGTAAAAAAAAAAAAACGTAAAACATGTGTCAGTCTGGGAATTCTCTGTTTTCCCTGGCATCAGCAAACTATGGCCTGTGGGCTGCCAGTTTTAGTATGCCCTGCAAGTTTGGAAGGTTTATTTACACTTTTAAATGCTTGTTTAAAAGAATAATGTGCAACAGAGACCACACACGCCTGAGAATAGCGTAGCTGCAACTTGATTGATGAGAGAAGGCAAAGACAGGATGAAGGAAGGGCAAAAAGGAAACAGGAAAGACTAGGGAAAACCACTGGTAAACATTTCAGAATTATTGTCCTTCCACTCTTATTTTCTTACATCACAAGTAGAGATGATTGTTCCAAGCCACGCTTTTTGTAAGTGAACATACATGAAGAAAAGATCTTCTTTGATGAATACCCTTGTCTTAGGTAACCTTCAGCTGGCCTAAGGAGACCACAGAATACCTAAGCCTGTTTAGGCAGGAGAAAACCTACAAGTACCCTGGGGAATAAGGTTATATTGGATAAGTCTTTAGATCTGGAGTTAGCAGTAAGTAAAGGTTAACCAATTTCTTCCTGATGACTACTTTTTTTTTTTATTCCGAAGTCCCATTCTTTCTTCCCCACCCTTCTAATGGTTGATCTTTAACTTTGTTAGCACTCTGTAAACCAAAAACCTGCTTAGTACTTGAAGTCACCTATCCAGTGTCACAAGGGTATTAAACAGCAGAAGCAGGTTTCAGGTCAAGTCTCTCTAACTCAGAGTCCTTTCAGGTACCAGGAGTATTGTCTCCCACTATAATTTACAGTTTCACTGTGATGTGCCCGGGTATAGTTTTTTTGTGTTTATCTTGCTCGAGGCTTACTGACTTCATAAATCTCTTACTTTGTATCTTTCACCAAATTTAGGAAATTTATAGCAGTTATTTCCCCAGCTATTTTTCCTTCTTCATTCTCTCACTATATTCCTTCTAAGACTCTAGAGCTAAAATAAAATAGCTTTTTTATTGTTGTCCCACGGATCCCTATGGCTCTGTTAATTTTTTTTAAATCTCCAGATTGAATAATTTTTATTGATTTATCTTCACATTGACCGACTTTTCTGTTGTGTTCAATCTGTGAATTTTCTTTTTTTTTAGTTTCTGTAGTTTTCGGTTCTAGAATTTCATTTTGGGTCTTTTTTTGTAGTTTTACTACTGAAATTTCCTATCTATTTTATCATAAGAGGAATATTTTCGTTTATGTCCTTGAGCAGTTCAGAGCTGCTTTAAAATCTTCATCTGCTATTTCCTCTACCTAGCTCATCTTAAGGTTGGTCTCCGTTGATGATATTTTCTATTGAACATGAGTCACATTTTCCTATGCCTATGTATTACAAGAAATTTTGGGTTGTATCCTGGACATTGAGAGTGATACATGGAAGATGCTCTAGACTCTGTTGTTGATTTTTGTATTAATTATTTTTTGTAAGCAGAAAGTTAACTTTGCTGAACTCAAACTGGAAACTTTTTCTCCCCTTCCATGAACAGCAGCTGAAATCTTAATTCATTTCTTTTAGCTTAACTAGATTGCTCGGAGCTTACCCCATGCATATGTGACTTGGGGGTCAGCCAGAGATAGGGACAAGATTTATACACACAGTCTGGGGCTTCCTCTGCATGACTGTCTTCTAGGATACCTGTCCCTCATTTTCCAGTTGCTATAATCACCCTTAACTCTTGTATCTGATTCTTCAAGCCAGAAAGACAACAGGGTTTCTCTCTGGGTTTGGATTACCTTACCTGGCAGACTGAAGCTTGCCCAAAGCCATAAAAAAATGGGTAATTAATCGAGGACCATTCCCTTTTTTTCAAATGTCAAGTCTTTTTAAGTATCTGCTTTCTTCTGGTTGTTCTCCAAAGTCTTCAGATAATACTTTTCTTATGGTTAATCTAGAGCTTAGAGTTGCGTTAATCCAGTAGGATCTACTCAAAAATTACCAAAAGTAGAACCCTCTTACTCTATTTTTAATTCTTTGATTACTCATTTCTTTTCCATTTGTTCAAGAGCCCCCTGCAGGGATATATTTTGTTGATCTCTGTTTTTGATACCAAGAGGCTTACTACTCAGCATGTGATCCGTGGCCTCAAGTGGGAGCTAGCCAGAACTGCAGCCTCTCAGACACCATTTAAGACCTATTGAATCAGAATCTGCACCATGACAATATCCCAGGTGATTCCTATGCACATTATAGTTTGATAAACTCTGGCATAGAGCACACAGAGAGCCACATCTTGGGCACTTGGCAAACACTTGTTGAAAGAGTAAATAAATTTTTCAGCTCAACATTAACTACTAAGTGGGGTATGTTTGCATTAAGAAATCATTTTTCTCTCAGATTTTATTATCAACATCTGGTTCCAGTATACTTTCCTTCTAAGAAAATTATTCCTAAACTGGCTGGAGATTTGATTGGTAAATACAAGTCTATACAGTAAGAGCAGAGATCTTTTAAAGCTCTGACAAAAAAAGAAAACTATGACCAATATTAGCCACTGTGTTTAAAGGAGAAACAGTATCATGTGTGGTTGTAACCAAAATGAGAAGTTTTATGGATCAAATCTCCTGTTTTTTTTAAAGCTTTTCTCCCAGCACCTAGGTACCCCATACATAAATTTATCCAGATAAAAGCATTCTTCTTCATTGGCAAGCAAAGCTGATGATAATTACGGGCCCTGGTAAAGTAAATCCTGTCATAAAAATAGTTCTGATAAATGTTTATACACTTCCAAGCATCAAACTCATTGCCATCAAGTTGTTACTGACTTATAGTGACCATATACCACAGAATAGAACTGCCACATAGGGTTTCCAAGACTGTAATCTTTATGGTGCCACATCTTTCTCCCATACAGCGGCTGGTGGGTTTGAACCACTGACCTTTTGGTTAGCAGCCAAGCACTTAAACACTGCACCACCAGGGCTTTTTTTATACACTTAGAAAACTACAAAATAATTTTCAAATATAGAACATAGAAAAAGCTTGGCACAGACCAAATGAATGTATACTCTGTACATGTAAAATTATTCCTTCCAATTAAAATTTTTTCTCTTCAACTAATGTTAACTTGATGTAATTTTATGTGTTATGTTCTTATAGAAAAATAAGAGACTCACAAATGGAATGCAATGCTAGTGAAAATAAAAAACCATCAAATAGTAAAAAGTTACAAATAAAGCAGAAAAAAGAGTCCTTTAGTAAAAATTTGTAACATACACAGAGAAGCAATGATACAGAGCTTTCTGAACAAACACGTTTGTCCACCTGGGCCATGATAATTATTTTGCCCACACTTATAGAAATAATATCTAAATTCTTACCCAGAATGAAATTAATTAGTCTATCATTAATTTCTGTCCAAGTTATCTGTCCAAGTTATCTGTAATGCCTATTATCACATAGTAGGCAAAAGCCAAAGTATTCATCTTTTTTAAAATTCCGGGTACATTATTTTAATAAGTGGCAATTTGTAAAAATGAAACCTCTAAATAAGAATGGTACAACATAATCAATAATAAATCCTCTTTAAAAAGGAGAATGTCATTTCCATTTAAATGTCAAATTCTCTTCTTAATAGGTAGAGTAGCTATCAGTATTTACAGTCAGCCAATTAAAAAAAAATAAAAATAAGAAAAATAATAAATTTTTTTTTTTTTTTAATAGCTGGCAGCTATGAACTCTGAGTCAAATCAAGGAAAAGAAGAATCAGTGGAATTACTGCAGAAATAGTTGTCAACATTAAAACTGACATTTTTCAGTTTTTAATTGAAATGGATATTAGGACTGGCCAAGAATATAACTATTATCTAATTGTATTAATTAGAGCTTCAACCAGATCCCAGTGAACCAAAGGCACTGAATCCCTTTACCTTGGCTTTCCAGTGAGCTCACTGCTATGGAGACTGTGGGTCCATTTCTGTGAACCAGGGCGTTATTGAAGGATCATCAACAGCAAGAGTTGTAGGACCAAACGGACTTTGATTTGAATCCTGACTTTACCATATATTAACAGTGTGACTTTCTGCAATTTAATTGACTTCCAAACCTGTTTCTTCATCTTGTAATCTCCCTTATCTCACAGGGCTGTTGAAAGAATTAAATGAGATAATTCATGGAAAGTCCTTATTACAGTATTTGACACAGAGTAAGTGCTCTACAAATTGTTCCTCCTTTTCCTCCTCTTCCTCCTCCTCCTCCTCCTCTTCATCCTTCTCCTCTTTCTCTTTCATAATAGAATTTTTAGGGTGTATAATCCCTTGGTTTGGTGGTAAATGGTGTGGAGGTAGGGAGAATTCTATATCACGTGCCTGACACTATTTGGAAATACTTTAGATCTACAGCAGTACTGTCCAATAGGCTTCCTGTGATGATGGAAATGTTCTAATCCATGCTGCTCAATACAGTAGCCGTTAACTACAAGTGGCTGTGGAGCACTCAAAATGTGGCTGGTTTGACTGAGGAACTAAATTTTCAATTTAACTTTAATTGATTTAAATATAAATTTAGATATTCATACATGATTAATGGCTGCCATGTTGGACAGTACAATTCTAGAGCAAAGGTCACATGCTCCAGTGCATCTAGGGCGCATACAGGTAACGTAAACAAGTGAAGTCAGTTGAGTAGATTATAGGGTGTTGTGGACCTTGTAGAAACTAGAGATGAGACACATGCCCCATCTAAAGGGGGCAGGCAGTGCGAGGCTCAACCATTGCTGCAGGATAGGTACGTGCCCAGATTTTCTACTGTTTCAAGAGAAGCCAGAAATGTGTTTATGCAAAATCTGTCATGTCTACTAACCAGATGTAGACCATGGAACATCATTATGCAACCTCTAGTTTATAGACAATCCCTAAAATCTTGGGAAAATCTTCCAAATAGAATGTGCAAAGGAAAAGCAAGGAGAAACAGCCTTGTTGCATTATCAGATCAGATTTGCAGGAAGTGGAATCTCTTGGAGACTCTATTAATGATGCTATCATTACCTACATCAGTCTTCAAAAGTAATCTCAGTTCTGGCACCACCATTCTACATGGATCATAAATAAGCTAGTAGTCATAGAAGAGGAATCTTGTCAAGACATTAGTATTTCCTGATCCTTCCCATCACTAACACTGGGCCTCCACTGGCGTGAGCATCTCCCCCAAAGAGGAGAGTGACAGGTACGGTACCCAGGTCAGTCCTCCACGTTTAAATTCTCAAGACTCTGAAAGTAACCCCCAAATGATGGAAACATGAAAAAGATTCTGCCTTTCTTGAATGTGAAGCTCTCCAGAAACCGGTAAGTACGGAGGTTTTCCCCAGTGTATTTACCCATTCATTCACTCACTGAACAAATTTGTTAAAAGAAACTATCACGTCTGACCCACCAATGCCATCCCTTCACCACTTAGGTGGCCTAGTCTTTATGGAGGAGCTAGATACAAACACAACATGACACTGGGATTAAGAGCATTATCTTTGGACTCAAACAAGCGTGGTATTCAAGATTGTGCACTTCCTATTTGACCTTAGGTAAAAGGCTTCTTTAATTCTTAGCACATCATCTACAAAATGGGTGAAGTAAGATTACCTTCTTTCTATGTTGGTGAGGAGATTAAATGAGAAAATTAAGTAAAGGGCTTAGCATAACCATAAAAAAAACCAAACCCATTGCCACCAAGTCAATCCTGACTCATAGCAACCCTATAGGACAGAGTAGAACTGCCCCACAGAGTTTCTGAGGAGTGCCTGGGAGATTCAAACTGCTGACCTGGTGAGCAGCTGTAGCTCTTAGCATAACCATAAAAAAAAAAAAAAAAATTTTATAGTAGTCCCTAAAATAGACATTTCCAGGTAATGGAGTACATCTCTGCTCCCTCCAGTAATATATCAAAGGGAGTGATCTGCCTCTGCCGGGAGGAATATTTTATCACCAATTTTATTTGGAATTTATGGTGCAGGGTGATAATTAAAAGCAGACTAACGTTTAGTTGGTTTTATTACAGTTTTCACATTCTTTCAGAGTGTTGCACCCCATTTTGTCTGCATCGGGGAGACTGCTACCACTGCTCCCCCCCTCCCCTTGACACACCACTGCCTTCAAACCATCCCTTCTGAAGTCTTGCTTTCTAAATATCCTTGATGTTTACTTAACTGCCTCTTGTAATCCTTGGTCAGTTGTATATACACTAAAAAACAAGTGAGTTGAAAATAAACTCCTTGCAAAATAACACTGAGCACTTATGATACAGGGTGTCTGTCATGGGTTGAATTAAGTCCCCCCAAAAATGTGTGTGTCAATTGGGCTGGGCCGTGATTACCTGTATTGAGTGCTTTTCCTGTGTGTTGTAAATCCTGCCTCTGTGATGTTAATGAGGGAGAATGGGCGGCAGCTGTGTTAGTGAGGCAGGACCCAACCTACAGGGCTAGATTGTGTCTTGAGGCAATCTCTTGAGATATAAAAGATAGGAGCAAGCAGAGAGTTGGGGACCTCATACCACCAAGAAAGCAATGCTGGGACGTCTGTGGGGCCTCCTCTAGAACGTGTTGAACATTCCCTCAGTAGGCATATCAAAACACATGAGACAAGAAAGGGCATGAAGAGATGGTTGCTAAGTCAGTATTTCGGGGTCAGTCAAACAAGTCTGGGCATATGGAGGTGATTTTTGGTGTAGGCAGGGGATCTGGGTAAGGTCTGTGTTAGCTTACCCACAGCTGTAAAGTATGTATCCTTTGGTCCTGGGGTCCCTGCGCCTGAGAAGCTCCTCGACCAGGGGAAGACTGATGAGAAGGCTGACAGAGAGAAAGACTTCCCCTGGAGCTGATGCCCTGAATTTGGACTTTTACCCTACCTTACTGTAAGAAAATAAACTTCTCTTTGTTAAAGCCATCCACTGTTGGTATTTCTGTTATAGCAGCACTAGATGACTACGTGCCTAACTTGTCCCAATTCATCCAGGATTTTTTCTGGTGTGGACATCCTTCCAGTCCTATGAAAGCCAGAACCACCCTAGACATGCCAGGCATTATCTAAAGGTAGTGGGGAAGGTAAGAAGCCAGGGTTCTAATAACAAAAGTCTAAAGACTAGAGGAGAAAAAACTACTCACTAAATGCATACACACACACACACACACACATACAGACTTTACAGCTGTGGGTAAGCTAACACAGACCTTACCCAGATCCCCTACCTATACCCCAAAATCACCTCCATATGCCCAGACTTATTTGATTGACCCTGAAATACTGATTTAGCAACATCTCTTCATGCCCTTTCTTGTCTCATGTGTTTTGATGTGCCTGCTGAGGGAATGTTCAATGCATCCTAGAGGAGGCCCCACAGATGTGCAGCCCAAGCCAAACTGGTCATTGCATAATTGATAATAGGCCTTTTGTATTCACATTCTATTTAGATGGTCGTGTGAAACAGGTGACAGGTGTTCGGAGAACATTACCCAAGCTGCCTGTTGCCGAGAATATCCTGAGACCAGCTGGGGCAAAGAGCCCAGAGGAAATCCCCATAGTAATTTAATAGTTCACAGGGCTTTGGGTTTGTGGGGATTACAATGAAGAATTAAAGTGATATTGACCACCCACTTAAGAAGGGCCTTTGTGTTTTCCCCTTGATACTTCTGCACTGAATATTTGGTTCCCAAGGAAATTGCTGTAGGATGACAAAATGAAAACTTATTTTTCCAAAGGGTGTGTGTTGCTTTTTAACACAAGAAACAATTAAACTGAAAACATCTAGTAAGGGAGAAGCCTGCTTAGAAACACTCAATTCAGGGTATGCCAACTTTTGAGGGGTGGGCAGAGTGGGGAGAGGGAATGTCTAATTTCTCTTTTCAAAGGCTTTGTACTAGAGCCAGATGTTTAAGGAAAGCCTTAGAATGTAATGTTTCAGTATCAGAAGTGGGTAGTGAAATAGCCTGCCTGGTTTAGCAGAACATTTCACTTGATTTCTTAGCACTCATTCTTCTGGGTTTATAGGTGGCTTTTCAAAGATGATAGAGCTACACCTTCCTGGATGTTCAAAATTTTGGTTTCAATTGGCTTCACTTTTTGAGTATTTATCCCCGGCTTTTTCAGGCAGTTTAGCCGTTCAGAACAAGTTTGAGTCAGAATTCATTCATTGGCTCATTCAACAAACATTAATTAACTGTGACCTTCTATATATATATTTTTTTCTATATACAACACATTGTAGGGGGCACAATTCATTTAATGTTGGTACCACAGACACCTCTGGAGTGTCTGTTAGGCCCTGGAGACATGTTCTGTACATGGAGTTTATATTCCAGTGGCAGAACACTTGCTCTGGAGAATAATAAAGTAGGGTAAGGGGGATGGAAAGTGCTGGAGTAGAGGGGGCGGTGAAAGGTAATATAGAACAAAATCTTGAGAAAGGTGAGGGAATTAGCCAAATGGATATGTGGAGTATTCTGGCAGAGGAAGCGGCCTGTGCAAAGGCCCTGAGGCAGAGGGTACCTGGCGTGTTTCAGGCCATTCTAAGGACTTCAGCTTTACTCTGAGTGAAATTGGAATCTTTTATAGGGTTTTGCATAAAGGAGTGGCGTCATCCACATCAGGTTTTAACAGGATCACCCTGATTGCTGTGTGAGAAATAGTAAGGGTCATGAATAAAAGCAGGTAAGCTTCTTAGCAGGCTGTTAGAATTATCCAGGGCAGAGATGGTAACACCATAGACTTCAACAAATATGCAACTACTGGGGAAAATGGATATTTGCGGTATTTTAATTAATGTGAAGCAGAATGAAGTAATTATGAAATGTGAGCTGAGGAAAGAGTGGTTAATTCCAACCACTAAGGAAGGGTTCTTAGAGTTGGTGGCTGTAAGAGAGGCCTTTCATTCTGTAAGCCCTCCATCCCTTCTTCCCTCCTTTCCTCCTTCTCTCCCTTCCTCTCAGTTTCTCCTCCTTTTTCTCTCCATCTCTCCATATGCCTCTCTCTCCTCCTTTCTTTCCATGACATTTTTTTTTTCCCCCTTAGTAATAGCCTATAGTTAGCTCCAGGCTACCTTTTACATCACTTTTACAGCATCTTACTTTTGCTGCCCTCAAATCTCTTATAACTTCATTTTCCTCCTAGATGAAATAGGGTTCAGCACATTCATATTATTTTAAAGCAGGTTTGGAGCACCGAAATGACGGCTTCTAATGTTCAAAATATGGCAGTTAATTAAACTGATTAAATAGCATTGGAAATAAATGGGTTTGGAGTGGAAGAGTGAAGTATAGAGGCAAACACATTGGCAGAATATTGATTAAGGTTGAAGCTGGGTTACGGACATCCAGAAGTTCAATATGCCACTCTTTCTACTTCTGTGAATATTTGAATTTTTTCCTAATAAAAAGTTTGAACAACTCACCAGGTCATTATCATGAGAAATTGTTATCCGTGACACTAGTATCTGATATCTTTTAGAAATTTTATCTTTGAAACTCTTTTGGTTGGAAATATGCCTGAATATAGTGATTTGTAAGAGTAACCATTTCAGGGATGTTTATATTTAAACATTTGTATGTAAAATGGTATGTTTTAAATGTATTAACAGGGTAGTGTAGATCTTCCTCTCTATCCTGATTTGACTTACAAACCTTATTTTATGCTCTTAGTTTTATAATGTTGCCTTCTAAGCTTATAATGTATATCTAACAGAAAAAAAAAAAAGATGTTCAAAATAATTGGCACTGTTTGAAGCAGTAACTGAATAGGGCAGATTTTAATCACCACGGATCAGCAGGTAGTAGGTGTGCACCAAATATTTGTAGAGCTGAACTCAGAAGCAATTTATATCCAAATATCTACTCAAGACCAGTTTTAGACTATAAACTAAATTATAGACTCAATGCTTAAAAAATGAACACTAGAGGTCAGTGTTCTCATATTCAGAAAGAGCAGAAAGTGCAAGTGACCAGAAGACAGACAGAAGGGGCACTCACTTGTCGTGAAGCCTGGCTTCCCAACTTCATTCAAGTGGCATAAATTGTTTTCTAAACAAATACCCAAGAACAAGGAAAAGAGTATAGGTGTGTCTTCACTACCACTATCCCAGAATCATGACTGATCATCCAGGAATCAGGTGGCCTCTTCTAAATAGTGGGAAAAGTTTACTAGAATAAAGTTCACATGTTTTAATTCAACTTCTGTGAGAAAAGCCGGTTGCAGAGAAATGTCTATACAATGTTCACATTTATATAAAAACAAGCAATGATCAAAAACTCCCTCTACCTGTGAATTCGTGCATATCACTTATGTGAGCATGGAGAAAGATGCGGAAGGACACAAAAAAGCCATTAGAAAATATGCTCCTTTTAGTGAAGTTGCAAACTGGAAGCACGCTGGTGGCATAATAGTTAAAAAAAAATGTAGACTATCAAATTCTACTTTACTGTAATATTGCTCAAGTTGTAGACGCATGCAGAAGGACTGAAGGGTTCTTGGTATAAATGAAAACATGGATTGGGTGATGAAATCTGGGGGAATTTTCTTTTCAGTTATCATTTTTATTTTGATATTGTTATTCTTCGTTGCCAGTGAGTCGATTCTGACTCATGGTGATGCCATACGTGCGGAGTAGAATTGCTCCATCGTGTTTTCAAGGCTGTGACCTTTTGAAAGCAGATCATCACATATTTTTTTTCGAGATGCCTCTGAGTGGGTTCTAACAGCCAACCTTTTGGCTAGTAGTCGAGTGCTTAACTGTTTGCATCACCTAGGAACTCCTTGTTACCTTGATAGCTTCAAAATTCAGAGCAGTTGAAATAGCTGAGGCTGGCTTCTGTTACCGATTCAGTGAAACCGGGTTTCCCTCCCAAGGAACAGCTGTGATGGGTGAGGCCCTAGATTCCTCAGCTTACCAGCCCTTTCTTCACCAGTTGTTTGGGGCCGCCAGATAGTTCTTATTCCCCAAAATCCTCCTTTGAACTTGTGTCATTCCTGTGATGCATTTTCTTCTCTTCATACAGATTACATACACGGGCATCACAAAGTCTCAGACTCAGAGCATTTTCACAACTGAAATTACGTCTATTTCTTTTCCTGTGCTAGAACCTTCACTATTAGCTCTGCTAAAGCTGAGACTGCATGTTAAACTCATCCAAAGGCCTTTCTTGTCTTTTAAAACTATTTCTCCAATAACCTCCTGTAAGAAAAAAAAAAAATCTCTCTGTAGTCACAGATCAGAAAGGAGAAAAAGAAACACTTTACACAATAAATACTAAATTACTATGAGAAAATAATAAGCATAATGGTTACTTTAATTCCTCAGAAAGATGCCTTTAAAATTTAAGACAAAGCTTTACAAAAGCTCATATAAAAAAAGTTGAAAAGACAAGCTACAGGCTGGGAGAAATCCAACAAAAGACTGTTGTCACTAGGTACCACTGCGTCAGTTCTGACCCGTAATGACCGTGTGTACCACAGAACAAAACGCTACCCCGTCCTGTGTCATCTTCACAGTCGTTGCTATGTCTGAGTCCATGGTTGACAGCCATTATGTCACTCCATCTCGTTGAGGGTTTTCCTCTTTTTCGTTGCCACTCTACCAAGCACGAAGTCCTTCTTCATGGACTGGTCCCTCCTGACAAAATGTCCAGAGTACATGGGACTAAGTCTCACCATCCTCATTTCTAAGGAGTATTCTTACTGTACTTCTTCTAAGACAGGTTTGTTCATCCTTGTGGTAGTCTCTGGTTTACTCAATACTCTTTGCCAACACCATAATTCAAATACATCAACTCTCCTTTGGTCTTGCCCATTCACCTTCCAGCCTTTGCATGTATACGAGGAGATCAAAAATACCATGGCCTGGTTCAGGCTCACCTTAGCACCTTAGTCCTCAAAGTGACATCTTTTTAACACTTTAAAGAGGTCTTTTGCAGCAGATTTCCCAATGCGATACCTTGTTTGATCCCTCTCTCTTTCTAATTTTATTGTGTTTTAGGTGAACGTTTACGGCACAAATTATTTTCTCATTCAAAAATTTATACGCAAATTGTTCTGTGATGTTGGTTGCAATCCCCACAATGTGTCAACACTCTCCCTCTTCCTCTTTCCACCCTGGATTCTCCATGTCCATTCGTCCAGTTTTCCTGTTCCTTCTTTCCTTCTCATTTTTGCTTTTGGGAAAGTGTTGCCCGTTTGGTCTCACATACTTGTTTGAACTAAGAAGAACGTTCCTTGCGTGTGTTACTGTTTGTTTTATAAACCAAAAAAACCGAACTCATTGCCATCAAGTTGATTCTGACTCATAGCAACCCATGGGACAGAGTAGAACTGCCCCCATTGAGTTTCCAAGGAGTGTCTGGTAGATTTAAACTGCCAACTTTTTGGTTACCAGCTGTAGCTCTTAACCACTACGCCACCAGGGTTTCCGTTTGTTTTACAGGCCTGTCTAATCTTTGGCTGAAAGGTGGACTTCAGGAGTGGCTTCGGTTCTGAGTTGCCAAGGTGTCCATGGGCCATAGTCTCAGGGCTTCTTCCAGTCTCTGTCAAACCAGTAAATCTGGTCTTTTTTTTTTTTGTAAATTTGAATTTTGTTCTACAAATGAACCTATACAGGTGATAAAACTGTACAGAGCTAAATAGAAACTTCCACACAAGTGAGTACAAGTAACATCAGGAAATCTGAATATGAATACAGTTGGTGGATTGTATCAGTGTCAATCCCCTGGTTTGCATAGAGTCCCTGGGTCATGCAAATGGTTAACATACTCCACTACTAACTGAAAGGTTGGAAGTTCAGTCTACCATCAAGTGCCTTGGAAGCAAGTCCTGGCAATTTACTTCCCAAAAATCAGCATTGAAAACCCTAAGGAGGACAGTTCTACTCTGACACACATGTGGTCACCATGACTCAGAATCGACTTGATGGTAACTTTTTTTTTTTTTAGTAGTTTTGCCAAATGTTAACATTGGGGGAAATTGAGTAAAGGGTACCTGGGATCTCTCTGGGTTGTTTCTCACGCAACTAAATGTGACTGTACAATGATCTCAATAAATTTTTTCATGAAAAGAATCTATAAAGCAGTGGTTTAGGAATCCAAACAATGCAGCTACTCCGTCCATGGACATTTGAATATTTCTTCAAACTCTTAACCGATTATTCTTCGCTATTTGTTCAGATTAAAATTTTGTGTAACATCTGAAATGTAGTTGTTTCCATGTCCTGAGATTATTGCTGAAGAGGTGATCAAAATTATCGGAGATAACAGTTCCCCAAGGCAAAAAAAAAAAATTTTCCGAAGTAAATTGGTTATTTGAATAATTGCCATGAAATTACAGTATTGGAAAAGGGAAATGATAATGCTGGGAAAGCGCAAATCCCCTCACTTATCATGCTTTCAAAATATTTTGACAGGCTGTGTGGATGAGAACATGAAATGGAGTCCCTAATCAGCATGTTAATTCATTTCGTGTGGAAAGCAGTTGGCATTAAAAAAAACTTTTTTCCACCTGATATATAATAAGCTCCTCTCTGCCCTGCTACCACCTTTCTTCTCATGTGATCATCGGGTCTGCTACAACTGTCACAGCCCGCCGTCCTGGGCATTCACTTGTCAGGAAGCCTGACTTCACCAACCTGATTCAAGTGACATAAACTGTTTTCTAAATACCCAAGAGCAAAGAGAAGAGTATAGATATGTCCTCACCACCACCACCCCGGAATCACATCTGATCTCCAAATGACCAGAGGAAATACTTTTATTGATGACTCTGGCAAAGGGGTTATTTTCAGGAACCAAGTGGCCTTGAGGTTGCACCTAAGTGTAGAGGGGCAGCATGGATCAGTCAGGGTAGGCTAAACTCTGCTCAGGTAACAACCCCCAATCTTAAAATGACGGTGTTAGGCGATACATGGGATCAAATTATATAGAACTTCATATATACACGATGCATGAGTGCTTGTAAATCAGATGAAAATTGAATAAAGTCTAGAGTTAGTTATGTACCAATGTCAGTTTCCTGGTTTTATATCGTACACTCAGCTCCGTTAGATGTCACCATTGGCGGAAGCTGGGTGAAGGGTACATGGGTCTCTATTTACTATTCACAACTTTCTGAGAATCTATAATTATCTTGAAATTTAAAATGACAGGGATTCTTTCTCCCCCACATCGCTTGTCCATCTGTGTGTCGGCTGAAGACTCTTCTCTGCTCTGTGTTCTCTCTAGGACTCAGGCTGACAGAGCAGCTCCTGTCAGAAATGTGGCCAAAGCAAAGAGAGCTCAGAAAGATCCAGCACTGGCAAGTAAATGCTCTGCCCGGAAGTGACTCACAGCACTACTTCTCCCCACTCTTTGGCAGGCCCTAGTGTTATGGAAGGAGTCCTCGTGGTGCAACCGTAAAGCACTCGACTGCTAACCAAAATGTGTTTGGCCATTTGAACCCACCCAACGGTTCTACAAGGAAAAGACTTGGTGATCTGCTCCTGTAAAGATTGTTGTTGTTGTTGTGTGCTGTCAAGTTGATTCTGACTCGTCATGACCCTACATGACAGAGTAGACCTGACCCATAGGGATTTCTGGGCTGAAATCTTTATGGCAGCAGATTGCCTGACCTTTTCTCCCAGAACTGCTGGTGGGTTTGCACCACCAATCTTTTGGTTAGCACCCAAGCGCTTAACCGTCATGCCACCAGGGCTCCTACCACAAAGATTACATGTAGAAAATCTTATGGGGCAGTTCTACTCTGTCACATGGGATCCCTATGAGTTGAAATTCACTTGACAGCACCTAACGACAACAATAGTAGTCTTGGGAGTCGCTGGAAGGTGCAAATGGTTAATGCTCTTGCCAGCTAATAAAAAGCTTGAAGGTTCGAGTCTACCCAGAGGCTCTCAGAAGAAAGGCCTGGCAATCTGCTTCCAAAAAATCAGGCACTGAAAACACTATGGCACACGGTTCTACTCTGACACACAGGGGGTCACCATGAGCCTGAATCAAGTCCACAGCAACCGGTTTATTAGTAATGAGGGCGGGGAGGAGGGAGGGGAGAGGTATTAAGTTCAGTCTTACCATCTGCCCAGAAGATGGAAAACTGAAAATATTTGGCAAATAGCACACATGATTATCACCAAAAGTAAGCGACAAGCTGCAAAAGAAGTCTTCTATGGTGTTCTAAATATGGATCGTGGACCTCTAAGCAAGAGGTTCAGAAAGGACCTATTCTTACTGGATATGAACACATTTTCTCCCTAAGTGAATTGGAACTTTGCCATTCATGTTACTTTGAGCACATTATACCACCTCTCTCTAAGCTGATTTCTTCCAGGGCTTTGAATTGGTTCATTCCAGTTGGAACCCCTGCTAAGAATTTGCATTTCCATCCGAGATATACTGAATCGAAATCTATATTTTAACAAGATCCCAATAAGAGTCCTCTGCGGGGGAGCTTGTTAAAATGTAATTCTGATTCAGTATATCTGGGGGTGGAAATGCAGATTCTCAGCAGGGGCTCGAATCAGAATGAACCAGTTCAAAGCCCTGATTTCTTCACCTGTAAAATGAGTTTGTTGTAAAGATTAAAAGAGATGATATATGCAAAATATTTTGTGTGGAGTCTGTGTGAATGCTCTCAGATAGTAAAAACATAACACGTTAGTTACTAGTTCTATTAACTATTCTGCTTTTTTTGTTGTTGTTATTGATTTTCTCCATATCACTTCCCCTTCCAGGAACTATTAGGAGTCAGTCTGTCAGGGCTGTACATTGAGGGAAAAGTAAAAGGGCTGACATGGTGGAAGTTAAGGGCATTCATTTATTTAAAATATTATTGAACCCCTATTTACTCTTATTAGACCTAGATTCTTATAATGTAAACCGTAAAACCTCAGTCCAATATTGTCTCTTTCTGAACCCCTGCAACCATTAGCATATTATTAATATTATTCATTAATAGGAGGTGTTAATATGTAATGTATTAGATATATTAGAGTAATACATAGTACTACTAGAGCCCCATGTACCTTTCCCCCAGCTCCCCCATGATGACATTTTATATAGCTGAGGAACTGTTGTATATAACACCTTCTACTCTGTCTTATAGGGTCGCTATGAGTCGGAATTGACTCAATGGCAGTGGTTTGGGTTTATATTAACATCATCTTATAATATTAACATTGTAAGAGAGAGACTAGAATAGTGATTAAGAAGACACTCCTGGAGCCTGACTTCTTGGGTCAATTCCATCATTTAGTGGCTGTGTGACTTTGGGCAAGTTCCTTAATCTTTCTGTTAAAAATAAATTTTTCACAATATTAAATTTGTATGTAAACTCATTAGCTTTGTTTTTTTAGTTCATGAATGGGGGAGTGTCTGGTCTGAAAGCCAGACAAGAGTTCCAAAGTGCAGTAGAGACGAAAGACTTTTGTAACAGCAGACAAACAGGAAACAGGGAAGATATATACTGGGCAATTTTCAGATTGGCTGGTGGGCATTTTCTCTCTATTTGGTAGTCAAGGGGAAATTTTGAACCAGATTAAACTGATCAAGTCCTGATTGGCTAGCTTAGGTTTCCATTTCCAGGAGAGTGGGTTGATTGAGATTGATTGACTTGAATTTCGACTTCCAGGAAAAGTTACGTGTTTATAAGAAATAGAAACTTAGGTTTTGGTTTGCTGACCTGGAGCTCAGCACAAGCAACTCCGTTTTGGGCCTAGTTTAGTCAGGTTATCATCTCTTGTGCCTCAATTTTCTCTCCAGAGAACTGGCTAATGTGAGGATTAATTTTTTTTTTTTTTTTTTACCAAACATCAGGGAAACTCTGTCAGCCACCTAAGACATGATGGGCCCTTCTCCTCTCACTAATCAAATAGACAAATGTTATGAAAACACACAAACTAGCTTATACACAACGTATAACGTAGTGACTAGCGCATGAGCTTTGGAATCTGCTGGGAAGGGTGCGGTGCTGTTCTGTCAGTTGCTAGCTGTGAAACGTTGGGAGTTTACTTCACTTTTTAGTGCCTCGGTGTCCTGACCTATGTCATGGAGAAGATAAGGGTACTAACCTCATATGGCCATTATGAAAATCAAAAGAGAAAATGCATGAAAAAGCTGACACTTGAATACACTCAATAAATGATAGTCATTGGTTTGTTCTAGCTTGATATGTGCAATTTTGACTGTATTTTTAGTCAGATTTAAGTAATGAGGATGCCACTATAATCAGGTGAGGTAGGTAAAGAGTCTCCAAGAAGAAGAGACAAATAAGGGATATTTTTCAAGAAAAGCAGGTCAAAGACTCAGAGGGATGAAGAGGTTGACTTCTAGGGGAGAAGTTGCTCAGCACAAGGAGAAAAACAGCTGGCAGTGAGAGAATAATGATGCTTTGCATCTGTATTGAACATTTAACTTTTGTCTACATCATTTTTTCCTTATAAAAAAACTAGTTAAATAACAAGGGGAAATTTTATTGCCCTGATTACTAGAGTTTTTCATTGCTTTGATAATCCTCTTGAGGTCAGAGCTGTGACTAGAAATTTCTAGACTTTCATATCATTGTCTCTTCTGTGGGTTTAAAGATTTTCATACTTTTTAAAATCAGTACTTTACCACAAAACTCCAACGGAGTATATATTCTTTTCCAACACACATTGAACATTCTCCAGAGTAGACTACATTTTAGGCCAGAAAACAACCCTCAATAAAATCCAAAACATCAAAATAATATAAAGCATTCTTTCTGATCACAATGCCATAAAAGTACAAATCAATAGCAGGAAGAGCAAGAAAAAAAAAAAATCAAATGCATGGAAACTGAATAACACCTTACTTAAAAACAACTGGATAATAGAAGAATCAAAGAAGGAATGAAAAAAATTCCTAGAATCAAATGAAAATGAAAACAAACCATACCAAACCTTTGGGATGCAGCAAAGGCAGTGCTCAGAGTTCACTTTATGACAGTAAATCCACACATCAAAAAAGAAGAACAGGGAGGATCTCATCACCACCAAGGAAGAAGAGGCAAAAGCAGAGCATGTCCTTTGAACCTGGGGTCCCTGCTCTGAGAAGCTCCTGGAACCAGAAGACAGAGAGAGAGAAAGAGGTATAACAACTGAAGTTGGAGAGAAGTGGTAGTGGAGAAAGGGCAGCAGGAGAGACCAGCAGGAGATGGCATGGTGGGCTACCTGGCCCACAGAGTGAGAAAGCCGAATGTACTGTGGATATTGAATGTTTCTCCTAAAGCAGACCTAAATGTATGATAGAAATGAATATTGGGTATTATAGATAACAATGTGTAGCTCAGCCTTCAGGCAGTTCTAGATTGAGTACGCTAAAAAGGGAACTAGAATTTGACTGAAGAAACACAGCTGTTTGAATGCAGTAGCTCTGTGTACAGAGTACAGGCTGGCCTTAGGTAAAAAACCTGAGCCCTTCCTGGAATTTTGCTTTCAAAAAGACATTCAGACCTAGAAACCTGAGAGAACAGAAGGTTTGTATTTGAAGGAAAGGCCTGAAGAAAAATAAATAACTGTTTTGCTTTTTGAATTTCAAGCAAGCCAGCAGTTCGTCTTTGGGTGCATTGAGGCATAAAAAATCAGTGTCCATTAGAACCTCCTTCCAGGACTGGATGCTAAAGGGAGCCAGAGAGTAGACAGCTTTGTCTGCTTGCTCAAGGTGACCACCTCAGTCCACTCATGAATAGAAGTGGAGGAAGTACAGCAATGGAGAGATGGGCTGAGTTTGGACATGTTCCATTGGCACCTGTTAACCTAGTCCATGGGCGCTAGGGATGAGAGACAGAGAGGAAGGGCTGGTTGGTCAGAAGTGTAGGGAGTTATGTGGACTCTTGAGTTTATGGGTGGAGCCCGTTAACCTAGACCGTACAGACTAGGGTTGAGAAGGAAGGGGCTGGTCTGAAGTGCCAGGAGGTGTGTATGAACTCTCAAGCTCACTGGGCCGGTGCCCATTGTAACCTAGCTTGGATGAGTGGGGATGAGCTGACTAGAACCCAGCCAAATGAAGAGAAAGACGTTTGATACCTTGAGCTGATATAGGTTGCTGAAATTTGATGGCTCACTCTGGAAGGGATTTTGCTTATGGATGCAGATGCTCAAAGTTCCTGCCAAAACAGAAATTCTTCAAGACCAAGGAACATGCTTGTCTCAGAGTCCTGGTTTGATAGGAACAGGCAATTGAAACATCTGTTATCTAAAATGGGGGGAGATAAAGGCATGAAGCATTGGCTCCCACACCTTCATGAGTGTGGGCTCATATTCAACATGAGAGGAACAAAGGGAGGATCACCAGTGGACAGAATCCTACACTTCTCTGGGGAATCCGAGAAAGAGGGGTGGGGAGGATGCTGGTGCCACTCTACAGTTCTTCCCCATATCACCTAAAATTGCTTTTTTTTCCTGCTGGATGCTGAAGTCCCAGGACAAGGGATACAACTGCAGGTGCCAGAAGCAGAGGCGATCCCTAAGCAAGACAGTGTAGCTATACCCCTCAACACGTATGCCAGAATTCCCAAGGGCTTGGTGGGATGCATGTACCTTTTGACAGAATTGGGGTTGACAGTGAATACTGCCACATTGCCTAGTGGGAGAGATAGCCCACTAGTGTTGTACCTATGTGACCTTATTCAACATGAATGGAAGTGGACCGAGGGAAAGCACTTGCCGGAATGGTCTTGCTACCAGCAGTCTGGATTAGCACAGCAGCTGAACCTGACGTCCCTTCCCAAGGTGGAAAAGTTTGGGTAAAAATAAATGACAAATAGAAGAAAGGAAAAATAATAGCCAAAGGCAAAGGAGTAAATAAATGGGTTATGCACAGGGGAAATCTAACACTATCTTGAGAGAGATTCAGAGCAAGGGAATAATCTCTCAATTAAATTTTATCAGACACCAGAAAGGGGGAAGACTGGACAAACTATTAGAAAACCTGCCCAGATCAGATGGACACCTGCAGTGGACTTGAATGGCTGGTACCTGGGTCACTTCATCCTTAGGACTCTTTTGTCCTACTGAAGGACTAATTGTTAATGATTGTTTTGGACTGGTAAAATGATTGGGAGGGGAAAGTTATCCCCTAAGTATGAAAGAACCATGGCTAGAAAACCTAAGGGGTGACCTGTGGCATGATGGATCACTTTTGTGTAGGCTTTCTTGCCATGGTTTTGTGACTCCCAGCTAAGTAATTGAGTGGAACCATGCATATAAGGTCTATGGAACCCTAACAAAGGGTGGTCAGTTTTGTCATCCCACAAGGTTTAATAGGAACCATCTCAGAGGCAGGAAGGAGAGGATCTCACCACCACAAAGGAAGAAGAGCCAAAAGTAGAGCATGCCCTATGGACTAGGGGATCCCTGCACTAAGAAGCTCCTGGAACCAGGAGACTGAGAGGGAGAGAGAAAGCTGTAACACTGAAGATGGCGAGAAGTGGTGGCTGAGAAACAGCAGCAGGAGAGACCATCAGGAGACAGAGCGGTGGCCTTCTCAGCCCACCAAGCAAAAAAGCTGTCATCTTAGGGCAGAAGGCTTGCTGAAGGAAGGGTGCCTCTGGCACTTGATGGAGCTAGGTTTGCTGATCTATGAAGCTACAGCTGAGCACCTTTAGGCTGAGGCTTGCTGGCAGAGTGGGGTGCCTTGGGGTATTTACTGGCAGAACCGAAAGAGCTTTGTAACACTTGAATTGTAACCTGTTACTTCCCTAATAAGCCCCATAACTGTGGGGAAAAAAAAGAATGGCCAAATCAAAATGTTAGCCCTACAACTCGAACAAGTAGAAAGAGAACAGCAAAAGAAGCACACATCCACCAGAAGAAAGGAAATAGAACAGAAAAAAATAGAAAGAATCAACAAAACCAAAAGCTGGTTCTTCGGAAATGTCAACGAAATTGACAAACCATTGGCCAAATTGACAAAAGAAAAACAGGAGAGGAAACAAATAACCCAAATAGAAATGAGATGGGGGGACATTAAAACAGTCTCAACTGAAAGAAAAAGGCTCATAATAGAATGCTATGAAAAACTGTACTCTAACAAATTTGAGAACCTAGAGGAAAGGGACAGATTTCTAGAAGCATACTACCTACCTAAACTAACACAAACTGGGATAGAAAATATGGACAGCTCCATAACAAGAGAAGAGATTGAAGAGGTAATAAAACAATTCCCAACAAAAAATAAAAAGCTCTGGCCCAGACGTCTTAGAAAATTCTACCAAACATTCAGAGACAAACTTGTACCAGTACTGCTCAAATTATTTCAGAACATACAAAATGAAGGAATACTCCTGAATTCATTCTACAAAGTCAGCATAGGTCTGATACCAAAGCCAGGCAAAGACACCTAAATAAATAAATAAATAAATAAAAATACAGACCAATATCTCTCATGAATAATGACACAAAAATTCTCTACAAAATTCTAGCCCATAGAATTCATCATCATATAAAAAATAATACAACACAACAAAGTGGGATTCATACCAGGTATGCAAGGATGGTTCAACATTAGAAAATCAATCAATGTAATCCACCAGATAAACAGAATAGAAGAAAAGAATCACATGATCATTTAATACAAAGGCTGAAAGGCTGGTCTATGCCTGGCATGCTGAAGAAACAGGAAGGAGAAGCAGCCATCTAAGATACATCTATTGGGATCATCACTTTCGGAGCAAGTGAAATGAGTGAAGAAAACCAAAGACCCAAGGAAAATATTAGTCCAGAGGATTTATGGACCGCATGAACCACGGCCTCCACCAGCCCGAGCCCGGAACAACTAGATGGTGCTCAGCTACCAACATCTACTGCTCTGACGGGGATCACAGTAGAGGGTCCCAGACAGAGAGGGAGAAAAATGTAGAATGAAACTTAAATTCACAAAAGAAAACCAGACTTACTGGTCTGACAGAGACTGGAGAACCCTTGAGACTATGGCCCCCAGACCACCCTGCTAACTCAGAACTGAAGCCACTCCTGAAGCCCACCTTTCAGCCAAAGATTAGAAAGGCCTATAAAGCAAACAGCAACATATGTGAGGAACGTGCTTCTTAGTTCAATCAAGCATATGAGACCAAAAGCAAAGATAAGAAGACAGGAAAGGACAGGAAAATTTGACAAATGGACGCAGAGAAGGAAACGGGGAGAGTGCTGACACATTGTGGAGATTGCAACTAGTGTCACAAAACAATTTTTATACAAATTTTTGAATGAGAAACTAATTCATGGTGTAAACTTTCACCTAAAACAATGAAATTATTTTTAAAAATTAGTATTTTATAAGGAACATTATTATGTAAAATAGTGTTTAATTAGTATAAAAAATACAACTTTATTTTAATAGCAAATTTATAGTATTATTGAAAATTCCATCAGTGAGTATCATTAGGTTTTTAATGTATATATATGTATGTATTTCTGTGTGTGTGTGTATATATATAAAACAAAAAAAAAAACCGTTGCCATCGAGTCGATTCCGACTCACAGCATCCCTATTGGACAGAGTAAAACTGCCCCGTAGGGTTTCCAAGGAGCTCTTGGTGGATTCGAGCTGCTGACCTTTTGGTTAGCAGCCATAACTCTTAACCACTATGCCGCCAGAGTTATATGAAGAATATGAGCATTAGTTTTAGAGAGTGCATTTTATTTTGTTTTGCTATATCCAGAATGTTCCATACGCCCAAATAAGGAGTCACAAATGGTGGGAGAGAGTTGAAAGTCCATCCTGCAGTCTCAGAAGGCTTTAACACAGATATCAGGAGAAGCTTTACTCTAAGATATGCATAAAAATGAGTTTACCTGGAAGGTCATTACAGTATTGAGACTCACCAGTGGTTTAAAATGAGCACTTAACATTTGTATATTTTGCTTTTAAAAGCACTTAATACTGCATTTGTATTTTTAATCAAATGATATATTTGGTGAGAGAAGACAGTACGAAGGTGGTACCGCTGATCCTGAGAGCATCCGCACAAAGCAGAGGCTGTCCCTTACAACACTCCAAACCTCCACTTAGAAACTATTAGGGAATTGTTGCTTGTAGATCACCCTACATGTTATATTCTTCAATGATATTGTAGTTTTCAATGACATGAATCCAGTCTTCATGTTTTAATTGAAAAATACCTTTTATTAAGCTTGTTTTTCTATATGAATTTTATTGTTCATTTGACAACTATGATGGTATTATTAAGGACAAAGAATACAAAGAACAGACATGACATGATTTGTTGCAAAAAAGGCAATACGACGAGATAGCTATTGATGGAAATCCTGTTTACATCTAAGGAATAGCATAAACCCTTGTAGAGATGATAAACCAGAGCGCAATTTTTATCTGTTGACCTGAATGGAAAATTGACTAGATTTCATTTTTAGTGAGTCACCTTAAGTTTCTCTTTATCCCAAGATCAAGATCTTTCCCCCAATATTTTATTATGAAAAATTTCAAATACGAAGAAAAATTAAAATAATCTTACAGTGAAAATTCACGTACCACACCACCCAGGTTTTATACTTAGCACCTTTGTACTTGTTTTAATCACGTATGTATCCATCTGCCCTTCCCTCTCCCAATAACCAGCACATCTTATAATCAAACACTTTTGGGTTGCACTCTTGCCTCTCCCAGGAAACAGTGTAATGACATTGGACAAGTCATTTAATTTATCTCTGGGCTTCTGTTCCCTCATCTTTAATACAAGAAGTTTGACTAAGATCATCTTTAAGACCTATATCTGCTATAAAAGTCGTAATTTTTTTGTCTTTAGTGAGAGGGGTCTAAGCCTGGGGTCCACAAACTCCAAGAAATAAATAGAATTCAGGGAGTAGCCTGGAACTTGGATGGAAAAAAATTACATCTTTACCTTCACCAACATCTAATTAAAATCTGCCATTTCCATCTGTCGTGAATGTAGACAATAAACCACAGAACAGTTAGCAGTAACTGTGACTTCATCACTAAGCGAAATCTTAAGACATTTTATATCATATACAGTTAGTGCAGATATCTTGAGCTCTCACTTAAATTCATTGCTACCTGAAAATTACGCTGGTTAGTATACCCGCTGCTAGGTCTTGTTATTTGAGGTGTTAATAAAGAAGTACGTATACTACTGTATCATAAATGTACGGTTTTAAAAATTACTTTAATAACTATTTCAATGTAATATAATCTTAAGTATTTTATTTTATGCATTTACAAAATATTATTCTGAGAAAGGGTTTATGCATTTCACCAGAGTTTCAAAGTAGTCATGGCTCCCCCCAAAAATGTGAAACCCCAGTTTATGTGGAGAGAAAAGCAGAGGTGTATAACTGATTGGGTAGAAAGAGGCTACTTTTAGGACTTTTTTTTTTTTTTTTTTTAATTAAAGAAACCTAGGATTCAACTCTGGGTGGTGAATAATGTAGAGTTCCTTTTTTGGTTAATGGCAGAGTGTCTTCGTGTAAGGCAGCAATGACCATCCTTATTCTGGGAAAAAAGGGACTGCTTTTTCCCTGTCGTTGTGCAGAAAAGTAACTGCTATTGATAGCAAGTAATCCTTTGCAACTCGTTAACTTTTATAATGGCTATTGGTAGAGTCAGGGGTTAGTCCCAGAACCTTTCGTTAGGATGACATTTTTAAAACTGCACCCTCATGCTCATGGTGCGTTTCATCAAAGGCCAAGGCGAAACCTATCTAATCTGTCAGAAGGGCCAATCTAATCTGCCACTGTTAACTGTGTTTATGGAGGAAAAGGCTTTGTAATGTTATATATCATAAAAGTCAACCGATGGAGCAGATGAAAATGTTCCTGAAATTGCAAATATTGAGCAATCTCTTTTCCTCCCCAAGCAGATAAATTTGGGACATGAAAAATACATCATCTGTCATCAAAGGAGAATAAAAGAGAAGACATGGTCAGATCATTTCACCCACCCCCCATCCCCTTATTCTGTAACGCCAAATACAAAACTCAAACTCTCTAGAAACACGTTACAGTAAAACATGTATTTAAATGGTTTTCCAAAGTGTATTGACTAAATTTGCATGTAGCCAAGCACATCATATCTAAAGACTTAGATGCTCCCCATAACCCAGTATTATTTTTAACCTCTAACCAGTTTCTCTCAAAGTATAGCCAATGCAGCTGAATGACCTGAGAAGCTTGTTAAAGATGCATATTCCCAGACCCCACCCCAGACCCACTGCTTCAGATTCTCTGTGGCTGAGAACAAGGAAGTGACATTTTTAATCAGCCCTCCAAATTGCTTACAAATTGCTGCAGTCCTACCAAATCTTTAATAGTAATGTATTATTAATTCTGTACATAGTTATGGTTTTTACGTTTTAAGTAAATTAATTAGTACTGTATATTTCCTCCTTCAGTATTATTATTTATTTTTTGTTTCTTTTACCGCTTTACTGTTTCAAATCTCTACCTGTCTTCACAGACTGTATTTTTTAATTAATCCTTTCTTAGAGTTGGAGCCCTGGTGGTGCAGTGGTTAAGAACTTGGCTGCTAACCAAAAAGTCCCACCCACTGCCATCGAGTTGATTCCAACTCATAGCGACCCTATAGGACAGAGTAGAACTGCCCCATAGAGTTTCCAAGGAGCGCCTGGTGGATTAGAACTGCTGACCTCTTGGTTAGCAGCCGTAGCACTTAACCACTACGCCACCAGGGTTTCCCATCACCAAAAAGGCAGCAGTTAGAAAATCCACCAGTCACTCCCTGGAAACCCTATGGGCAGTTCTGCTCTGTCCGATAGGGTCCCTATGAGTCAGAGTCAACTCAACGGCAACAAGTTGGGTTTTTCTTTAGGGTTACATACTTTACTTCATGGGCTGTATAAGTATGATGGATAGGTAGATAGATGAACCAATAAACAGTTATAAATATAGATGGAGAGAGATTTAGATTAATATATTGTTGTTGTTAGGTGCTGTCGAGTCAGTTCCGACTCATAGTGACCCTATACACAACAGAACGAAACACTGCCCAGTCCTGGGCCATCCTTACAATCGTTGTTATGCTTGAGCTGATTTTTGCAACCACTGTGTCAATCCACCTCGTTGAGGGTCTTCCTCTTTTCTGCTGACCCTGTACTCTGCCAAGCATGATGCCCTTCTCCAGGGACTGATCCCTCCTGACAACATGTCCAAAGTATGTAAGATGTGGTCTTGCCATCCTTGCTTCTAAGGAGCATTCTGGTTGTACTTCTTCTAAGACAGATTTGTTCCTTCTTTTGGCAGTCCATGGTATATTTAATATTCTTCACCAACACCACAATTCAAAGGCGTCAATTCTTCTTCGGTCTTCCTTATTCATTGTTCAGCTTTCACATGCATATGATGTGAATGAAAATACCATGGCTTGGGTCAGGTGCACCTTAGTCTTCAAGGTGACATCTTTGCTCTTCAACACTTTAAAGAGGTCCGTTGCAGCAGATTTACCCAATGCAATGCGTCTTTTGATTTCTTGACTGCCGCTTCCATGGCTGTTGATTGTGGATCCAAGTAAAATGAAATCCTTGACAACTTTAATCTTTTCTCCATTTATCATGATGTCACTCATTGGTCCAGTTTGAGAATTTTTGTTTTTTTTATGTTCAGGTGCAACCTATACTGAAGGCTGTGGTCTTTGATCTTCATTAGTAAGTGCTTCAAGTCCTTTTCACTTTCATCAAGCAAGGTTGTGTCATATGCATAATGCAGGTTGTTAATGAGTCTTCCTCCAATCCTGATGCCCTGTTCTTCTCTGTATAGTCCAGCTTCTCGGATTATTTGCTCAGCATACAGATTGAACAGGTATGGTGAAGAATACAACCCTGACGCATACCTTACCTGACTTTAAACCAATCAGTATCCCCTTGTTCTGTCCAAATAACTGCCTCTTAATCTACGTAAAGGTTCCTCATGAGCACAATTAAGTGTTCTGCAATTCCCATTCTTTGCAATGTTATCCATAATTTGTTATGATCCATACAGCCAAATGCCTTTGCATAGTCAATAAAACACAGGTAAACATCCTTCTGGTCTTCTCTGCTTTCAGCCAGGATCCATCTGACATCAGCAATGATATCTCTATATGTATCTCTATATATACAGATGTACACATAGAGAGAGGTATCTCTGTATCTAGCTAGGAGCCCTGGTTGCACAGTGGTTAAGTGCTTGGCTGCTAACCAGAAGTTCGGCAGTTGAAATCCACCAGTCACTCCTTGAAAACCCTATGGGGCAGCTCTACTGTGTCCTATAGGTTCGCTATGAGTCAGAATATCTAGCTAACTTTCAAAAATTCTCCATGATCCAAATGGCAATTTTTTTTAAAGGAAAAAAGAACTATACTATCCAGAGTTAAAGTTTTTGGTGACCCCTGTTAAGCCTAATGGAAACACTGGTGGCATAGTGGTTAAGTGCTATGGCTGCTAACCAAAGGGTCGGCAGTTCAAATCCACCAGGCAGTCCTTGGAAACTCTATGGGGCAGTTCTACTCTGTCCTATAGGGTCGCTATGAGTTGGAATCGACTCAACCGCACTGGGTTTGGTTTTTTTTTTTTTTGGTTAAGCCTACTAAGAATATGTATTTGTGAAATACAAGGGACAGAGGGTTTTGTTGCTATTACTGTTTTATTTATTTATTTTCTTAATTTCTGTTTTGCTTTAAGGTATTTTCTCTAATAGATAGCATGGCAGTTTCAAAAATAATAAATTACAAAAGCACGTTTCCTGAAATTAAAATGTAAATTCTAAGAAGGGGTGAAAAAGGCAAACATCACACTTAATTTTGCTCTGCATGATAGCTCAAGCCTGATGACAACACAGTCCTTGAAACGGTTCTATCCCAGTATTTTCCAAAAACACTGCCCCGTGTGATGCACCTCTAGGAAAGAGTTCCATATTTCCATATGTATGTTTGCAAAGTGCTCCTTAGTCTTTTTCTCCCTCCTCCCCTCCCCCCTATTTCAAAAAGTGCGTGCTTACATTACAGGCTCTGAGGAGTCCTGAGGTAAAGAAACTTGTTTAACTTTGATCAGCAAAGCATTTCCCAAGTTTATTTGTCCCCCAGCCCCACCCCTTTTTTAAAAATCACTTATGTCACTTTTTAAATAGTTTCTCAGAGCAAGCACGATTTGAATTTGCAATAAACAATCCTGAATGTGCCCGTTGAGTCAGTGCTATGGGTTAAATTTGATTTCTGTCTCTGTCAGTTAGATAAGTCCTGTTGTATAGGCACAGACTTTAACCTTTGTCCTCAGCCATCTTTTAAATCCAGGTCATTGGTCACAAGTGGCTGGAAACTCCAGAGCCAGACGTCCATTGCCAGAAAACAGGCTCAGAACCCAGAACCATCAACAACACAGAACAAGATTTCAGTACTATGGTTCCAGACTGGGCTGCAGACATCCCCAACAAAGTTAATTTCTCAGTCTCCCTTCCCAAAAGATATTATCTCATCTCCCTCAATCAGAGGTCTCTCTCTGTATAATGTACTGCCTATTATATGTGGTTGCCTAGGGCAACACTTTCCAAGGCCCCGTATTTGCAGTTCTGGAGGACTATAAAAAACTGCACATTTGTAGTCTTTCAACATTTCTGTGTAAAGTAATATGTTTGCCTTAAATGATTTGGCTGGCTCAGGTCCTTCAGCAAGACCTCCCCCCATTCCAACCCACCCCACAAATGGGATTTCTTGTTTCTATCAGCACATCTTGCTCGTCTCTATCCTTAGTCATAGAACAATGATGTAGCCCACAGCTGGTACATATTATAGGCACCTGATAAATACTCACTGAAACAGTGAGTGGGGCAGGAAGCTCAACAATGACCACACTTAAAGGCTCCCTTCGCCAGAGCATCTCCGTGGCTGACCTGTCAAGAGCAGACTTACTCCCTTCTTCACCCACTCATTCTTGGACTGAAAGCCTCCTGAAACTTTCAGCCATCTTCCAAACACTCATTGTCCTATTGAGCAGGGACAAGGTCTTCAAGATCTTCTCCAAAGATTCATAGAGTACAGTGTTGTGGACACTACAACAAGACGTGCAGCCAAATGAATAAAACTGGTTCTTGGTTCATCAGTCACTAGAGGAAAACCATTCAGCAGAACAAGTGATTTATCAGAAGAGCAGAATAAAGAAGAAATAAAATCCGGGTAGAGGCATGATAACTGAAATGCCTAGAGTTCAAAATTCTATATGCAACCAGCCTTCTCTTGAGCCTACACCATGTCCATGCCCACTGTTGGGACTCGAATACTGTGAAGCATGTCTGACAAACAGATGAGAGAGCCCCCACATTTTATTTGAATCTGGGGTTTTTAGCTTCCTCTGAGAGTAACTGGGAAACTGTGGTGGCATAGTGGTTAAGTGCTACGACTGCTAACCAAGAGGTCGGCATTTCAAATCCTCCAGGCGTTCCTTAGAAACTCTATCGGGCAGTTCTACTCTGTCCTATAGGGTCGCTATGAGTCGGAATCGACTTGACGGCAGTGGGTTTGGAAGAGTAATTGTCTCAAAGTAAAAGGGAAAGTAGCACAACAAACTGAATAATAAAACCAGTCATCAGAGGGCTAGAAAGACGGCAAGTGGGGCATGTTGGTCACTATTCAGGGATTCCTTCCTCTGGAGCCCTCTTAGCATATATCCAGGTTCTAGAGAGGGGCTATGAGAAAATACTGAAAGTTCTATTTCCTTACACTTTTTGACTCAAATTAGTAATTAAGAATCCTTGCTTCAGGCCTCCCTGAAAGAGCATCACGACGGAATGAAAGTCATCTTTCTCTCCTCACCTCAGGTTTTTGCACAGCTTTCTTGCATGGAGGGCTCAGTGTGGCTCCCCGCAGAGAACAGCTGTTTTGGGCAGAACAGGCTGAGAGTTGGTTGCCAGAGGAGCGGCCCAGAATCTTTACAGGACATGGAAATGGGGCAGGTACCACCTGCCTAGAGCTCCCTGCTCAAGACAGGAAAGACTGGTGCTTGAAACTACCCGGATACCATGAGGGTGAAATTGCTCCCCCAATACTTGTGGGGAGGACTTTCCAGGAAGCTGGAGATCCTGTGTGTGTGTGCACAGGTAAGAACCAGAGGTTAGGCTGTTTGCATTACAAAACAAGAAAGTTGATTATAGAGGGGTAAAACCTTTGTAGCCAGTAAGTTTGGGCTTTTAGGACCTCCTTTTTTTTTTTCTAATGGGCCTCTTGGGCATGTCCACACAGATTGGAAAATACAGTACTGTAGAGAAAATGTTCTGAGACAGGAACTAAGGAGTTGATAAGAATTTTAGAAATCAGGATTTTGAAAGCAATTTTATTCAAAGCTGTCATTTTATAGATGAGGTCACTTAGCTAGGGGGAAGTATGATTGTTTTCTTTTTTCCAAAACAATATTACTAAGTAACAGTCCTGTTTCAGCAAATCCTGCCATAGCCCTGGAATTTCAAGCTGAGCTCAGAGCTTTGAAGTGGACCATCCTGGAGTATAGAATGGTCAACGCTAAAAAGTTTACCACCTGGGTAAGAGCTTTATTGCTCTGGAGATATCAAAACCCAGAATCATTTCTCTCTAGAGCAAGGCACCTGCTCTAGGCATAGCAGGAAACACCCGGTGTCCAACCCCAAGGCCAGCATTCTGCCAGAACACCTGCTTGAGACTGCAATGCCGGTCCCCATCCAGGGCGCAGGAGGCATCCTAGAAAGACTGTGCCTCTGCTAAGATTGTAAGCTCCCCATCCTTGGATCCTTATGGACACCTGGGTTATATTAGCACAACAATGTCCTTCTCTTTCCTTTCCATGTGAGCTGCACCATGGCAATGAGTTAGACCAAGAACCTACCCTTGGCAGCATACCCCAGAGATAAAAATGGCAGGCATTAACCAGGCACACCTGCAGGTAAAAGGCCCGACTCCCCGCTGATCCCAGGGTAGCCTTTGAGCAGGCTTTTAATGGGCCTGGTGTGAGAACAGTTTACCAGCAGACCCAGATAGAAATAGTGTGGGGAGTTACCCTGGAGCATTTTCTTACTAAACTCCTTATGGCTTGGTTGCAAGCCTCTGTAGAAATTCAGAACCAATAGGATGTGAAGAATAGACATCCTAAGGTTCAAAAGAGGAGGAACCACAGGGAAAGAATCAGTTGGGGTCTAGACTTCCAAACACACCCTCTTTTCTTCCAGTTCTCCACCTGCCTGACCAGGACCCCTGTACAGCACTAGCATTCTTCCTCCAATCCTCATTTTGCTAAGAGAGAACACTTGCTTGTTCATTCCAAATATAGTTAGTGAGTCCCAGGCACCATGCTAAGTATCAGGGATGAAACCCTGGGCCTGATATAGGTTCCTGTCTTCACTGAGCCTGCAGCATGCTGGTGAGGTTGATGATTACGCTATGGGGTGAGAAATGCTGGAACTGATGTCCGTGCAGAATGACAGGAGAGCACACAGGAAGGCCACCTAACTCAATCTCAGAAGGTCAGGAGGGGCATCCTAGAGGAAGTAAAGTTTAAGATCTTGAGAATAAATCAAGTGAAGGTCCAAGGGTGATGTAAGAAGATGGTAGGGCTGCAAATAAAGGGAACAGCCTGCGTGGAAAAGCTCAGAGGTGGGAGAGGACATAGTTCATTCAGAAATCTAAACAATTAAGATGATTTAGATCAATGGGAAGTCAAGAGCATAGAGCCAGGAGTCCCAGGACCAGGACATCCATGCTGGTGCAGCGACGTATTAGCAGTGTGGCCTTGTGCAAGTCACTTCTCTTGGGGCCTCAGTTTCCTCAACTGTAATACAAACACATTGGTCTATAGGACAATGGTGAGTAGATGGTCATAAAACCCCCACCCCTATGTCCCCGGCACATAGTCCCCCTGTGGTCTACTCATGTTGAGAAGGGCAAGGACGGTCACCTTGGTCTCAGTCTTTGGAACTACTCCATGTTCCTGCAGTCATGCGGGGAGAAGGGTACCAGGGAGGTAGTGGAAACTTTCCCAGGACTCAGAGCTGCTAAAGTCGCCACTGAGTCTTATTATCAGAGGGAGACATTTGTATAGTCCTCATTCTTTGATAGACTGTGTCTGAAATGTTCCGTTAACCCTGGAAAAGGATAAATACTCAGATGTGATCACATGGCAAGCTGAAAGAACTTGCAATGTTTAATGAATGGAAAACAAATATTGATTGGAACCTGTTAAAATTGTCCAGTGTAAGAAACAATGTTTACCGAGGCTTGTGGACTTGTCCTGCACATTGTAGTTGCTTAGTAATGATTTGGGCTTGATTTAAGTGAATATACAGTGTGTGTAGTAGCCCTGATGCTACATGTTTGTTACATAGGACTTGCTACTGTTTGATTTCTAAACGAACCTAGTTATAGGCTGGGTTCCCAGTGCGCTGATAAACTCACAGGACGGTTTTCCCCACGTAAAGGGTTTTCTTCTGATTTGAAACAGCATCTGTGGCAGTGGTCAAACAATGTCAGTCAAGGTGAACTCAGAACATCGTATCAACACATGTTGCACTCAAGGTCATAAACCAAGTTCATGCTTTCTCTTTCATCAGCTAAGGTTTTGGTGCCGTTTAGAACGACTGCTATGCGTACTGGCAGACACAGCTTAAGGTCAAGCAGAATGAACACTTCGCAGAATTGGTCCATAAATGATAAATTTAATAATTGATTTTATTTTGAAAGGAAGTGGCTTCTATTGGTAAATAAACATAAGATAGGTGACCTCTACATAGCTATAAACCATAGTCGTTTGAACTATACACAAGAACTATTTAAACTACGTTGGTAGGTCAGAGGGCATTAAAAGAAACAAAGTATTTATACTTTTGTTTCTCGAAAACACGTCAAGCTGTCCAGCCAACATGACACCTGGTGTACACATCATCTTATAAATAATCAGGCTGTGCATCATTTTGTCTCCACTCACCCCAGACAAGAGATGTGACCAGTGACAGATAGATATTTGTGAGGGGAGTATTCAGGTCTTTCCAAGGCAAGAGAAATTAAAAGCAGCCAGTGTAAGAGGCAGTCTCAAATAACTAAAAATTAGAGAAGGCCATGATGAAATATATTCACTACTTGGAGCAGACATGTAACTGGAATACTGGAATGTTCCTACCGCCCTCTCGAGTTTGATCATATATTCTCCAGCCCACTCTCCCACATTCCCCCCCACTCCCCGACCGCCCGGTTCTGGCAACAGCTCCAGAAATCACCAGAAGGGGGAGCATTGGCCCTGTGAGTCAAGCGTCTTTAAGCAGTATCAGGTGGATCCTATAGTCTGGGTGTTTGTTATATGGGCTTATCACAAAGACTGACCATGCACAGCAAAACTTCCACCATTCACATGCTCAGCTGTCGCCCAGGTTGAAAGCCAACTAGAACATTAGGTCAGGCTGGGTGCAAACATCTACCACCTTCTAGAATCTCAACCAACCTCTCGTTTCACACATCACTCCCCAGGGCCTGGAAGCTTCTCAAACAATGTTTTCTTATACTCCCTTTCCTGAACACTGAAGTGTGCTACTTAAGGTTAACCTCCTAATGCCTGCAAAGCTTTGTAGAAAGGCAAGTATCTGCCTTTAAACAAAAACCCTTTCCGTTCTAATGCTGACCAGGAGTCTTGGCGGTGCAGTAATTGAGAGCTCGGCTGCTAACCAAAATGTCGGCAGTTTGAATCCACCAGCCACTCTTTGGAAACCCTATGGAGCAATTCTACTCTGTTCTATAGGGGCGCTATGGGTCAGAATTGACTCTAGGGGCAACTGGTTAATGCTGACCAAGGTGGCTTCACAAGGTCATTTCTGCTAGAGCAGTGACATTAAACAATTTGTTTAATCTTTCCCAGGCATTCTGCTATAATTCATTCTAGAAGTTCTAAATAGAAAACTCTATTTTCTATTTATCGTCCACATGCCGATAGTGCATTTCTGCCAAAAATAATTTTAGGCTTCACAAACTACACCAAGCTTTGTCCGGCGTGGTATTTCCACTTTACTCTTGAAGATGTCTGGACAGAGAATGAGAAAAGAAAACAATTCATAAATAACTAACTGTTAATCCCTCTGCTCCCCTCCCCCCACAAAGCTCTATAAATACGAGTTAACATAACACAAGGAATATGCACCCACGTTTAGTGCACTTTTTGTTTTGATGGCCATATAACTAACTGGTCATACATGCTCTGGAATCTAAAAAACACTGTGAAGCTTTCAAATATTAATGTGGCATTTTTCTCCCACCTTTAGAATTTTAGTTTTGTAACTGGAGGACCTTGAGGCTAAGGCCATTGCAGGTCATTTCTCTGTAGAAATTTACACTGATCTTGATAATCCACTTTTACTAAATTGGCCAGAGAGGAAGGAAAAAGAAAATGAGGATAATTTAAGGAGCTTGTTAGAAACTACAGGTGCCCCCACCCTAAGATTCACTATTCATACACTATTACAGTCACTTTGGAGCAGACGATCTAACTAAACAACCAGGAAGCTGAAAAGATTCAAGAGACTAAGAAGATTAATCAAAGGAAAAAGGTCCGAACTTATCTGTTGAAAGCTTCCTCCTCAAAATGTCCCTTTCTTCTAAGGGAAAGGATTGTCCATATAGGGATACTAGTGACAATGATAATTTATAATGAACAGTTTTTGCATATATTACTGTTTTTGGTTTTCACAACAATCCTGAGAAATAGGCGAGGGAACAATTATTACTCTTTACAAAAGAGGAACGTTTAGGTATCATGCATAAGGTCACCCAGATAACTGGCAGGATCAGTGCTCACATCCAGGCTTTTCAGTTTGGAAGATCAGTGCTTTTTCCATATCCTGTTGTTTCTACCTACAAAGCAGAAAATGGGTTCATTAAATTGTTAGGCCTTCCAAGAATAACTATACTTGCAGGCAAAAAGCATCTTCAGAATAAGGCTGGCTGCTTCATTGCGAGAGAATCCATAAAACAGGCTTTTCCTACTCACTTCTACTGTCTGCAGTGAGGCATAAAACTTGAAAATGTCTTCAAGGAGGAAGTCAGAATTTTGATACAGTGAGTCTTTGAAACACTCCATTGTTTCTGAGGAGAAGGACAATTCAGCCTTTGTATGGCCCGGGCATTTTTCGTCAGGCCCTGCTCCCTGGAAGGCCCCATTCCTCAGAAGGGCTGCTGTCTTTTTCCTGCCACAACACCAGTGCGACGTATCTCACACTTAAAACGGCAGCCTACTCAGTCCCCATTCACAGATTCCTCTGGAAATTAATGTCTGCTCACCACCACCCCCTCCAAAAAAAAAAAAAAAAGGCTTTGGCTTTGTCAAAAGAGTTATTGGAAATGGGACTTATGAGAAACCCTTACTATGCAATGTGAAACCAGACAATAATGTTTTGTAACAGTTCTGTTTGATGTGTACTGACGGGAATTAATCATTTTAGTTAACAGAATTGCTCTTTGTTATGTAAACTTTGTGAAGTCCACCTCATATGACCTCTTGCATTAAGGAATCCACTGTTGAAAACTGTCATCTTTCTGTGGGCAGCGGTATTCCTATGGCAACTTCTGGGACCAAATTACCATTTGACCTTAAAGTTCGTACCGCCGCTGGGTTGGATGCCAAGCCAAGCGAAGACTAAAATACTGTAAAGTATGTACACACACACCAGCTCCATTCCCCATGACTTGATTAAGTGGACTGAGTATTTATTTTCCCATTTCTTTTTTTCATTTGCTGGCAACTTAGATAGCCAACTTGTATCAAAAATTACCACAACCCTAAAAATATGCTATCTCTAGATTAATAAAAGACCTCTTGTTTATGTATCAGTTTAGTCCACTGGAAATGATAGATTGTTTGACCTGCAATTATGTGTTTTTAGATTGGATATTTGTAGTAATGTAGTTCCCCACCATCATCACTGCCTCCTCGACTTTTCCCAAAAAGGAATTCGCTCCTCACATGGTTTCCAAAGCGTCTCTGACGTGGTTTAAGCCTGCTCTTCTGATCTTAGCCAGTAGATTTATATCCTATAAAACCACCTCATTGCCACCCACAAAGACCACCACCAGATGCAATTTTTCTAGAGCCTCTTTCTGCTTTTAAGAATCCAGGATGACTTAGCTGTTCCAAAGATCCACCAAGACTCCTTGAAAGAGAGTTAAAATATTTTGTTTCCTGAGCTGTTAACCATCTAGAGTTGGTTATGAAGTGGTCAGTTCCTACGTTTCCCACAAGTATGTAACTAATGGGCCATTTGTTAGCTCCAAATCGCTTAGCTGCAAGTTCTCCGGAGCGGGAGCGACAAGGACAGTAACATCAGCATAACATAGCAAGCACCAGAATAAAGGAGATCTGAGGTCACAGCCCATCTCTGCTACCTACTTGTCACCTGTGTGACTTTGGGCAGGCTATCAGATGTCTCAGAACTTACTTCCTGTCTTGTATAATGAGAGGGACATGTAGTGGACATTAAATGGACTACTGCACACTGAAGCAAAAGTGCAGTGCATGGCATGTGGTCTGTGCTCAATAAATGACAGCTTCTATCACACTATATTGCCATAGTCAGTATTGTTCCTGCTTTCTGTTATTGAGATTAAGTCCATTTTCCACATAATTTTCAAGTAAAAATTAGGAAATCCAGCCAGGAAATAGATCATTATTTATTCTTTTTTTTTTTTTCTGCCCCAGGTTTTAAGATATTTATAAACCCACTGTAGAACGGCCATTGCCATCAAGAAGAACAGAGAGCTGTGAGAATTTAATGAGTTGGTTTTTAAGAGAAAAGTCTAAAAGACTGGGAAACTGAAAAACAAAGGCATTTATCCCCTAATACTCCTTTCTTTGGTGGTGATGGAAATAGCCCTTACTGGTTCCACACAAAACTTATCTGCCTCCTGACTGGAACGAGATTAAAGTGCCGACCTGTACATTTAGCACAGCTGATAATCCCATGATTGCAAAACAAACAAACAAACAAGTTGGTGCTGGGGCGGTGTTTGCCAAGCGCAGGGCTCCCTGTAACCCTAACTGGGTCTTCAGTGTTCTCCCATCCTTATCAGAAGCTGATAGGAAATACAGTGCACTGGTTTACCAGCTGCGGGGATATACTGTGGCTCTCCCCAATAAAGGACATGGCAGGCATAGTCATTTGGAAACTTATCTGCCAGGGTATCTGCCAGCCCATCAAATGTTCGCTGGTAAACAGGTAACCTGAACTGTGAAGTCCTGCAGACAGGGAGTAATTGAGGTTCCATGCCAGGGAGGGAGGAAAGGGTTTGCTTGATTCAGAGTGTGTTTGCTGGGTCTGCTGGCTGCTGAACAGCCTCCACCGTTCAGCATAGAAGCTTTTCCATTAGTTCTCGAAAGCTTGGGCATGAGAACATTGGGCTCTGCTGGGCAGGAAGGGTCCCCATAACAGGACACCTGAGGCTAGACTAGATCACCAAGCTTTGTCTGAGGCTATCCTGGAGAAGAGCTCCTTCTGCTCTTGCAGAGGAAACTTTCAGCACAGATGTTACTTCATTTTTCTAACTTCATTGACTGCAACATGTGAAAATCGATATATTGGACACATACATTTGAAAAGAAATAAAATGAGTGTCGTATTTTATTTTCATTTACTTTTATAACATTTATTAGTTTATTTTGATTTGGGGAGATAGGAACCAGTCTATAATCTTACTGCCCCAAAATTCCTCTTGGCATCCTTTTTGGAACTTTTATTAAAGCTTAACACACATGCAGGAAAGGGTACACATGTTAAGCGTGCAGCTTCATGAATTTTCACAAAATGAACACACCTGTGTTTCTGTAACCAATTCTTGGATCAAGAAAAAATATCACCAGCCCCCGCAGAAGTCTCCTGGACACTTCTAGGAACAATCCCACCTCCAAAAGAAATCTTGATCTGGACTTCTGTGGTAATTCCTTCCTCTTCTCCAGGTTTCTAGATCTTTCTATAACAGAGCTCAAAAAGAAAGTTACCCAGCCCCATAAGAGCCCTCTGTGTGGATACCCTGAAAAATCTGCTACAATTGGTGGTGTCCATATGGTAATTTATAGAAAAACCCATTCCTGAACTACAGTATTTATTGTTCTAGTATTTTAGTATTATTTAATATTTTCTCCTCTAGCAAGTTGAAAAATGAAAGCCTTTTTTCCCCCAAAGGACAAAAGACCTTGTGATCACCTAATTTTCCTTTGGTGAGTTGGCTTAAATTTGTTTTTCTTTGGCATGGGAAATTGCCATCTAGAGAGGCATTTTCCAGTATAGCAGACTTGAAGCCTGCAATTTTATTTTTATGAAAATATATTATTTTCCAATAGGTGGCACTAGAGTGTTTAGCTAGAACTAATACGTTCCCAGGCCAAAACCAAAACCAAGCCCATTAAGGTCGAGTTGATTCTGACTCATAGCGACCCTACAGGACAGAGTAGAATTGCCCTATAGGGTTTCCAAGAAGTGGCTCATGGATTCGAACTGCCGACATTTTGGTTAGTAGCTGAGCGTTTAACCACAGCACCACCAGGGCAGTTCAAAATAGCGGCACTGAACACACCAACAAATTTCTATTACACTCTTAGAGGTTGTCTTAACTTCTCAGCACCTCAAATAATGTTGCAAGATACCCAAACCAGCATTTCAGAAACTGGACCATACCTTTTAGATAAAAGATCAACCAAAAGGAAGAAAAGATTTCAGAAAGAGAGAGAACAGATCACTGATGAAGACTGTTCACTCTGTCCTTTCAGTTCACTTAGGGTAAAATCAGTACTTGAGACTTGAAATCTAGGATTAAAATTTCCCCTTATATCCGAAGAAGCAGCAAAAGTCGAACTGGCCTAAAAGTGACCTACCTGAAGTGCGAGGCTTGACACGAACATCCAGAGAAAGTCATGCACGTTGCTTCTGCTTCAGGGTTTCTATTTGTGAAATAGAGCTAATAGTGACTCCCCACAAAGAATCATTGTATTTGATGAGGCTGAAAGAGTTTGCTCTGCATTCAAGATCAATTTATATTGTGTGATCATAAAAACCTTAATCTTCACCACCTTTCAGCAGTGTTTTAGAGAAAAATTAGAGCTACTCTTTGTGTATCACAGAGACTGGGAGAATACAAAATGATACACCCTTTGGAAACCCTGGCGGCAGAGTGGTTAAGTGCTATGGCTGCTAACCAAAGGGTCAGCAGTTCAAATCTGCCAGGCGCTCTTTGGAAACTCTATGGGGCAGTTCTACTCTGTCCTATAGGGTCGCTATGAGTCAGAATCAACTTGACGGCACTGGGTTTGGCTTTGGTTTTGGTTGGGTGCTTGAATTGTGTTGAAGACAATTCCAGTTTCTTCCCTTTTCTTACTGTATCACCATGGAAGAGTCATCTAAACTCACTTTGCTTATTTATCCATCTGTAAAATGGAATTGAATATAATAATTTCTGCTCCTTAATAACTTCAGAGGAAAAAAAACCTAGATATTTTAAAGGTACCATGATTGAGTTATGGGTACAATGTTATTTTCCATTCTGTGAAAAATATTTTATAATTAAATATTAAGTAATTTTAATAAGCATCACTGCATTTTGAAGGAAAGGCAATATATATTCAAGATAACTTTTAAAAATTTTTACTCATTAGAAAAGTGATACCTAGTAATTACTGAAAAATTGGAAAATTATGAAAAGTGGGAGATGGGGGGAAGGGAGAATCACCTACCTTAGGATCACCCAGAAATACTCACAGTTACCATAAGCCTTAGCACTTTGAAGGATTGGGAATAGCATTTTTCACAAAGATACTTGTTAGGGTGTGGTGAATAAATAAAACAAGACTGTTTTAGAATGCTGCGTTAGGCAGGAGTTCAACTAGGTAACGTTTAAGTGTCTTCCTAATATTAAGACCCTATGATGTTAAACATTCATTCAACAAGTGTTTACTGAGCACCTACTACATGGAATACACTGTGCTAGGCACTAGGGTATACGTCAGTGAGCAAAAGCAGCAGGGAGACAGGCATTTAACAAATATTCCATAGAAGAGTCCTGATCAAAAGGGGGAAAATGGAGAACAGAATTTCAAATTCTGATAGACTCGAGACTTTCTGGAGCTGTGGAGGGTGAATTAATCCCTGAAACTGTTGCCCTGAGATAATCTTTAAACCTTAAACCAAAAATATTCCCTGAAGTCATCTTAAAACCAAGCAATAGTTTAGCTTAACTGGTAGAAAAGTTTTACCTTGAGCATTAGGGAGCCCTGGTAATATAGTGGTTAAGAACTCAGCTGCTAACGAAAAGCCTGGCAATTCGAATCCACCAGTCTCTACTTGGAAACTCTATGGGGGCAGTTCTACTGTGTCTTCTAGGGTCACTATGAGTCAGAATCGACTTGACAGCAATGTGTGTGTGTGTGTGTGTTTTTGTTTGTTTGTTTTGTTTTGTTTGAGCATTATACTCTTTTAAGAACTACCTGTATGGGATCATATTGACAACAGCAACTCGAAAGATTGGATAGGAACCTTAGGAGACAATGAGTTTATGTTAATGAGGGAGGAACAAGTCAAAAAGGAGGATGAGAATGGTTGTACAACTCGAAAAATGTAATCAGTGTCACTAAATGGTACATGTAGAAACTGTTGAATTGATGTATGTTTCGCTGTGTATATCCTCAACAACAGCAAAATAAATAAAATTTAGAAAAAAAAAACAAAAACAAAGATGAGAATGTAAAGGGGCAGGAAATCTAGATTAACCCTTTCAAGACCCAATTATTTTCTGCTTTGAATGTTTTGTTCATACCATGTGTTTTCAGTAGTGGAATGCATGCTGACTCTTTGAGTGTGTTTAAATTTTTGGTCAGTAATATGGATTTCAGGAGCCTTGGTGGCACAGTGGTTAAGAGCTTAGCTACAAACAAAAAGGTTGGCAGTTGGAATCCACCAGCCACTCCTTGGAAACCCAATGGGGCATTTCTACTCTGTCCTATGGGATTGCTATAAGTAGGAATCAACTTGATGGCAACGGATTTGGTTGGTCTGGTAGTATGAATTTTAAGAAATATTACATGAAAATACATGATTTGTGGGAGCCTCTCTGGCCCATCAGTCTTGGGTAGCAGGCTTTATTGCAGGACGCCTTCCATTTGGGTACATGGGACAGCTCAGGTTTTGCTTAATATCCCAGCTATTTTGCTTCAATGAACATTTCTTTCACCTTTCACTGTTACACAAGTCCCCACCAGAGGGAAGCAAATACTTTGAGAGGAAAAGTATACTCCCAAAGAACTCCACAGGCATAAAAAGTGAGTGGAATACCATATGTTCCACAAGTCACTTAATGGAAATGGAACAACCAGAGTGAAAATAATGAGAATGTACATGCATCGTTAAGAATGTGACCAGTATCGAGAGGGGGAGCCAACATGGCACTATAGACAGAAGCACCATGCCATCCCTCCACAGCAAAAACCCAAAAAACTAAGTAAAACAGAGACAAACGTCAATCCTGGAACTCTAAGCATCAAATGAAGAGATAAAGAACTCAGCCAAGCACCCAATGGAAGAAGAAACGAACAGAAAACAGACAGCAAGGAGAGTTATGGGCAGAGGTCCGCTATCAGCTAACACGGCACAGATTCACCATCTTGGACTCCTGTCGGGGATCAGCAGACAGGGAGTATGGGAAAGCAACTTCACAGAGCTCCCAGCAGGAGACAGAGCACCCAGTAACCAGCAATATATGCTTTCCTATCCCTCACTCTTCTCCCTGCTGCTTGGCCTCAGCCACTTCCTAGCTGGCTATGGTTGCTCAGCCGGCCAGGAAGAGCAGGGTCCATGCTGCTTGAATTTCTCCGCTGACATCAGAGATTGGTGAACAGGGAGTACAGGAAAGCAGCTTCACAGAGCTCCCAGCAGGAGACAGGACACCAAGTAACCAGCAATATATGATTTCCCACCTCCACCGTTCTTCCATCCTGGCCCTTCACCACTTCCCACTGGCTCTAGCCTCTTGGCTGGAAGGTACTACGCTGCGTGGATTCACCCCACCCACACTGGCCAGTGCCATCAGTGCCATTTGTTTGTTGCTGGTGTTGCTTTTTTCCACTTTTGGTTTCCTCCCTGCCTCTCACCACCTCCACCTCCTTTCTTTTGAACACCTGGCTCCATGTGCCTGCGTTGCTTCTTCTTGAAAGGCTGTGAAATGCCACTTGGCTGGAGAACAGCTTCCCCAGACTGCACTGCCATGCTGGTGGGATCCCCGGGGCCTTTTTGTTTTGTTTATTTGTTTTCTTTTTCTTTTCAGGCTTGGGATTCCCTTCTAGCTGGGCTGTACTGCCCGGCTTGGAAGCCACTTCCCTGATCTGCGCAGCCACATCAGTGGGATGCTAGGAGCATTTCTTTTCCTTTTCTTCTTCCTCTTTCTTTCTTTTTTTTTGCTCTGTTTGTTTTTCTTTTCATAGCTTGGGAGCCCCTTCTAGCCAGACTGTACTGCGCAACCTGGGAGCCACTACCCCAGTCTTCTCAGCCACGCCAGTGGGATCCCTGGGGGCTTTTCTTTCCTCTATTCTTTCTTTTCCAATTTTATTTGTTATATTATTTTTTCTTTTTCTCTTTTTTCCTTTTTGTTTTTCTCCATTTCTCAGTATCTCGTCTCTCCACCCCAATGACAAGCTCCCTTAACACCCTTTTTTTTCTTTTTTGTTGTTTGTTTTTGGCTCCTGTTTTTCTCTCCTCTCTCTCTTCTTTCTCATACCCATCTTAGCTCCACACATCACACCCTCCCCCCTCCTTCCTGCCTACCTGCACCATAAGCTGAATGTCACACCCCCAAGAAGCACAGGCACAGCCTACTGAAACCTGCCCTGTATTGATTCCCACCTCACCCTGTTGGCCTTAGTACATGTCACAAACAACCCATCCCAGCCCCTCACCTTCAGCTGGACCAGCCCTACTGCACCATAGCTGACCAAATGGCTGTGCCCACTGGTGAAAAGTATCTTGCCCACAGACAAGCAAACGACAAAGAGTGCAAAGCCTGTCTGCTCAGACATAACCAAATAAAACAAAAAAGCAGGAGGAAACAAACATCTACAATCAATAAACAAAGCAAATAATCACTGAATGCCCCAAAGACAGCAGACAATACCAAAACATATTTTAAAAAGGACAGGATGGTCCCAGGAGGCATTCAAAATGAAACATCAAATGAATTTCCAGTAGAAGAAAAGGCACTAGAACTACCTGATAAGGGAATTCGGATCTCTAATATTCAGAGCTATTCAAGACTTGAAGCAAAAAAAGATAAAAATGAGGAAAAAATAGACAAATTCATGGAAAATGCAGACAAATTCATGTGAAATACAGACAAAAAATGGAAGAATTCGGGAAAATAATAAAGGAACAAAATGCCAAGATAAATTCAAAACTAGAAATCATACAAAAACAATTAGAAATCCAAAACATAAATAACAAGATTTCAGAAATGGACAGTGTCATAGAAGAGCTGAGGAGCAGGTTCGAAACAATGGAAGACAGGAACAGTGAAACTGAAGACAAACACTGGGATACAACTTTGTTTTAAGAAAAATCAGAAAAAAGGACAAAGAGAAATGAAGAAACCCTGAGAATGATGTGGGATACAATCAAAAGCAAAACTTTGCAAGTGATCGAAGTTCCAGAACAGGGGTAGAAAACAGAAAACACAGAGAGAATCATTGAAGAACTGCCAAGAGAAAACTTCCCTAATATCATGAATGATGAAAAGCTGACCATCCAAGAAGCTCAGTGATCCCCATATAAGATAGACCTCAACAGAAAATCACAAAGATATATCGTAATCACATTCACTAAAACCAAAGACAAAAAAGAATCCTGAGAGCAACTCAAGAAAAACGAAAAGTCACATACAGAGTGGAAACAATAAGACTAAGCTCTGATTATTTGGCAGAAACCATGCAAGCAAGAAGGCAATGGGATGACATATATGAAACCTTGAAAGAAAAGAATTGCCAACCAACAATAATATATCCTGCAAAACTCTCGTTCAAATATGATGATGAAATTATGACATTTCCAGATAAACAGAAATTAAGGGAATATGTGAAAATCAAATCAAACTTACAAGAATTATTAAAAGGAGTCCTTCAGTTTTAGAACAAACAACATCAGACCACAACCTGAATCTGGGGTGCAAGATCGTACCAACCACATGCCATCCTAGGAAAGGAACACTCAAGGACTATCCAAAACCAAAAGAATTACAACAGGGAACCAGAGAGGTTAATCTGTAAATGACAACAATGTCAGAACAATAAAAGAGGGAATTAACAGTGTAGGTATAGAACTTTCAATGGAGAGGAAGGCAAGGCAGCGCCAAGTAATAGTAGACTGGTTCAAATCTGAGAAGATAAGGATAAACTTTAAGATAACCACAAAGAAGTTTAGAAAATCTACTCATCAAAATGAAGAAGAAAAACATAAAGTCTCAGTAAAAACGAAATCTACAAAAATAAAAGAAATGAAAAAAAATCCACAAGCAAAAAGAATTCAGCACAGGAGAGTAAGAGGAACAAAGAAAATGTCAGTGCCACAAAAAAAGCACTACAAAATGACAGCGATAAACTCACACCAATCAATAATTACACTGAATGTAAATGACCTAAATGCACCCATAAAGAGACACAGAGTGACAGAATAGATAAGAAAACAGGGTCCCTCAATATGTTGTCTACAAGAGACACACCTTAGAAACAAAGATGTAAATTTCTTAAAAATGAAAGGATGAGAAAATATATCAAGCAAAAAGCTACCAAAAAAGAATAGGAATGGCAATACTAACCTCAGATAAAATAGACTTCAAAACAAAGCCCACCATAAAAGACAAAGAAGGGCGCTATATGATGATTAAAGGGATGATCCACCTTGAAAACATAACCATAATAAACATCTATGCACCCAAAGACAGGGCTCCAAAATACATAAAACAAACTCTAACAGCACTGAAAAGAGAAACTGACAGTTCCATAATAAAAGTAGGAGACTTCAACACACGACTCTTGGCAAAGGACAGAACATCTGGAAAGAAACTCAACAAAGATACAGAAGAGCTAAAGGGCACAATCAGCCAGCTTGACCTCATAGACGTATATAGAACACTCCACCCAACAGCTGCAAAGTACCCATTCTTTTCCAAAGCACCTGGAACATTCTCCAGAATAGACCACAATCCTCAACAAAATCCAAAATATTGAGATAATACAAAGTATCACCTCTAACCACAGCATCACCAAGGTAGAAATTAATAGGAAGAGCAAGGAAAAAAAATCAATTACATGAGACTGAATAACACCCTGCATAAAAACCACTGGGTAATAGAAGAAATCAGAGATGGAATCAAAGAATTCCCAGGCTCAAATGAGAATGAAAATTCATCATACGAAAACCTTTGGGCCACAGTAAAGTCAGTGCTCAGAGGTCAATTTATAGCAATAGACGTACACATCAAAAAAGAAGAAAGGGACAAAATCAAAGCATTAGCTGCACAACTCAAACAAATAGAGAACAGCAAAAAAAAAAAAAAAAAAAAGTCCACAGCTACCAGAAGAAAGGAAATAATAAAGATCAGAGCAGAGATAAATGAAATAGAGAATAGAAAAACAATAGAAAGAATCCACAAAACCAAAAGTTGATTCTTTGAAAGGACCAACAAAATCAAGAAACCATTGGCCAAATTGACAAATGAAAAACACCAGAGGACACAAATAACCCAAATAAGAAATGAAATGGGGGACATTACAACAGACCCAACTGAAATAAAAAAGATCATAACAGAGTATTATGAAACACCATACTCCAACACATTTGAAAACCTAGAGGAAATGGAAACATTTCTAAAAACAAAAAATGATGTTGAAAATCTGAACAGACCCATAACAAGAGAAAAAATTGAAAAGGTAATAAAAAAAAAAAACTCCTCCCCCCACAAAAGCCCTGACCTAGATGACTTCACTGAAGAATTCTATCAAACATTCAGAGAAGAGTTTACACCAGCACTACTCAAACTATTTCAGAACATAGAAAAGGAAGGGATACTTCTGAATTCATTCTATGAAGCCAGCATAACCCTGATACCAAAACCAGGCAAAGACAACACAAAAAAAGAAAACTACAGACCAATATCTCTCATGAATACAGATGTAAAAATTCTCAATCAAATTTTAGCCAATAGAATTGAGCATCATATCAAAAAAATAATACACGATGACCAAGTAGGACTTATGCCAGGTATGCAAAGATGGTTCAACATTAGAAAATCAATCAATGTAATCCACCACATAAATAAAAGGAAAGAAAATAATCACATGATCATCTCAACTGACACAGAAAAGTATTTGACAAAGTCTAACACGCATTCCTGATAAAAACTCTCAATAAAATAGGTATAGAAGGGAAATTTCTCAACATAATAAAGGGCATCTATGCAAAACAAACAGCCAATATCATTCTTAATGGGGAGAGGATGAAAACATTCCCCTTGAGAACCAGAACAAGACAAGGATACCCTTAATTACGTCTCCTATTTCACATTGTGCTGGAAGTTCTAGCTAGAGCAATAAGGCAAGAAAAAGAAAGGGTGTCCAAATTGGTAATGAAGAAGTTAAATTGTCCCTAGCTGTGAATGATATGATACTATACATGGAAAACCCAAAAGGCTCCATGAGAAAACTACTGAAAGTAATAGATTTAGCAGAGCAGCAGGATATAAGATAAACATACAAAAAATCAGTTGGATTCCTATACACCAATAAAGAGAACAATGAAAAGGAAATCACAAAAACAATATCATTTATAATAGCCCCTAAAAAAATAAAATACTTAGGAATAAATCTAACCAGGGGTGTAAAAGATCTATACAGAGAAAACTACAAAACACTACTGCAAGAAATCAAAAGAGAGCTACATGAATGGAAAAACATACCATGCTCATGGATAGGTAGACTCAACATTGTGGAAATGGCAATTCTACCCAAAGCAATGTTCAAATACAATGCAATCCCAATCCAAATACCAACAACATTCTTTAAAGAGATGGAAAAACTAATCATCAACTTTATATGGAAAGGGAAGAAGCCCCAGATAAGTAAAGCGCTATTGAAGAGGAATAAAGTAGGAGGGCTTGCACTACTGGACCTCTGAACCAACGATAAGCTATGGTAGTCAAAACTACCTGGTACTGGCACAACAGATATCTTGACCAATGGAACAGAATTAGAACCCAGATGTAAATCCATCCACCTACAGTCACCTGATCTTTGACAAGGGCCCAAAGTCCATCGAATGGGGAAAAGACAGTCTTTTTAACAAATGGTGCTGGCAAAACTGGATGTCCATCTGCAAAAAAGTGAAACAGGACCCATACATCACATCATACCCAAAAACTAACTCAAAATGGATTAAATATAAAGCCAAAACTATAACATTTATAGAAGAAAAAATAGGACCAATGCTACAGGCTCTAATACACAGCATTAACAGGATACAAACCATAACCAACAACACACAAACTCCAAAAGATAAGCTAGATAACTGGTATCTTCTAAAATTTAAACACTTATGCTCATTAAAATACTTCACCAAAAGTGTAAAAAGAGAACCTACAGACTGGGAAAAAATTTTGGGGCTATTACAAATCAGACAAAGGTCTAATCTCTCAAATCTGCAGGAAAATCCAACACCTCTGCAACAAAAAAGACAAATAATTCAATTAAAAAATGGGCAAAGGAAATGAACAGACACTTCATCAAAGAAGACATACAAGCGCCCAACAGACACATGAGGAAATGCTTGCAAACACTAGCCATTAGAGAAATGCAAATCAAAACCACAATGAGATACCATCTCACCCTGGCATTACTGGCACAAATCAAAAAAACAGGAAATAACAAATGTTGGAGAGGCTTCGGGGAACTCTTATGGACTGCTGATTGGAATGCAAAATGGTACAACCATTTTGGAAAACGATATGGCACTTCTTCAGAAAGTTAGAAATAGAAATACCATATGATCCAGCAATCCCACTCCTAGGAATATATCCTAGAGAAATATGAATCATCACATGAATAAACATATGCATCTAGGCCTATCAGTGGCCATCTAAGATACTCCATTGGTTTTGCCCCTTTGGGAGCAAGGAAGAATGAAGAAAACAGGGGAAAGATTAGTCCAAAGGACTAATAGGCCTCTTCCACCATGGCCTCCACCAGACCGAGTCTAGTACAGCTAGATGGTGCCCAGCTACCACCAATGGCTACCCTGACATGGATCACAGTAGAGGGTACCAGACAGCGCTGGAGAAAAATGTAGAACAAAATTCTAGCTCATAAAAGAAGACCAGACTTACTGGCCTGACAGAGACTGGAGAAACCTCGGGAGTATGGGCCCTGGACACCCTTTTAGCTTAGTGATGAAGTCACTCCTGAAGTTCACCCTTCAGCCAAAGATCAGACTAGCCCATAAAACAAAAAGAGACTAAAGGGTCTCACCAGCCCAAGGGCAAGGACTAGAAGGCAGGAGGGGACAGGAAAACTGGTAATAGGGAACCGAAGGTCGAGAAGGGAGTGTGTTAACATGTTGTGGGGTTAACCAGTGTCATAAAACAGTATGTGTACTGTTTAATGAGAAACTAGTTTGTTCTGTAAACCTTCACCTAAAGCACATTAAAAAAAAAAGAAAAAAGAATATAGCCAATATCAGTGAACAACTTGTGTAGAAATTGTCGAATGGGAACCTAACCTGCTGTGTAAAGCTTTACTGAAAACATAATAAAATATTACTAAAAAAAAAAACAATGAATCAGATAATTCATTACTTGATTACAAATGTAACAAGGGGTATAAGGCTATTGCGTATGAACAAGTAGGGTATCTGACCTAGTTTTGGGAGCCAGGAAACAACTTTTAATACCAAAAGACAGTCAACTAGGTAAATGGAGGAAGGTAGAATGGGGAGGAAACTTTCTGTGCAAACGTCCTGTGGCAGGAAAGAGTACTATGCCATCTGAGAAAAAAGCATATTGATTGGCCTGATGATAGGTACAGAGGATATCACAGATGAGACTAAAGACTTATCAGGGACCCTCTAGATTATGAGTGGACTCTGCAGACAAACGGAGTATGACCTTTATTCAAAATAAGGTGGGTGCCATTGAGAAGTGGTAAGCAGAGAGTGCCTACTGTTCAGATTTGTCTTACACATGGAGGATGGATTACACAGTGACGGCAGTGGATACGTGTGGAGACTAAGAAGCAGCAAAAATAGTTCAGGCAAGAAATGATGGTGGTGGCAGTGGGTGTAGAGAAAGATATTTTAATAGTAATACCATTAGGAATTTGAATAATTGAATATGGGCAGAAGGGAAGGCGGTAGAAAGGATGACTTCCACATTCCATGATTAGAAGCCAAATAAATTAGGCTGTTAATGTATATATTATGTTTCAGGGAATGTGACTTTGTTCAGTCAAAAATGTGTATTAAGCTTTTATTATGTTCCAGGCCCTGCTCTAGGCACAGGGAACACAACAGTGAACAAAGTAAACAAAATTCTGAGGAAAAAAAAAAAATCTGAAGCACCCATAAAACCAATTTATGAAAAACTTTAGATCAGGGGACAGCAAACTACGGCCTCTGGGCCAAGTCCAGCCCATTTCCTATTTTTGTAAATAAGTTTTATTGAAACACAGCTTCACCCATTTGTTTACATGTCATCAACAGGTGCTTTCACACTGCAGTGACAAAGTTGAGAAGTTGCAACAGACTTTATAACTCACAGAGCCAAAGTATTTACTATCTGGCCCTTTATAGAGAGAGTTTGTCAACTCCTAATTTAGACTACTATATTTTCTGTATTATATAGGGAGAATTAATTATCCTCTCTGACTCAGGTTTGCCAGGTATAAAGCAGAGATAGTAACAGCTACACTACTCATATGGATGAACTGAAAAAACTGTCTGAGAGGGTTTTGGAATATATCAAGTACTGTTCAGATATAAGATGTCCAGGGACATAAGTGCGTGTTATTTTGATTCTAATCTTCCTTTGCCTACCATTTGAGGGCCCCAACTTTCCCAATCTGATCTTGCTCCACTTTCTGTCTTAGTTATCTAGTGCTGTTATAACAGAAATACCACAAGTAGATGGCTTTAACAAGGAGAAATTTATTCTCTCACAGTCTAGTAGGCTAGAAGTCAGAAGTCAGGGCATCAGCTCCAGGGGAAGGCTTTTTCTCTCTGTTGGCTCTGCAGGAAGGTCCTTGTTATCAGTCTTCCCTGGTTGAGGGGCTTCTTAGACCAGGGACCCCGGGTCCAAAGGACGCAGTATTCTCCTGGCTTTTCTTGCTTGGTGGTAATGAGGTCCCCCTGTGTCCCTGCTAGCTTCTCTCTTTTATATCTCAAAGAGATAGACTGGAAATACCTAATCTTAGAAATTGAGTCCTGCATCATTAATTTAACTGCCTTTTTTTTTTTTTTTAATCCTGCCTCATTAACATCATAGAGGCAGGATTTACCACAATAGGAAAATCATATCAAATGACAAAATGGTAGATAATCACGCAATACTGAGAATCATGGCCTAGCCAAGTTGACACAAATTTGGGGGGGTACACAGTTCAATCCATAACAACCTTCTGAAAGCATTTTCTGCTTCAACCAAACTGAAATCTTTTTCAAGACTCATTTATGCAGTGCCCTTTTCCTTCAACGCACTTTAAGTTTACTGAAATCCTTCCCCTCCATGGTTTTTCCTAAGCATCACCTTTTTATGAAATCTTGCCAAATGAATTCAGACAGATGCCTGTCCTTTGTTCAAATACACTTCACGTTAGGCCTGGCCCTGTCTTGATGACTTACCTCCGACCTGCCCTAGTGTTCGGCTGATTCGTCTTATTATGACTTATTAGGTAGGAAGGTGGGTAGGCATTGGGACTTGCTCGTATGTGCAGGCCTATAGGACTTAGCACAATGCTTTGCCCTAGCAGAGGCTCAATAACTAGCCGTTGACTTAGACTGAATATACACTTAGTAATGATGTTGCTGTTGTCGTTGTGTGATTCTGTCGAGTTGATTCTGACTCATAACAACCCTACAGGACAGAGTAGAACTGCCCCGTAGGGTTTCCAGGAAGCGCCTGGTGGATTTGAACTGCTGACCTTTTGGTTAACAGCTGTAGGTCTTAACCACTACGCCGCCAGGGTTTCCAAATAAATATTAGCTAGTATTTTTTTTAAAAAAAGAAAAATGGGAGGCTGCATATTTCCTTGAGACAGTGAAAAACATGTCTAATATTTGATAGCCCAAAGTGTGTCTGTATTTAAATATGCAAGTTAAGATGCTACATTTGGGTAATTAATATTAGCTGTCACCGTAGACAAACCTCAAAAATCTCAGTGGCCTCGCTTATGCCATGTATGATGTAGGTCAGGGACCATCTCCATCTTACATGGAAAATGTGACTTCTGAAGTCACCACAGCAGAGGAAGAAGGAGGTAGAAAAGGCACACCAGCTGTCAACAACCTTGACCTGGAAGCGATAGAAGTAGCTTCCACGCACAGACCATTTGTCAGCACTAGTCACATGGCTCTAACCTAGCTGCAAGGGAGGCTGGGAAATACAGGGGAGCACATGGAATATCTGATGAGCACTATCTCTGCCATAGGTGCCCTTATAAGACAAATCCGACCTGCTTCATTTTTTGTGTTAACTGCTTGGCTACTTGTAGGCACTTAGATTTGCAATTCCAGCATATACAATGGATTCAAAGTCAGAAGAGCTGTATTCTCATTCTGCCCTTTCTCAGGTCAGGCAAGTGTAGCCAGAAAATTTTCTTTCCCTGGGATATTCACCTCCTCCCACCACCACCAGAGTGGTGAAGGGATTTTTTTTTTTTCTTTGTTTCTTTCTTCCTGTCAGTCTCGGGGAGTTGCTCTAAGTTGGGTTGGTTTTATGGTTGACTGGGAAACTTTGAAACAGGATCTGAAGTCAAGCAAACAAGAAAAGAAAGGAAGAAACTCCAGTAAAACTCAAATATTCCATATGTCCCAGATTTGTACATATGGAAACTGTCGAATTGGTGAAGGTTTTGTTGTGCATATTTTCTCCACCATAAAATAAAAATAAATAAATGAAAGGAAAAGCCCTTGGTCACTCTGATAAGCATCCCACAGGTATCAGAAGTGGTAAGGCCTTTCCAATTTGTAGCACATAATTTTTCACATTGGATTTGGAGCTATGTAAACCTGACATCTTCCAGCATTTGAAGAATAATTCTCAGAAGATAGGCTAATGTCTACACACGTCCGATCAGTAGAGCAAATCCAGGTGTTTGCCTGGAATGGAATTTCACCAAAAGGAATTCAGGCTACAGCTTCGTGTTCAGGAGACCGTCACGTCAATCAATATAGTCAGGCACTGGGGCTCACTGGCTGATTTCAGGGGCCCCAAGGCTAGTGCCAGCTGCCAGGCTGCCAAGGTTAATGAGGTTATGTCATTCTAATCTCTTCTTAAATGTGGTTTCTGAGACGTGCACAGGGAGGAGGGAAAGAGAAGTAAGCAGGGAAAGAATAGCCTGTAATGAGTGATGGGCTTTGTCAGTTACACCATTGTGTACTGTTCATAAATTAGGGATTGTTTCCTAATCTGAAAATCTGGATTTACAGCTTTTGTGATTATTTTTAGATAGATTCTGAGATCTTTCAAGTGGGGATTTGAAAACGCAATCAAAACCCCAGAGCAGGTAAGTCAACTCTGTGTGCTGAAGGAAGGAGAAGCTAACTTAATCTTTATACTCTTCAAAAGAGGAGGAAGATGCTGTGGGCATGCCTGTACGTATGTACGATGGCCAGGGTGGCAGAGACTAAAAGTTAAGAAGAGAATAATTTGCCCAGCACCATCATTCTGCATGAGTCATCTTCTAAAGTTTTATGAGTATCAGTACTAGTGTCACAATAATCTCCACACAGAAAATAGATTTTTTCCCAAAAGATCACAGATTTGTTTTATGCCACCATTATCATCAGTGGGAGGCATTTGTTAAATGTTCAATAAAGTTAAGGAGACGTCTTAAACCAAAGAAACTAAACCTGTTGCCGTTGAGTCGATTCCAACTCATAGCGACCCTGTAAGGATAGAGTAGAACTGCCCCGCAGGGTTTCCAAGGACTGGCTGGTAGATTCAAACTGCCAACCTTTTGGTTAGCAGCCAAACGCTGTGCCCTGGGAGACTTAGTAGTCACTTAAATTCTTTTAGCAACTCTGATAATCTCTTTCTACCTATCCTTTGCTTTGCCTCTTCCCAAAATCCATATCACTGTGACAGCTGCACAACAATACTGAGATTTGCCAAAAATGATCTTTTAACACCCTGAAGTAAAAATCGACCAGATCCTTACAACTCCTTTTTGTTCTCAACCATACTGTACAGTTAAGAAATTAAAAACATATTTGGTGAGCTTAACACTGGATGCCACGTGTTAAACTAAGGAGGACTTTCCTCACATATTTAGCTTCTTTCTTTTTTCAATATTAAACATAGTTATTATCTGGTTAAAAGAAGATTCATTGATTGATGAGCATCTTGCTTTCAGACTAGCCTCACTTTGTCTCTGCCCATTTTCTAATACTAGTTATTCAGTCCTTCCAGTGATCCTTTGAGCTTACCCAACACCCTTGTAATAGCTTCATTTACTGCTTAAATCAGACAGTCAGTTCCTGTTGCCTGCCACCAGAATTCCAGATTGATACATTATCTATTCCTCCTGGTACTGGAGTCCCTTGTGTCTATGTGTGCTCACCCCCTGCCCCCCGCCCCGAGACAGTAACATCCTTCAGGATGGGTTAGCTTAATCGCTCATGTCATCATGATACTCAGCCCAGAACCTTACATATCGAGTGGTTCAGAGTGTGGATTCTGGAGTCCATCACCTTGGTTAAAAGTCCAGCTCCTTCCTTTACCAATTGCACTGCCTTGGGCAAGTTAGCCTCTCTACATCTTGCTTTCCTCGTGCAATCATAAGAGCACCCACCTATTTTTAATCCTTAAAACAAGGCCTGGCACATAGAAAGCACTCCACAATTGTTAGATATTATTAGTATAATAATAAATTATATAACTCTGTTTCTTATTATATTATGTTCAAATCATATATACTATTATATAATTAAATATTTTATATATAAATTATATACATTTACATTATGTTTATTTGTCTTTATATTACATAATTATTTTTATCCTTATAGGTTGTTGTTATTGTTGTTAGGTGCCATCTAGTCAGTTCCGACTCGTAGTGACCCTATACACAACAGAACGAAACACTGCCCAGTCCTGAGCCATCCTTACAATTGTTATGCTTGAGCTCATTGTTGCAGCTACTGTGTCAACCCACCTCATTGACTGTCTTCCTCTTTTACGCTGACCCAGTACTCTGCCAAGCATAATGTCCTTCTCCAGGGACTGATCCCCCCCGACAACATGTCCAAAATATGTAAGACGCTGTCTTGCCATACTTGCTTCTAAGGAGCATTCTGGTTGTACTTCTTCCAAGACAAATTTGTTCATTCTTTTGGCAGTCCATGGTATATTCAATGTTCTTCGCCAACACCACAATTCAAAGGTGTGAATTCTTCTTCGGTCTTCCTTATTCATTGTCCAGCTTGCACATGCATATGATGTGATTGAAAATACCATGGCTTGGGTCATGTGCACCTTAGTCTTCAGGGTGACATCTTTGTTCTTCAACACTCTGAAGAGGTCCTTTGCAGGAGATTTACCCAATGCAATGCATCTTTTGATTTCTTGACTGCTGCTTCCATGGCTGTTGATTGTGGATCCAATTAAAATGAAATCCTTGACAACTTCAATCTTTCCTCTGTTTATCATGATGTTGCTCATTGGTCCAGTTGTGAGGATTTTTGTTTTCTTTATGTTGAGGTGCAATCCATAGTGAAGGCTGTGGTCTTTGATCTTCATTAGTAAGTGCTTCAAGTCCTCTTCACTTTCAGCAAGTAAGGTTGTGTCATCTGCACAATGCAGGTTGTTAATGAGAGTAGGAATAGGACCCAGCAGCCTACTTTTGAAAAGCATTAGCCAGTGAAAAACCTATGAATAGCAGCGGAACATTGTCTGATATAGTGCTGGAAGATGAGCCCCCCAGGTTGGAAGGCACTCAAAAGATGACTGGGGAAGAGCTGTCTCCTCAAAGTAGAGTCAACCTCAGTGACGTGGATGGAGTAAAGCTTCTGGGACCTTCATTTGCTGATATGGCATGACTGAAAATGAGAAGAAACAGCTGAAAATGTCCGTTAATAATTGGAACCTGGAATGTACGAAGTATGAATCTAGGAAAGTTGGAAATCATCAAAAATGAAATGGAATGCATAAACATTGATATCCTAGGCATTAGTGAGCTGAAATGGACTGGTACTGGCCATTTTCAATTGGACAATCATATAGTCTACTATGCTGGGAATGACAACTTGAAGAGGAATGGTGTTGCATTTATCATCAAAAAGAACATTTCAAGATCTATCCTGAAGTACAACGCTGTCAGTGATAGGATAATATCCATATGCCTACAAGGAAGACCAGTTAATCAGACTATTATTCAAATTTATGCATCAACCACTAGGGCCAAAGATAAAGAAATAGAAGATTTTTATCAGCTATTGCAGTCTGAAATTGATCGAACATGCAATCAAGATGCCTTGATAATTACTGGTGATTGGAACGTGGAAATTGGAAACAAAGAAGAAGGATCAGTAGTTGGAAAATATGGCCTTGGTGATAGAAACAATGCCAGAGATCGAATGATAGAATTTTGCAAGACCAATGACTTCTTCATTGCAAATACCTTCGTTCACCAACATAAATGGTGAATATACACATGGACCTCGCCATATGGAACACTCAGAAATCAAATGGACTACATCTGTGGAAAGAGACAATGGAAAAGCTCAATATCATCAGCCAGAACAAGGCTGGGGCCAACTGTGGAACAGACCATCAATCGCTCATATGCAAGTTCAAGCTGAAACTGAAGAAAATCAGAGCAAGTCCACGAGAGCCAAAATATGACCTTGAGTATATCCCACCTGAATTTAGAGGCCATCTGAAGAATAGATATGATGCATTGAACACTAGTGACCGGAAACCAGATGAGTTGTGGAATGACATCAAGGACATCATCCATGAAGAAAGCAAAAGGTCATTGAAAAGACAGGAAAGAAAAAACCAAGATGGATGTCAGAGGAGACTCTGAAACTTACTCTCGAACATTGAGCAGCTAAAGCAAAAGGAAGAATTGATGAAGTAAAACAACAGAACAGAAGATTTCAAAGGGTGGCTCAAGAAGACAAAGTATTATAATGACACGTGCAAAGAGCTGGAGATGGAAAACCAAAAGGGAAGAACATGCCCGGCGTTTCTCAAGTTGAAAGAACTGAAGAAAAATTCTTAGATGTACTCAGTAAAATAAATACTTAAATGAATGAATTTAATTGTTTCTCATAGTATATGGTAAATTTTAACTGACGCTATGAGATCGATTGTGTTTAAGAAAAGCTTTGCTACCCTTGGTCTTTTAAATCTATGCTAAAAGGTTTCCCTGTGGGAGAAGTAATAGTATCTAATACGCAGCTATTAAAGTGCCAGCAAGGAGTTTCTCATAATACGCTATTTTTTTAACCTCTGCTTAAGCAGTCTTAATTGAAATGTGGTTTTTTGTTTGTTTGTTTTTGTGCATTTCATTTGCCTGAATGTAATGGTTTCCTGGACCCGCTGCATTGTCCAGAGAGTTGTAAGAGAAGAAAAGTCATATTTTTATCCAGAACCCTTTTACTTAGTGTGGCATTTGACGCTGAGATTATTCTATTCTCCCTGCATTTCTAAAGGGCTTTGTCTTCTTTTCTTCAGCAGACCCATTAACAGTTTGGTTCCTGAATCTGGCCTAACAAGCTGTTTTCTGTTTTATTTGCACTTCTTCTGCCTTGCCATTGCACCAGATTCTCTTGAAATTTTTTACTCCACCTTTTTTTAGTGCTTATGTCAGATGGATTTATCTGTTAGGGTGAAAAGTTTCCACCGCTAAACTGAAGTGATAATATACGGCAAGTAGGGACTGGCTTTGTTTTTGTTTTTTCAGAAGCCTCTAAACCCCAAAAAATTCTCACCCAGGAGCTGCTGTAGAATCAATTCATTAGTTCAACACAAGTTTTCAATTAAGGACTTACAATGAGTAGGATTTGCTTAGAATGTTGGTGAGATTCAGAGATGAATATGGTACATTGCCCCCTGTTTGTAGAAGCAATCTCAAAGGATTAAATTCTCTACGGAAGATCAATGCTCATGTTTATTTCAAACTCATTGTACCAGTACTGATTTTGAGTATAAATACAGTGAGTTTCCCATAGGCCTGGAAGAATGGAGGATGACAAGAAAGGGTGAAGGAAGGGAGGTGGAAGAGAGAAGAAGGGAGTAAGGAGAAGAAGTTGGCTGAGCATTACCTCACTCAGTCACCTCAATAGCCTGCAAAGCTTTGTATCCAGTTTCACAAATGAGGACACAAGAGCCCAGAGAAGCCTGGTACCATTTCTGTGTTCACACAGCCAGAACGTGCTGGAGCCTCCGCGTGGACTGTGAAGGCTCTTCCTTCCCATCTTTTAAATGTCCTACAGAGGATGGCGGGTGGACAGTGACAAACCAGGGCAACAAGGTGATCTGACCAGCTGAAAGTCCCCTTAATGTTTCAGAATCTGAGAAGATAATTAAAAAAAAAAAAAAAGAACAGTTGAATTACTTCAAATCCTTACAGCCTAATTTGAGGGTATTTGGTTCAGTCTGTTAAATTTCTAAATTTGTGTGTCTTTCTACCCAGCCATCCTACATATCATTGTCTACCCTAGAGAAATACTTACATATTAGTAGAAAACAGCATGTACAATAATTGTGGAATTTTATATAAAGTTCTGAAATAGGAAACAATACAAATGTGCATTAATAATGGAATACTTAAATAAGTTCTATTAAATCTACACAATTAAATGCTATGCAGATAAGGCAGATTATATATGTTGATCTAAAAAGATCTTCAAGACAATTAAGTGAAAAGCAATCAAATAGAAGAACATGCATATAGCAGGATCACACATATAAGAAGTTAATTGAAAATCTTCTAGTTCAGGAAATGGAGTGATGAGTTAAAAAGAGGGAAATGATACTTTCAAATTGGGAGGAAGAGAGCAAGGGTAGCTTCATGTGGAAAGTGACATTCGAAGTGGGAGTTGGAGGATGGTAAAACATAGAGATGGTAAGGATTTATCTAAAGCCACCTAACTAGTAGGAGGTTGAACTAAGATATGCACTGAGTTTCACCTGAAATAAGAGTTGGTGCTTTTAACTAAGATTCTTCTCACAGTAGAAATTATAAACTGTGACTATATGAAGTAGGCTATTCTATATGTTTCTATAGGTAGTCTCGACTTACGATGTATTTGAGTTATGATGAACCACACTTAGGACTGCATTTTTTTTATTTTTGGTACATCCTATTGTTAGTAATACGTACTACGTATAGTGTTGCAGTGCGTAATTTGCTGATGTTATCATTTTCAGTTGTTCACTTGCTGATGTTAAATGTTATTATGATTTACTGTTCAAAACACTGCCGTATGGCAGGCTATGAAAACAAGAACAGAAAAAAAGAGATATTTGACTTATGTCAGAACAAAACCCCACGGTAAATCGGAGACTACCCGTTTAACGATCTTGAATTCCATAAGGTATAAGTCACTATTATGCTTTCAAGATACATATGAATAAGCATGCTTAATATGAACTTAGAAATATGTCTACCTTTGTGAGATTCTCTAGCATTAGTTGTAAGTCATTGTTGCATTGTTGTTAGGTGCCATCCAGTAGTTCCAACTCATAGACACCCTGTATGAAAAAAGCAAAACACTACCCAGTCCTGAGCCATCCTCACAATTGTTATATTTGAACCCATTGTTGCAGCCACTGTGTCAATCCATCTCATTGAGGGTCTTCCTCTTTTTCTCTGACCCTCTACTTTACGAAGCTTGATATCCTTCTCAAGGGACTAGTCCCTCCTGATAACATGTCCAGTGTAGGTGAGACAAAGTCTCACCGTCTTCGCTTCTAAGGAACATTCTGGCTATTTCTTCCAAGACACATTTGTTTGTTCTTCTAGCAGTCCATGGTATATTCAATATTCTTCTCCAACTCCATAATTCAAATGCATCAATTCTTCTTCAGTCTTCCCTATTCATTGTCCAGCTTTCAAACGCATATGAGACTATTGAAAATACCATGGCTTGTGGCTAAGCAACAGGTCAGCAGTTCGAATCCACCAGGCACTACTTGGAAACTCTATGGGGCAGTTCTACTCTGTCCTATAGGATTGCTACGAGTCGGAATCAACTCGATGGCAGTGGGTTTAGTTTTGACTTTGGGTCAGGTACACCTTATTCCTCAAAGTGGCACTTTTACTTAACACTTTTTAAAGAGGTTTATTGCAGCAGTAACCTATAAGCCATAAGAAAGTTATTTAGAAAATTTCTGAACTTAGACGTAGAAACATAGAAGCATGTAAGGAACACAAACAATCTCTAAATTCACTTTGACTCAGCATGCTGTGATACATAACATAAACCCAACCCAGTGCCCTCGATTCGATTCCGACTCATAAAACATAACAAATCTAAAACACCTCCCCAAAATTTCTTACCTTGAAGAAAAGATGTGTCATTCGACTACCCTACAACCCTACAGAAAAGATATAACATACTAGTCTTTGACATCACACTAGCCATTGTCATGTGGAGCCAAGGTGACAAATTAACACTTTGTTGTTGTCAGGTGTTGTGAAGTTGGTTCCGATTCATAGCAGCTCTAGGTACAACAGAACGAAATACTGCCAGGTCCTTCTCCTGAAATCCCCTGTAATTTTGTTTGTGCTCCTCTTCTTTCAGATATTAAAGAGGCTTATAAATTCATCTGCTTTCCCCTTCTAGACCTGAAGCTATTAAGGCCAGGGACTCTGTGTTAGGCTTGTTCTCTAGATAAGCAAAACCAGCAAAGTGAACAAATATATATAGAGAGAGAGTTATCTCAAGAAAATGGCTCACAGGGTTATAGAGGCTGGCAAGTCCATGAGTTGGGCATCAGCCTGGAAGCATCTCCTGACTTAAGCAGTAATAAGGGCTAATGAACCTAAAATTGGCAGGTCAGACAGTAGGCCATTGGTTCACGGGCTATGGAAACCGACAAACCCAAGATCGGCAGATAAGATGGCAGGCTGCTGGCTTACAGGCTGCGGAAGCTGATGAATCCCAAGATCGGCAGGTAAGACAGCAGACTACTGGTTCAAAGGCTGAAAAGGCTAACGAATCCCAAGATCAGCAGGCAATACACGAGGCAGCTGACTTAAGTCCCAAGAACCAGAGGTCAGATAATGCCGAGCCAGATGCAGGGTCCAGAGCAAGCAAGCAAGCCTTGTGTTGGATGCAGGCCACACCCCTGAGAAAACTCTCCTTACAACTAACTGGCTGATCACATCAGATCACGTAATGGAGGATGACTACCTCATTACATAACTGTCAGGTTACATCTTCACATAAATGCCAAGCTACATCATTACGTAACTGTGAAACTACTGAAAATCGTGGCCCAGCCAAGCTGAAACACAACCTTAACCATCACAGACTCTAATTTACCTAGATATTCCACACAACCTCCAGTCGAGTGGCTAACACAAGGTAGTTGAGCTTGTTAAGTGCCATCGAGTCAGTTCCTACTCACAGTGACCATATGTACAATAGAGTGAAACACTGCCTTGTCCTGTGCCATCCTCATAATGATTGCTATGTTTGAGCACATTGTTGCAGCCACTGTGTCAATCTGTCTTGTCAAGGGTCTTCCTCTTTTTCATTGACCCTCTACTTTACCAAGCATGATGCCCTTGGTTGGCATATCCTAGGCATTAGTGAAATGGACTGGTATTGGCCATTTTTAATCAGACAAGCATAGGGTCTACTATGCCAGGAAAGGTAAAATGAAGAGGAGTGGTGTCACATGCATCGTTGGAAAGAACTTCTCAAGATCTATCCTGAGGTACAACTCTGTGAGTGTTAGGGTAGTATCCATATGCCTGTAAAGGAGATGAATTCATAGACTTTACTCAAATTTACGCACCAACCACTAATGTCAAATTTGAGGAAACTGAAGATTTTTAGCAACTTCTTCAGTCTAAAATTGACCAAACATGTAATCAAGGTGCATTGATAATTACTGGTGACTGGATGGTGCAGTGGTTAAGAGCTTGGCTTCCAACCAAAAAAAGGTCAGCAATTTGAATCCACCAGCTGCTCCTTGGAAACCCTATGGGGCAGCTCTACTCTGTCCTATGACGGGTTTTTTTTTTTCTTTTTTGGAATGTGAAAGTTAGAAACAAAGAAGGATCTGTAGTTGGAAAATATGGCCTTGGTGATAGAAATGACGTCAGAGATCACGTGATAAAATTTTGTAAGACCGATGACTTATTCATTGCAAACACCTTTTCAACAACATAAACAGCAGCTATACCTACATGTGGACCTCACCAGATGGAAAACACAGGAATCAAAGAGACTATATCTGTGGAAAAAGAAGATGGAAAAACTCAATACCACCATTCAGAACAATGCCAGGAACCGACTGAGGAACAGACCATCAACTGCTCATATGCAAGTTGAAGCTGAAGAAAATTAAAACAAGTCCACCAGAACCAAATATGACCTTGAGTATACCCCACCTGAATTTGGAGATCCTGTGTAGAAAAGATTTGACCCATTGAACACTAACTGAAGGCCAGACAAGTTGTGGAATAACATCAAAGACATCATACATGAAGAAAGCAAAAAGTCATTAAAAATGAAAGACCAAAATGATCTCAGAAGAGACTCTGAAACTTGTTCTTGAATGTAGAGTAGCTAAAGTGAATGGAAAATGATGAAGTGAAAGAGCTGAACAGAAATTTTCAAAGGGCAGCTTGAGAGACAGAATAAAGTATGCAAAGACCTGGAGTTAGAAAAGGGGAGACTATGCTCAGCATTTTTCAAGCTGGAAGAACTGAAGAAAAAAATTTAAGCTTCAAGTTGCAATATTGAAGGATTCTATGGACAAAATATTGAAAGATATAGAAAGCATCAAAAAAAAAAAAAAAAGGAATACACAGAGTCACTGTACCAAAAAAAAAAAAAAAAACTGGCCAATGTTCAACCATTTCAGGAGGTAGCATATAGTCAAGAACCTATGGTACTGAAGGAAGAAGTCCAAGGGGCACTGAAGGCATCTGGTGAAAAGGAAGGCTCCAGGAATTGACAGAACACCAATTGAGATGTTTCAACAAACAGATGCAGTGCTGGAGGTGCTCACTCATCTATGCCAACTGACTGTAAGAGATCCATATTTGTATCCATTCCAAAGAAAGGTGATCCAACAGAATGAGGAAATTATCGAACAATATCATTAAGAGCTCATGCAAGTAAAATTTTGCTGAAGATGTTGCAAAAGTAGTTGCAGCAGTACATCAACGGGAAACTCTCAGAAATTCAAGCTGGATTCAGAAAAGCAAAGGTGTCACTTTGAGGACTAAGGTGTACCTGATCCAAGCCATGGTATTTTCGATAGCCTCAAATGCATGCAAAAGCTGGACAATGAATAAGAAAGACTGAGGAATAATTCATGCCTTTGTGTTATGGCAAGTAGAGACTGGCAAAGAATATTGGATATGCCTTGGACTGCCAGAAGAACGAGCAAATCTGTCTTGGAGGAAGCATAGCCAGAATGTTCCTTAGAAGCGATGATGGCAAGACTTGTTTCACATACTTTGGACATGTTATCAGGAGGGACTAGTCCCTGGAGAAGGACATCATGCTTGATAAAGTAGAGGGCCGGGGAAAGAAGATCCTCAACGAGATGGATTGACACAGTGGCTCCAACAACGGGCTCAAGCCTAACAACCATTGTGAGGATGGCGCAGAACCGGGCAGTGTTTCCTTCTTTTGTAGGGTCACTATGAGTAGGAACAAACTCCATGGCACTTAACGACAACAACATAGTATATTAAGGTATATACAACATCACGTATTATTATGTATTTTAATGATGAAATACTAATGTTATTTGTAGTAGTGTTCACCTGTGATGCCTTTTCCTCCCTAGCTTGTCCGAATTTGGCATGGTTTCCCCAGTTCTTTGAACGTTTCCTGGCCCCTGATATATTTGGAAAGAAAATAGCTCTGAGTTTGGAGAAATTAAATTATAATAATGACTCTAATTCAACTAGCTTGCCGAGTTCAAGCCAGAAAACAGAAAAAATAACCCACAGTGATCCAACAGCTGAGCGGCTCCTACAAGCAGCCCAAGGGGCCAGCGAGAGTGCAGGCCAGGCACAGGCCGGCAGGGAAGGTGGTTCCAGGGCGGCCGCCGCAGGCTTCAGGCAAGGAGCCAGAGGTGGGCCGGTCCTTCCGTGCGTGCGGCCCTCGGGAAGGGCCCTGTCCCTGTGCGGATAAAGGGCCCTTTCTTCGCAACCCCCTCTGACATCCCCGTCTTTTGTAAAGGGATTCAGGGACTTGGGGTCCCCATCTGTGGCTTATCTCTTGCGCTGTTGATATGGGGAGCGCTGATGTGCAGCCACGCAGGTGTCCGATTATCATTAAAATGGTAAATCGGGTGGCTGCTTGATCTGGTAACAAAGACATCATTGAAACCGGGTGTCCGCCTTCCGCTGCCAAGCAGGGGACAAGACAATGATTTCCCCAGAATGTGTTCTCTGCCTGGCCTCCCCACAGAGAGGTCTGCAGTGATTCGGGTCATGGGTGAATGCAGGACTTCTGAGAAACCCCAGCTGGGCGGAGTTGCTGCAACTTCAGAACTGTTTCCCCCAGTGAGGGAAGAGGCCTTCTGGAGGAAGGCCACACGGGGCCCTGGTCCCCACTACTAGAGACAGCAGTGTGGTTTTCTGAGACAGAACTAAGAAGACATTCTCCTGGGCAGATGTTGGTGAAACCTGAAATTCCCCCATAATCTTAAACCCTGTAACTAGAGACCTGAACACGGATTTTTTTTCATATTTCCTAGACAAACCTCCCAATTTGTTCCTAATATCAATTAATTAATTGGGGTGGGGAAAAAAAAACAAAAAAAACTTTTTTCGCATATATCTTTGGCGTTGACAGATGCAACTTTCTTATAATTAAAAAAAAAATATTTTGCAGTTTTTTGAGGGGGAAAAGAAATGCATTTAGTGAAGATTATTTTTGGAGAAACTGCTACAAACAAAGTTATTTAGAGGAAAAGGCTTGGTAAATTCGAATCACAGAATATTATAGCTGGACTATGCAGAGATAGTGAGGGCCACAGCTTCCTGACACTGCTTCTTTGTGTGGCTGAGGAAAAGGCAATGCAACCATGTCCAAGTGCATGGGGCCAGTAGTGGAAGTTGAGACTAGACTTAACCTCTCACCTACCCCGTTGGCTGAGCATTCTTGTGCAAGGCATAGTCTGCCCGCCCATTCACCGTAGCTCTGGGTATGGTCACCATTCCCCCTCAACCCCGACGAGTTGCCATCAAGTCAATTCTGACTCATGGCAACCCCATGCGTATCGGAGTAGAACTGTGTGCCATAGCGTTATTAATGGCTGAATTTTCAGGAACAGATCGCCAGGCCTTTCTTCCACCCCACTCCCAGTTATTCTAAAAACTGAGGCATGGAGATATGAAGTGACTTTGCCCAAGGTCACACAGCCACACTGGCACAGAGCTTCTCAGGGTGATTGAGTCCTCCCAACTCTGACAGTGCCCCTTGGGCCCAGCAAGGGGCTGTGGTTGCCAAAGTCCTCCTGGACAGCAGCAGGTATGGACGAGCCATAGCGGGGTTTTTTTTTTGTTGTTGTTTTTGCAAAATTCTTGCATTCTCAGATAAAAAGACAGGCCCTGGAGGGAATCATTTCAACACTCTTTCACGCGCGTTATATATTTTGAAAAGAGAGAAAATAAAAAGATTAGACAATTTGGGAGAAATCTAATGAAGATTAAGAGTTGTAAATACTATCATATAGACATAGAATGGACACCCTGGTAGCGTAGTGGTTAAGTGCTACGGCTGCTAACCAAAGGGTCGGCAGTTTGAATCTGCCGGACGCTCCTTGCAAACTCTATGGGGGCAGTTCTACTCTATCCTATAGGGTTGCTATGAGTTGGAATCGACTCGAGGGCACTGGGTTTGGTTTGGTTTTAGATGTAGAATGAGTATAGATTCAATCTATATATTTGGTGCTCCTGAAGTATCACATTTCTTTACGAAAGTAAGCCAATTTAACTTTAATTTTTAGCCTTCATTCTGCCCTACCAGTGGGAGACTTAATTTCAGTCATTTTTGGAATACCTCCCTGTAGGCTCTGACATGTATCTGGGGCCTAACTCTGGACTAAGGTGTGACGTGGTGGGAATACCTTCTGGCTAACAGTGGTGGCCTTGGGCACACCACCGTCACTGTCCCCAGAGCTTCTTCTGGTTCTGAAGCTCGTGGCTGCGTAAGTGCCAAGCTTGGGAAATGGGACTCCCTTGCTGGGCTGCCTAAGATGCTCCACTGAGCCATTTTTCTCTGGATCCTGCCATTCCCTCATGACACTGCCAGGAAGCTGAACCCAGGCACTTGCTCCTCCTGGCTGCACAGAACTCTCTCCTTCATGCCGCTCCAAACCCACTCTCAACCCCCACCCTTTCTGCCTCTGCCCTCAAAAAAATAGGCTACCTCTACTTTCTGCCTTGTCACAAAATTTAGTTAGGGCTCAGTAGCACGAAACCCACTTTCTTAATTAAATGAGAGGAGGAATAAAAGGAAAAATAGAGAGAGAGAGAAAAAAAAAAGATGTCAAAATACTCTCTAGCCCCATAAACATAGGATTTTGCTCTCAGAAGAGTCTCTGAAATTGCTTATCCTAAGCTCCTCATTTTACAGATGGGAACACGATGCTCAGAGAGATGAACTGATTGACAGGGTTAGTGCAAAAGGCAGGATATAAAGGGAAAACTTTTATGTGACTCAGTTCACATTTTAAAAAGGTTTTAGTACCTCATACTTCAACAAATTCTAGCATAAAGTTTGCTTTGAGGTAAAAATAAAAATCCTCTTTGGTCAAGTGAATAAATATCCCCCAAGTTTACCTGTTTTATGTGCTTATATTTAGGGAAACAGAGTTTTCTTAGAGAAGGTTCACCTGCATTTTCTCAAGAATTATTTTTATAGGACATAATATGCTCTTTGAGATAATTTTTCTCAATAAAGTTCCCATAAAGAAGAATTTAAGTCCTGCTAATGGTGCAAGCAGATACTGAGACATGTCCCCCTGGGGAATCGTTTTCCTTGGTGGTTTCTCTACCCAGATGCCAGTATCTCTCAGTAGTAAGATCAACAACTCTATAAACCCCATCCCCTGCCCTAGCTCAGCATTTAATTTCTGAATATCCTCTAATTAGTCACATTCAATTCACTTACAAATTTGGTGAATTGAATGGGAACCACAGACTTGTTTGATCCTGGGAGTAGCAGTCAGCTTATAAATTCTAGGGTGTGCATTTCCTTTGAAGCCAAGATAGAATCTAGGGCAAGAGCCACAATAGGTTTGAAAGATCTTGTGAATATCAATAAATATCCGCAAATGAACCCTGAGAAATCAGAAAATTCTTGTCCACTTGTCTTGAGAGGTGGGAAGGATTCCATGACAGGGCTTACAAATCAAGGAAAAAGGGACAGTGGTAAAAAATGGTATTGAGAGTAACCCCATTGCTCCTTTTTCATGCTCTCACAGCTGGACTGCTAGAACGAAGTCAAATTCCAGGAATTTATTATGTACATTTAAGGGGCCCCGGTGGCGCAGCTGCTAACCAAATTGTATGAGGTTCGAACCCACAGCCACTCTGCAAGAGAAAGATGTGGCAGTCTGCTCCCATAAAGATCACAGCCTTGGAAGCCCTATGGGTCAGTTCTACACTGCCCTATAGGGTCACTAATAGAATCAATTCAGCGGCAACAGGTTTGGTATTTTTAGCCGTGCAGTGGTAACCCAAAAGGCTGTTAACCCAAAGGTCGGTAGTTCAAACCCACCAGTAGCTCAGCATGAGAAGATGTGGCTGTCTGCTCCCATAAAGACTACAGCCTTGAAAACCCTATAGGGCAGTTCTTCTCTGTCCTATTGCATCACTATGAGTTGGAGTCTATTCCATGGCAATGGGTTAATGGTGTTATTACGTAGCTTTGTACTTGATTACTAACTGAGAGGTTGGCATTTCGAATCCACCCAGAGACACCATGGAAGAAAGGCCTGGTGATCTGCTTCTGGAAAGATTACAGTCAAGAAAACCCTATGGAGCTCCAATCTACTGTGTAACACATGGGAGCACCATGAGTCAGACTGACTCGAGGCGACATGTTTGGTTTTTTTTAATAGTACTTTTAGTGGGCCCAGCACAACTAGCTTTCTTTTAAGTAGAAGTTTGATATAAAAACAATAGATGCTAACTTTTATTCAGCATTTACTAAGTCTCACAAAAACCAAACCAAACCCAACCCACTGCCGTCGAGTCGATTCCGACTGATAGCAACCCTATCGGACAGAGTAGAACTGCCCCATTGAGTCTCCAAGGTGCGCCTGGCAGATATGAACTGCCGACGTCTTGGTTAGCAGCCATAGCACTGAACCACTACTCCACCAGGGTTACTAAGTCTCACGTATTGATAGAAGCCTTATTGTGTAGTAATCATCCTATCAAACAGGTTCTGCTGTTATCCTCATTTTACAGACAACAAACTGAGACACAGACAGGTTCAATTTCTTTCTTTAAGTCACAGAGCAGAGTCGTAATTTGAACCTAGGTCTCTCTGACGACGACGCAGGTAGCGATCTTAGCCTCCATGTTAGATTACCTCCCACTGGATGTACTGAGTCTCTCAGCAGGAGATGGTTACCTGTACATTAGGCTCTTCCAGTAGAGACTATCTGGGTGACAAATTCAGGTGATTGTAGAGTCATTGGGAATTTGATCTGTGGGGCCACCTTTGAGTTCAGACTTAACTACGTGTGCCAATTTGCTTTACAGCACTGTGAAAGAGAATGTCTCAACCTCACTTAATAACAATTTAAGTCTTTAAATAACCCAGTGCCTCCCAGGAATTCCTTTAATGAATTCCAACCATCAACATATGGAGCCCTGGTGGCATAGTGGTTAAGAGCTCATCTGCTAACCAAAAGGTCTGCAGTTCAAATCCACCAGCTGCTCCTTGGAAACCCTATAGGACAGTTTTATCCTGTCCTATAGGGTTGCTATGAGTCAGAATGGACTCAATGGCAATGGGTTTTTTTTTTTTAATCAACATATGAAGTGACATCCAGAAGAACTGAAGGAAAAATAAATTTTTTTGTGGAGAAATGAGAGAAGCATATGGATAATGTCTCCCTAGCATGGCCACCCTGTGTAAAAATGAACATAAGATGTGTTTGGGAACCCACATCTCTAGAGCCACCTTTCCTTCTACCTATTCATTTATTAATTCAACAATTATTTATTGAGTACCTATCATGTGCTCAATACGACAAGGGACAACACAGCATGCCAGCTAAGAGTATGGATTCTCAACCGGGCCAGAAGGGTTAGATCGTCAGTTCTGACACATGATTGCTGTGGGACCTTGAGCACACTAATCTTTCAGCGCTTTGGTTTCCTCATCTGTAAAATGGGGGTAGGAATCATACCTAAATCATAAGGCAGCTGTGAAGATCAAATGAGTTACTAAAAGTGCTTGGAAGTGATCATGGCACTATTTAGGTATTTTCTATTATCCATTAGAAAATGTGCTACCAACATTTTTCCAGTTGCTCAGGCCAAAATCCTAGGAACATTTTTTATTTTCCTTTTTCCTTACCCCTCCCCCCAATATATAAGCCGTAAGCAAGTTCTTAGATCTCTATCTGCAAACCCACCTGCTTCTTAGCCTCCACTGCCACCTCGTCCGTGCCACTATCATCTGTTGCTTGGATCACGGCAATGGCCTTATTTTTGTCTTTTTGTAATCCAATCTCCTCAGTCATCTTAGTAAAATATAAGCCAGATCATCCTATTGCATTATTTAAAACTCTACCATGGTTCCTCATTGTAATCAAAACAAAATCTAAACTTCTTGCCATGTTTAGGTATAGATTGCCAGATATCAATAAAATATAGGATGCCCAGTTAAATTTGAATTTCAGGTAATCACGGATAATTTTTTCAGTATAAGTGCATCTCAAATATTGCGTGGTACACACTTAAACTAAAAATTACTCCCTACAATTAATTGTTTATTATTTTTCAATTATTTATTTACTCATTCATTTATTTATTTATTTTGATAAATCTGGCAACCCTACCAAGGAGGGTCTTTGAGATTGAGCTCTGCTCACCTCATCTCCCTCTACTCTTCCAGCCCCAAGGGTCCACATTCCTTCCTTCCTTTCTCCGCTTAGGAATTTGTTCTTCCTGTGCCGTCCTCCTGGAACACCCAGCTCCCAAGTGTTGCTATGACTGGCTATATCTTGTTATCCAAGAAGTCCTCAGATATCACCTTCTCAGGGAGGACTTCCTTGACTGCCTAATCTTTTTTTTTTTTTTTTTTTTAGAGTGGAAGGAGATGTTTCCCTTTTTTATTTGTCAGGTTTATTGAGATATAATTGATATACAGTAAAATTGATCCTTTTTAGTGTACGATTCTATGTGTTTTGATATGCATATATAGCTGTGTGACTGTCAACACAATCAAGATAAAGAAGAGTTTAGCCACTCCTGCAAAATGCCCTCACGTCCCTTTGTAGTCAGCCTCTCCCGTCTCCCAACCTGTGGCAACTACTGATCCTTGTCTGTTCATATAGCCTTTTCCAGAATGTCACAATAACGGAGACATACAGTATGCAGCCTTTTGGGTCCAGCTTTGTTCCTGCGGCCTAGTGCATTTGAGATTCGTCCCCGTGGTTGCACATGTCATCCACGCTATTGCATGTTCCTTTTTCTTGTTAAGTAGTATCCTATTGTATGGATACGCCACAACTTGTTTATCTGTTCATCAGTTGAAGGACATTTGGGTTATTTCCAAGTTTATGAATAAACCCACTACAAACATTTGTAAAGATTTTTGTGTGAGCTTAAGCTTTCATTTTTCTAGGGTAGATATAAAGGAGTGGTATTCCTGGCTCATACGGTCAGTGTATGTTTAAGAAATTGCCAAAGTGTTTCCCAAAGCAGCTGTGTCATTTTACATTCCCATCAGCAGTACGTGAGAGTTCCAGTTGCTCTACAGCCTTGTCAATACTACGGATCGGTTTTTCTTTAAGGTATTTTAAAATCTGTGTGGTGAAATCTTGTGGTTTTAATTTTTATCTCCCTAATGACTGGTGATGTTGAGCATCTTTTCATGTGCTTATATGCCATCTGTATATCTTAATTTGGTGAAGGGACTTTTGAGATCTTCGTCCCCCTTTTTTTTTTAAGTTGTTTGTTTTCTTATGATTGAGTTTTGGGAATTCTTTGCATATTCAGGATATAAGTCCTTTATCAGGTATGTGTTTTGTAAATACTGCTCCCAGTCTGAGGCTTGCCTTTTCATTTTCCTGACTACTGAACACCCAATCTTAGGTTAATTCTTCCCTGTAACTGTCAACTGCAGGACTTTGTCTTATTATCTTCACAGCATTTATGACCTTCTGAAATTATCTGGTTTACTATGGCCAGTCCTCACTAGAATGTAAGTTCCATGAGGAAAAAGACCTTGTCTATCTTAGTCACCACTGCATTCTCAGAGCTTAGATCTGTGCCTGGCATATAGTAGGTACACATAGTAGGTACACAACAAATACTTGTGGGATAAATAATGATAACTACAGAGTATTCACTAACACTTAAGCCAAAAAATAACCAAATCCATTGCCTTCAAGTCAACCCTGACTCATAGTGACCCTGTAGAACAGAGTGGAACTGCCCCATAGGGTTTCCAAGGCTGTAAATCTTTTCAGAAGCAGACTGCCACATCCTTCTCCCATGGAAGGGTTTCCTAACACAGGAGTCTTAGTGGATTAGCTTCCTAGGGTTGCTGTAACAAATTACCACAAACTTACTGGCTTACAACAACAGAAGTTTATTTTCTCACACTTTGGGAGGCTAGAAGCCTGAAATCAAGGCATCAGCAGAGTTACTTCCTTCTGGGTGCTATGAGAAAGAATCCCTTCTCACCTGTCTTCTAGCTTCTGGTGATTGCTTGAAGCTTGTGCTCCTTGGCTTGTAGACACATCATTTCCAATCTTTGCCCCTCTCTTTATATCATCTTCTTCCTTAAGTGTCTGTGTGTCCTTTTCTATTTCTTATAAGGACACTGTGATTGGATTTAGGGCCCTTCCCTAATTCAGTATGATCTAATCTGGATCCTTGCCTTAATTATATCTGCCTAATTACCTAATTTCCAAATGAAGTCATATACTTAGGTTCCAGGTGGACACACATTTTTGGAAGACATTACTCAACCCACTCACTACATATTGTTAATAATACTTTAGGTTAATTTTTTTTCTGATAAAATAATTGGAATCTTAACTGACATAGGAAACTAAACACAGAGAATTAATGACTATCGAGACAACAGCTAAGGAGGAGTTAAGATCCTTACACAGTTAGTGTCAAGAAAAGGACATTTAGAAATGTTCTTAAAGAGGAACAAACAAATGAAAGAGCAATTTGGCAATGTCTATTAAAATCTGTTACAGTGTATCCCCAGAGGACAGGAACATATTATGTGATCTTGGTAGCTCCCCCTTGGAGCTGAGGAGAGGCAATTCTTAGGGAAGGGATACTGGGTAAAGATTCCAACAAGTGTCCTTTTCATCCTTAATGCGGAACCCCAGTATCCCTTCCTCCATGAAATCTCCTGTGGCAGCCATTCATGGATGCTCCCCAACACCACAAAGTTCCCCCTTTTTAGCCAGTCTTCCATGATAGACTAAGGAAAAGCCAGATTCACACTCTATCAGTCCCCCTTGCAGTTGAGGAGGGGGACCTTTTGACCCAATTCTTGTCAATGAAATACAAGAAGAAATTTGTGCAGGACACATCTGATGAAAAGTTTGTTCAGAGATTAAAAGAGAACGTTCTTCAATAAAAGTCCTGCCCTTTTTTTGCCAGCTACCTGCAGCTTCTTCCTGTTTCCTGTCCTTGAATGATTGAGGTGCCTGCAGTGGTGGCCACTATATTGAACTATGAGGGGGCGAGCTCAAAGACGAAAGCCAACAAGTTAAGAATGACTGAGGAGAAAGATGGAAAGAACCGCATTCTCGATGACTTTGTTGAATTGCTGAATCAGCTTAGGGATAGCTAGCTTCAGACTTTTTGCTAAGAAACTTAGCCTTAGGAATTTAAGCTGCCATTAGTTCAGTGTTCTGTTTCTTGCAGCTGAATGTATTCTACATAGTATATCTCTCATAACCACTCAGCTACAAGGATCTTCCCTCCTCTTGACTCATCAATCCTTACTATGCAATATAATTATATGATAATATATAGTAATAGTTATACATAGATACATTTTATGATATTATATTATAGGCTATGTATAATATATATGTATGAGAAGATGTTCAAAGAATTGGAGGCCTATTCCAAAATCAGAAAGTTTTGGAGGGTAAAGAGACAGTGGGTGAAAATAATAATTAGGCTTATAGTTATTATTTTATACTAATTTACATTTAACATATAGTTACATATATTTTATATCAAACACTAAGTATTGTCCTATATGATGATATAGGCGATACTCATAAAACTATAAATGTATTATTATTATTATTATTGGAGAAAACAATTATTACTTACAATGGATTAGGCACTATGCTGAACATTTTACAGGAATTACATTAAATTTGCAGAATAATCTTATGAAGTAGTTACTGTGCATTTTTTCTTTTTTTTTAAATCAAAAAGCTTTATTGAGATATAACTTGGTACAGTACAACTCACCCACCGAAAGTGTGCAATTCAATAGTTTTTAGCATATTTGCAGTTATGCAATCATTACCACAATCAATTTTAGAACATTTTTGTCACTTCAAAAAAAAATCTTGTACACCTTAGCAGTCATCCCCTATTTCTCCCAAATCCCCTACTGCCTTCCATCTCAGCTTTGGGTAACCACTAATCCACTTTCTGTCTCTATGGATTGGCCTATTCTAGACATTTCATATAAATAGAACAACACAATATGTAGTTCTTTGTGACTGGCTTCTTAGCATAATATTTTGAAGGACCATCCATGTATCAGTACTTCATTCCTTTGTGTGTGTGTATTTTCTTTTTTTTTATTGATGAGAAATTCACATAACAGAAAATTAAAGTGAACGATTCAGTGGCATTTAGTACATTCAGAGTTTTGTGCAACTAACACCTCTGTCTAGTTCCAAAACACTATCATCACCCCAAAAGGAAACCCTGTTCCCCTGACTCGTTCTTTCCCTAGTCCTCTTTTCTCCCAGCCTCTGGCAGCCACTAACCCGTGTTCTCTTTCTACGGGTTTACCTATTCTGGATGCTTCATATAAATGGAATCATGATATGAGACCTTTTGTGCCTGACGTCTTTCGCCTTTGAAATTCATCCACATTGTAGCATGTATTAGAATTTCATTCCTTCTTATGGCTGAATAATATTCTATTGTTCATGTATTCCATGATTTGTTTATCCATTCATCCGTTGATAAACATTTGGGCTGTTTACACCTTTTGACTATTTTGAATACTGTTGCTATGAACATGCGTACACTTGTTTGAGTACTTATTTTCAGTTCTTTTGAGTATATACCTAGGAGTACAATCCCTGGATCATGTGGTAATTCTATGTATAACTTTTTGAGGAACCACGACACTGTCTTACAGTCCCTCCAATAATGTACAAGGTTCCAATTTCTCCACATCCTTGTTAACACTTATTACTTTTCTCTTCTTTTTCAATATAGCCATTCTAGTGAATACGAAATACTACTTCACAGTGGCTTCGATTTGCATTTCCCTAATAACAAATTATATTGAGCATCTTTTCATGTGTATTTCTTAATTTTTTATGGCCAAATAATACTCCATTGTATGCATTTAAAGGATACTTGGTGGCGCAGTGGTTAAGTGCTTGACTGCTAACCGAAAGGTTGGTGGTTCGAACCCACCGACTACTCTGTGGGAGAAACATGTGGCAGTCTGCTTCCATAAAGATTACAGCCTTGAAAACCATGTGGGGTAGTTCTACCCTGTCCTGTAGGGTCACTATAAGTCAGAATCAACTTGACAGCAATGGGTTTAGTTTTTTCTGTTATAGATTTAACACATTTATATATTCATCTGTTCATGGTCACTTGGATTATTTCCACTTTTGTCTATTATGAATAATGCTACTGTGAACAGTGTAAGTTTTTACGTGGCATATGGTTTCATTATCTTTTGGAGGTACAATGTTTTTACCACATTTTGAACCAAGGCTATGCCTGAAAACTTCTAAGAAAGTGTGGTACAGGAGGTAGAGCCAAAATGGTGGAATAGACAGATGCTTCCAGCAAGCCCTCTTACAACAAAGACCAAAAAAAAAAAGTGAAACAATTATATTTATGACAAGCTAGGAGTCCCGAACATCAAAGGCAAATTTAGGAAATGGACTGAGTGGCAAAGGGAGGGAGAGACGGTTCAGATGCAGACAGGAGTTGCTGGACCCTCAGGCACCATTCCTGGGAGCAGCTGCGGAGGGCTAATAGTAGCGTTCGGCCACAGTTTCCTCAGGGAGAAGCAGCCAGCCACACAGCCTCCTCACACTTCCGGAATCATAGAATAACGTGCTCTTGGCAAAAGCTAAGTGCTTGCATATATTTTAAAACACCCTCCCCCCCAAGCTGGCTTCAGTGGCTGTTGATTTCCCTGTCCCTGAGATAGGCCCTGCTGAACACCTAGAGCCATCCTCCCAACCTTGTAGAAGGAAAAAATTCGCAATTGGGGGAAAAGATAATTTGCCAGCTCCACTAACCGGGGGAGATCAGGACAGAAGTGGCTCCTGTCCAGGCATAAATGGTCTGTGGACTTTTAGTACCTTTCCCCCCTGCAGAGACCTGTGTGGGCCTATTTCAGGAGAATAGGCCCTTGTTGGCAGACTACAACTGTTTCAGCTGTCCAGCGGAGAGGCGGGTATTTAATGTTTGACACCACTTTGCCTATTAAACAGGGTCGTCACCTACCCACATCAGGGGCCTAAGGACTGGTGGCTCCACTCAGGTCACACAGCCACCCACGACAGGGGTCCAAGGATAACTGGTGCCTCTTAATCCCTACAACCAAAAACTTTGGGTGACCATGGTCTATCTGCTGAACCCACCCACCTGTACGCTGTAGGGAAGAAGGATGAGCCTTCCTCGGAGACATTTGGGGGACAATTCTTAGGCCCCTGCCTTGTTCAGAATGTGACCCACCACTGCAACCAGATGCCAGTACCTACACCTATCACCCCTGCCCCCCTAAAACTGTAGGACAGAGCCTGTACCACACATTTGATGAGCAGCTACCTAGATACTGAACTGAATCCATACAAGAAAAGTGAATGGACTCCTAGATTGATACGCCAGATAACAGCTCTAGCCATCTGGTGGTAGGGCGTCAGAGCTTCAAAGGTGAAAATAATCAAGGTAGCTCACTCAAGCAGCCTATTTGGGCATATCAAAACAAAACAAAGCTAGAAGCTAGGATACAGTAAACAGACATAAAACAAACTAATACAATAACTTATAGATGGCTCGGAGACAATAGTCAATATCAAATCACGTAAAGAAACAGACCATGATCACTTCAACAAGCTCTCAGAACAAAGAATCAAGGGATCTTCTAGATGAAAGTGCCTTCCTGAAATTACCAGATGCAGAATACAAAACATTAATATACCGAACACTTTAAGACATCAAGAAGAAGATCAGGCAATATGCAGAACAAGCCAAGGAACACACAGATAAAGCAGTTGAAGAAATTAAAAAGGTTATTCAGGAACATAATAAAAAATTTAATAAGCTGGAAGAATCCATAGACAGACAATAATCAGAAATTCAGAAGATTAACAATAAAATTACAGAATTAGACAACTCAATAGAAAGAGGAGCACAGAATTGAGCAAGTGGAAGGCAGAATTGGTGACCTTGAAGATAAAGCACTTGGCACCAATATATTTGGAGAAAAATCAGATAAAAGAATTTTAAAAAATGAAGAAAACTTAAGTATCATGTGGGACTCTATCAAGAGAAACAACCTATGAGTGATTGGAGTATCAGAACAGGGAGGGATAACAGAAAATAGAGAGAGAATTGTTGAAGATTTGTTGGCAGAAAACTTCCCCGATAATGTGAAAGATGAGAAGTTATCTATCCAAGATGCTCATCGAACTCCACATAAGGTAGATGTTAAAAGAAAGCCACCAAGACATATTATAATCAAGCTTGCCAAAACCAAAGATAAAGAGAGAGTTTTAAGAGCAGCAAGGGATAAACGAAAAGTCACCTACAAAGGACAGTCAATAAGAATAAGCTCAGACTACTAGACAGAAACCCTGCAGGCAAGAAGGAAATGGGATGACTTATATAAAGCATTGAAGGAAAAAACTTGCCAGCCAAAAATCATATCCAGCAAAACTCTCTCTCAAATATGAAGGTGAAATTAGGACATTTCCAGATAAACAGAAGTTTGGGGAATTCGTAAAAAACCAACCAAAACTACAAGAAATACTAAAGGGAATTCTTTGGTTGGAAAATCAATAATATCAGGTATCAACCTAAGACTTGAACACTGGGCCGAGCAATCAGATGTCAACTCAGACAGGGAAATCACAAAAATAAATCAAGATAAAAAAAAAAACTCAAAACAGGGAAACAACGATCTTATTATGTAAGAGAAGAAAACATGAAGACAGTAAAGAGGGACAAAGAAATGTAGTCATAGATCTTTCATATGGAGAGGAAGTCAAGGTGATATAAAGAAATAAAAGTTAGGTTTAAATTTAGAAAAATAGCAGTAAATATTAAGGTAACAACAAAGGAGAAAAACTATCCTACACATCAAAATAAAATACAAGAAAAAAATAGAGACTTGGCAGAAACAAAATCAACAAGAACGAATAAGAGTAAAAGGCAATATATAAACTACTCAGCACAAAAAATTAAGTGGGAAAAAGAAACTGTCAACAACACACAAAAAAAGACATCAAAATGACAGTGCTAAATGCATACCTATCCATAATTATGTTAAATGTAAATGGACTAAATGCACCAATAAAGAGACAGAGAGTGGAAGAATGGATAAAAAACATGATCCGTCTATATGCTGCCTATAGAAGACACTCCTTAGACTTAGAGACACAAACTAAAACTCAAAGGATGGAAAAAATATATCAAGCAAACAATAATCAAAAAAGAGCAGGAGTGGCAATATTAATTTCTGACAAAAAAGACTTTAAAGTTAAATCCACCACAAAGGATAAGGAAAGACACTATATAATGATTAAAGGGACAATATACCAGGAGGATATAACCATACTAAATATTTATGCACCCAATGACAGGGCTGCAAGATACATACATTTAAAAAAAAAAAAACTCTAAAAGCATTGAAAAGTAAGATAGATAGCTCTACAATTATAGTAGGAGACTTCAACACACCACTTTCAGTAAAGGACAGGACATCCAGAAAGAAGCTCAATAAAGTCATGGAAGATCTGAATGTTACAATCAACCAACTTGACCTCACAGACATATACAGAACACTCCACCCAATAGCAGTCAAGTATACTTTCTTTTCTAGTGCACATGGAACATTCTCTAGAATAGACCACATATTAGATCATAAAGGAAGGCTTAGCAGAATCCAAAACATTGAAATATTACAAATCATCTTCTCTGACCATAAGGCCATAAAAGTGGAAATCAATAACAGGAAAAGCAGGGAAAAGAAATCAAACACTTGGAAACCGAACAATACCCTGCTCAAAAAAGACTGGATTATGGAAGACATTAAGGATGGAATAAAGAAATTCAGAGGATTCAATGAGAATGAAAACACTTCCTATCAGAACCTTTGGGACACAGCAAAAGCAGTGCTCAGAGGCCAATTTATACCAATAAATGCACACATCTAAAAAGAAGAAAGGGCCAAAATCAAAGAATTATCCCTACAACTTGAACAAATAGAAAGAGAGCAACAAAAGAAACCCTCAGGCACCAGAAGAAAGCAAGTAATAAAAACTAAAGCAGAATTAAATGAAACAGAAAACAGAAAAATAATTGAAAGAATTAACAAGACCAAAAGCTGGTTCTTTGAAAAAATTAACAAAATTGATAAGCACTGGCCAAACTGACAAAAGAAAAACAGGAGAAAAAGCAAATAACCCAAATAAGAAATGAGATGGGCCATATCACAACAGACCCAACTGAAATTAAAAGAATCATATCAGATTACTATGAAAAATGGTACTCTAACAAATTTGAAAACCTGGAAGAAATGGATGAATTCCTAGAAACACAATACCTACCTAAACTAACACAAACAGAGGTAGAACAACTAGATAGACTCATAATGAAAGAAGAGATTGAAAAGATAATCAAAAAATTCCCAACAAAAAAAGCCCTGGCCCAGATGGCTTCACTGCAGAGTTCTACAAAGCTTTCAGAGAAGAGTTAGCACCACTACTACTAAAGGTATTTCAGAGCATAGAAAAGGACGGAATACTCCCAAGCTCATTCTATGTAGCAAGCATATTCCTGATGCCAAAATCGGGTAAAAAAAAAAAAAAAAAAAAGACACCACAAAAATAGGAAATTACGTACCTATATTCCTCAAGACCTTAGATGCAAAAATCCTCGACAAAATTTTAGCCCATAGATTTCAACAACATATCCAAAAAATAATTCACCATGACCAAGTGGGATTCATACCAGGTATACAGGGATGGTTCAACGTTAGAAAAACAATTAATGTAATCCATCATATAAATAAAACAAAAGACAAGAATCACATGATTTTATCAATTGATGCAGAAAAGGCATTTGACAATGTTCAACACCTATTCATGATAAAAACTCTCAGCAAAATAGGAATAGAAGGAAAATTCCTCAACATAATAAAAGGCATTTATACAAAGCCAATAGCCAACATCATCCTAAATGGAGAGAGCCTGAAAGCATTCCTCTTGAGAACGGGAACCAGACAAGGAGGCCCCTTATTACCACCCTTGTTCAACATTGTGCTGAAGATCCTAGACAGAGCAATTAGGCTAGATAAAGAAATAAAGGGCATCCAGATTGGCAAGAAAGAAGTAAAAGTATTTCTATTTGCAGATGACATGATCTTATATACAGAAAACTACTGAAACTAATAGAAGAGTTCAGCATATATCAGGATACAATATAGACATACAAAACTCAGTTGGATTCCTCTACACTGACAAAAAGAACATTGAAGAGGAAATCACCAAATCAATAACATTTACAGTAGCCCCCAAGAAGATAAAATACTTAGGAATTAATCTTACCAGAGATGTAAAAGACTTATACAAAGAAAACTACAAGACGTTACTGCAAGAAACCAAAAGAGGCCTATGTAAGTGGAAAAACATACCTTGTTCATGGACAGAAAGATTTAACATCGTGAAAATGTCTCTTCTACCAAAAGCGATCTATGGGTACAATGTATTTCCGACCCAAATTCCAACGACATTTTTTAATGAGATGGATAAACAAATCACCAACTCCATATGGAGGGGAAAGAGACTCTGGATAAGTAAACCATTAGTGAAAAAGAAGGACAAAGTGGGAGACCTCACTCTACCTGATTTTAGAACCTATTATACCACCATAGTAGTCAAAACAGCCTGGTACTGGTACGACAACACATACATAGAACAATGGAACAGAATTGAGAATCCACACATGAATCCATCCACATATGAGCAGCTGATATTTAACAAAGGCCCCAAGTCAGTTAATTGGGGAAAAGACAGTCTTTTTAACAAATGGTGCTGGCATAACTGGATATCCATCTGCAAAAAAAATGAAACAAGACCCATACCTCACACCATGCACAAAAACCAACTCAACATGGATCAAAGACCTAAATATAAAATCTAAAACGATAAAGATCTTGGAAGAAAAAATAGGGACAAAGTTAAGAGCCCTAATACATGGCATAAACAGTATACAAAACATTACTAACAACAGAGAAGAGAAACTAGATAACTGGGAGTTCCTAAAAATCAAACACCTATGCTTATCCAAAGGCTTCACCAAAAGAGTAAAAAGATTACCTATAAAAAAAAAAAATAGATTGGGAAAAAGTTTTTAGCTATGACATTTCCGATCAGCACCTGATCTCTAAAATCTACATGATACTCCAAAAACTCTACTACAAAAACACAACCCAATTAAAAAATGGGTAAAAGATATGAACAGGCACTTCACTGAAGAAGTCATTCAGGTAGCTAACAGATACATGAGGAAACGCTCACAATCATTAGCCATTACAGAAATGCAAATCAAAACTACAATGAAATTCCATCTCACTCCAACAAAAAAAAAAAAAATTTTTTTTTTTTATTCACTCCAACAAAAAAAAATCCAACAAGGCTGGCATTAATCCAAAAAACACAAAATAATAAATGTTGGAGAGGTTATGGAGAGACTGGAACACTTATACACTGCTGGTGGGAATGTAAAATGGTACAACAACTTTGGAAATCAATTTGGTGCTTCCTTAAAAAGCTGAAAATAAAACTACCATAAGATCCAGCAATCCCACTCCTCGGAATATATCCCAGAGAAATAAGAGCCTTTACACGAACGGATATATACACACCCATGTTCACTGCATCACTGTTTACAATAGCAAAATGATGGAAGCAACCAAGGTGCCCATCAACAGATGAATGGATAAATAAATTATGGTATATTCACATAGTAGAATACTATGCATCGATAAAGAACAGCGATGAATCTGTGAAACATTTCATAACATGGAGGAATCTGGAAGGCATTATGCTGAGTAAAATTAGTCAGTTGCAAAAGGACAAATACTGTATAAGACCACTATTATAAGAACTCGAGAAATAGTTGAATCAGAGAAGAAAATATTCTTTGATGGTTACAAAAGGGGGGAGGGATGGAGGGAGGGAAAGAGGTACTCACTAATTAGATAGTAGATAGGAACTATTTTAGGTGAAGGGAAAGACAACTCACAATACGGGAGAGGTCAGCACAACTGGACTAAACCAAAAGCAAAGTTTTCTGAATAAACTGAATGCTTCGAAGGCCAGCGTGGCAGGGGCAGGGGTTTGGGGACCATGGTTTTGGGGGACATCTAAGTCACTTGGCATAATAAAATCTATTAAGAAAACATTCTGCATCTTACTTTGGAGAATGGCGTCTGGGGTCTTAAACGCTAGCAAGTGGCCACCTAAGATGCATCAATTGGTCTCAACCTACCTGGATCAAAGGAGAATGAAGAAAACCAAAGACACAAGGTAATTATGAGCTCAAGAGACAGAAAGGACCACATAAACCAGAGACTACTTCAGCCTGAGACCAGAAGAACTAGATGGTGCCTGGCTGTAACCGATGACTGCTCTGACAGGGAACACAACAGAGAACCCCTGAAGGAGCAGGAGAGTGGTGGGATGCAGACCCCAAATTCTTGTAAAAAGACCAGAATTAATGGTCTGACTGAGACTAGAAGGACCCTGTGGTCATGGTCCCCAGACCTTCTGTTAGCCCAAGACAGGAACCATTCCCAAAGCCAACTCTTCAGACAGGGATTGGACTGGACAATGGGATATAAAATGATACTGGTGAAGAGCGAGCTTCTTGGATCAAGTAGACACTTGAGGCTATGTTGGCATCTCTATGTGGACGGGAGATGAGAGAGCAGAGGGGGTCAGAATCTGGCCGAATAGACACGAAAAAAGAGTGGAGGGAAGGAGTGTGCTGTCCCATCGGGCGAGAACAATTAGGAGTATATAGCAACATGTTAAAAAAATTTTATATGAGAGACTGACTTGATTTGTAAACTTTCACTGAAAGCACAATTAAAAAAAAAAAAAAAGGAAAGAAAGCTAGGTACAGAAATGAAGGTTACTAAAGACTCAGAGAAGAAACTAGTCCACAGGCCTAATAGCCCACAAGAACCACAGTCTCTTCTAACCTAAGATAAGAAGAACTAGATGGTGCCCAGCTACCGCTATCATTCTGAGCAGGAATTCAATAGAAGACCCTGGATAAAAAAAATAGAATGGGAGAAAAATGAAAAACAAAATTCAAATTCCTAAAGAGGCCAAACCTACTTGACCAATAGCATCTAGAGGAACCCCCGAGACTATCACCCTAATATGCCCTTTGAAGCTGGCACCAAAGCTATTCTTGGAAGTCACCTTTCAGCCAAATAATAGATTGGTTTATAAAACAAGCAATATCAATGAAGAACACCAACGTCACAGGACAACTAGGAGCCCAAGAGACAGAAAGGGCCACATGAACCAGAGACCTACATCATCCTGAGACCAGAAGAACTAGTTGGTGCCCAGCCACAATCGATGACTGCCCTCACAGGGAGCACAACAGAGAACTCCTGAGGGAGCAGGAGATCAGTGGGATGCAGACCCCAAATTCTCATAAAAAGACCATACTTAATGGTCTGACTGAGACTAGAGGAATCCCGGCAGCCATGCTCCCCAGACCTTCTGTCGGCACAGGACAGGAACCATCCCCGAAGACAACTCATCAGACATGAAAGGGACTGGTCAGCGGGTGGGAGAGAGACGCTGATGAAGAGTGAGCTAATTATATCAGGTGGACACTTGAGATTGTGTTGGCAACTCTTGTCTGGAGGGGGGATGGGAGGATAGAGAGAGAGGGAAGCTGGCAAAATTGTCACGAAAGGAGAGACTGAAAGGGCTGACTCAATAGGGGAAGAGCAGGTGGGAGTACGGAGTAAGATGTATGTAAACTTATATGTGACAGACTGATTGGATTTGTAAACGTTCACCTGAAGCTTAATAAAAGTTAATATAAATAAATAAATAAAACAAGCAATATCACCCGTGAGTAATGTGCTCCCTAAAACAATCAACTACACGAGACCAATCAGTCAAGATTTACCCAAAAGTAAAGATGAGAAGGCAAGGAGAGGAAGGGAAGCTAGATCAATGGAAACAGAACAAACAGAATTGAGAATGCTACCACATTGTGAAAACTATAACCAATGTCTCGGAACAATTTATGTAAAAACTGTTAAATAGGAACCTAACTTACCGTGTAAACTTTCACCTAAAACACAATAAAATATTAAAAAAAAAAAATGGTGAGGTACGGAGAGGTTAAATAACTTGCCCAAGATCACCTAGCTCAGTCATAATGCTCTGGGACTCAGACTCAGTCCTTTCTGATGCTCTAAGCTACTTGGATCTGTAGTCCTCAGGTTTATGGAAGGTTAGTACGTGGAGAGCGGCAGCTCACTTTCCCTCTGGGTCTCTGGAGAGGCTCTGAGAAGAAATGCAGCAAGAAGAGTTTCTGTGAGAGCTGAGGATGAACTCTTTCCCATTAGGGCTGGTTAGTTAAGCCTGGAAGTGATTGCCAAGGGAAGGATGAATTCCCCTTTTGGGATGAAGGATCCTCAAGACAGAGCAGGGATGCCTCACTCTTGGAAATGGGGTTTGACTCCAGGCTGTCCAAATGGCAAGCTTCAGTGTGCATCTGGTACGCAAATGGTGTGAGAGGGGCCAGGCTGAGATTCGGGCCTCCCTCACCCCTTCTCAGTCTCAGCCCTGACCCCACCCCAGCCTCGCACCCTGTTTCCAGGGCCCACCCCACACATCTGGCCCTCCAGGATCCCCGCCCTGTCCATCCCAGGCCCTGACTGGCGCCTCCCTCCAGCTCTGGCTGCCTACTGGGATGGCTGCATAGGGAGCCAGCCAAGGCCAAATTGAACCAGAGCATTGGGTGGGGCAAAGGTGACAGAGTTCAGTGAGGGAGGGAGAGAGAGAGAGAGAGAGATGAGCCAGAAGCCAGGGAGAGAGGAAGGCTGGGGGAGGCTCTTCTAGAACGTGAGTTTCAGATGCTCCCTTTAGAACACCCAAGGGTGGGGGAGAAGATCCCCAAAACCCTCCCGGGGGAGTGATGCTAATCAGAGCACAGGCTGTAAAATGAGACCTCTGTGCCTATGGCTTATGGCAACCAGTGCCACTTGATATATTGCTGCAGATATTACAGTTTTTTAGATCCTACTCTCCCCCCCCCGGGCAAAAAAGCAAACAAACAAAACAGATAATCCTGCAGAATCCTAAAATTGTTATTGTGCCAATTAAAAAAAAAATCCAAAGGCTTTTTTTGGGGGGTAGTTACAGTTATGGGGAGCCCTCATGTAGTAGTTAAGAGCTTGATTGCTAACCAAAAGGTTGGCTGTTCGAATCTACCAGCTGTGCCTTGGAAACCCTATGGGGGCAGTTCTACTGGGTCCTATAGGGTGGCTATAAGTCAAAATCAACTTGATGCAATGAGTTTGGTTTTGGGTTTTATGGTTATGAACTATAGTGGAAACAGTTTCAGCTTAAAAGTCAAAGAAAGCATCCATCCCACACTGACTATATGACCCTGAACAATTTTCTTAACCTCTGTTAGTTTGTTATTGTGTCCCCCAAAAATATGTGTTTTAAACCCTAACTTCTATGCCTGTGGTTATAATCACATCTGGGAATAGGTCGTCTTTGTTATGTTAATGATACAGGATTAGTGTAGGGTGTGTCTTGAGTCCATTTTTTTTAAGATCTAAAAGAGATTAAGCAAGCAAGCCAGCAAGGAGAGATACGGGAAGAGATATGCTGAGCCACGTGAACATCCCCCAGGAGCAGAAGCTCAGAAGAGGCAAGGACCTTCCTCCGGAACTGAAAGCCTTCCCCTAGAGCTGGCACCCTGAATTCAGACTTCTGGCCTCCTGAACTGTGAGAAAATAAATTTCTGTCTGTTAAAGCCACCCACTTGTGGTACTTCTGTTACAGCAGCACTAGATAACTAAGACACTCTCCAAGCCTCCGTTGTTTCATGTATACTGTGGAAATAATAGCCTAAATGCTTGCCTTGCAGTTACTGGGAGGATTAAATGAGACAGCATAGCATATTCCAGCATACATTCTTCGTGACCATACCTGTACAGGTTGTTGACGGAGATTCCACAGGCTAACGATCTCAGGGAGCAGTGGCTTCGACAAGGCTAAACAGGTTTCCCCCTTGCACTGCTTCTCAGAGCATTTAATACACTGACCTACATTGGGAATAACTAAGAAGGACCTTGTTCTGTTGCATTTCATAAATTGATTCATCCTGGGAAATCTTTTTGAGATAACATCCAAAGTAGAGTTTGCAAATTGGTGATCCATGGGCCAAATCTGGCCAACAGATGGGGAGTTTTGGGGCAGCACAGTGTTGCTCTGAAAAGTTTTCTGTAGTTAAATATAGTGGGATTTCAAGCATAAATTGCAAGATTTCGCATACAAGTGAACTTTCAGCTTCTCTTGAAAAACCTGAAGATCAGGCCAAGCTGGGTCCTCATTTCCACTTGGCTGCAGCACTTGGCTGGAGGGAGTGGCTGCAGGTCAGCTGCAGCTGCCCTCTTTTGACGGGATGTGTGCTCTCCACATTAGCCGATGTCCACGCAGCTCCCTTCACCCTTCATTTACTTTCAAGTCTCTGAGGTGACCTCTAAAGGTCTGTTGTTATTAGTTGCCATCAAGTCCCCTCTGACTCGTGGCAACCTTATGTATAACAGAACAAAATGATGCCCTATCTAAGGGCCTAAGGATCTAAAAAAAAAAAATCTAGTGCTACTAAAATGCTGAGATGATAAATATACAACAGTGAATATTTTCCTCATGCCCTTTCAGTTAAAAAAAATTGAGCATCTACTTAGTAATCATATTCATGTACTACTGAATAATGTAATGTGAGCATTACAAAACATATACCAAAAATAATTTAGCCAGATGAGATTAAAAATTAGTGTGAGGAGACTTGGTAAAGTACAGGGTCAGCGGAAAAGAGGGAGACCCTCCGCAAGATGGACTGACACAGTGGCCGCAACAATGGGCTCAGGCATAACAATGATCATAAGGATGGCACAGGACTGGACAGTGTTTTGTTCTGTTGTGCATAGGGTGGCTATGAGTTAGGTACCAACTCGATGGTACCTAACAACAACCAGCAGTATATGAAAGCCTTAGTTGCTGCACAACCTTGTCAATATTAGGTATTGACAGTCTTTTCATTTTAGCCATTTTAGTGGGTGTGAATAGTATCTCATTGTGGTTTTAATATGTATTTCTTTGATAACTAATGATGTTGATCAATTTTCATGTGATCGTTGGCCACCCATCCATCCTCTTTTGTGAAGTGTCTTCAAGTATTTTCCTCCCTTTTAGTTTGGTTGTTTGCCTTTTTATTGTTGGGTTGTAGGTTTTCTTTATCCTGGACATAATTGCTTAGTCAGATGTATATATCGCAAATAAGTTTTCAACTCTATGGTTTGTCTTTTTATTTTAATAGTATCTTTTGATGAACAGGAAAAAAAAAAAAAAAAACTTCCTTAACTCCACATACCATTTCAGCTACTGTTCCCTCTTGCAGCAAATTTTTGAGAGAATTGTTAATAACAATGGTCAGTCATAAAATGCTCTTTTATTCATTTCAATTCAAGTTGTTGTTGCTACATTATGAAAAATGTTCTTCTGAAGGTCAATGACCTCCACAATGCCAAACATAATCACGCTTACTGTTTTGTCTCAGGGCCTTTGTATAGACGGTTCCATCTATTGAGAATTGGACTCTCTTAGGATTTCGTCTAGCTATGTCCATGTATTCCTATGGGTCTCTTTTTAAATGCTATCTTCCCAGGAAAGCCTTCTCCAGTCCTTTCAGTCCCTTTTAAGATATGTAAATTCCACAAAACCATGGGTTGTACCTAAGATGTTCACTTCTATATTGTCTTTTGTTCATTTAAGGGAATTAATCAAAATTAGTTGAATAAATTTAAAAAATGAAAAAAAAATTAGTCTGAGGAGAAATAATGCAAGGGGAGGGAGTGGTATATAGGAATTCTCAGTACTTTCTGCACAATTATTCTATAAACCTAAAACTGCTCTAAAAATTAAGTCTATTAAATTGAATAAATAGATGGATAGATAGATAAATAAACATGGTCTGGAAGTTCTCTTCACTCCCTCCTGAGTTGTAGGCAAACCCTCTTTGGAAGCCACTGATGCAGCTCATTATACAGAATTGGCACCGAGTCAGAGCTCATGAAGTGGTCGTTCTTGCATGTAATTATTGGTTGATGGGATCCAAAGATGTCCAACTTCTTTACTAAAGAAAAACTGAGCAGGGAACCACCATCCATCTAGCAGACACTGAGCTACAGGACTTCTGCCTATAAACTCATCAATCCTCACAAGAAGACAGCGATTAAGTGCTAATTTGCTTTAACTTTACCCTCGAGGCCTTTTTTTTTTTTCTTTTAAACTATGTCCAGTAGCATCGACGGCAGTCTTTGAACCAAGGCTGTGCCTGAAATACTATTTTAGGTAAATGCCAATTTAAACGAAGAGAGAAATCGGTTCCCGGCATGTTTTTTTTTTTTTTCAAATATTGGCGAAGTGCTTGCTTTAAGCAGAAAGAACTGGGAAGAAATTATGCAACTCAGTGGGACTTTTCAAGTCTCTAAGCAGCCACACTCCGTTATAGTCCCCGAGGGAGTAATATAATAGTAAATAGTAACTGCTTGTGAAGCCGTTTGAGATCTTTGGATGAAAGGCCATGCAGAAATATAAAAGGTTATTTAATATCCTCATTTGGGCTTAAATTTTGGATGTTTCAATCTAATCCACTACCAAATTTTCAAAATAGCCAAAAGCAACGTGACTGATCATTTTTGGTTTTCCTCCTCTTAAAATCTAGTAATAAGGCCAAGGGAAGCAAATATGACTGAGCAGGGAAATCCTTCCCCCACTTCCCACTAGAATATTTAAAAATGTCAACTGCAGAGGGCCCATCGAAAGCCTAAGAAATCAGAATTTCCTGTGATACTGCTGCTGCTGACAGCAGTGCTAAGATTTAGGGCATCTTTGACCTGGGTGGTTGAGGAAGCCTGGGCCTCTCCAAGAACGAATCTCAGGTTTCTCATGACAGGGAGCTACTCAGCAGGATGGCCTCATGGTCAAGACTTTGGGCTCTGGAATCACCTGCGGTTTCCAATTCCCACCCTGCCACTTACTAGCTGGATGATCAGAGCAAGTGATTCAATGTTTTTGAACCTCAGTTTTCTCAACTGTAAAATAGAGTTGTCATGGGACATAAGAAACGTATGTTAAGCGGTTGGCAGAGTGGTTGGGTACATTGAAAGTGCCTAATACGTGTTAATTGTACTGCAGACAGCAAGCTATTTCTTGTGCTTTTCTGTTCTCAAAATCAGAGGGTTAGTTGTCCTCCTTTAACTCATTGAATCCTGTATTTTTTCAACTGCTCTGACCTGTCTCCATCATTTATGCCAGGAGTTAGAAAACTTCATGTAAAGGTCCAGATTGAAAATACTTGCAGCTTTGCAGGCCATACTGTCTCTGTTGCAACTATTCAACTCTGCTTTTGTAAGGAGGAAGCAGCCACAAAAGATACTTAGTAGGCAGGACTGTGTTCCAATAAAACTTTATTTGCAAAAACAGGCAGTGGCAGGATTTGGCCCACGGGATGTAGTTTTCCGACTGCTAATTTGGATTCTATTTCTCCCCAAAATGTGCAAAAAAGCAGCCAAGAGGCCATTTGCGAGAACCAAGTGTTTAGCACATGTTCTTCACAAGGAACCATGGAAATGAGCCCACGCTTGTGTGGATTTGAAGAAAATGGGAGAAACTGAGCCCCCTCTGCCTGCAAAAAGCCACCGCAGAACAGGACAGTGTCAAAGTGGAAGGAATGAGGCTGGTGGGGTAGTGGGAAGAGAGTAGGAGGGGTAAGGAGTGGAGCTGGTGTTTGATGCAGAACTGGATGCCTAAAAGAGGGCTCTGCTCACATCACTCCATGCTCCTACCACATGTTGCTACATTTTCCCAGTGTTCAAAATCCCTGGCAGCTGGAGAAGCTGCAAATGGCTACACCTACAAGCGCTTTAAAATGATTCCATAACCATTCATCCCCTCAAAAAAGTCTTGGTTGCAACAAAATGGGGAAGGCTTCCAAAATTCCCGGTAGCCTGCTGAAATCTTCGAGGAGTGGGCATTTGAGAAGAATAATTTCCAGCATATTTGTGTGTCCCCCTCTCCCAACCACACGCATTCATATTCCCAACATCTCCTGCACAGGGAGTATATATTCTTAAGCCATCAGTTTCTACTGAGATAGAAAAAAATCAAACCCACTGCCATTGAGTTGACCCTATAGGACAGAGTAGAACTACCCTATAGCGTTTCCAGAGAGTGCCTGGTAGATTCAAACTGCCGACCTTTTGGATAGCAGCTGTAGCTCTTAACCACTATGCCACCAGGGTTTCCACTGAGATCGAGGAGACTGTATTATGCACATTCTCTCTGTTGCCATCTTTTCTGGGAAGAGATACTCCCTTCTTTCCCCCATCAACTCTTGAGTAGAGAAAGAAATACTGTAGAAGACCTAGCCAGGCAACTCCTCCTTAAGAATAGCACCACCTTCAGTGTTCTTTTCTGTTCCATCTGCCCTGACTCTGAGACCAGGAAAACATTAGGAGACCCTGAGTAACTGACATGCAACAGAACCCAGAACCAGGCTCTTCATGTCTGGGAAAACGTTATCAAAGTTTAATGAGGCTTCTCATGATAAGGTCTCTCTCCCTTCTACCCTTGCTCTCTTTTGCCATCTCCCAAGTAACCCTCAAAATTTGGCATATCTCAGATTTTGGTGTGATTCCCTGGACCTTTCAAAATGTGTCTCTGAGGTGGGATGCTGGAAACAGGTATTGATGATATGCTCACTTATGTGTGAGGTTTTTATCCCTTTGACTCTGGAAAGGGTCCCTGCAGTGCCTGACTATGGACCTGGATTCCACGTTGAGCGGAATCTGTGGGCTTTCCAACTGTCTTAATTGGAGGGAGAACAGGTAGATGGTTAAGACTCAGGTAGATGTTTGAGGAGAAGATTACGGGGCCCCTTTGGACTCTGGTTTATTTGATATGGGCTCAGGTAATAATCTTAGAAATTTCCAGAAGATCATCTATCCTTCCTCTGTGCTGTCTGGATAACAGTTCTGCTTTGCCAAACAGCAATGATAATATTAGATACAATTTTCCTTAAACTGGGGTTTTTTAGACTTGAGTGTGCATCTAAAAGCAGAGAAGGAAGAGGAAGAAAGAAAGGGAGTAAGGGAGGGAAGGAAGAAAGAAAATAGAAGAGGGAGGTGAGAGGAGGAGATAATTTGGGGCCACCTGTGATTCAGTAGGACTGGGGCAGAGCCTGAGAGTCTCTAACATGTACACAGCCTCCTCTCTCCCCTCCAGGTCATTCTAATATAGGTGGGTTAGGAAACACAGCTAGAAACATGCTTGCTTAACCCAAGGATAAGGAATATAATGAAATAATTCTGAAAAGTGCAGACCTCAGGTGATATTAATGACCTGTGCTGTAGAAATGGCTCTATGACAATCCAAACAACCAAAAAAAAATTTTTTTTCAAGGAAATTGATGTGGGAGAAATCCAAAGATTTGTGGAAACTTGAACCTGGTGCTGTTTTTGAAATCTTTTTCTCCATCTTCCAAATTTATTCAAATGTATAGTTTACAAAGTTTTCTCACATACATTATTTCATTTATTTTTATCAGAGTTCCTCAATCTGGAGTCCATGGACGTCCTAAGAGTATGTGAGTAGATTTCAGAGGGACTGTGAACTTGGATGGAAGAAATTTTTTTTCACTAAAGTCTAAAATTTAGCATTTTCTTCAGTTAGGAGTGTAAGCAGAAAACCATAATCCTAACCGTACCTGTGACTTTGTAACCAAATGAAACCATGACTCTTTTCATATCACATCACTGTCGTTATTGTTAGGTGCCATTGGAGCAGTTCCAACTCATAGTGACCTTTTGTACAACAGAACAAAACACTGCCCGGTCCTGTGCCATCCTCACAATCATTGCTATGTTTGAGCCCATTATTGCAGCCACTGTGTCAATCCATCTCATTAAGGGTCTTCTTCTTTTTCACTGACCTTCTACTTTACCAAGCATGATGTCCTTCTCCAGGGACTGCTCCCTCCTGATAACATGTCCAAACTACATGAGACGAAGTCTCCCCATTCTCGCTTCTAAGAAGCATTCTGTTTGTACTTCCATATGTCAATATACCATTGAGGCTTGTCACTAGTTTGAAATCAAAGTCACCTTTAGGCCCACTACTAAATCTTGTTATTTAATGCATTAATTGAAAAATGCATTTATTTCTATATGAATTCTTTTTTTTTTTTTTTAATGCTTTGATAATCGTATTTCAGTCTGATTGGTTTTGTTTGTAATCATATGTATTTTATTTTATGTATTTAAAAACATAATTCTGAAAAGGAATCTGTAGGCTGCCCAGAGTACCAAAGGAATTACGGACAAAATAGATAGGTAAATTAAGAACACCTGATTGAGATTACAACAGTTATTCCTTTAAGATGGCAAAGTAGTTACTATTATCCTCTTTTCAAAGATAAAGAAGCTAAGGGCAGGCAAGTGACATGTTCAGTGTGGCAGAGCCAGTGGGTAATAGAACATGGACATAAATTTGGTCATTACTGCCCACAGTCAGCTCTGTGGGAGGGAACCATGGCCCCTCTCATAGGCAGTAGCCAGCACATGAGTTGGAGTAGTGAGGAAGAAAAAAACATTGAAAAGTTCTTCCATCTGGGGAAGGTTTTAGAATAATCACCAGAACAGCTGGAGGATGAGCCGCAGCAAAGAGCTGGGCCTGTCAGGCTGGGGTAGGGTGATTAATTGATGCAGGGAACACAGCCAAGACCAGAGAAGCCACACCAGGTCTTCGTCCATTTGTCTATGGCCCGGGGTCAGAGATGGAGCAAATGGAATTTTTTATAAGAGAGGAAAGGGTGGAATGTAGCCATAGGGGGAGTTCTGCAAGGAATTCACAGGTGTTTTCTTATTGTACTTTCCCCTCCCTGAGGACCTCTGGGTGTGCTGTTGGCAATAGAGAAGAGAGGTGGGGGCGTGGCTTCGCTGTGCTCTGGGATCTTTCACACACCCCTCCCCCTGCTTTATTTTTATGAGCTACAGTTTCTATTGAAATAGCAGAAACCATGTTCAGGTCACTGGGAAGCTCATTGGGTCCCTCAGTAAATTTCAACAGCTTAAGTTGGAGGGGCTCTAGGTCTCTGAGGGGGTCATTCATTAGGGTCACCCACACCTGGGCCATGAAGCAGACCTCTTAACCACTCTATCAGTCACCTGCATCTTCATGATTCTGCAGATTTCAGTTCAAAAGAGTCTCAGCAAAATCTCCTCTCTCTTAAGGAAAGTAAGCTCCAGAGGTTGGCTCAGGCCATTTCCCCCAGTGAAATCCTGGTGAGAGTATGTTGGTGATTGATACTCAGAAACATTATTAAAGTGGAAGCGCAGCTGTTGTGTCAGGAGGTCATTTTTTTCCTAACATTTAATTGAATTATGAAATCATAAAAAATTTGGAAAAGTTTTTTTAAAAAATCACTTTTAATCTCACCACCCAAGAAAACCAAATATTAATATTTTGGTGTGTTTTCCTCTGGACAAAAAGGTAGACAGTCAGACAGGCAACTCCCCTATGTCTGTAATGTCTAGAAAACATGAAAGTATAACCATTGGGTCCACGTAAAAAAAAAAAAAAATTTCATTAGTAGAAGGTTTATGAACGCAGAGTCTTTCTGTGTTGCTTTTCGGGTCATACAAAATAAGGTTCAAGAATGTTGTGGAGGACTTCTTTATTTTCTTTCCCTTCCTCTGTCCTCCTTCCTACCGGATCTCAACTCCATCTTCCATCCTGCCAACTGCAACTGTCATATATTTAATAATTGGCAGAACATGAATTCTAAGCCAGGTCATCAAACTTGGAAGCCCCCGCCTATGGCAGATTGTATTTTCCCTGCAGTTAGCAGTTCTGTAGAGACCTCTGTTGGACTAGGCTAAGAGTTTTAGATTCTTTCTTTATAAGATAAAATGTATGAGACTAACACCCCCACTCCCTATTGCTAATATCAATCATTTCTCACAATATAACTTAATTTGTTAGTATACTAAAAGACTCTCCCCTCCTACTAGGGAATGGGAAAGACTAGGGAATGGGAAAGATAGAAGGAGGTAAAAAGGACAGAACGCCCCTTCAGCTACATTACGTAATAATAGCTAACATTTTTTAGCGCTTATTGTATGCCAGGTACTGTTTTAATCGAAGGAGCCCTGGTGACTCAAAAAGTAAGCTCTCAGCTGCTAACCAAAAGGTTAGTAGTTCGAACTCACCAGCTGGTAACCTTTTCCCGTAAAGATTACCGTCTAGGAAACCCTATGGGACAGTTCTACTTTGTCATATAGGACTGCTATGAGTCAGAATAACTCAAGGGCATACAATACAACAACTATTTTAATTGCTTGATATGTAAATCATTTAATCTTCATATCAACAGTTTGAGGAAATTGAGGAAAGGAGAGCTCAAATAATTCACTAGGCCAAGGTCAAGTAGTAAGTGGCAGAACATTAATTCTAGCCCAGGCCATCTAGCCTAGGAGCCCACATCTGTGGCAGGTTGTATTTTCCAAAGATGGTTTCACTAATGCATATTTAAACCTACCTGATTTCTTACAATGTAAACACTCCACCATCAAGTAGTGGGGATCTGTGTTCCCTTCTCCTTGAAACTGGGTGTACCCATGTAACTGTCTTGACCACTTGAATACAATGGAAGTGATGCTGTGTGACTTCCGAGGCCAAATTATAAAAGGCAACCTGGCTTCTGCCTGGCTTTCTTTCTGTCTTAGAATGCTTGTCCTTAGAATCCAGCCACCATGTTTGTTATAAGGAAGCCCAGCAGCCACATGAGGAGGCCAGGTGTGAGCTTCTGGCTGACAGCCCCAGGTAGGCCCCTGTCAATAGCCAGCATTAGCCACCAAACATGTAACTGGATGAGCCTTTAGATGATTCCAGCCCCCAGTCTTGAAGGATTCCAGTGGAGACTCTAGACATTGTAGAGCAGAGACAGACTATACTGACTGTGGCTTGTCTTAATTCCTGACTCTCGAAAATGTGAAAATAATAAATGATTACCATTGTTTGAAGTCACCAAGTTCTGAGGTAATTTGTTACGTAGCCAGAGTAACTGTTTTTGACTATTGTTCTTAACTGTTATAATGGGCTGGGGTAAGCTGTCAGCAACTCTCTATCCCACCTTTATTCTGGTCAACTCTGGTGCATCTCCAAGCTTAAGCTTGCCATGAGAGAAATTGTGCATAGAGTTTTCTTGGTCCAGCTCCACCAAGGGAAATATTTTCAATAGGTTGTCTGTTGCTGGCTAAGTTTTTATATTTTCCTGTGTCTTCAGAGGTCTTTTGCGGGATGGGTGTGGGGGGTGGGGGATAAGAACAGGCTATAAACTAGATATTGAATCAGCCTATTTTAGGTAAGATATACCAGTCCTTCAATAACTGTTTACTAAGGAATTACTCAGAGCAGTACTGGGCTTTGTCTAAGTGAGTTTGTTTAGTCAAGAGACACCATATATGGCACACAATATAGGGGAAGTCAGCACAACTTAACCAAGGCAAAACCATAGATGCTTCCTAGACACACCCAAACATTTTCAGGTACTGAGTTACTGGGGCGAAGGGCTGGAGACCATGGTCTTGGGGAACATCAAGGTCAATTGGCATAACATAGTTCATAAAGAAAACATTCTACATCCTGGTTTGGTGAGTAGCATCTGGGGTCTTAAAAGCTTGCAAGCGGCCATCTAAGATGCATCTATTGGTCCCATCCCGTCTAGGGCTAAGGAGAATGAAGAAAACCCAAGACACAAGGACAATATTAGTTCTAAGGACTAATGTACCACAGTACCGAAGCCTCCGCCAGCCTGAGCCCAGAAGAACTAGATGGTGCCCAGCTACCACCACCAACTGCTCTGGCAGGGATCACAATAGAGAGTCCTGGACAGAGTGAGAGAAAAATGTAGAACAAGATTCAAATTCACAAAACAAAGACCAGACTTACTGCTCTGACAGAGCCTGGAAGAACCCCCAAGACTATGGCCCCAGGCACCCTTTAACTCACAAATGAAGCCACTCCCGAAGTTCACCCTTCAGTCAAAGATTAGACAGGTCTATGAAACAAACAATAACACACATGAGTAACCTGTTCTTAGTTCAATCATGTTTACAAGACCAAAAGAGCAACATTTGCCCAGAAGCAATAACGAGAAGGCAGGAAGGGACAGGAACGATGGACAGATGGAAACAGGGAATTGGGTGTGGAAGGGGAGAGTGTTGACACATTGCAGTTATTACAACCAATGTCACAAAACAATCTGTGTATAAATTGTTGAATGAGAAACTAATCTGCTCTTTAAAGTTTCACCTAAAGCACACACACACACACACACACAAACCCTTTTTCCACTCCACAAAACAAAATGAAAAAGACGACATACACTAATTTTCTTAAAAAACAAACAAAAATGATAGAAATGTGCTTGAAATCTTGACCGTTTGACCCTCTCTGTAATGTTCTTCTCTAGAAAAAGAAAAAAAAAAAAAAAGCAAACCAAGAGGAAAATTAAAGGCCCAAGGACTAGGTGAGAAAAATTCACAAATGCTTAGTTTTAATTGCACGAGATTTTCAGGATATTTAAGATTTGCAAAATCATGGACTCCAAGGACTTTGTCTATGTTTTTAGAGTTTTTTTTCTCAGATGTAAGTACAGCTTACTTCTCGCTTCTTTTAGCCCTCTGCACAAATTTCTTTGTAAAATGTCCAGAGGTGATAATATATTTCAAATGGTGTGGTGGGAAGAGTGGAGAATAGAAATGGTAACAGGTAAAGGGATCAGCACTCTCCCATTGACATATGGAAAATGCATGCACCCATTTCACATGGATTTTATTGCCCAAATAGGCATCTACAGGTAGATATCTACTTGTTTATTTTACATTTGAGTTTAAAGAGTTGTACGCCTCATCAAACTACCTCCTGAAATTCTGTATACATTTCTATACATACTCCACCATTTTCAAAGGCCATAGGGCAGGAGAGAAAGAAAAAGAGGACAAATACAGAACCGAAAACAGTGTTGCTGTCAAGTCGATTCCGACTCATAGCAACCCTATAGGATAGAGTAGAACTGCCTCATAGAGTCTCCAAGGCTGAAATCTTTATGGAGCAGACTGCCACATCTTTTTCCAATGAGCAGCTGGTGGGTCTAAACCCCAGCCTTTGCAGTTAGCAGCTAAAAGTTTAACCACTGTGCCACCAGGGCTTCTTAAAAGAGGGATATAGACCAAAATTAAACACATAAATACTCTAGTTTGGATTTTAAAAGATTAAACATTGTTGTATTGGCTCAGGGTCCTGACAGAATAGACAATATATGCAAAATAAGATTGTCTGAGGAGGTTTCATTTGCAAAGGGACCATTTACAATGATCTGGGTGTAGGGAGACCACAGAGGATAGAGCATTAACGGAGTGGTTAAGAGCTTGACTGCTAACCAAAAGGTCGGCAGTTTGAGTCCACTAGCCACTCCTTGGAAACCCTACGGGGCAGTTCTACTCTGTCCTATAGGGCCGCTATGAGTTGGAATTGACCCAAAGCAAGGGATTTTAGTACTAGTGAAGTGTCACCACTCATTGTCCTTAAGGGAGGGAGAGGTTACTGGAACTGAAAGGAGAGAGAGTTGGTAGAACAGGCTGCTTTAAGAGAAGCTATGGCCCTCTGTCAAGACATAGTTGAGGAACTCTCGAGGAGATCAGGAGAATTAACACCCTGGTCTCACTCTACTTCTTCCTTCTAACTTGTTGGGGCATTTCATTGGCTAAAATTAGCTGGAAGCCAGAGGGAGACTATTGAAACTAGTCCATAGAAGTCAGCTCCTAGGGCAGAGAGAAGGGCAGAGAAGGGGGTACTGGATCTGCAAGGCAAAAGGGAGATATCCAGCACAGTTGTTACCCTACACATATAAAAGTTTTCAAAATTGGAAAATGCTTGGTTAGAGAGGGTGCTAAGTATTGTTAGTAATGCCCAAAAAGCACAAAGGCAGTTTTAAACAAACCACAGATTTTAGAAAGACATTTACAAGACCCTAAGGTTTATCTCTCATCTTCTTGGCTCAAGTATAATTGAGTACTCTGGGTATACAACAATAAACTCTATTCCTATTTATCTTCATGTGATTGATCTTCACAGCTATAGCAAATGTACCATAAAGTCCTGGATATTGTGCTTCAGTAAGTGATCCTTTTAAAACATAAGCCAATCTTTCCTCTCCTCTGTTAACCACCCTATCCCCCTTGGCTTGGAGTAAAAGCTAGAGTCGTTACAATGGCCTGCAAGACCCTACATAGTAAGCCACTGGCTACTTCTCTACTTAGGAGCTCTGGTGGCACAATGGATAAGCAGCTAGGCTGCTAACTGAGAGGTCGGCGGTTCAAACCCACAGGAGAAAAAGACCTGGTGACTGGTTCCTGTAAAGATTACAGCCTAGGAAACCTTATGGGGCAGCCTATTCTGTCTCATGGGAATGCTATGAGTCAGAATCAACTGCATGGCACACCATAACAGCTACTTCTCTAAACTAACCCTTAATACTCTGTTTCTTGCCCACTTGACTCCAACTTAAAAAAAAAAAAACCAACTACTCTGGTTAAAATACTGTAATTGTAATCTGCCCTAGGGTCTTTGCCTTTTTTCACTACTCTTTCTCCATTGTAAACATGGCTTACTTTCTCACTTTTATGGATATCTGTTCAAATGTTACTTTTAGAGAAGCTTTGCCTGACAACCCTATATAAAACAGTAACTACGGCAGAATGTATTTTCCAAAAATGACCACAGCATATGTTCCTCCAGAACCTTTCCACTACCCATCAAGAGGCAGAGTCTGTTTCCTCTCCACTTGGACAGGACTTGTGACTACCTCAACAGTAGGAAAAAAATGCTCTGTGACTGCCAAAGCTAGGTCATAAAATATGATACAACTTTGTCCTGATGCTCTCTCTTTTTCAGGCTATTTGCCCAGTAACACGGTCTTTCTGTGATGAAGCAAAGACCTCAGGAACAGACGCATACAAATATTCCACTGTACAGCCCCAGCTAAGGTCTAGCCAGTAGTCAATATCCATCACTAGACATGGGAGTAAGCAAGTCATCAGGTGATTCTAACCATTACACTTCAAACCACCACAGCTGGTGCCAAGTAGAATAGGTAGATGCTACCCCTACCATGACCTACCTGAATTACAGATTCATGAGAAAAATAAATGGTTGTTTCCTACTACTAATTTTTGGAGTAATTTGTTCTGCAGACATAAAATTAGAACAGATTTTTGGTGCCAGGAGTAGGATGTGATCATAACAAAAAGCCTAAAACATGTGGGTGTGGCTTTGGGACAAGGTAGTGGGCAGAAGCCAGAAGAACCTTAAAGAGAGTATTAAAAAAGCCAAAAGGATCTTTAAGAGACTTTTAGAAGAAGCCTGATGATCTTTGATGAAGCTGTCAGCGATGCTTAAAGGAAGGTGAGAAAGTGTTATTGGAAGCTGGAGGAAAAGGAATCCTTGTTAGGTTTTAGGACAAAGTTTAGTGACACTATTCCTGCAGTAATGTAGAAAATGGAATATTTACCTAATTAATTGAATGATCTAGAATATTTTATTCAAAATATTAAAAGTACTTCCTGGCTTCTTCACGCTATGATAAAATGAAAGCACAAAGAGATGGCCTTAAAAAAAATTATTCACTTTTCAAGTAAAATTTAGAGGAACTATAGAGGAGCCAGAACTTTCTAGGTTCAAAAATAAAACTATTTCTAGTTCTCAGCCTCTCCAAGATTCTCAAAGTAAGATAGGGCTTTAGAGTAAAGATTAAATCCAGGATGGAGCCATAAGATCCTTCATTAAAGCTTCATAAATACTTAAATCAATGCCTGTGAGAACTGTTCAGTCACACAAAAGATCCTCTGAAGATCTTAAGGGAGCACAGCACAGGTCCTTTCTGTTAACAATCAGACTTTTAACAATCTACAGACTGCTTTCCTTCAGCAGCTTTACAGCAAGTGCAAGGTTGAAATGGGCTTATCTTGACAAGATGTATGAGTGTAGTTTTTGTCTAATGGAGTGTAAGAAACCCACAATATTTTTGAAAGAATATTAGCTAGGATGGAAAGGAACTTATAATCCACGTTTCTATAGGCAGGAAGCTAAGAAAACTATTCAGCTGCCAAATACCACTTTTTATGGAAAATGAAGGAAGATTCAGAGGGCATAACCAAGAGTCATGGTGAATTATTGCCAGGCAGCAGGCCTGCACCCTAATTAAGTAACATGTAACTTGCTGAATTTGAAAATTGTTGTAAATTCCTGTGTGCCTCCTTCCCCCATTCCCTTTTTGCAGAAGAGAGTCTACAGCAGTTATCCTACACCTGTCCCACCATCACACATTGGATGTATAGGGGGAAGCCAACTTATTTCTTCACTTCACAAGTCTTATGATCAACAGAAACTGTCCTTAGGGAACTCTACTTGAGAATCCAAATCCAAGGAGCCTCAACTGTACCTTAACATGGTCTAGATGGCAAGATCCTGGACTGGGAGCCTGAACTTCAGGCTAAAACAGGATTAGACTTTGAAGTACTAGAGGAGAGTGTAGGCTTTTTTGCATGTGGAAGGGATATGAGTTCTTGTTGCCAAAGGGCAGACTATAGTGAAGTGTATTTTCCAAAAATGGTCACAGCACTATTTATGGTCCCACATACTCTTTCAGAACCATGCCACTCCCCAACAAAAGGTGGAATCCACCACCCACCTTTGGCCAGCTGATTTTTGACAAAGGGCCAAAGTCCATTAAATGAGGAAAAGTGATCTTTTTAACAAATGGTGCTGGCAAAACTGGATATCCATCTGTAAAAAAATGAAACAGGACCCACACCTTACACTATACACAAAAACTAACTGAAATGGATCAAAGACCTAAATTTAAAACCTAAAACGATAAAGATTGTGGAAGAAAATTAGGGACAATGCTAGGGGCCGTAATACATGGCATAAATACAATACAAGCCATAACTAACAATTCACAAACACCAGAAGATATACTAGATAACTGGGAGCGTCTAAAAATTAACCATTTATCCTCATCAAAAGATTTCACCAAAAGAGTAAAATGGAAACCTAAAGACTGGGAAAAAATTGGGGGCTACAACATATCTGGTAAGGGTCTAATCTCTAAAGTCTATTGAATACTTCAACAATTCAACCACAAGAAGACAAAGAATCCAATTAAAAAAAATTGGCAAAGAATATGAACAGGCACTTCACCAAAGAAAACATTCAGGCAGCTAATAGACACATGAGGAAATGCTTGCAACCATAACCATTAGAGAAATGCAAATCAAAACTACAATGAGATACCATCTCACCCTGACATTACTGGCACTAATTAAAAAAAAAAACAGAAAATAATAAATGTTGGATTGTCCACAGGGAGACTGGAACTCTTTTGTACTGCTGGTGAGAATATAAAATGGTACAACCACTATGGAAAATGATATGACACCTCCTTAAAAAGCTAGAAATAGAAATACTATACAATCCAGCAATCCCATTCCTAGGAACATATCCTAGAGAAATAAGAACCATCACACAAATAGACATATGTACACCCATGTTCATTACAGCATTATTCACAATAGCAAAAAGATAAAAGCAACCTAAGTGCCCAACAACAGATGAATGGATAAACAAATTATGGTACACACACACAATGGAATACTATGGAACAATAAAGAACAAGGATGAATCCAGGAAACATCTCACAGCATGGATGAACCTGGAGGGCATTATCCTGAGTAAAACAAGCCAATCACAAAAGGACAAATATTGTATGAGACCACTATTATAAAATCCAAGAAAAAGTTTACAAACAGAAAAAAAAAAACAAAACTATCTTTGATGGTTACGAGGGAGGGGACAGGTCGGGAGGGGAAATCACTAACTAAATAGTAGACAAGTGAGCTTTGGTGAAGAGAAAGACAACGTACAACACAAGGGAGGTCATCACTTGACCAAGGCAAAGTCATAGAAGCTTCCTAGATATATCCAAAAAAAAAAAAAAAAGAGGATATGAAATGTGGGGCTAATTGCCTCCATGAACAACTGTCTCCTTTGCCATGAGACCGGAAGAACTGGATGGTGCCCGGCTACCATTACTGAACATTTTGGTAAAAGATTTCATAGAAGAATCCTTATCAAAATGGGGGAAATGCAGAACAGAATTTCAAATTCTCATGGCTTCTAGACTATCTGGAGTGATGGAAGGTGAATGAACCCCTGAAACTATTGCCCTGAGATAATCTTTAAACCTTAAGCCAAAAATATCCCCTGAAGTTGCCTTAAAACCAAGCAATAGTTTAGCCTAACAGGTTAAAAAAAAAAAAGTCTGCCTTGAGCATTGCACTCTTTTAAGAACTATCTATATGGTATCAAATTGGCAACAGCAACTTGAAAGATTAGACAGGAAGCCTAGGGGACAGTGAGTTTATGTTAATGAGGGAGAGACATTCCTGAAAAGGAGGGTGAGAATGGTTGCACAACTCGAAGAAAGTAATCAGTGTCACTAAATTGTACATGTTGAAACTGATGAGTTGGTGTATGTTTTACTGCGTATATTCTCAACAACAACAACAAAATAATTAAAATTTAGAAGGAAAAAAAAGAACATTGTGGAATTGGTGTACAGATAAATTTAGGTAGACCAACAAAACAGAAAAGAGAATTCAGAAACATTCCCAAGCACATATTATACACTTGATTTATGATTAAAAAATGGCCATGTGAAGCACTGGAAAACTGATGATGTTTTCAATAAATGGTGCTGGGACGCTTGGTTATGCACATGGAAAAAATTAAATCAGAGCTCTTCTCTGTTCCAATTCCAGGTAGATTTTAGATCTAAATGCAAAAGGTAAAACTATAAAACTTACAGAATATTATGTAGGAGAATGACCTCAGTGTAGGAAAATATTTCCTAAACAATACACAAAAAGGTACTAACCATAAAGAAAAGATGATAAATTTAACCATATGAAAATTCAGAACTTGCACTTATCCAAAAACAAAGTGAAAAAACAACCCACCAGCTGGGAGGAAATATTTGTAATGCATATAAACCCAGAACAGATTAGTATCCAGGATATATAAATAACCTCTCCCAATCACTAGTAATTAGAAAAATGCAAACTTACACCAAAATGAAATATCATTTCCACCCCTCAAGTTGGCAAAAAAATTTTAAAGTCTTAATACCAAGTAAGGGTGAGAATGCGGGGGAAAAAGGAATTTCAAAGGTGTTGGTAGGATTGTAAATTGGACTTTCCAAAACAATTTTTCAGTCTTTAATAAAGTTGAAAAGAGCCCCGGTGATGCAACAGTTAAGTGCTTGTCTGCTAACTGAAAGATTTGTGGTTCAAACCCACCAGTAGCTCTACAGAAGAAAAGACCTGGCAGTCTGCTTCCGTATAGATTCCAGCCAAGAAAGCTCTATGGAGCAGTTCTCCTCTGTCATATAGGGTCATTAGGAGTCAGAATCGACTTGATGGCACACAGAACAACAAGGCTGAAGTCACAGATAGCTTTTAACCGAGCACTTTCCCTTCTAGGCGTATATCTTATAAGAAATTTCTGGACATATGTGCACAGAGGCACCTACAAGAATATCCGTAGATGCGTTGTTTGTTATAAGATCAGAAACAACCTAAATGTTCAGCAGCTGGAAAATGGAAAAATAAATTGTGGTTTATTCATACAATAAAATGTTTTACAGCAGTTAAAATCAGTAAGTTAAATTATACATATAAACATGGATAAGTCTGTAAAATATGATATTGAGCAAAAATATCAAGTTGTAGAATGATGCAAACAAAATTATACCACTTATATAGAGTTTAAAAACATGCAAAACAATACTATTGTTTATGATACTGCATGGGTAGTAAAAAATATTAGAACTTTCTTAGGAATGATAAATACAAGATTCAGGGGAGTGGTTCCATCTGGGGACGGAGCGGAACAGGAGCAGAGAGAGAGATACAGGGAGTTTCTAGCATATGGGCTATTTTATTTCCTTAAAAAGAAAAAGGAGGTGTGGCTAAATGTTGAGATTTCATAAAGCTACACTGTGGGTAGGTGGGTATTTGATATACAATTTCTTATCCTTCTTATTTAATATATATATTTTTAAAGCTTAATATAAATCATAAGCCTGATGAGTACATGGGTATGCTGCTTTATTTGTGGATCCAGTAATACATTTGTTACCCATCTTCTGCAGAGAATGTTTCAAGGTCTCCATGGAAATCTGTTAATATTGCTCTGTGAAGTCAGACTACAAATGATCAGCAAAGCTCTTGAGTGACAAGTGAAATGAGTGACTGGTTACTCTCCCTTCTCTGGCAAAGGGAAATCCCTTTAAAATTTATTGTCATAAAAGTCACTCACAAGCAGTGCAATCTACAAAAGAAAGATAAGATGTCATCAAATTATCCCCAGAATATTGTCTGAAAACCAGAAAGTAAAGAAAAAAACATCTCCAATGTGGCTACTAGGGCCATATTAAAAATGAAATTTTAATTTTCTAGAATCGGAAAGGGGATTGAAGCATCAAAAAAATCATGGTGAAGGCTTGAAGTGGTTTTTTTTGTTGGATGCCGTCAAGTTGGTTATGACTCATAGCAACCGCGTGTGACCTAATAGAACTGTCCCATAAGGTTTTCTTGGCAGTAATTATATAGAAGCAGGTTGCCAGGTCTTTTTCCTACAGAACTTCTAGGTGGGTTCCAATGCAGAGTTTTTGGTTAGCAGCCAAACACTTAACCGTTTCACCGCCAGAGCTCCTTTAGGCTTGAGGTGGGGCTCTGCAAACCCTTGGTTATTGAAAAGCTTCTGAGATGTGAGTCCATCTCCACACCAGCCTCCTTGCATCTCATGCAGCTTTGGTGTTGGCAAAGAATATTGAATATACCACGGACTGCCAAAAGAAGGAACAAATCTGTCTGGAAGAAGTACAACCAGAATGCTCCTTAAAGGCAAGGATGATGAAGACTACATCTTACATGTTGTCAGGAGGGATCGGTCCCTGGAGAAGAACATCATGCTTGGTAAAGTACAGGGTCAGCGAAAAAGGGGAAGACCATCAACAAGATGAATTGACACAGTGGCTGCAACAACGGGCTCAAGCATAGCAATTGTGAGCATGGTGCAGGCCTGGGCAATGTTTCGTTCTGTAGTACATAGGTCACTATGAATCGGAAGTGACTCGAGGGCACCTAACAACAGCAACAACAATGAATAATAATGTTGAGCATTTTTTCATGTGCTTGTGGGCCATTTGAATACCCTCTTTGGTGAAATGTCTGTTCAAGTCCTTTGCCCAGTTTTTGATTGGGTTGTTTGTCTTTTTTGCTATTAAGTCATATAAGTTTTATATGTATTTTGGGTATTAGATCCTTGTCATATACCTGGTTCCCAAAAATTTCCTCCCAGTATATAGGTTGTCTCTTCACTTTGTCGACAAAGTCCTTGATCAACAAAAGCATTTAATTTTTATGAGGTCCCATCTATTTTGTCTTTTGTTCTTAGTGCTTTTGTTGCAATATCTGATAAGCCATCGTTAAAAACTAGGCCCTGCAGCCACATCCTTATGTTTTCTTCTAAGACTTTTATGATTTTAGTTTTCATTTACATTCTTGATACATTTTGAATTGGTTTTTGTATGTGTGTGAGGCATGGATCTAGGTTCATTCTTTTGCATGTGGAAATCCAGTTATCCCAGCCCCATTTTTTAAAGAGACTCTTCCTTCCCCATTGAACGGACGTAGCACCCTTGTTGAAAATCAGTTGACCTTAGATGTATGGGTTTATTTCTGGACTCTCAATTCTATTCCATTAGATTATGTGTCTATTGTGTTATCAGTCCCAGACTGTTTTGATTACTGTAGCTGTATAGTATGTTTTGAAATAAGGAAGTATGAGTCCTCCTACCTTGTTCTTCTTCAAAATTGCTTTGTTTATTCCAGACTTCTTGTCTTTCCATATAAAACTGAGGATTCATTTTTCTATTTCTGTAAAGAAGGTTGTTGGAATTTTTATCAGGATTTTTTAAAAATATATTTTATTCTGTTTTAGGTAAAAGTTTACACAGCAAATTAGGTTCCCATTTAACAATTTTTATAAAATTCTTCGATGACATTGGTTGCAATTTTCACAATGTGTCAGCATTCTTATTATTTCCATTCTGTTTTTTCTGTTTTCATGGACCTAGCTTCCCTTCCCCTCCTTGCCTTCTTATCTTTGCTTTTGGGTAAATGTTGACCATTTGATCTCACGTAGTTGATTGTTTAAGGGAGCACATTATTCCTGGATTATATTGTTATTTTCTAAGCCAGTCCATTATTTGGCTGAAAGGTGACCTCCAGGGGTAGCTTCAGTGGCAGGTTCAAAGGTTATCTTAGGGTGATAGTCTCAGGGTCCTTCTAGTCTCTATCGGTCCAGTAGGTCTGGCCTTTTTTAGGAAGCTGAGTTTTGTTCTACATTTTTCTCCCGTTCTATCTGAATTCTTCTGTTGTATCCATGATCAGAACGGCCAGTAGTGGTGGCCGGGCGATCAGGATTGCATTGAATCTACAGATCACTTTGGGTAGCATTTGAGTCTCCCAATCCATGAACATGGGTGTCTTTCCATTTATTTAAGTTTTCTTTACTCTTTCAGCAGTGTTTTTTTTTTTAATTTTCATTGTGTCAGTCTTTCACATTCCTTGCTAAGTTTATTTTTAGGTATTTTATTCTTTCAGATGTTATAAATGGAATTGTTTTCTTAATTTCCTTTTCATATTTCTCATTGCTGGTGTATTTAAATCCAACTGATTTTTGCGTGTTGACCTTATACCCTGCAACTTCGCTAAATTCTTCTATTAGCTCTAGACACTTATTTGTGGATTCTGTGTGGTTTTCTATATATAGATTGTGTTGTCCCATTGTATTTATTACCTTCAACCTATGTCACTATTTTTTCATTACCAGTAACAATGTGAAGTTTCCTTTTTCAATAAATTTATTTAATCTTTTACTCCAGTCAATTTAAAGATAAAACATTAAGCAAATAATAGAACCATAAAGATGGAATGAGATATTTGCAGTCTGGAAAATTCTGTGATCTCTAGAGCAGCATGTTATGATGGAAAGAGTGTGACTTTGGGCAAATCATCTAAACCCCCTGAGACTCAGTCCCCATAATATTGACCTCATAGGGTCTTTGGGAGAATTCAAACCCAATATTGTTTTTCAAGGGAGCCCAGGTAGTACAAGGGCTAAGTGTTTCACTGCTAAACAAAAGGTTGGCAGTTCGAACCCACCTAGCAGCTCCATGGAAGAAAGACCTGGCAATTTGCTTCCATAAAAATGATAGCCAAGAAAACCCTATAGGGCAGTTCTACTCTGTCACATGGGGTCACTATGAGTCAGAATTAACCCAACAGCACCCAACAACAACAACATTTGTCAAGGAGTCCCTGGGTGGTCCAAATGGTTAACATGCTTGGCTGCTAACCAAAAAGTTGAAAGTTTGAAGGCACTTGGGACACTCGGCCTACCCTCCTCCTGGCCAGCCAAGAGGGAGAGCTGTCTGCCCTCCCCCTCTGCTGTCCTCCCCAAAGTTGTCTCCCCTAGGCCAGCCAGGCTTATGATCCAGCTGAAGCTCTGAGGGAGGCTGGGCGGGGAGAGGTTGCTGGCCCAGAGTGGCAGGGGCAGCAGGCGTGGTGGCACGGTGCCCAGGGCCAGTGCTGGGACCCGGGCAGCCATCTAGGCAGCGGCAGCACCCTGGGCCAGCCACCCTCTCCCCTCTGGTGGGGGGAACCACTTCATGTGGAGGGGGGCTTGGCGTGGTCCTGTTTGCAGAAGAGTAGTGGACCCCCTAGTCAGGCTGGGGCTGAGCCCAGGGTCTGGGCAAGGGCTCCAGGGAGGGCCATTGCTGGAGGCGGGTCGACCACAGCATGGCTCACAGGCCAGGCCTGCTGATGCTCAGATGCATGGTGGTCGGTGATGGGGCACTGGGCAAGACATGGCTACTTATGAACCATGCCAACGATACCTTCCCAGAGGAGTACGTGTGTACCATCTCCGGTCACGGCACAGTCAGTGTCACCGTGAGGGCAAGCAGTACCTTATGGGACTCTAGGATGTGGCTAGACAGGAAAACTACAATCTTTTGAGGCCTTTGTCTTATCCTTTGACTGACGTCTTCCTTATATGCTTCTCTGTGGTAAATCCAGCTTCATTCAAAAATGTGAAAGGGGAGTGGGTATCAGAGCTTAAGGAATATACACCAAATGTGACCTTTTTATTAACAGAAACTCTGACTGATCTCTGGGATGGCCCCAAAACTTTAGCAAGACTGGTATGAAAGAAAAACCTGTATGTGTGGAACAAGGACAGAAACTAGCAAAAGAGACAGGAGCGTGCTGCTATGTGGAATGCTCAGCATTAACCCAGAAGGGAGCGAAGACCTTCTGATGAGGCTATCATAGCCATCTCAACTGTGGAGAAACACACAGGAAGAAAAAGAATTGGATCAAGATATAGAAACTGTTGTTTGATTATGTGAGAAATGTCTTCAGTGGCCAAAGAAACTGTCTACTTCTCTCAGAAAGTATATGAAACGCTACAGTTATTCATAGACCTCTTATAGATAATGAAGCAGTTTAAAACTTGAAAGAAAAAAAAAACTGCCCTCAGAATTCTATAGAGTTCATTAAGAATGTTTATTAAAGGTCCAAGAAGCAACAAACAGCATCTGAAGCCACAATCTATTATAAATACTTCACTGCGATAGAAGGTACAATCTTTCAGGGGCTTCATAATTTAAAAAGCTACAATCACATCATGTTGTACTTACATTAAAAAAAAAAAAAAAAGAGCACCGTAAATGAAACAGCTTGGCTTTGACCATATACATTTCTGCGCAGTCTTTATGGAATCTGCACAAAGAACTATCTTCTTTTGCTCCAATTAATTGTTCTTGTGTGTAAGTTACTTTCTATTCCAGTATATCCAGAGTGGTGAAATAGCAAGGCCAGCCACACAGCCAAAGGCTGCTCCAAGCGTGCAGGAGGTGGCCCTACCTGAGGAAAGAATGTATGGAATCAAAAAAGGACGAATATTTTATTACTACTTGAGCACAAGTTAAGTGTAACCTAAATATTCCTATATTAAAACGTAACGCGCTTTCTTAAAGAATGACAAAAGTGTCATACGGTGATAGCTGCCATTTACCATGAACACTAAAACTGCACACATTTTAGTTAATGTGCATTATTAGACTGTACAAGGCTTCTGGCAATTGTAGATTTAGTTTCAGGCTCCCCAAACTGCATGAGATACATGCTAAAGTTACAAATTAAATTTTGGGTCAGACTTTGTCATAACCCTAAACTCAATTTAGCTCTCTGGACTAGTCGATAATTTTTTTTTTTTTAATTCCCACATTGGCTGTGTATATCAAATGCTATGAGAAGTGTGTTTGCTGACTAAACCACAAGAAACTGTCTTTATATTGTGTTAAAGTGAAAAGACATAGAACTTAAGCACGTTACATGGAATTTACAGCACAGCAGCTGCTGCCATCATAAAACTGATGTCGGATATAAATATTGGAGCTAGAACAGAGGTTACAGAGCTATTCTAGAGTGAAAATTAAGCAAAACACTGACTTCCAAATACTCCCTTCTGCAGCCATACAACAATTTACAATATTTCACCAAGCCAGAAGTAAATAAGGTTGATTTATTTCTTCCCCCAGAAGTGCATGTTGGTCCCTAGGTGAGAGGCTCTGCTTAAAAAAATCATCCAAGACAAAATTTTCCTATTCATTTGTGAAGCTTATTTGATATACTGGAGCCATGTTTAATCTTTCTCTGGGGGCACAGGCCATAGAATTGTATTGGAGGTAGGACAGCCACCTTAATTACTATATGTATTACCTAATTAAGAGTTGCTGGATCTCCTGTGGGTCTGCCTTAGCCCCAATACTATGCAGCAGACAAGACTGTTAGACAAAGTTTCAGTGTGAAAAAATGAATGCAGTTTTATAGAGAAGCATAATCAACCTACTTTTTTTTTAGTCTTTCCTACATTTTAACTTGCTGTTGCCTAAATTATGATATCTTATGTTTGTGGTGGGCTTCTGTTAATTTCTATGGCTTGAGTTTATAGCTATTATCTATTGCACAGATTGGGTAATGAAACACTAAACTTTTATATTTGAACAGGACAGCCTTAAGCGCTCTATCGCTGACAATTCTAGGATGTAGTGTCTTGCTATATATCAGCTTTGTAGAGATTTTTAAAAATATAAACATCAGAGGCAGAGCCAACGTCGCACTATAGACAGAAGTATACAAACCATAACTAACAGTACACAAACACCAGAAGATAAGCTTGATAACCCAGATATTCTAAAAATTAAACACTCATGTTCATGAAAAGACTTCACCAAAAGAGTTAAAAGAGAGCCTGCGGACTGTGAAAAAATTTTTGGCCATGACTTATCCATCTAAGTTCTAATCTCTAAAATCTATAGGAAAATCCAACACCTCTATAGCAAAAAGGCAAATAATCCAATTAAGAAATGGGCAAAGGATATGAACAGACACTTTACCAGAGAAGACATTCAGGCAGCCAACAGACACGTGAGGAAATGCTCGCAGTCACTGGCCATTAGAAATATGCAAATCAAAACTACCAAGAGATACCATTTCACCCTGAGATTACTGGCACTAATCAAAAAAACAAAAAATGACAAATGTTGGAGAGGCTTCAGGGAGATTGGAACTCTTATGCACTGCTGATGGAATGCAAAAGGGTACAACCATTTTGAGAAACAATATGGTGCTAACTTGAAAAACTAGAAACAGAGACACCATATGACCCAACAATCCTACTCTTAGGAACAGATTCTAGAGAACTAAGAGCCATCACGTGAATAAACATATGCACATCTATGCTCATTGCAGCATTATTCACAATAGCAAAAAATGGAAACAGCTAAGTGCCCATCAACAAATGAATGGATAAACTGTGGTATATACACACAGTAGACTACTATGTAACAATAAAGAACAATGAGGAATCTGCAAAGCAACTCACAAAAATATGGATGAATTTGGAGAGCATTATGCTGAGTGAAATAAGTCAATCACAAAAGGACAAATGCTGTATGAGACCACTATTATAAAAACCCATGGAAAGGTTTACACACAGAAACAACCTTTGATGCTTACGACGGAAGGGAGGGTTGGGAAGGTAAAAACACTCACTAGACAATAGATAAGTGGTAACTTTGGTGAAGGGTAAAACAGTACACAATACTGGGGAAGTCTGCACAACTTGACCAAGGCAAAGTCATAGAAGCTTCATGTTGTTGTTGTTAGGTTCCGTCAAGTTGGTTCCAATTCATAGTGACTGTATGTACAACAGAACAAAACACTTCCCGGTCCTGTGCCATGCTCACAATCCCTGTTATGCTTGAACCCATTGTCGCAGCCACTGTGTCAGTCCATCTTGTTGGGTTTTCCTATTTTTTACTGGCCCTCTACTTTACCTAGTATGATGTCCTTCTCCAGGAACTGATACCTCTAAACATGTCCAAAGTATGTGAGATGCAGTCTCACCATCCTTGTCTCTAGGAAGATTTCTGATTGTACTTCTTCCAAGACAGATTTTTTTGTTCTTTTGGCAATCCATGGTATACCAAATATTCTTCGCCAACACCACAATTCAAAGGCATCAATTCTTCAGTCTTCCTTATTCATTGTCCAGCTTTTGAATGTATACGAGGCAATTAAAAACATCATGGCTTGGGTCAGGCTCACTTTAGTCTTCAAGGTGATGTCTTTGCTTTTCAACACTGTAAAGAGGTCTTCTGCAGCAGATTTGCCCAATGCAATGCATCTTCTGATTCCTTGACTGCTGCTTCCATGGGTGTTGAGTGTGGATCCAAGTAAAATTAAATCCTTGACAACTTCAATCTTTTCTCTGTTTATCATGATGTTGCTTATTGGTCCAGTTGTAAGGATTTTTGTTTTCTCTATGTTGAGGTGTAATCCACACTGAAGGCTGTGGTCTTTGATCTTCATCAGTAAGTCCTTCAAGTTCTCCTCACTTTCAGCAAGCAAGGTTGTGTTATCTACATAACACAGATTGTTAATAAGTCTTCCTCCAATCTTGATGCCCCATTCTTCTTCATACAGTCCAGCTTCTCAGGGTATTTGCTCAGCATACAGATTGAATAGGTATGATGAAAGTATACAATCCTGACACATACCTTTCCTGACTTTAAACCTCACAGTATTCCCTTGTTCTGTTCAAATGACTGCCTCTTGATGTATGTACAGGTTCCTCATGAGCACAATTAAGTGTTCGGGAATTCCCATTCTTTGCAATGTTATCCCTAATTTATTATGATCCACGTAGTCCAATGCGTTTGCGTAGTCAATAAAACACAGGTAAACATCCTTCTGGTATTCTCTGCTTTCAGCCAGGATTCATCTGACATCAGGATGATATCCCTGGTTCCACATCCTCTTCTGAATCTGTCTTAAATTTCTGGCAATTCCTTGCCGATATACTGTTGCCACCACTTTTCAATGATCTTCAGCAAAATTTTATTTGCAAGTGATATTAATGATATTGTTTGATAATCTTCACAATCGGTTTGATCACCTTTCTTGGGAATAGGCATAAATATGGATCTCTTCCAGTCAGTTGGCCAGGTAGCTATCTTCCAAATTCTTGGCACAGACAAGTGAGCACTTCAGTGCTGCATCCATTTGTTGAAACATCTCAATTGGTATTTCATCAATTCCTGGAGCCTTATTTTTTGCCAGTGCCTTCAGTGTAGCTTGGACTTCTTCCTTCAGTGCCACCGGTTCCTGATCATATGCTACCTCCCGAAATGGTTGGAAGTCGACCAATTCTTTTTGGTATAGTGACTCTGTGTAGTCCTTCCATCTTCTTTGGATGCTTCCTGGGTCGTTTAATATTTTCCTCACAGAATCCGTCAATATTGCAACTGGAGGCTTGAATATTTTCTTCAGTGCTTTGAGCTTGAAAAATGCTGAGCATGTTCTGCCCTTTTGGTGTCCTGTTTCCAGGACTTTGCACATGTCATTATCATACTTTATTTTGTCTTCTTGAACTGCCTTTTGAAATATTCCATTCAGCTCTTTTACTTCATCATTTCTTCCTTTCGCTTTAGCTACTTGATGTTCAAGAGCAAGTTTCAGAGTCCCTTCTGACATCCATTTTGGTCTTTTCTTTCTTTCTTGTCTTTTTAATGACCTCTTGCTTTCTTCATGTATAATGTCCTTAACGTCATTCTACAACTTGTCTGGTCATTGGTGTTCAATGCATAAAATCTATTCTTGAGATGGTCTCTAAATTCAGGTAGGATATGCTCAAGGTCATACTTTGGCTCTTGTGGACTTGTTCTAATTTTCTTCCGTTTCAACTTGAACTTGCATATGAGCAATTGATGGTCTGTTCCACAGTCGGCCCCTGGTCTTGTTCTGACTGATAATATTGAGCTTTTCCAACATCTCTTTCCACAGATGTAGTGGATTTGAGTCCTATGTATTCCATCTGGTAAGGTCCACATGTATAACCGCTGTTTATGTTGGTGAAAAAGGCATTCGCAATGAAGAAGTCATTGGTCTTGAAAAATTCTATCACGCAATCTCCAGCATCATTTCTATCACCAAGACTATATTTTCTGACTACCAATCCTTCTTTTTTGTCTCCAACTTTTGCATTCCAATCACCGGTAATTATCAATGCATCTTGATTGTATGTTTGATCAGTTTCAGACTGCAGAAGTTAGTAAAAATCTTCAATTTATTCATCTTTGGCTTTAGTGGTTGGTGCGTAAATTTGAATAATAGTCATATTAACTGGTCTTCCTTGCAAGCATGTGGATATTATCCTGTCACTGACAGCGTTGTACTTCAGGATAGATCTTGAAATGTTCTTTTTGACAACGCCATTTTTCTTCAATGTGTCATTCCCAGCATAGTAGACCATATGATTGTCCAATTCAAAATGGCCAGTACCAGTGCATTTCAGCTCACTAACACTTAGGATATCGATGTTTGTATGTTCCATTTCATATTTGATGATTTCCAATTTTCCTAGATTTATACATCGTGCATTCCATGTTCCTATTGTTAATAAATATTTGTAGCTGTTTCTTTTCATTTTGAGTCGTGCCACATCACCAAATGAAGGTCCCAAAAGCTTGACTCCATCTACATCGTTAGGCTGACTCTAATCTGAGGAGGCAGCTCTTCCCCGGTAATATTTTGAGTGCCTTTCAACCTGAGGGGCTCATCTTCCAGCACTATATCAGACAATGTTCTGCTGCTACTCATAAGGTTTTCACTGGCTAGTTCTTTTTAGAAGTAGACCACTGGGTCCTTCTTCCTAGTCTGTCTTACACTGGAAGCTCACCTGAAACCTGTCCACCATGGGTGACCCTACTGGTATTTGAATACTTGTGGCATAGCCTCCAGCAACACAGCACCACAGCAACACGCAAGCCCCACAGTACGACACACTGACAGATGCATGGAGGAGAAGCTTCATAGACATATCCAAAGTCCCTGAGGGACCAGATTGCTGGGCTGAGGGCTGGGGACTATGGTTTTGGGGGACATCTAGCTCAATTGACATAACACAGTTTATAAAGAAAATGTTCTGCATCCTACTTTGGTGAGTAGTGTCTGGGGCCTTAAAAGCTTGTGAGCAACCATCTAAAATACTCTACTGGTCCCACCCCATCTGGAGCCAGGGAGAATGAAGACAACCAAAAACACAAGGGAAAGATTAGTCCAAAGGTATAATGGACCACAGCTACCACAGCCTCTACCAGACTGAGCCCAATGCAACTAGATGGTGCCCGGCTACCACCACTGACTGTTCTGATAGGGATCACAATATAGGGTCCTGGACAGAGCTGGAGAAAAATGTAGAAGAAAATTCAAACTTACAAAAAAAGACCAGGCTTACTGGTCTGACAGAGACTGGAGAAACCCTAAGAGTATGGCTCCCAGACACTCTTTTAACTCAGTACTAAAGTCACTCCTAAGGTTCATCCTTCAGAAAAGGTTAGACAGGAACATAAAACAAACAGTAATATACATAGCTCACTCAGCCATGTATATGAGACTAAATGGGCACACAAGCCCAGGGACAACGATGAAAAAGCAGGAGGGGTCGGGAAATCTCGATGAATGGAAATGGAGAACCTGAGGTCGAGAAGGGGAGAGTGTTGACGTGTCACAGGGTTGGCAACCAATGTCACAAAACAATATATGTATTAATTGTTTAATGAGAAAATAATTTGCTCTGTAAATCTTCATGTAAAGCACAATTTTAAAAAAAAGATAAAAAGAAAACTCTGTGGTGCACAGTTCTGTTCTGTCACACATGGGGTCACCATGAGTCTAAGTCAACTTGATAAACTGGTTAATGTTCAACCAGCAACAAGCACCCTGCCTGGAAGTAATAAAAAAAAAAAATCAATAAATATTAATTCACTCCCCTTGAAATTTTTTAAGCAAATATAGATATTTTTTAAGTTGACCTTAAACAAGGAAAGCTAATAATTAGAGATCAGAATCTATTAATCAAATATTACTCAGATTTAATACAATTTTCTTTAGAAAAGCTCCTTTCCCATTATTTTGTCCTATCATAAAGAAACTGAAGTTCTGTGGTGACCGGGTCCTTCTCATCTGTTTGGAATTGCTCTGCCCACCTTCTTTGGATATCGGGAAAATCAAATAATGGAGTGTACGGGGAAGTGGGAAACGCCGGTGGCATAGTGGTTAAGTGCTACAGCTGTTAACCAAAAGGTCACCAAGTGCTCCTTGGAAACTCTTATGAGGCAGTTCTGCTCTGTCCTGTAGGGTCGCTATGAGTCAGAATCGACTTGATGGCAATGGGTTTGGGTGTTTTTTGGCATGGGGAAGTGCTTTAGAAAGCCTGCACAGGACAGGAGTGGTGCTGGTGTTACCACAGTGTCCTGTTGCTATCATGTTAATTGATTTGTGCACCTTGCTTGCATTTGCTGAAATGAACCACAGTGCTTAAAACTACTTTTTTTTCTGTAACTTTTTCTCTCAGTGCATGACGTGCTTCCCAGTTTCTTATCTGAGTAGTAGAGCGGTGAGAGCCTGGAGAGTCTTCCTCTGGTGACAGAGATTTTCAGTAGAGGAAAACTAGCCACAGGAGTTGGTTATATCATCTGAAAATTCTTGAGACCTGAAGGAGAGAAGGCACTTTGATTCGGTGTTCTTAAAACAGTGAAAATGCTGCTTCTGAATGCTATGTCACATTTCTTTCATGGGGGAAAAAAAGCAACTTGGAAATCCCCAAAGTATGAATCATTGCTAGATCGCTTTCTTGTTAAGATATTTTAAGGTGTTGTTTCTTTCTAACACTATTACCTCCTTACAGGGTTATATTTGAAGGTTTAACACTGTGTTCAGAAAAGCCCTTACTTGTGGCAAGATTTTTCAGGAATATTGTCTTCAGTCATTTCCAAGGGATGCAATTCCTGTAATGAGTATGCCACCTATGGTGAATAAAGAGATGGGAGGCCCTGAGGAAGGGTAAGGGGATGGATGCCAGGATGAGGCGAGGATGTAAATAACAGAGTCCTATCTGGCCTTAGGTGGTTATTGAAATTAATCCAATTCTGCCAAGTGGTGGATTCCTGGGCAGAAGAGGTGCTGCTAATTCTGAATGGGTCTGCTAAGTTTCATTTGAGCCTTTTCTTTCACCGCCAGGCTCAAATCAACCCAGCTAAATAGATCTAAAGAGTCACGTTGGTTTTAAAACTGAATCCTTTAACCTAATTGATTAGTTATTTCATGTGACCAGTCACAGTCTAAACCAGCGTGGACAAATTTTTTTTCTGTAAAGGGCCACAGAATAAACATGTTTGACTCTGCCACAGCTACTCAAGTCTGCCCTTGTAGCAAGAAGCAGCCACAGATAATACGTAAATGAATGAATGTGTTTGTATGTCAATAAAACTTCACCAAAACAGGCAACAGGCCAAATTTGGCCCAGAAGCCATAGTTTGCTAATCTGTGCCCTAAACCATCAAAATAATTCTTTCAATTAAAAAAAAAAAGGCAAACCCGTTGCCATCAAGTCAATTCCGACTCATCATGACCCTATAGGACAGTGTAGAACTGCCCCATTGGGTTTCCAAGGAGTGGCTGGTGGATTCAAACTGCCGACCTTTTGGTTAGCTACCGAACACTTGACCACTATGCCACGAGGGTGAATATTGTTTTCCTGTTTTCAGTGTTTCAACGTGTGCTCCCCAGAAAGCAGCACTGATATCACCTGGAAGACTGTTAGAAGTACAAATTCTTAGGCCCCATCCTAGACCTACTCAATCAGACTCAAGGGATAGGACCCACCAACCATTGTTTTAACGTATCCTCTACAGTGCCCTGTGTGGTACAAACGGTTAAGTGCTCGGCTACTAACTGAAGATCAGCAGTTGGAACCCTGGAAGACAGTCTGGCAATCTGCTTCCAAAAGGTTACAAAACCCCACGGACCACACAGGGGGTCACTATGAGTTGAAATCGCCATGAAGGCACCCACCACCAACAACCAGGTGATTCTAACCTGCAGTAAAATATGAGAACAAGGCTTCAAACCAGTTCGAACCAGTTCAGTCATGGCTGACGAAGTGAAACTGAAGGAGACCCGAATTTTTTAAATTTGGGTGATCCAGAACCAGAACCTGAGTGGGAAAAATTACAGGTTGAAACCCTGAAATGGGAAACTCAGGAGACGTGTAGTCAGCCCTTACAGGAGCTTGATGGATGAGACCGGATTATTGCCAGGGCTGAGGAGAGTGACAGACGTTCAAAGCAGCACGGCCTTTGCGCCATCTTTGAGTAAGGCACCGCTGTTTCCCACTCTGCACAGAACCAGACGGGCAAGAGATTTATTTGCTATGCAAGGAGTATGCTGCCCTTGTTTTCTAATAGGGTGATTAGGTTTCCAGCAGGGTTTTGACCCGTAATTTATCCCGTTCCGATTAATGGTTCTGGTTCCCAAATTTTTTAAATTTGGCTCTGATCTGGTGTTGCTTTCTTGACCACGACTGAACCAGGAAGAACCAGTTCAAAGTCCTGTGTGAGAAGCCCTGGACTAGTACAAGGCTATTCCTAAGACCGTAAGGCAAACATGTTTTTTCAAAGTCAAAACATTTATCTCTTGATGTCTGTGCTTTAATTTATGAATTGGAATGGGGGGAGGAGGGCATTCTCCAGTTCATCATAATTAAAGAGACTCTTTTGTGGTCAGTTTTTCCTTCAAAGAGGGGATTTTCAGGAGGAGAGCAGTATGAAACTGAGCACAAAGATATTACGTTCTTATCTTAAAATGAGTTTGTCTTTGAAGGTGAACATTATATTCTCCCCTTAACTATAATCAGAATTTTGACATCTGGGCCAAGTCCAACTCTATAGCATTGGATTTTGGAGTTGAAAAAAAACCTTTACACTCATCTAAGCTAACATAGATTCTGCAACAGAGTAGATGCTCAGTCGATGGATTCCTTTTATACCAGTGCCAGTTGCTGGCAAGTCAATTCCAGCTCTCGGCAACCCCGTGAGTGTCAAAGTGGAACTGTGCTCCGTCGGGTTTTCAGTGGTTGGTTTTTCGGAAGTAAGTCACCAGGCCTTTCTTCTAAGGCACCTCTGGGTGGACACAAACCTTTGGTGGCTAAATGATATCTACACATAGAGGTACTCAGTAATTGCCCAGCCACATCCTGTGAGCATCTCTAGACAGGCAGGCTTCGACCACATGCCATCTATCTGTGAGCCTAATGACTACTGTAATTTCAAAGTGATGAGCATAAATGACATTTCAAAGATATTGTCAACAACTGTAATGTGATAGGAAACACAGCTGTGACTTCTGATAACAAGTCATAGGCACAGCTAAATCATGTGGTTTGCTCTATACTCATAATTGAAGGAAATGCTAAATTTCAGTTAGAAGCTAGTAAAAATAAGGATGTGATTACTTTCCTACTAAGGACTTCCTGAAACCTCAAGTTAACCCTAGGAAAGAACTCCTTGTGGAAAAACAGCCATTAAGTAAATAAATACCATGCTAAGTGGTGATAAGTATTAAAGAGGAAAATACCACACGGTAAGGGGGATAGAGAGAGCCAAAGGTGGGAGGCAGGGAGAGCTGCTATTTTATATCAGGAAAGCTACTGAACAGTGATCTGAAGAAAATAAGGGAGTGAACACTATGACTACCTGCAAATAAGAACATTCTAGGCAGAGGAAGCACCAAGTATGGCCCTACCTCTTGGGGTGGGAGCATACTACTTGACATTGTCACTTTGAAGACTAAGGTTCTCCTGACCCAAGCAATGGTGTTTTCAATTGCCTCATATGTATGTGAAAGCTGAACAATGAATAAGGAAGACAGAAGAAGAATCGATGTCTTTGAATTGTGGTGTTGGCGAAGAATACTGAGTATATGATGGACTGCCAAAAGAATGAACAAATCTGTCTTGAAAGATGTACAGCCAGAATACTCCTTAGAAGCAAGGATGGCGAGACTACGTCTCATACTTTGGGCACTGATTGTTAAGACTATGTGTCAACTTGGCTGGGCCATGATTCTCAGTGTTTTGGCAGTCATATAATGCTGTGATCACTTTCCTGTTGAAATTTGATACTTGATCACCCCCATGATGGGATCTGCAGTGAGTGGTACTGGTGGGGGCAGGGTCTGTGGTAGCTCACCACCCCCTCAGCTTTCATCTCTCTGCCCTCTACCACCTAGTCCTTCCTGCTTTCCTTGCCAGGGCTTTTGCTTGCTCTAGATCCTGCAGCTGCCTCCTGTTCATAGAACTTCCAGTTCTTGGGACTTGAGCTAGCCGCTTACCTGTGGCCTTGCTTGCCAATGTTGAGATTCTCCAATCTGAAGATTCATTGATTTTCACAGCTTGTAAACAACAGACCTGCTTTCCGGCCTGCTGATATTGGGTTTGCCAGCCCCTGTGGCTTTGTGAGTCAGGAGAAGCTTCTTTCCTGCCCCACAGACTTGGGACATTACAGCCTCTAAAAACCACATGGGCCATTTCCTTAATATAAATCTCTCTCTCTCTTTCTCTATTCATATGTTTTACTGGTTTTGCTTCCCTAGAGAACCCAGCCTAAGACAGACATGTTATCAGGAGGGATCCTTTCCTGGAGAAGGACATCATGCTTGGTAAAGTAGAGGGTCAGTGAAAAAGAGGAAGACCCTCAATGAGATGGATTGACACAGTGGCTGCAACAATGGGCTCAAGCATAACAACAGTTGTCAGAATGGTGCAGTACTGGACAGTGTTTCATTCTGTTGTACATAGTGTTGCCATGAGTTGGAACCAACTTGACGGCACCTGACAACAACAACATGATGAGAAAGAATGCAGGAAGAAAAGATTGATGGGAATCAGAGATTGGACACATTAAGTTTGAAATGCCTATTAGACATTAAAGATGACATAGTCAGCAATTGGATATATCAGTGTAGAGTTCAGAGGTCTTGACAAATGTTTAGAAGCCTTGATAGACAGATGGTATAAACTAAGAATTGAATGTAGATAAAGTAAAGAAGGGGCTAAGCCCTGAGGCATTTAAAGAGGTGAGGGAGATGAGTAGTATCCCACAAAGAAAACTGAAAAAGAGCTGCCTGTAAAGTAGGACAAAAACCAAGGGAAGCCAAGCAAAGAAAGTGTTTCAAGGAGAGAGTGATCATCTGTGTCCAAAGCAGCTAATAAGTATGATGAGGCCATTGATTTGGCCATAAAGTTTGGCAACGAGAAGGTCATTGATGATTATAACAAAAGTTATTTTGGTGGAGAAGTGGCTACAGGAACCCACTTGGAATGGGAGAGAATAAAAGGAAAGGAAGAGGAGCAGAAGTCAATATATCAAGGACTTTTCCTGGAAATGAGAGCAGAGAAATGGGCCAGTATCTGAAAAGGCATGTGGTATCAAGGGAGAATTTTTTTATGAGAAATGTTAAACATAATTTTCACATGTTTATATGCCAATGGCTTGATTCAGAGAGAGGGGAGAAAAAAACTGATGTTGCAAGAAGATGGGGATGGTTTCTCGAGCAGTGCTGTTTAATAATGAGATTCTGAACAAAGTGGAGGAGACGGTCTTTAGCTAACGGTGTCAAGTGTGGAAGGGATGTTGGCAAGAGGAGGTATGAACTAGATGTCTAGTTCATACCTTGGAGAAGTGGTGACTTGATCTGACAGTGCAAGCTGCAAAGTTCAAGAAGAGAGGAATGGTTGAGAAGTGGCAACAGGAGCAAGGAAGTCACCTACCTCCTCCAAGCCCAGCAGCTGTGAAAAAATCACCACCATTCAGAAGGGCTACGGGGAAGAGACAGCCTCACGGGAGAAACTGGTTTCAGAGCAAAAAGGTGAAGAAAACATTCAGAAAAGAGGTTGAAGACACGCGATATTTTGATGATAATTGACTGTGAATATAAGGGACCCAGGGGGAGGGTCTAGGTTTAGGAGGAGAGCAGACGATGTGCAGGACTGCATGAAGGTCCTAGTGATGAGGGATATTCTGGAATTGTTGTTTTTGTTAGGTGTCCCCATGTACAATAGGACCAAATGTTGCCTGGGCCTGCACCATCTTCACAATAATTGGTCAGCTTGAGTCCATTGTTGTAGGCACAATGTATTTTGAGTGCCTTCCAACCGAGAGGGCTCATCTTCCAGCACGGTTATCAGATTACATTCTGTTGTGATCTATAGGGTTTTCATTAGTAGATTGCCAGGACTTTCTTCAAGTCCGTCTTGATATTGAAGCTCAACTAAAAACTGTTCACCATGGGTGACCCTGCTGTTGTTTGAAATACTGGTGACATAGCTTCCAGCATCCTAACAACACACAAGCCACCACAGTACAACAAACTGACAAATGGGTGGTGGATTCTTGGGTTAATGGGCTTCATAAGATGTCTGATGAAAACTGAGATAAGAGACAGAATGAAATTGTTCCTGATGGTTCTTCAGGCTGGTTGCAGTAGTGAGGTTGTTAATGTTGTTGGGAGAAGTATGGACTTGCCAGGGGCACATGTAGCTCTGAGGTCCCCTCTTTACTCCTACAAGTGGCTTCATAAAGCCTGGCCCACCTTTGGGCTTCCTTGTTACATGAACCAATGATTCCCTTTATCCTTATTTCAACATTACAGGTTTCTTCAACATGCAGCAGATGCGAAAGACTTTTACAGTGACACTCATCTACCTACCACCTAGTTTCTATCCTTAACATTTTGCTATAGTTGCTTTATTATCTATCCATATATCCAAGGAGCCCTGGTAGCACAGTGGTTAAGCACTTGGCCGCTAACTGAAAGGTCGGTGGCTTGAACCCACATGAGAAAAGACCTCGCAATCTCCTCCTATAAAGATTACAGCCTAGGAAACCCTATGGGGCAGTTCTACTTTGTCCTATAGGGTCACTATGAGTTGAAATTGACTTGACAACAACAACAATGTCCATATATCCACCCTTTTATTCATCCATCAGTCCATCTTATTTTTGATGCATTTCAAAGTAAATTGCAGACATCTGTGGAGTTAACCCCTAAATACTTTTGCATGCATATGAGTAACTAGAAATCAATTTTTGTTTGTAACTTTTTCTTAAGTTAAATCTTCATACCTTGAAATGCACAAATTTTAGTTGCATATTTGCTGAGTTTAGACAAATGCATAATCTGAATAGCCCAAGCCCCAACAAGATATAGAACACTGCTATCACCTTAAAAGTTCCCTCATGCCCCTTGCCTGTCAGTCCCCACCCCAAGCCTCCAGAGACAATCACTATTCTTATATTTTTCCCCTATAGTTTTGCATCTTCTAGAATATCATGTAAATTGAATCATACAGTATATTCTTTTTGTGTAAGGCTTCTCTCATTCAACATGTATAGTTTTGAGGTTTATCTGTATTGTTGCATGTATTTTATTCCTTTTATTGCTGTGCAATATTTCATTGTATGAACATTTCATAGTTTATTTGTTCTCCTACTGATGGATGCCTCGGATATTCCCAGTTTATGTCTAGTATGAATAAAACTGCTAGGAACATTCCCTTACAAGTTTTTGGGGGGGATATATGTTTTCATTTCTTTTGGGTACAAACCAAAAAACCAAACTCATTGCTGTTGAGTCCATTCCGACTCACAGTGACACTATAGAACAGAGTAGAACTGCCCTATAGGGTTACCAAGGAGCAGCTGGTGGATTTGAACTGCTGACCTTTTGGTTAGCAGCTGAGATACCTAAAAATGAAATTGCTGGGTCATTGGTTGGGTATAGCCTCTTATTTTTGAAAACCAGTGTGTGTTGAGTTTTCAGTTGCTTACAACTAAAGGCACCCCGACTATACATCCACTAGATGAATAACTGAAATGCAAGCCACTCCTAAACGGGACCAGATCTTGAGCGGACACCAAATACCAAGCCCAACATTTATATGTGTTCTTCCAACTGGTAATTATGTTCTCGATAAACACAGAATGTTTTTCTTCCCCCTCCCTTTTTTTTTTAACCAAAATATCCCCAACCATGACCAAACAAGTGTGTCTTCAGAAAATCTCTGCAATTCCAAACTTCCCTACTTTGGAGGAGTAGAGAGGTTGCTTTGAGATAAAAGCCCAATAGCTTGAGTACACTGAAGCATTCAAATTTAATTTAATTTATTTGTGTTGTTTTTTGTTTTTGTTTTTGCTTATTTCCTTCTATGTACTCAGGACTACAGCACCAGGCACGTGGGATTTATCAGTGAACAAAGTAAACAAAAATTACTGTCCTTACAGAGCTTGCATTCTAGTGGAGAGAGACAAACAACAAACAATAACATAAACATTACTAAGGTACAGAGTATTTTTAAGTACAGTCATCCATCACTTAACATCCACAATACATTCTGTGCAGTAGGACGTTACATGGTTTGGAAACGCCATATTATATGCTTTGCAAAGCTGTATGGGATACCTTTTGTTTCACTTCCAATTGATGCTTCTTTGTCTCTTGCTGCTGCTATCACTAGTGCTGGCTTTGCTGCATCTGGGAGCCACGATTGACTTCATGGTAATATTTTTGAAAGAAAATTAAACAGAGATAACACTACAACACTCAAGAGACGTGTGATGCATGAGATTGGTTGCTGCTACCTACAAGTTGAAGCATACGTTGTTATACAGTACACTTTTTATTAATAGGAAAGTTCACATTAACATAATGATGTACAGTACAGTACATACATTACCCAGCAACATAGGTGCTTATTATGACTACCAAGACGTATGTGTTACAGGTTATATATATACTCTACCATAATATGCCTAGCAACACAGTCGCTTTGCATACAAGTGACATGAATTATACATATTGCATGTAGGAAGCTGTTGCATTCACTATGTCTGGTTACGTGCGCTATGACTGGTTCTCTGAATGGGACTTCTGAACTCTGTTATAACCTTATAGGACCACAGACATATATGGGGTCAGACATTGCCCGAACAGATGTTATGCAGCACATGGTTGTACTTTGGAAAAAAATAAGAGCAGAGTAGGGCAATCAGGAGAGTTGGGACAGTTAGGGAGACAGATTGCAGTATTAAATAAGGTAGTCAGGGTAGGCCTGATTGAGCAAATGAGATGTTAGCAAAACCTTGGAGGAATGAAAGAGTGAACCATGTGGATATCTGGGGGCAGAGGACCAGTTAATACAAAGGGAAGCACATGCCTGCCATGCTCAAGAAACAGCAAGGAGAAGTGACCATCTAAGATACATCTATTGGTCCCATCCCATCCGGAGCAAAGGAGAGTAAGAAAACCAAACACACAAGGAAAATATTAGTCCAAAGGGCTAATGGATCACATGAACCACAGCCTCCACCAGCCTGAGCCCAGAAGAAACAGATGGTACCTGGCTACCACCACTGACCTCTCTGACAGGGCTCACAATAGAGGGTGCTGGACAGAATGGGAGGAAAATGTAGAACAAAATTCAAACTCACAAAAAAGACAAGACTTACTGGTCTGACAGAGACTGGAGGAACCCTAAGACTGTGGCCCCTAGACACCTTGCTAACTCAGAACTGAAGCCACTCCAGAAGTCTACCTTTCAGTCAAAGATTAGATAGGCTTGTAAAACAAACAGTAACACACTGAGGAACGTGCTTTTTAGTTCAATCAAGTGTATGAGGCCAAATGGGCAACACCTGCCCAAAAGGACAAAAAAATGAGAAAGCAGGAAGGGACAGGAAAACTGGATGAATGGACACGGGGAAGCCAGGGTGGAAAGGGAAAGGATGGAAAGGAAAGTGCTAACATGTTGCAGGGATTGCAACCAACGTCACAGAACAATTCGTGTATAAATTTTTGAATGAGAAACTGATTTGCACAGTAAACTTACACCTAAAGCACAATAAAATTAAAAAACAAAACAAAAAAACCCAGAAGAGCCAAGGATTCCTCAAAGCCTCCTGGGCACTAAGAAAAGGAAGGAGAAAACATAACATTCAGCTATTAAAATTATAAACAAACAAAAATCCTTCAAGATCAACTTTTTTGCATTAAAATGAGATTTGTTTCACACACATATAATAAAAGAAAGAAACAGCAAGGAGAGGGCAAGGGGAAAGGCATAGGAGATGAGGCCAAATGTGTTGAGCCTTGAAGCCCCTGTAATGACTGGCTTTTACTTGAGTGAAACAGGGGAACATTGCAGAGTTTAGAGCAGAGCAATAACTGCACCTAGTTGTTGGCATGTGCTGGGAATTTTTATCCTGTGAATTCACTTTTAAGTTTCATGTATTATATTTTGCAATTACAACACAGAGGTAGCCTGAGCGTATCAGCGTTTCCAAACCCAAGTATAAAGGCTTGAATCTCTCCTGAAGGAATAATAAAAATGGAAAAGGAAAATGGGGCTGTGAGCCAAGTCAACGATAACAGTCTTAATGACTGCAGCGTGCTCAGAAATTGAGGACTGGACTCACCTGAGGACATTCTTCATGTTCTTGGAAAGGATTTCAAATGGGCTGAAGCGGTGTTGCTCCAGGATCCCTTGGGGTTTGGAATTAGCCAAGACTTGGTTTTTGTGCATCCAGAAACACTAACTGGGACTTCCTAAAGTAAACTTGATGTTGATTAATGGTAAACGGCCTCCCTGTTCTATTTCTTTGAGTATAGGAAACCCCATCTCTAGTTGCTCTGATCTGCTGGCTGGTAGAATTGCCCCCTATCACACTGGAGACCTGGATTGGATGGATCCAATCCAAGAGCCAACCTATGATTCTTACTGCAACAAACCTGTAATGTTTGTGTCCAAATGTAAAATTGCAGTGGTTCCCTCTTGGTCACAGCACTACATTCAAATGATGGAACCAACTCAAAGGATGTCCTGAAGAAAGAAAGAAACCTCCCCAGAAAGTCACTCTCCAGACTTCAACCATATCATCCTCTCAATTCGGGGCTATAAAATCCAACACAATTTTTTTTTTTTTTTCTGCACAGGAGGCGAAACTTGCTATTACAAGCAGATCAAATATAGAATAAAAGTATTATTTTGAAAGGGGGCTGGGGAGGGATTGCCTAACACTTGGAATACATTTTGCGATTGAGTCCCATCGTATATGCAGAAAATTGTATGTGGTCCATTCCCGGAGGCACTGTGACGAAATCCCCTGTGGAGTAAACAAAAAGAGAATAAGCATCAAGACCCAACAGGACTCACTCGACCGGAATCAGAAGAGGACTGGCAAGCTCACAGCAAAATCATAATACTGGTCACAAAATCCTCCCTAAGGCTGCCTGTTTCCAAAAGTGTAGCCAGAGCGAATCAGCTTGTTGAAAGACGAGTATGAGAGACTCAAACAATGACAGTTTTTTTTTTTTTTTGAAGGCATGGCATATTCTAGAGCTCACCCAGAGAGGTACTGTTGATGGTGAGGAAAAAAAAGATCTTCTACAGCGACAGTGAGGAATCAAAAAGTTTGCAAGCCCCAGGGTAATTTAAAATAACAACTCATTACCTTTTTTATTTTTATTTTTTTTTAAGCATTGAATTCAGCTCCTATTTGCTAAAGATTTACAAACCCAGGACAAATTCCAAGTCTCCACTCCTTCCAGCTAGCTCCAGGAAGCTGCTGTACAAATTTTTGGAAAAGGAGCCTAAAGAGCTGGAACCACCTGGTTTCAGGGTTACTCGGGGGCACAGAGTTTGTTTGACCTGGTTCTTTAAGGGCCGTAAAATAATAACTGGCATTTGCTAAGTGGGCCTTATTGCTGGATAAGTTACCTTTTTATTCTTGCTTTGGGTAAGGAATTCTTCGTTTTCTTTCTTACTTCCTGAAATGAGCATTGCCTCCTTACAGATCTGGTCTCCAGACCGATAGAAGCATTGGGGGAAAGAAAAAAAAAAAACCTTCATTCTGCTGGCAAAGCTTTTCCAGGGAACTCCCCAAACCATACTGAGGTATATGAACAAAGGTTCTGGATGCCAGCTGGGTGGGAGGGAGCGGGGAGGAAGGCAAAAAACCCAGGGCCCTGAAAGTCAGAGACTTCCCAAAGATTTACCTCCTTAGCTCAAGTTGGCAGAGGAGTGTCAGGGTCAGGGGAAGTCCTTACTGGTGGAAACATTGGCTTATATCCAAGGAGGGCCCTGCAGTTGTCTTCGGCAGGGAAACAGGGACAGAATCTCTCTTCTTGGGTGGAGTACTTAGTTTTTGGAATCCCCCTAGAACTTAGGAAGAGTTGGAGAATTGAGAATCTTCTAGAAAAAAGAAAAAAAAAACTTTTCAGATTGAAAGTCTATGAACAGAGGCCTGGGTCAAGATGGCAGAGTGGTAAGATGCTTCCTGTGGTCCCTCTTACAACAAAGACCAAAAAAAAAAAAAAACAAGTAAATTGATTATATATGACAAGCTAGGAGCCCTGAACATCAAAGGCAAAGTTGAGGAATCGGACTGAGTGGCGGGGGAAGGAGAGATGGTTCAGAAGCAGCAAGAAGTTACCAGACCTGACCTGGTGGGAACTGACATCCTGCAGGCTGGATCAGCTGGTGTGAGTGGTGAGGCAACCAGTGGCACTCGGACGCACCTACCACAACAGGAGAGAATGAGCAGTGGAGAGTCTGCTCAGCCCTTAAGAACCAGCAAGAATCGTTGCTCAATTGGCAAAAGATAAGTAAGTGCTTCTAACCTACCATGCAGATCTGAAGCACCCCTTTGGGAAGAACCTCTCTCCCATTTACCTCCCGCCTCCCCACCCTGCAAGAGTTTAGGAAGGTGATCAGGCAAAACGCAGAACAAGCCAGGGAATACACAGACAAAGGAATAGAGGAACTTAAGAAGGTTACACAAGAGCATAATTACAAATTTAATAGGCTGCAAGAATCCATAGAGAGACAGCAAACAGAAATCCGAAAGATTAACAATAACATTTCAGAATTAGACAACTCAGTAGACAGTCATAGGAGCAGAATTGAGACAAGAAGTCAGAATTAGTGAAATCAACGCTAAAGCACTTGACACCAAATTATATGAGGAAAAATCAGATAAAAGAATTAAAAAAAAATGAAACCCTAAGAATTATGTGGCACTCTATCAAGAGGAACAACCTACAAATGATTGGAGTACCAGAACAGAGGGAGGTAACAGAGAAAATACAGAGAGAATTGTTGAAGATTTATTGGCAGAAAAGTTCCCTGATATAATAAAAGATGAGAGAATATCTATCCAAGAAGCTCATTGAACCCCACACAAGGTAGATCCCAAAAGAAAGTCACCAAGACATGTTATAATCAAGCTTGCCAAAACCAAAGATAAAGAGAGAATTTTAAGAGTGGCTAGGGACAAACGAAAAGTCATCTACAAAGGAGAGTCAGTAGGACTAAGCTCGGACCACTCAGCAGAAACCTTGCAGGCAAGAAGGTAATGGGATGACATGTATAAAGCCTTGAAGGAAAAAAAAAAAAAAATGCCAGCCAAGAATTATATATCCAGCAAAACCATCTCTCAAATATGGTGGTGAAATTAGGGCATTTCCAGATAAATACAAGTTTAGGGAATTTGTAGAAACCAAACCAAAAGTACGGGAAATACTAAAGGGAGAAAATCAATAACATCAGCTAACAACCCAAGACTAGGACACGGGACAGAACAACCAGATATCAACCCAGACAGGGAAGTCACAAATAAATCAAAGCTAAAATGCTGAAAAGAGGGAAACAGAGACATCAACATGTAAAAGATGACAACATTAAAAAAGAGGGACTAAATAATGTAGTCATAGATCTTTCATATGGAGAAGTCAGGGTGATATAAAGAAATAAAAGGTTGGTTCAAACTTAGAAAAATAGAGGTAAATACTAAGGTAACCACAAAGGAAGCTAACAACTCTACACATCAAAATAAAAAACAAGAAAAACATAAAAGAGTCCAAAATCAACAACAATGAAAAGAAAATACATAAAGAAAGTCTGTGAACAAAAGTTGTTGGCTTTGATTTGAGGTCTGTGCTCAGACACATACACCTCACAAACTGGCAAGATCAACCCAGCCATACAGTACACAAACACAAACACCCAAGAGAAAAGGAAGATTCCAGATGGAACCTGAGTACACCTCCACACACAGCTGCGACCTCTACCCCGATGGAAAGATGAACAGATCAGACGGGGCTTCAGGTGATTTTCTGGTCATGATGACGGGGTTGCACAGTACTGTCAATGCAATTTTAATAAATCTCACTTGTAACAAAGGGGCAACGTTGAACTCAAGCAGAGTAAAATCAGATAGGGGCACAGCTTCTGGCCTGGTTCTTTACATATTCTGTACATCTTTTATACATATTTTTTCTTTATGTATTTTTTTTGTTGGATTTTTAGCACTTGACCCAAATATAGGAGCTCATGTAGCCTAGTCAGTCTGCTTTCTCTAGAGGTAAATGACAACCTGTTCATTTTTTGAAAAAACACTTTGAAATTAAGCAGAGGAAAGAGAGAGGTGATCCTGAACACTTCCTAATGACAACGAGCATATCCTGTCAACGTGATTCACAGGATTTCAAAAGTCATCGAATCCACCCTTCTCATTTTACACATGAGGAAATGGAGGCTCAAAGATGGGGAACTAACTTGTTCGGGGTCACACATGTTTATGAGTGTAAGCATAATGCTCAAAATTATTCCCAACTACTGATTAGCTTATTGTCATTATTTGATTTCCTGCTGGTTTTTTCCATGAGAGTTGATTGGCACGTTAAATTTATATTTAAGAAAAAGCCTTGCCTGTTACGGCCAAAAGGAAGGGAAAGTCTATTGAATCGCGCATTTCTTATCTGTTGTGACCTGAAAAGTCTGTTGCACTAAGCCCTGGTAAACATTGCTACTGCCGGGTCACCAGATAGCCCTGGGGTTCACAGTTGTAAGACTCAGAACAATAACCTCACTTCCCCTTCCCTCTCTTTGCTCAGAATATAAAACATTCAAACAAGCTATCCCACTGTCTTACTAAGACATTTCTACCTACAAGAATTCCTTGCTTTTGTAGAAATTAAATATTTAAATTAAAGTCAGTTCCCACAATGTACAATGGTTGTGTTCCAAAGCTGTGGAAAAAGCGGGTCTTTGGTTACCCGAGTATTTGGTTCTCACTTTCCTTATGGTTGGATTGTTGGGAAATTCAGAGGTTCTCTATTTTTTTTTTTTTTTAGTATGTATGTCATGAAAACCCTGGTGGCATAGCGGTTAAGAGCTATAGCTGCTAACCAAAAGGTTGGCAGTTCAAATCCACCAGGTACTCCTTGGAAACCCTATGGGACAGTTCTACTCTGTCCTGTAAAGTTGCTATGAGTCGGAATGGACTCGATGGTGAAATTTTTTTGTTTTTTTTTTAATAGCATGAAAACACTATTCACATGTAAAGTTTACTGTTATTAAGCAGGTTTGCCAGTATTGTTTGTAGCCAGATAAATCTTCCCTCACATTGTCTAATTAGTGTTTTTAACACTTTTTCTTTTGGAAAAAATCTCTTCAACTTCCTACTCCATTCACCAAACAGTTTCTACACGATAGAATCTCTATCATTTGGGACTCCTTATTTTAAATTCCATTCTTTAACTATACCTGCACTGAAGAAAATAGTTGATCTAACTCAAAGTTTCTCAATTTTGGCAGTACTGGCTTTTGGGACTGGATAATTCTTTGTTGGAGAAAGCTGTCTTGTGCATTGTAGGATGTTTAGCACCATCCTTCACCCCTACTCACCAACTGCCAGGAGCACCCCCCCCATCCTTAGTTGTGACAACCAGAAAATGTCTCCAGATATTGCCAACTTTCCCCTGTCAGGCAAAATCACTTCTGATCGAGAACTACTGATCTAACTTATTTTAGAAAGAATCCCAGTAGAATGTAAGCTCCATAAAAACAGGAACTGAGTCTGTTTTGTTCATTACTGTGTTTTGCACATAATAGGTGTTTTTTTTTTTAATTATTTGTTGATTGAATGAAAGACGCAAAGAAAAAGCCTTGGACTTAGAATATTCAGATGTGAATAGCTATATCATTTGACTAAATCACTTTATCTCTTTGAAACTTAGCTTTGTGTTGTTGCTCTTGTTAGGTTCTGTCAAGTCAGTTCTGACTCACAGCGACCCTGTGTAGAAAAGAACAAAACACTGCCTGGTCGTGTGCCATCCTCACAGTTGTTGTTATGCTTGAGCCCATTGTTGCACCCACTGTGTCAATCCATCTCATTGAGGGTCTTCTTTTTTGCTGACCCTCTACTTTACCAAGCATGATGTCCTTCTCCAGGGACTTAACCCTCCTGATAACATGTCCAAAGTACGTGAGACAAAGTCTTACAATCCTCACTTCTAAAGGGCACTCTGGCTGTACTTCTTCTGAAACAGATGTGTTCGTTCTTCTGGTGGTCCACGGTATGTGTATTCAGTATTCTTCACCAATGCCATAATTCAAAGTTATCAATTCTTTTTTGTTCTTATTCATTGTCCAGCTTTTGCATGTGTGTGAGGCAATGAAAATACCATAGCTTGGATCAGGCACATTTTAGTGTGCAAAGTGACATCTTCACTTTTTAACACTTTAAAGAGGTCTTTTGCAGCAGATTTGCCCAGTGCAATATGTTGTTTGATTTCTTGATTGCTGCTCCAATGGTGTTGACTGTGGATCCAGGTAAAATGAAATCCTTGACAACTGCAATCTTTTCTCCGTTTATCATGATGTTGCTTATTAGTCCAGTTGTGAGGATTTTTGTTTTCTTTATGTTGAGGTGTAATCCATACTGAAGGCTGTGGTCTTTGATTTTCATCACTAAATGCTTTGACTCCTCTTCACTTTTAGCAAGCAAGGTTGTGTTATCTGCATAGTGCCGGTTGTTAATGAGTCTTCCTCCAATTCTGATGCCATATTCTTCTTCATATAGTTCAGCTTCTTGGAGCATTTGCCCAGCATACAGATTGAATAAGTATGGTGAAAGGATACAGCCCTGATGTACACCTTTCCTGATTTTAAACCAAGCTATATCATCTTGTTCTGTTCGAAGGACTGCCTCTAGATCTATGCGGTTTCTGCATGAGCACAATTAAGCGTTCTGGAATTCCCATTCTTTACATTGTTATGCATAATTTGTTAAGATCCACATGGTCGAATGCTTTTGCATTGTCGATAAAACACAGGTAAACATCTTTCTGGTTTTCTCTGCTTTCAGCCAAGACCCATCTGACATCGGCCATGATATCTCTCATTCCACATAGTCTTCTGAATCCAGCGTGAATTTTTGGCAGTTCCCTGTCAACGTACTGCTGCAACCGCTTTCGAATTATCTTAGCAAAATTTTACTTGCGTGTGATATTAATGATATTGTTTGAAAGTTTCCACATTTTGATGGATCACCTTTCTTTGGAATGGGCACAAATATGGATCTCTTCCTGTTGGTTGGCCAGGTAGCTGTCTTCCAAATTTCTTGGCATAGATGAGTAAGCGCTTCCAGTGCTGCATCCACTTGTCGAAACATCTCAATTGGCAGTTCATCAATTCCTGGAGCCTTGTTTGTCACCAATGGCTTCAATGTAGCTTGGACCTCTTCCTTCAATACCATCAGTTCTTGATCATGTGCTGCCTCCTGAAATGGTTGAACGTCAATCAAGTCTTTTTGGTACAGTGACTCTGTGTATTCCTTCCATCTTCTTTTGATGCTTCCTGCATCATTTAATATTTTCCTCATAGAATCCTTCAATATTGCAACTTGAGGCTTGAATTTTTTCTTTAGTTCTTTCAGCTTGAGAAATGCTGAGTATATTCTTCCCTTCAGGTTTTCTAACTTTAGGACTTGGCACATTTCATTATAATACTTAACATTGTCTTCTAGGTGCACTCTTTGAAATCTTCTGTTCAGCTCTTTTACTTCATCATTTCTTCCATTCACTTTAGCTACTGTACATTCAGGAGCAAATTTCGGAGTCTCCTCTGACATCCATTTTGGTCGTTAGGAGGTGAAATTCCCATCCTCAAGGATAATGACTGTGAGGATTTTAGTGCATACACCTGTAGGGTTGTTTCTATGCTTGTATTGCTATAAATATGAAAAGCATGAATCGCCACCCAATCACCAGCTAGCAGTTATAGCCTCCAGGATAAGATTACCAAGAGTTGTGATGAAGGCAGGGTTTTGCAGTGGTGTCTGCAAACCAATCCTAGACAGCAGCACTGTCATGCATGTGTGTCTTTGAAACTTGCTCTTTAACTTTCAGCTCAAAACTTCTCCACAGCTTCCTCTACTCTTGTACCCAAAACCTGTCACACTAATTATTATTCAGGTGTTCCAGATGCAACATAAAACTCCTACACAAGCTCATTGCTTCCCAAGTCGAACCTCTAATACCCCGTAATCTTTTTTTTTTTATTCTCCTTGTGTGCTACTTCTCCTTCTCCTGGGTTTTATCTTTAGCCAGATTCAGCGATGCATGTGTTTCTGCCATAGTGAGTAATAATTTGTGTAGCAAGAATAGACCTCTTGTGTGAGGTCTTGTGTAGCAAGAATAGACCTCTTGCATGATCAGCAGAAACAGCCAGTCCCATGTGTGAATAACATCTGTCAAAAAGAAAGAAACAGAAAAGACGACCGGTAATGGCATTTTATCTTTCTTTACCTAGTTGAGTAATTACAAGCTTTGGTCATTCATCGAACACGGTCACTATTTTAGCCATGTTTTTTGTACCACTCATACTACTATTTACGTAAGATTTTTTAAATCAATTCACTGTTTTTAACTTAAATAAAGTTGCCTTAAAACTTTATATCATTGGCATAAATGGAAAGCCAGTATCACTGGACCAAAGTGGGAGGTAATTATGAAATAAATACATAACTATTTAAGGGTATTCATATAAGATCTTTCCCCTAGTTTGGGAAATATTGCTTCATTGTCTAACTAGAGCTTCCACAGTGTTGGATTATTCACTTAATCTCTGGATTCTGGAGGGATCCACAACAAACACAGGATTTTAAAAGGTTGTCAAAAATAGAGGCTTTGCAAGCTTCCCTGAACTAAGTGTGATGGAGTAGAGAAATTAACCAAAGCACCAACGACACTACATATGCTATACATTTATATTGCCCATGCAAGCAGCAGTCGAGAAATCAAACAACAGATTGCTTTGGAAAAATCTGCTGCAAAAGACCTCTTTAAAGTTTAAAAAAGCAAAGATGTCACTTTATGCCTAATGTGCAGCTGACCCAAACCATGGTCTTTTCATTTGCCTTCTATGCATGCAAAGTTGGATAATGAAAAAAGAAGACAGAAAAGGAATTGATGCATTCATATTGTGGTTTTGGTGAAAGATATTCAATATACCGTGAACTGCCAGAAGAATGAACAAATCATTCTTAGAAGAAAAACAGCCTGAATGCTCCTTAGAAGGAAGGATGGAGAAACTTCAGCTTGCTTACTTTCAACATCATCAGGAAAGACCAATCACAAGAAGAGGACATCATGTTTAGTATAGTAGAGGGCCACTGAAAACAGGGGAAACCTTCAATGAGATGGATTGATACAATAGCCACAACAAGTCATAGTCTCCAGGATAAGACTGCTCAAGAGTTGACATGAAGGAAGGATTTTGTGGTGGTGTCTACAAACCAGTCCTGGACAGCAGCACCGTCATGCCTGCGCGTCATTGGAGCCTGCTCAAACACACCAAGAAGATGGTACAGGACCAGGCAACATTTCATTCTGTTGTACATAGGGTCACTATGAGTCAGAGTTGACTCGATGGCAGCTAGCTAACAACAACAATCCATCTAGAATCATAGAATCTTAAAACTAGGAGCAGAACTTAATCCAGCCTTAACCATGGAAACAGAGGGCCTATGGAGAGAAAGTGATTTGCTCCCCTCATAGGCAGATTGCAGTAGAACAAAGTCAGCTCTCCTGACCTTCATTCCACTGCATTATTCTTTTCTCCATATTGCTCTCTGCAAGGAACCCAGACCCATTTATTCAAATGTTAGAGAAATGTTATTCATAAGATGCTCCCCGCAATGCATATTCACAGATTAGCAAATATAGTTTCTTTCTAGAAAGGGGTTTATTATTATGGTACCTATCTTCTATCTTAATTATACTCATGAGGAACCTGTACGTAGATCAAGAGGCAGTAGTTCGAACAGAAAAAGGGGGTAATGTGTGGTTTAAAGTCAGAAAAGGTATGAGTCAGGGTTGTATCCTTTCACCATATCTATTCCACCTGTATGCTAAGCAAATAATCTGAGAAGCTGGACTATATGAAGAAGAACACAACCTCAGGGTTGGAGGAAGACTCATTAACAACCTGCAATATGCAGATGACACATTCTTGCTTGCTGAAAGTGAAGAGGACTTGAAGCAATTACTGATGAAGATCAAAGACCACAGCCATCAGTATGAATTATACCCCAACATAAGGAAAACAAAACTCCTCACAATGGAACCAATAAGCAACATCATGATAAACAGAGAAAATACTGAAGTTGTTAAGGATTTCATTTTACTTGGATCCACAATCAACAGCCATGGAAGCAGCAGTCAAGAAATCAGAAGATGCATTACATTGGGCAAATTTGCTGCAAAAGACTTCTTTGAATTGTTGAAAAGCAAAGATGTCACCTTGAGGACTAAGGTGGGCCTGACCCAAGCCTTAGTGTTTTCAATCACATCGTATGCATGCGAAAGCTGGACAATAAATAAGGGAGATCGAAGAAGAATTGATGCCTTTGAATTGTGGTGTTGGCAAAGAATATTGAATATACCACGGACTGCCAAAAGAATGAACAAATTTGTCTCGGAAGAAGTACAACCAGGAATGTGCCTTAGAAGCAAGGATGTGTTATTAGGAGGGATCAATCCCTGGAGAAGGACATCATGCTTGGTAGAGTAGAGTCAGCAAAAGAGAAGAAGACCTTTAATGAGATGGATTGACATAGTGGTTGCAACAATGTGTTCAAGAATAACGATTGTGAGGATGGCACAGGACCGGGCAGTGTTTTGTTCTGTTGTACAAAGGGTCGCTGTGAGTCGGAACGACTCGACAGCACTTAACAACAACAACATCTTCTAAAAATAGGAACGTTGTGGCTCTAGCTCCTTTCCACAGGTTATGTTAGTAATCAGTTAAAAGGATCCAGAATGTGATCCAAAATAGCCAGCAAATAATCAGTTCTTACCCAGTATACTTCATTCTCTTCCTTAGGCCATACATTTGTTATGGTGGATCTTAGAGTTTTTAAAGGCTTTGAACAGTGGTGGACACTGTGTATGTTTGGGGGTTAAATAAAAAAAAACAAAACCAAACCCACTGCCATCGAGTCTGTTCCGACTCATAGCGACCCTACAGGACAGAGTAGAACTGCCCCATAGAGTTTCCAAGGAGCACCTGGCGGATTCAAACTGCCGACCTTTTGGTTAGCAGCTGTAGCACTTAACTGCTACACCACCAGGGTTTCCAAGGGGGGTTAAATGTACCAGGATATATAAGGATGCTAAGATGAAAAGGTATCTAACTGTGTGCTTCACTGATCATCTTAACTTTGAGTTGCCTTTCTCAGGTTCACGCATGGTGAAACCATTTAGTGAAGGGCTGGCCAGCACTTGAATTCGTCTGGCTGCTCCTCCTGCAGGTCTTTCTTGTAGGCAGGTAAAGCTACCTTGGTCTCCCTTACTGACTGCCTGCTCCGTAAGGACAGTCTTAATTAGGAGAGAGAGGGGATCAGTCTGCAAGTAGAAGTGGTGTAGGCCAGGATTGATGATGAGGTTGGGATTTTAGGGAAAAGGATATAACCCTAAGAAATGAATGGGAATCTAGAATATACAGAGAGAGAGACGTGCAGCCTGGAATCCAGGCAAGTAGGGTCATCCTCAGCTGGAGTCTGAAGGAACCAGAAGGCATAGGCAAGTAGCAGGTTCCAGATATGTAGCTAAATGCTTGCACAGGAGTTTTGAGAAGGGAGAATAGAACAATCAGGCCTTCCCTAGTGCATTCAAGTACCATCTTCGCAGTTCTTGCCAATCTACATAATAATATAGTGTAGTATATAGTGTGAGGAGCCCTGGTGGCACAGTGGTTAAGCACTCAGCTGCTAACCAAATGGTTGGCAGCTTGAACCCACCAGCAACTCCACGGGAGAAAAGACCTAACAATCTGCTTCCATAATGATTACAGCCTAGGAAACCCTATGGGACAGTTCTGCTGTGTCCTATAAGGTCACTATGAGTCAGAATCAACTCAACATCATACAATAACAGTAATACAGAAATACTATGCATTTGAACAAACAAATCTGTCTTGGTAGAAGTGTAGCCAGAATGCTCCTTAAAAACCAGAAAACCTAACCCACTGCTGTTGAGTTGATTCCAACTCATAGCAACCCTATACGACAGAGGAGAACTGCCCCATAGGGTTTCCAAGGAGCACCTGGTGGATTCGAACTGCCGATCTTTTGGTTAACAGCTGTAGCACTTAACCACTACACCATCAGGGTTTCCGAATGCTCCTTAGAAGCACCAAATTGGCAAAGAATATTGAATATACCATGGACTGCCAAAAGAACAAACAAATTTGTCTTGGAAGAAGTACAAACAGAATGCGCCTTAGAAGCAAGGATGGCGAGACTACGTCTTACATACTTTGGACATGTTATCAGGAGGGATCGGTCCCTGAAGAAGGACATCATGCTTGGTAAAGTACAATGAGATGGATTGACACAGTGGCTGCAACAATGGGCTCAAGCATAACAACGACTGTAAGGATGGCGCAGGACAGGGCAGTGTTTTGTTCGGTTGTGCATAGGGTCACTATGAGTCGGAATCAACTCGACGGCACGTAACACCACCACCACCACCGTTATTTAATTCATATTTTTCTTTAAATCACTTTTTAATCTGCATAAATTTAGCTACATCCTAAGCAAAATATTTCAAACATTGCTTCTGTGTACTAGTTATGTATTTTTTTCTAATGCATATTAGGATAAATACATATCCATTAATAGAAAAAAATTCATCCATGAGCCAACTAAAATAATTTTCCCATTACCAATAGTAACATATGAACAACATTTCGAGAACTGGAGCCAGGAGATGGAGGCAGGCAGGTTGGTATTCCAGAGGTGAGGTGCACTGAAAAGACAGGTGGGTTTTGTTCCAAGTCATGGCTCTGTCATTTCCTCTCTGTGTGAATGCTCCTCTCTGTGTACCAGTTACTATCAAGTCAATTCTGACTCATGGTGACCCCAGGTGTGTCAGAGTAGACCTGTGCTGCACAGGGTTCCAATGGCTGATTTTTTGGAAGTAGATCACCAGCCTTTTCTTCCGAGTCACCTCCAGATGGATTCCAACTTCCAACCTTTCACTCAGCAGCCAAGCTTGTTAACCATTTGTACCTCCCTGGAACTCCATGTGAGTGTGCACAGGTCAACCTCTATTTCCTTACTGATATATAAGAATGATAGTGCCGCCTGTCTTATAGGATTATGATGAGGTTAAAATTAGGTGGTTTATGAAGAACTGTTTTGTGAATTCTTGTTAATCATTTATTTATTAAAATGGTCATGTTGCGCAGGTAGAAGTCAGTGTATCGGTAATCAGGCAGTGAGGACCCAGACCAAGCTAAGAGGCCAAGAGACAAAGTGATAAAGCCTTAGGCAACAGGAACAAGTGGTAGACATGGAACACTCTAGTCCTGAATAACAGTCAACATTTGTTGAGCATTTACTGTGTGCTAGAAATTGTTCTAAATGTTTTACGTGGGTTATCTCATTTATACCTCATCAAAACTATCTTGGTTAGGTACTAATACCATGTGCATTTTATAGACCTGGATCTGAGGCAGAGATCCGGGAAGTGGCAGGGAGAAAATTTAAACCCTTTTAACTCCTAGACAATACTGTCTCCATGGCACAGAAACTAAAATCAAGGCCATGGATTCTGAGCCTGCAGTTCAATAGTGTAACAAAGAGACTGGGCAATAGGGTCAAAACTCACATCCAGAGAGGATTGTCATTCTGGGTCAGGGCACAGAGAGACAGCTTCGAGGGTGACCTTGGCCCTGACCACCCATCCTCTACTGTGCTCATGGCTGAGGCCAGACTGGGAGTGAACCCACAGGAGAGTAGGTGGTGATGCCTGAGGGAGGGATGAGGACTCCAGAATCAATTACATAAAACCTGAGAAATCTGGAACCTGCATAAGGGAGAAACCTGTCAGAGAAGGAAAAGTAAAATATTTTCCACTACAAGTGATAGAAAAGTGGTTTAAGACTGCACCCTGTCAAAGGCAGAAAACTTTGTGAGACCCGGAAAAACAAGGCAGTCCCACTGAATTCCAGCTCTCACAGGTTTCACTGCAGCTCCTGGCACAGGGCAAAGTAGGAAACGGAAATGAGGGAAGTAGGGCCCTTAGGAGGCTGTGCCCACCTAAATGTGCAGTTGCTCCTCAGTGCCCACCTATTTTAGCCCTGCAGAAATGCAGTGTTAGCACACAACTCAAGTTTTTAAGAACAGTTACAGAGTTGGAATTTAATACGAAATCTCCATTTTTTTTTTTAAGTTGGCAAATAATTTTTTTTAATTTTCAGTTATGTTATGGAGCCCAAACAACACATTCACGGCTCTGCCCTCTACCTGTAATCTATCTAGCAGGCTGATCAAGAGCACAGGTGTTAGAGGCAAGCAGCCCTGATGTTCGAGTTATCTACTGCTGTGTAACAAACTACCTCAGAACTCAGTGGCTTGAAACACGAACCAATTATTTTCGAGTAATTCTGTGGGAGAGGAAGTGCTTGACAGGACCATCTACTACATCACATGGTGTCAGCCAAGGTCATTCATTCAGCTGCATTCAGCTAGAAGCTGTGTTGGGCTGGAAGGTCCAAGAAGGCTTCATTCACGTTTCTGGCACCTATGTGCTCCTCCACATGGACTCTCTCTCTCTCCACACAGCCTGGGCTTCCTCACAGTATGGAAGGTTCAGGTTAATCGTACTTCATACATGGCACCTGGCTGCTAAGAGAGGAAGGGAACAGTCCAAGAGAAGAAAAAGTAGAGGTTGTAGATCCCTTTAAGACCTGCCTCATTATGTTGGTTAAAACCAGTCATAGAGCCAGCCAAGTTTCAAGGTCAGAGGAAATCAACCTATCAAGGGGAGGAATGGCAAAGAATCTGTAGTCATCTTTAATCTACCACCCTTGTGTTCAAATCCCAGCTCCCCACTTGCTAGCTATTTCATCTTATTGTTTAACCTCAGTTCCCTCATTAGCAAAATTCAAGTCACAACATTTACCCCATTAGATCATTGTGAGGATTAAATAAGATAATGGAAATAAAGTGATTAGCATAACGCCAAGGAAACAGTAAATATTCAACAGATTGTAGCTATTTCCTTCCCTATCAACCAAGAGCTGACTTTGCTCCAATAATAGTATGCTCAGTAGCCTTGACCTTGAGAACAACTACCCTGGGATGGAACGTTCAAGCATACTAGAAACATTATCTACCAAAATGTTAAGCAAAAGGGAAGTGCCCTTAGATATCAGTCTTCCAGCCATCCCAAACTAAACCTGTGTCCAAGCCAAAACAGAGGCTATGAATTGAAAGGTTTATCTTCAAAAGCTAACCTTTAAACATTCCAAAGGCCTATGTTAGAAAACAGAACCCTGGCGCTAGGCCATTGCTGTTTTGAGTCTGATGACTTCAAATGATAATTTCATTGATTTGGTATGCTTATTCTAGTTCCTAAACCTGCTTTGTGTCTTAAACAGTGTACACCAAAGATATTCTCTCTGGTTCCATTCAAAGCCCCATAATTTAGTTAAATTTGGCTATTTATTAATAGAAAAAACCTGAGGATTTTTGCTTGTTCAAGGAATGTACGTGCACTAGGACAGTACTTCTCAACCAGAGGCGATTTTGCCCATAAGGGGCCATTTGGAAATGTCTAGAGACATTTTTCGTTGTCACAACTCAGGGGGAGGGAGTGGTGCTACCGGCATCTAGTGGGCAGAGGCCAGGAATGCTGTCAAACAAACTACAATACACAGCACAGCCTCCTACCACAAAGAATTCACTGGCCCAGCCAGCAGCCATCTAAGAAGCAACTATTAGCCTCTTCCCTCCTGGAACAAAGAAAACTGAAGACTCAATGAGGCAAATAGTCCAAAGGACTAATGACCCACACGAGCCACACCCTCATTCAACCTGAGCCCAGAAGAACTAGATGGTGCCCAGCTACCACTAGCAACTATTCTGACTGGGGTCACAACAAAGGGCTCTGGGCAGAATGGGTAAAAATGTAGAACAAATTCAAATTAAAAAAAAAAGATCAGACTGACTGGTCTGAGAGACTGGAGGACCTTTTGAGACTATTGTCCTAAGACAACCTTCTAACTCCTGGAGGCCAGCTTTCATCCAAATAATAAACTGGGCTATAAAATAAACAATAACATCCGTGAAGAATGTACTCCTTAGAACAATCAGTTATATGAGACCAAAAGGGCAACGTTCGCCCAAAATCAAAGATGGGAAGGCAGGGAGGGACAGGGAAACCGGACTAATGGAATTGGGCAACCCAGGGAGGAAATGGAGAGAGTGCTGACACATTGCGGGGATCGCAACCAAGGTGACGAAACAATTTGTGTAAGAATCATTGATTGGAAAATTAATTTGCTATGTCACCCTTCACCTAAAGTACACTAAAATGTTAAAAAATAAATAAATAAATTAACTGGTCCAAAATGTCAGTAGTGTTGAGATTGGAAACCCTGCACTGGGCTATCACTGCAATGCAGTATGCTTTAGGAATTAATGTAAGCTTCAGATGGAAAAAAAAAAATTTTTTTTTTTTTTCAGATGGAGACCGGCTGACTTGCAACCTTCCCTAGCGATTTAGTGAGAAGGGCCAAATGGACTTTATTATTTTGCCTATTAGGTAAAATCTGTTGTATGGACTCAGAAGCATGTGGCCAGGGGTTGGGAAATGCATTCTGGGAAGCAGTTGCTGCCCCCCAAGAGCGTTCTCCAAAAGTGCTGGCTTTTCAACACTTTTAAGATGACTTTTAAGATTATGATGAAAAGATGGAAAAAAGAGGTAGCAGTGCAAAAACAAGTCTAGGCAGCACATGGAGAAGGTAACGAAAGGCGGCATCCCTTATATACATGTTAGTTTGCTCAAGTCCATCGTTGCAGCCATTGTGTGTTTTGAGTGACTTCTAACCTGGGGGCTCATCTTCCAGCACTACACTGGCCCATATTTTGTTACAATCCATAGGGTTTTCATTGGCTAATTTTTGGAAGTAGATTTCCAGGCCTTTCTTCCTAGTCCACCTTAGGCTGGAAGCTCTGTGGAAACTTGATCACCATAGGCGTTCTACTGGTATTTGAAATAACAGTGGCATAGCTGCCAGCATCATAGCAACACACAAGCCACCGCAGTAGAACCAAATGACAGACAAGTGGTGGTCGATAGATGCTTATTACCTCCCAGCACAGCCTCTGTATGCTCAGGCGTTCCCTCCCTGATGGTGGAACCTGAGTGTACTTCTGTAGGCACCCAAAGAAAAGTGCCAGAATGTCGGTTCCTCATTTATCGCTATATCCTCCAGCACCTGCAAGTGCCTGCTGGGAAACTGGGTGTTTACTGGTGAAGGAATGAATGAAAAAACAAAGGAACAAATGAAGCAGTCATTCAACCTAACAAGCAAGCAAGCAATGTATTAATTTTTGGTACAAAAAACCAGCAATTTGGTTTTTTGAAGGTGCCTAGGCTGGGCTGGGTTTAAAGCAAACAAATAGAGTGAGTTTTGAAATTTCAAAAAAGACCAGGTCTGTTTTCTTTTAAATATCTTCAAAATGAAAATCTGAAGAAAAAAAAAAAAGCCACTTTCAAAAGTGAGGGAAGGAATGAGGGAATGCCATGCAGTTGAAAGAATAAATATACTACCAATACATGCAGTGCGGGTGGATTTCACAGGTCGCCTGGTGACCAAAAGACGCCAGATGCAGAAGAGAACATACTGCGTGGATCCACCTGCGTATATAGCAGAGTTTCTGAAACTTTGCACCATTGACATTTGGGCCCATAAGATCCTTTGTGTGGGGAGCTGTCCTGTGCACTGTAGCGTGCTTAGCTGTATCCCTGGCTTCTACCCACTAGATGTGGGTGAGTAACACACTCCCTTCAGTTGTGACAACCAAAACTGTCTCCAGACATTGCCAAATGTCCCTTGCCAAATGTTCCCATGGAGGGGGGTGGGGGGGCGTGTGTGTGTGTGTGTGTGTGCAAATCTCACCGCCCTCCCCGTGGAAACCCCTGATACTAAATAATCTGTGGTGTTAAAGAGGTGGGGGGGCTGGGGGAGGGATTTCCAGGGTGTTAGTAATTTTGTTGTTGTTGTTGACTACTTTTGTGTTTTCATTTTGTTAAATTCATCTAGCCGAACACTTGTGTTTTATGTGCTTTTCTGTATATGTGAAGTTTACTTGGAAAAAAATGAATAGGGCTATACGAATAGAGGAAAGAAATTTCAACAGCTGATAGGTGAAAGGGTTTGGGCTGGTGGGAGAATTTGTAGAATATTCCAACATTTTCCAACAATATAGATTTTTTTTATCAAATATTATTTTATTTATTTATTTTTGCTATTTCTGAAGTTTAGGTAAAGTTTTATAAATTGTATTTTGGACAAGAAATTTCTCAGCTCATCTTTAGAGGCAGAAAGCTCATGGAAAAATAAAAGCGTGTGACCTGTGGAGTTCTGAGGCCCGCTTGTCCTCTGACCAGCCCCTAACCTTGGCACATAGCATCAGAGGTGGAGTTTCACACTCCTTTACAGATTACATTGTTGAGATTATCTTAAAAAGGGTTCCATTTGTCTAATTTTCCTTCCTTGCTATGGTAACTGTCAGGTTTTTGGGTGGCCATTGTTCCACTCTGTTCTCACAGTGAGTCATTGCTGTGACTGAAATAAAATCCCTTGAAATGTCTGTCGAGATACACTGGGACTCTTAAGCTTGTCAGGGCCCAAATATCCTATTGAAATGACCTCTGAGGGCCTCGTCGAATGCTTCTTTTGTACAGGAATTTTGCCTTATCTAAAATAAATGGCCAGTGGCTGGGGCTTAGAAACATTTTTGCTCTTTAGGGATTATCTTTGCAACATGGTGATTTTAATTTAACCTATCTGGCATTTAAGTCATCCTATTTTAACATCTCTGGTAAGGAAAAAAACAAAGACCAGAGAGACTTGGTGCTTGAATGATGTGGAATGTGGTCAGGACTTTATTTTTCTGGAGTTCCTTCAAGGGAACTTCTCTTAACTCTTCCACGTTTTTTTTCCAGTTCATTTGCAGACTGGGTTCTATAACTTGGAACTTGACCCAGGATTTCACTGAACTCAAGGACTTAACCAGCTGCCATCCAGTTAACGCCAACTCATGGTGACCCCAAGTATGTCAGAGTAGAACTGTGCTCCACAGGGCTTTTTTTTTTTTTTAACTTTATTTATTTTGCTGTCTCCATGGGATTTTCAATGGCTGATTTTTCAGAAGTAGATTACCAGACTTTTCTTCTGAGGCACTTCTGGGTGACTTACACCTCTAACCTTTTGGTTGAATCTGAGAGCATTAACCATTTGCAGCCAGGAACTCCAGATTGCTCCTGGTCGAGATACATTCTGTTGTCGTCATCGTTGTTGTTAGTTGCCATTGCGTGGATTTCAACTCATGGTGACCCCTTGTGTGCAGAGTAGAACTGTGCTCTACAGGGTTTTCAAGGCTGTAACCTTTCAGAAGCAGGTTGACAGGCCTATCTTCTGAGGCCCCTCTAGGTGGGTTTGAATCACCTAACTTTCAGCTAGTAGTCAAGTGTTCAACCGTTTGCGCCACCCAGGTATTCCTAGACCAAGAATTTTTTCTAGAACTACTAGATCCATTCTTTACCTTAAATCTCTTTACAAGTAAAATGTATTGATTTCCCATGAGCCAGCTCAAGGACCTACACAGATACAAATACAGAAACCAAATCTCCTTTGAAGATTAAAATTTCTAACAAGACTGTGAAAAGCCACAGTATGAGCTATTCTTGAAGGGGCAGAAACGAGACCTATGTTCTGCTGACCCATTATAGCCAATTTCCCAGATTCTTAAGAGTGTTTCTGGAAACGGATTTTCAAATGATCACAGTGTCCTTGCTCTGGGTTTCCAGGAGGTGGCACAAAATTCATTGATCTTTTATTCTCTTGAAGCACAAAGTTGCCTCCTGTCTTAGTCATCTAGTGCTGCCATAACAGAAATACCACAAGTGCATGGCTTTAACAAAGAGAAATTTATTTTCTCACAGTCTAGTAGGTTACAAGTCCAAATTCAGGGCATCAGCTCCCGGGGAAGGCTTTCTCTCTCTGTTAGCTCTGGAGGAAAGTCCTTGTCTTGAACATTCCCCTGGTCGAGGAGCTTCTCAGGCACAGGGACCCAGCGTCCAAAGGACGCGCTCTGCTCCTGGTGCTGCTTTCTTAAGAGATAAAAGGTGGTGCAGGCCACACCCTGGGGAAACTCCCTTTACCTTGGATCAGGGAGGTGACCTGAGTGAGGGTGGTGTTACAATCCCACCCTAATCCTCTCAACATAAAATTACAATCACAGAAGGGAGGACAACCACACAATACTGGGAATCATGGCCTAACCAAGTTGACACGTATTTTTGGGGGAACACAATTCAATCCATGACACCTCCCTTCTTTAAAGACATATGAATGAGATCCAAGTTTGTGGAACTAGTGAGAAGAAGCTAGAAAGAATCGGGTCCCTAGAGTTTCCTGTTTCAAAGAGAAAATGTGAAATTTCCTGACAAAATTGTGGCCTATTATCATTGGTGATGGGAAATGTGAAATAGCAGTTATTTTATTTGTTAGCATGGTTTGGCAAACTGCTGCCCCTGGGCCAAATCCAGCCATGCTCATTCGTTTACATATCATCTGTGGCTGCTTTCACTCCATAAAGGTAGAGCTGAGTAGCTGTGATAGAGACTGCACGGTCACAAAGCCAAAAAAAAATTTACTGGCCCTTAACAAAAAATTTTGCCAACCCCTGTGCTAGCACTAGAATGTTTCATTTTACCTACAAATTTTATTACTTTTTAGTTATTAGAATTATATCATCTTCATTTTTAATTTATATTCTCCAGAAATAATACTCTTAAGGAGTAAACACTCCTGAGATATTTCTGCTTCTAAGGTTCCCTATGTAATACATTTGTGGTAACATGGGATTTTTGTCCCCTCTGACCACCTTCTCTCTCTCTCTCCCTCCCCCTTTCTGTGTGCCTCTCTCCATCTCTCTCATTTTTGTCCATTTACCACCCTCTCTTTCTTTTCCCCTGTCCTGTTGCTTCTACTCGCTTCTCTACATACTCAGTTAAGAGGAAGGTCTTTTTCATACGGTAGAGAAACAAGAAGAGATCATAACATCATTAAAAAAAAAAAAAATGTTGGGTGGATTCTAACTTATAGCAATCCTATAGGACAGAGTAGAACTGTCTCATAGGGTTTCTAAGGAGCACCTGGTAGATTCCAACCGCCAATCTTTTGGTAGCAACCATAGTTCTTAACCACTACACTACCAGGGTTTCCATAACATCGTAGCACATCAATATGTTTCTGTAAGAGATGATCCTTATTGCCCATGGATATAATTGTCCCAGAAGAGGCTCCAATCTGAAGACCTTGAAAAACCCAAAGGGGTACTGAATCAGAATGTCTGGGTGGGCACAGGAATCTGCAATTTTAAGATACTCAGTATAGTTTGAGACCACCCCAGAAGTTAGAGTAGTTTCCCAAACTCTTCCATCCATGGACCATTGCTGTCCCCCCTTCTTCCCATGTAATGCTATCAAATTTGTCTTTGGAGTTCAAGACAATTCATTCTTCCTGTAAACTGTCTTGAATTTTCTCTGCCCCGAAAACTAGCTTCTCAAGGCATTATCGATCTTTTACAGGGCCCGGAGCGCCTTCCAAGGTTAGAACAAATGACTGCCCAAAATGCATGGAAATGTAGTATCAAGCGTAGGTGTACTTTCTGCTGAGCTATACAAGGAATGGGAGGCTCAGGCATATGGTTATCATACAGAAAAAAAATGGATTGGAACCATGTGTGCAAGTATTTAATACCTGGATGCAATTAAGACTGTGATGGTGCTAGACAAACGCCATTAAAATCCTGCTTACCACCCACCTCCTTTTGTAAAGAAAAGCATAATGCAAGACAGCTATTTCCCAGAGACTTGTGATACAATTGACCACTGTCTGGACAGTTTATAGAGAAATGACCTCTACATACCGAGTTCCTTTTCTAGAGCCTGTACGTGGTGCTAGCTTCCTTCAATGTCCTCCTGTGGACAAAGGATCCTCATCTTACCAAATCACCAGGAAGGTTAAACAGATTTACCCTTCTTGTGTCCCTGTTGAGAATATTTTTCTTTGGGGACTTAACAAAACTGTGTTATAATTCCATATTTACATTCCCTGTCACCAGCAAGATTGGGAGTTCCTTGAGGACAACCACGTTTTCAAGTTTGTATGGCACTGCAGCTCCCAAGTGCCTGATCACACCCTGGTTCCTGGTGAATGGATCCATCAATTCTTTCATTAATCAGAGAGAAGAAAAGCTGCACTTTGTTTTCTGGACCAAGGATGAGGCCCTTGATGAAATGGGTAACAATAGCCAGCTACCTCTGAGAATTTTCTCGCAGCCAGGCAACGGAGACAGCAGCCATTCTCTCATCCCGGCGGGGGGGAGAGGGAGGAGCACCCGTACACAGCTGCTGGGAGTTTTGCTTGTGCGGTAGTGGCGTTGGGCCAAACTATTGCACTTTTTGCAGACTCAGCGCCATAAACGGATGTTTTTCTGGACCAAAGCTTTCTGCTCAAATCCTTCCCACCACTCTGATTAAATTTGTCCCAATCACCTCACTTTGTGGGTTGAAGAAAATGCAAGACCTTGGGGAAGATGAAAGGACATCTTTAGGCAAGATGGCCCACATCTCAGTCTCACAGCTGCTGTGGGGGTACACAGAAATTATTTTCAGAGCCCGTTAGACCCTCTCTTTCTCCCTGTGAGTACCAAACCTCACATCAAGTTAAGCTGGTAGAGAGGCGGTGATCTTTAAAGAAAATTTTATTTTCAAACGAACACGTGGGAGGAAATGTTTTCTTCCTTTTGGAGCCTGGCCCCTTTCCCCCAATCAAATGGCAGCTTGATTGAGCCACACTCGCTCCCATCTGTTTTGCAGCTGCTGAGTCAACGATGGGTGCTGGGATATTTTCTAGCACTGGGGCTACGCTGGGTGGAGTGCTTTTACGTTGCCTTTGGCACTCATTTCTGTCAGCATTCAGCCTATTTTCAAGTAAGCCCTTAGATTCTTTTTTTTCAAAAAAAAGCATTCTTCACATTCCCACCTTCCTTTGGGCAGAAGGATGGAACAGTTTCCTTTTCCTCTAGCAGGGCGTTTTTGTTCAATTTAACAAATGACATTGGTCACCTACCCCCTGGCTACATACTGAACTGTGGGTTGTAGGAAGTTTGATGATGACTAGAGCGTGATCCCTGCACTCAAGGAACTTGTGGCCTGTAAAAGGGGACACACCAGTGGGCAACTCACTTTAACACAATATAATAATTATGTCACTTATAATTATAAGTGCCAATGTGCCATAGCAGATAGAATAATTGAATTATTTCGAGTGGCAGGGAAGGCCTCTCTTTGAAGGTGAACTCAAGTTGTGGTTTTAGAGGATAAATATGAGTTTACCAAGCAAAGACAATAATAATAACAACACTATATATTTACATATTTTATTATATAACATCATAATTTATATCTATATCTAACACCATTTATTGAGCATATATTATGTGACAGGCATTCTGCTGAAGGCTTTACATATATCATCTCATTTATTTCCCAAAATAATTGTTATAATGATAGCAAACATTTCTCGTATTTACTATATACCAAACATTGATCTAAGCACTTTATACATAAAAAAAAACAACACATAGGCATAGAAGAAATGAAATGGAATCTTTGGATTGTTTTTATAACTTACAAATCACTATTCTGAGAATCCAGGAGCCCTGGTAGCACAGTGGTTAAAGCGCTTGGCTGCTAACCAAATGGTCAGCAGCCCAAACCCACCAGCTGCTCCATGGGAGAAAGATGTGGCAGTCTGCTTCTGTAAAGATTACAGTCTTGGAAACCCTGTGCGCAGTTGTACTCTGTCCTACAGGATCTGGATGAAACGGCAATGGGTATTCTGAGAATCACCAAGAGCAAAATATCGAACATTTTTACAGTGGTTCTAAAATTTTACTGTGTCTAAACCAGGCTTAGTACATGGAAGAGGCAAAAAAAAAAAAAAAAAGGATATCCTCTTCCCTGCCGTTGGTGAAGATCTATAACAAGCTTTCTCACGATCTTTATCCAAACTACACGAAATCCCCCTGGGAAAAGTCTGCAAGTACCAAGCCACACAATATGCTTGGCTAAAGCCAGACCTCTTTGGTTCCCGTCTGAGACAGAGCTTTGGAGCCAATAATTTTCTACCACCAATCACCAATAGAGTTCGTGACCTAGTTGTCCTTGGTATAGAGGTGACTTTCACTACTAAACTTAAGATGACTGTGTCTGTGTTTATATGGGTACAAACAGGGAGAGCTGATCGGAACGAGAATTGTTAACCTGGTGACTGCTACTTATTTCCCGTAACCACTCTTCCTGGTTTTCTCCCTTGTCCATTCGACTTTAAAGTATAAAAATGAAGTGAATTAAGACTGTCCTCATGCTACAGAAATAAGGCAATTCCATGGGAGACTATATCCACTCAAATGGAAGTTTGATGTGCTGTGTCTGTCTCTTGATTTAGCCCAGCTTGTGGCCAAATAAAATATTCCCAATGTCCAATAACCAACATCAGACAAAATGAGATCCAAGCCAATATCTTGCCAATGGTTCCCCCCTTCAGAGAAACCCCATAGTACCCTCATAAAAGACCCTTAAAATTCAGTAAACTCCTTCCAGATGAGGCCCACTGGACAACCTCTTCTTCAGACTAAGTTGCTGGGACCTAGTGTTCCGCCAACCACTCTCTTTGGAGAAGCTGCAACCTGCAGGATGGAAAGCTCCTGACTTATTTTCAAAAGCCCTACACTGTAAATGATGTCAGAAAATTCCACATTGTCAACAGCCACAAAAAATAGACCTTGCATAACAAGTCCTGAGTTCAGATAACGTAAACAGAAACCGAGTCAATATTTAGAAGAAACTGAAGCATTTTGCTGCATTGGTTGAGTAAGAAATGTCCTTACACAGATATGCCACTCTTTTTACCAAGAACGTTCCCATGTCTCTACATGGTGGGGGGAAATAGATTTTCAAAAGGCAATGAAAACATCATTTTAAAAATTATTTGCTTTATTTGCTTTTGGTTATCTTCTATGCAACAACACTATTCAACACTATTTTCTGGCTTTGGTTTCCTCTCCCCATTTTGGTTTTCTTTATGGCTCTTTATTCGTTACCATTTCCTCTCTATCCTACTGAATTATCATATACATCATTTTGAGTCTCAGATTAATTTTAACAACCCCAAGAATTTTGAGGACCATCAAGTACTCGCAAGGTAAAGCTTAGCCATACCCTTGGCCTCCCCATGACTTGAACCATTCTGTGGTTCCCCAGGGAGGTAAAGTTCATCATTGAAAGAGAAGGACAGTAGCCACGGGAGCTAATCTCCTAAATATTAATTGAGGTTCTTAAATGTGAGCTCTCACTGCAGGCTCCAGACTCCCCCGGAATGAAATTACATTGAACATTTAGCATTCTTAGAGTTCACCTTCTTCTTTAAAGAAGAGGAAGAAAATTGTTTTGGCAATGCAGATGTCTATTAGTATACACATCAAGAATAATACAAGCACATGTTAAAAAAAAAAAAGAAATACGAGAGAGAGAGAGAGAGCCTAAAAAAAAAAAAAAAAAAAGGAAGTGGGTGGAATGCAGAAAAGAGCTCCCAGAGAAGTAATTTTTCAATTTCCTTGATTTGTTTAGCGGGAAATTGCTCTCCAATTTATTATAATTTGAGAAGACAATGAATTCTTCATTCAGAATTAATATAGAAATGACTGAAGTGCATCTTGCTTGTCTCAGGATTTACAACCTGTTTGGATAAAGCATCTTGAGTCATGGATCACCATTAAAACCCAAGACGTAGTGAAGGCTGATAATGCTTTCCATATGGTCTTCCCTAAATGATAATTATAGCTCATTCTGAACTACAAATTACGTACACTAAAAATGTTAATTCCATTTGGGGTTACTGACTAGATTTTTTTTTTCTTCTAAAAGCAGGTGTAATCGGAATTACATTGTCGGAATATTGTCAGTAATGGTAGGCGTGATGAATTGATGTAACCAGGTTATTCCTGAATTTGACTTTATTTTGTGGATTCGGCTTGCAAATGTTCAGCCTGGGATGCATTTGCTATGATTTATCCTGAGTGGATAAAACACTAATGAGGAAAATCAAAACAAATGCCTCTCCTGGACTCTCCAATAAGGCTGCTTGAAATAGACTACCCAGGAAAGAAGAGGTAGCACAAAACTGCAGACCAGCCTCCATGTAACTTCTTGGAATTTCAAGATCAATCAGCATTAAGTCAGGAACATTAATAATTATTGAAGTTGAAATTAACGGCAACCTCTGACTGAAAAGTACTTACTTATAACCTTTCAGTTAGTTTCTATAATGAAATATGGCAATGAATTAGCCGTGACGGCCTGGGGAAAGGTGCTTAATAAAAAAGGCTGCTCATGTTTGGAAGCCAAGTTGTTCTTATGTTTATTTCAGTGAATCCTACTGTTCTCTTCCTCCCTCTCCCACCCAGGAATTGTCATTCGCAAAGCCAGCACTACTTATGGGAGGAAAAATAGTTTGAAAAATTTGTAATTAGTCTTAAAATTTGCAAGGTGGTGGGAGCCTTAGAAATCAGCAGAGTCCAGAGGCTCTCAAAAACCAGTGTTCAAAAGGGAGACGGAGTGTGCAGTGTTTCAGGGCTGGGCTCTGCAGTCAGACTAGCTGGGCTGGAACCCAGCTTCCCAAATTTACCAGATGTGAAACCTGGAAAAAGTTACTTAGCCAGTGTTAGTCTCAGTTTCTTCATCTGTCAAATGACTGTAATAAAAATAATCATAATACCTACCAAGGTCATAGGTAGGTATTATGGGCAAAAACCTTATTATAGAGTCTGGTATCTAGTAAATAGTCCATAAATGAGTAAATAACCTGTACATGTTTTCCTGTTCTTATTGTAGGAATAACTTACGGTACATTTTAAAAATGTAGATCTCTTGAGCCCCCACCCTCAGCTATTCTAATTCAGGAAATGTTAATCTGGGTCTCGATATCTACATTTTGACAAACACCTAAGGTGTTCCTGGACCATACTTTAAGAAACACTGATGTGGTCCAACCTCTTGTTTGGAAGGGAGAAAAAATGGGCCCAGAGGGGGAAGTGGCTTTCTCAAGGTCACGCAGCTAGTTGGTGACCCAATCTGATAGAGATCTCAAGTCTCTGGCCTTTGTAGCATGCTGTCCACTGTGGCTGCCTCCATTTACTGAGCCTTTAACATGGAGGTTCTTAACCAGAAGTGCACATTGGAAGCACTTGAAGAGTCAATGTCAATAGTGCCAAGATTGAGAAAGCTAAGGTTAATCATTGGGAAGAAGGACCCAGAAATTGCTTTGGGGGATTTGTTTCAGTGAGAACCGAGAGCCACTTCCAGAGGTGGGGGAAAAACTAAAGCAGAAAAGGAAAAAGTGAGGGAAGAGAAGAGTAGAGCCTACCCAGTTTGGGAGTATCGGAAAGGTCTGGGAAGAAAATGGAGAGTGGGTTTAGGGAGAAGGAGACTGTGGGGCAGCTTCAAGATATAAGAGAGTTAGCGACTGAAAGAAAGTGGTCCTTTGAGTTATGAATTGGAGCCTTTTTAATATCCCTCAAAAGATGCAAGTTAAGATTAGAATTATGTGTAGTTTTGGTATCTTTAAATTTGACACTGCTCCAAGACTGGGCCCATGGAGTGCTGACTTATATTATGGTTATGGTACAGTTCTTAGAATTAGGGTCCCTTTTAAAGATGATTAAAGGTATCGTTAAGTGTCAAAATGATTTTGCCTTTTTCTTTATTTAAGCCTTAGCTTACCACCACATGCTACTATGCTATGTTGTCCTTAAGGCGCTGTCTTAGCCATTGTAGGAGCTGCATATAAAAATCACCTGAGGATTTTTGACTAAGTGAGCATATAATAATATTTTCTTCCTTGAAAGATCACTCTCCCGGTAGCCATGGAGAATAAATTAGAATGTGGGGTGAGTAGTTTGGAGACTACTGCAGCACACCAGGCAAGAATATGAAGGTCTGAACTAAGGTACATTCGAAAGTTGAGATGTTGTTTAGAGGTAAAATTCACAGACTTGTAGTTATGTATTGAGAGATGGGATTTAATACCTCCTCTTTCTGGTGACATTTATATGACATTTATTAATTAGCCTTTTTGTGTGTCAGCAGAGTGGGGCCAGGCACTGGAATTAGACACAACTGAATTTGGATCCCAGTTCTATCAGTTAGTGATACGAAACCGACCCAACAGCAACTAACAGCAACAACATCTATCAGTTAGCAGCTGTATAACTTTGGGCAAAGTACTGTGCCTTCTCAGTCTCCATTTCTTTGCGTGAGTAATGAGGATAATAATAACACCAGCCTTGGAGGATTGTCGTGAGTATTGAATATGGTCTCGTAGGCAAAATATCAAGTATTGTGCCTGGAATAGGAAAATTCCCAGTATGAAAAAAACACACTCACAACAAAACCCATTGCCATTAAGTCAGGTCTGACTCACAGTGACCCTATAGGACAGAGTAGAACTGCCCCATAGGGTTTCCAAGGAGCAGCTGGTGGATTCGAACTGCCAACCTTTGGGTTAGCAAATGGTGATTTTGTTGTTGTTTTGTTTGTATTTTAATCTTTTCCCCACTTGCAAGCTTCTCTATGTGTTTGTGGTCTTCATTCCTTTGTCTCCATGTGGGTGGTGGCATCGGGGTGTGTTTGAATGATTAGTCAAACATTGCAGGATCTTTGAGAAAACTGTATAGATGTTCCCAACTTACATGCATTTTACCTATTAGTTTGAATACTGTTTCAAGACGTGTTATTAAGTATTTGGCACTCTCTTCGGGTCTGTATGACACATCTTTTGATTTAAGGAAGTCAATTTTCTCACAAACTTGGGACATCTCAGGTTCCGGAAATTTGTCTCAAGGGATTAGTCTGTTGAACAGGGAAGGTAGCAAGCAACTGCAAACTCCTCTGAAATATCAAAGTTTTGCCCAGTTTTGAGTTGAGTCATATGTCAAGAAAAACACATTGCATTCCTTTGACATAAGACAAATACCATATGTTAAGTTTATTTTTAAATGGTGGATAAGAGCAGTGAGGCCATGCTCCAGTCTGAGAAAATATTGATGCCATGGTGTCGGTCAGGCAGGTTATGGTTTAATTCATACCTGTGGATTAAAGAATGAAAAATGAACCCACGTCCATGGCCTGACATCTGTGTAAATGGTGCATAGGGACGGAGGCCTGACTGCCTTCCTTAATGTTCTCAGAATAAAGTAAATACTGAAGGGCTTGACGTCTTTCCTAAGCCTAACAAAGCTGGCACAGCTGGCGCCCAGATGCACTGCTGGTGGGTAGAAGGTTCTAGGAGCTGGGGAGACACAGCAGGAGTGAAAGATGCCTTTCGGTTTAGGGGACTTGGGAGAAATAGTGGAAAATTCCTGCTTTTACCCAAGGCTGTCCTTATATACGATTAATAAGGAGATAAGGTTGGAGTTTGGGGTGTCCCTTCCCCTACCCCTCCTGGCCATCCTGCCAGCCTACTCCCCACTCCACATCCCACCCCCTCCTTCTCAGTGTTCACTGCCTCTTTTGATGAAATCGTCAAGGGCAACTTGGAAGTATCTCTTAAACCTGAAAATGCATGTACCTGGTACCTCAGCGGTTCACTTCTCATGCCCATGCTACCTAGATCTGAGTAGGCAGGTTTGGCAGCATGTTTGTTACAGGAAGCAATTGGAAACGAGCTACATAAATGTCCAGCAGTAGGTGAAATAAGGTGTGATATTTTTATTGTTTTTAATATATTGTTTTTGAGATTTCTCATTTGTAAAATGAGACCAACACTGATTGCTTATGAAATTCTATGAGGATTAATTAAGAACAGTTCTTTGCAAACAGCTAGCAGTCCATAAATCATAGCTGCTACTATTATTATGATTATTATTACTACTACTAGTACAATTACATGGTAATTGTTCACTACTATTTTATACTTTATACACTAATATAATTGTATACTACTATAATTACAATTACAATACTATTCAGCTGTTTAAAAGAAATGAACTACATTTTTTATGTAACCACTGATATATCTTCAAGATATTAAGGGCAAAAAAAGCAAACACAAAGTAATAAACACATTGCACCATTTATAGTTTTGTATTTGTTTTTATATTTATTTCATAAATATTCTTAACAGCATCAGTTGCCCACCATGAACACACTTGCCCTCCTTTCAGTGATCATTCTCATGAGTCTCTCAGATATTCAGTGAAGTTGGAAAATAAAAATCTGCAGAAAAAATTTACATTAAAAAAAAAAAAACCCTCACAAAATAATATGACACAATTTCTTCAGATAGCCTGCATGGCAAAAGCAGTTTGCGATTGGCTGCTAGAAACCCTGGTGGCATAGTGGTTAAGTGCTACGGCTGCTAGCCAAAAGGTCAGCAGTTTAAATCCACCAGCTCTCCTTGGAAACTCTATGGGGCAGTTCTACTCTGTCCTATAGGGTTGCTATGAGTCGGAATAGACTCAACAGCAGTGGGTGGCCGTGGTGTGTGCTAGAATAAAGGCTCTTTGAGAAACCCACCCAGTGGTTCTGTGGAAGAAAGCCCTGGGGATCTGCTTCCAAAAAGACTACAGCCAAGAAAACCCTGTGGGGCTTTCAGAAACACATGGGGTTGCCATGAGTCGCAATTGACTTGATGGCAACAGGTTTGGTTTTGGTTTCTATATGAAAACATAGAAAAATGTCAGGAAAAGTACAGAGCAAACTCCGAAGAGAAACGGATAACATTTGGGGTTTTTTGTTCGTTTGTTTTTTAATCTCTTCAATCTGTTGAAAAACTGGGGTGGTATGGGTTGGAACTGGAGGAAGAAACAACTTGAGTCTTATCTCTAATGCTTTCATTTTGTAAAGGAGTTAGTATTCATGTGTTACTTGAGCTGTTAAAAATACTTTAAAGTAAAAAGACTAACTCATGCTCAGGTGTTCGCTTTTAGCCAAGTCGGGTGTGTTTGTTCTTGAGCAGGCATGACTGGAATCTTAGAACCTCAGAAAAGGAGGGCCCTCGGAGATTTTCTAGAACAGGTGCCTCATCTACGTGTGAGGGAGCCAAGGCGCTATGATGGAAGGTGACTAGTTCAAGGTTACACAGCAGAGAGGGTAGGAAGAAAGGGAATGGATTGCCAGGGGTGGGGTGGGGAGGAGTAGCTGGAAAAATCAGATCAGCTAAAATTAAGAGGGCATGGAGGTCGGATGGAGAGATAAGTTAGAAGGATATTAAGAGCTTTTGTAGAAGAGACCCACAACAATAAAAATAGAGCATGCACGGGTCTCAGCCTTTTCCCTTCTCACTGCTCTACAGAGGGCTTCTGGGTTTGTTGTAATGATGCTTATGATAGCAAAATGAGATTGAAAGGCAGCCAGAAAATCTAGAAAGATTTATGTTAAAAAAAAAAAAAAAAAAAGAGTAGAGTCCATGGGTGGTGCAAACAGTAAATGAGCCTGGCTGCTAACTGAAAGACTGGAAGTTTGAGCTCACCCAGAAGTACCTCAAAAGGTCTGGTAATCTACCTCTGAAAAACCAGCCATTGAAAACCCTGTGGAGCACAGCTCTACTGTGACATACGCGGGGTCACCATGAATCAGAATGGCCTCAATGGCAACTGGTTACTGGTTAAAAAAAGACTAAGATCCTCATAAAAGAAAATAAGAGATCCAGAAAGTAGAGGGGCAGGAGGCAGAAGCAGAGAGAAAGGAGCCAGCCTGGAGGGAGTTTGGGAAGGGTGGGGGTTTGGGAGGTCACAGTAAGAGCTGGGTACACTCTCAGAGATAATGGGGCAGAGAAGGAGAAGGAGGACTTTAATATAAAGTGTCTGTGAGTGAGGAATATAATCCACTTTGTGCAATGTTTCAAGAGATGTCATGTGTAAAAATTTAAATTGCTCTCTGATGCTTTCTGGATATCAGACTTGGTGATGGGTCAAATGGAATGGTACCCCAAGTTCCTAAAGTTTGCACTAGAAATTGCCACGGCTGATGGCAATGACAGGAGATACACAACACTCTGAAATGGCCAGTCAGTGCCAGGAGCAGTACCTGTTGCCCTCTCTCCAAATTGCGCACCTCTTCGGTTCTTGCTGTCACCCGTTGTTTCTTAGACACAGGTAAAAATGAGGTGATGGCTGTGTAAAGCCCGCATTTAAAGCCGCTTTCTTTTCCAGTGTGTTGAAAAAGGACTTTCCTAACAGTGTCAACTGCCCACCAAGAAAACACTTGCCCAGCTTTTGACTCTCATCTCAAGGAGCCGCTCAGACTTTCAGTGGAACTGGAAAATAAAAACGTGCAGTAACAGCGTATATGTCAAGTCACCACGACTTAGAGAATAAAATACACACACACATACACATCCCCAAAGGGGGGACCATGTGTCCCATGTTTATCTTGGCAAAGGGCCAGATGTGGGGCTTAGGGACTTACTACATTTGGTACCCTGTTGAAAGTTTTTTTTTACTTTGTTATAAGCGTCTACCACAGAGTCTTGGTTTACCTACCTTGGTTACCTCAGGCTGGCAAGTGGGTTTTATATACACTGATTTTCCAGACAGATTGGAATATGCATTGACATTCATTTGCCAAAGGTTACCTGGTTAGCACCTTACAAGAATAGAAATGATTTTCCCGAATGCCGCACACGTTGAACGAAGAATAAACAACCTTGTTTAAATAGTCTACATAACCTGGAATGCTAAAAGCCTTTGCTTTGCTTGGTGTAGTGCAAAAATATGAGAGATATTTAACCTTTAAAAATACACAATGGTATCATAATTTTGCTGCAGGTTCAAAGAGAGCACAATATAACTTAGTATATTTAAAATGTAATGTCATTGTATATTTTCAAAATGCAAACAGCAGAGAGATTGATGAATAGCTAAAGAGCACCAGGCCATATCTTACCCTTATAAAAGTGTCTCCCATAAATGTTAACTATATCTCTTGGAACATTCTTAATATACTCTATAGCTGAATATGTAGTCAACAACTCTATAGAAATGTACCATATTTTATGCAAATAATGTGCACCTTTTAATGTGCACCTTCTACGTTTGTTTGCCAACCTCACCCTCCCCACTGCAAGATATTTTTATAAGCTCGCTATGCTAATTTTTTACAGCAACATTAAAAAAAATTGCACAGTGGCACTTATGAAAATACCTCACAGTGGGAGGGCAAGGTTGACAAACAAACATAGAAGTTGTACGTTATTTGCGTAAAGTATAGTATACACCTACTTGGTGTGCAGTCTATGTCAATTCAAGATGAAGGTTATATAAACTTTGAGTTCCCAGCCATTTTCTTTAAAAAGGAAAAGAAATCTAAATATTTATAATTTTCCAGATCTCTTATATACTTAGGGTTTTTTTTTAATCTATATTTTTTTTATTGTACATTAGATGAAGTTTTACAGAACAAAGCAGCTTCTCATTAAACAATTAGTACACATATTGTTTTGTGACATTGGTTGCCAACCTCACGACATGTCAACACTCTCCCCTTCTTGACCTTGGGTTCCCTATTACCAGCTTTCCTGTCCCCTCCTGCCTTCTCGTCCTTGCCCCTGGGCTGGTGTGCCCTTTTAATCTCATTTTGTTTTATGGGCTTGTCTAATATTTAGCTGATGGGTGAACCTCAGGGGTGACTTCATTACTGAACTAAAAGGGTATCTGGGGGCCATACTCTCAGGGTTTCTCTTATCTCTGTCAGACCAGCAAGTCTGGTCTTTTTTTTAAAAAATCTATTTTTTGATACAATATTCTTCTGTTTTTTAAATAATTAAGCCAGATGTAATGTGACTTACTAGACCTTTATCTGTCTTAATCCATGTTTGTTGTTCAACTATATTAGTTTCATATCATAAAATTGATATATGTTCATTATAAAAATGAATTTGTAAAGTGTGTGTTTGATTCAGCTATGAGTAACAAAGACATAAATACATTGGGATTTTTCTCTTATGTGAAGTCTGAAAGCAAGCCATAGAACAGCGCCATCCAACAGAACTTTTTTGTGATGATGGAAATGCTCTGTGTTATCCAATCCAGTAGCCAGGAGCCGCAAGTGGCTATCAAACAGTTGAAATGCAGATAATGTGGTTAAGGAACTGAATTTTTTGTTTTATGTAATTTTAATTACCTTAAAACAGCCCCACGTGGCTAGTGGCTACCATATTGGACAATACAGCAGTAGCGCATCGGTATAGAGAGGACTCATATTCCTTCACCTCAGTGTTCCCCTGCTGTGGCTTCCACCCTGGACATCTCATCATGGTCCAAGATGGCTGCTGAAGTCACACTATGAACCTACAATTCCAGGCAGCAGAAAGGAAACATGGACAAAGGGTTAGTCCCCTCTCTTTTAAGAGAGGCCTTTGCAGTTGTCCTACACACACTTCTGCTTACAGCTTGCCCAGAACTTAGTCACATGGCAACATCAAGCCACTGGTGTCTGGGAAATGTTTGTTGTTTTTGTGGTTGTTTTGACTGAAGAAGGGTTTAAGGATAGGTAGGTAGCTAGCAGTCTCTTATGGATTGAACTGTGTATGCCCAAAAGATATGTTGAAGTTCTAAACCTACGAATGTGACCTCGTTTGGAAGTAGGGTCTTTGAATACGTTTTAGTTAACATGAGGTTATACTTGAGTAGGGTATGTCCTGATCCCATATGAGTAGTGTTCTTATAAAAGAGGAGAAGAGACAGATACACAAGAGGGAAGACAGCCATGCCATGAAGATAGAGATTAGAGCTGCAAGCCAAGGATAGCCGGCCATCACCAGAAGCAATGAGAGTGACACGGAACACATTCTCCCTCACAGCCCTCAGAAAGAATCTCCACAGCAGATACCCTGATTTCATATTTCTAGCCTCCAGAACTACGAAACTGTTCTCATAAGCCACGCACTTTGTGGTGCTTTGTTACAAGAGCCCTAGCAAGCTAATGTGCCGTCCTTGCCATGAAAAATGTTTGAAATCTGCCATTCCTCTTCCCTGACCTCCACCCCAAATCCACCCCAGTCCTCAGAGATAACTGCTTTCAACCACATTGTGTATTAACATCTGACAAACTCGTTTGTATATAAACATGTATACTTTTTATGTACTTTTCTTTTTACGCACTCTTCTAAAAATTACTTTTTACATTTTTACAATATATTTTGGTTGACTTTTTTTAAAACTGTGGCAAAAATATAGATTACAAAGCATTTGCCAACTTGACAGTTTCTACATGTACAATTCAGCGACATTATGTTCATTGTGTTGTGCACCCATCGTTTTTATGGATGACTTTTTATGATAGTATATACAGCATACCAGTTGTTGTTGGTCTTAGTTGCAGTCAAGCCAGCTCCAACTCATGGTGACGCCGTGTAAAACAGAATGAAGAGTTACCTCACTCTGCACCATCTTCATAATCATTGCTATGCTTGAGCCCATTGTTGTGGCCACTGTGTATTTAGGGGGGCTCATCTTCCAGCACTATGTTTGAGAATACTGTGTTATGATCCATAAGGTTTTTATCAGCTGATTTTTGACGTAGATTGCCAGGCCTTTCTTCCTAGTCTGTCTTAATCTTAAAGCTCCACTGAAACCTGTCCTTCCTGGGTAACCCTGCTGGTTTTGAAATACCAGTGGCATAGCTTTCAGCATCATACAAATGCATAAGCCACCACGGTACAACAAACTGAAAGGTGGGTGTGGTAGTATATGAGTATATAGAGTGTATACAGATGATAATACATAGATCTACATTGTTCTACTTCACAATAAATTCTGTGAGGATAAGAGCTGTGCTTGCTGTGTTCATCTTTGTTCCCTACATATAGTAGGCATTGAAAAAACTCAGCTGCGAAGTGCCTCATTTTATGGATATATGATAATGTATTTAATCCATTCTTTCCATCAACCCCCCCAAAATAACAGCCCTTCCCCCCTCCCCCCACCCAGTAAAAAAAAAAACTTTGCTTTGTTCTCTGAGAACGCTGGATAGTTAACTAAATTAGCTACGGCCCTGACAATCCAATTCCTTAATTGTCTTCCCAATCAACTGCAAAAATTGATTGTCTCCACTCTGTTGGTGATTTGATTTAGTTGTCGTAACAACTCAAAAATATGTTTCCATATGTCTGTTACCTCAGTCATGAAGGTCTGCATGGACTCAGGAGGAACACCAGGCAAGGGAAAAGTCAAACTAGTTAAAAATTCTCTTAGTAAGGAAAAGAAATCACCTCTTCGGTTTTTTGTTTGTTTGTTTCTTCCCAGGCATTCTGGTAGCACAGATACACTCTGCAGCTGGAGAAAAATGGTTATGGGTGAGACTTAGAACAGGAGTGCAGTGAGCAATCGTTGAGAAACTGTAACTATCCCCAGCTGTGCTAATCTTTGTGGAATGTTGTGTGGAAAATGAATAGAAAATGTAGCTGAAGAAACAGAGACAGTTTGACAGATAGGAAAGAGGCAACAGCTTTGGAGTTAGACAAACCAAGGTCTGACTCCTGGCTTTTCCACTTCCTAACTGTGTGACTCTGAGTAAGTTGCAAAATATCCCTGAGACTTGGTTTCCTTTTTAGTAAAAGTATAATATCTAGTGCCTCTTGCCTTCCAGTGTTGTTGTGTGGATTAAATGAAATAAATATCATATATTGCCTGGTGCGTAGCAGCCCCCCATACCATCAGAGCTGTATATCTGAAAAAATATTCATGTTTCCAGAATATTGGAATAGGTACTCAGAGCCAGTGGGTCAATTTCAGGAGAAAGACCTTTATAAGAGCAGAGTTGCCCATAAATGTTGAATATCTCAGACTGTTATAGCCTGAAATTTACCACAATTTTATTTCTCCATGAAGGCACCCTTACTGATATACGGTCCAGACATACTCAAGCAGCTCCCTCACAGACTGATAAGGGCACTCTTGGCTTCCTGGAGGATATAGTTGTATTATTATTAGTTGCCATTGAGTCCGTTCTGACTTACAGAGACCCCAGGCGTGCAGAGACTGAAGGCACTGGTAAAAAAAACAAGGCTCCAGGAATTGACGGAATACTAACTGAGATGTTTCAACAAATGGATGCAACGCTGGAAGTGCTCACTTGTCAATGCCAAGAGATTTGAAAGACAGCTACCTGGCCAACTGACTGGAAGAGATCCATATTTGTGCCCATTCCAAAAAAAGGTGAGCCACAGGATGCAGAAATCATCAAACAATATCATTAATATCATCCACAAGTAAAATTTTGCTGAAGATAATTCAAAAATGGTTGTAGCAGTGCATTGACAGGGAACTGCCAGAAATGCAAACCAGATTCAGAAGAGGACATGGAATGAGGGATATCATTGCTGATGTCAGATGGATCTTGGCTAAAAGCAGAGAATATCAGAAAAATGTTTACCTATGTTTTATTGACTATGCAAAGCATCCAACTGTGTGGATCATAGCGAATTATGGATAACATTACAAAGAATGGGAAAGACAGAACACTTAACTGTGCTCATGAAGAAACCGCACATGGACCAAGAGGCAGTCCTTCGAGCAGAACAAGGGAACATTGCGTGGTTTAAAAACACGAAAGGTGTGCATCAGGGTTGGATCCGTTTACCATACTTATTCAATCTGTATGCTGAGCAAATAGTCCGAGAAACTGGACTACATGAAGAAAACCATGGCATCAGGATTGGAGGAATATCAATAACCAGCATTAAATAAATACATCCATTAAATATCCCACCCTGAACCTTGCTTCATGGTGTTGCCCATGTAAGAAGCAGCTTAATCCAAAACCCAGCACCAGAAATTCTAAGCACTTGGTAAAATAAGTCAGTAAATTTTAGTGGTTATTGTTTGTTATGGCTTGAATTGTGTCCCCAAAAAATATGTGTCAACTTGGCTAGGCCATGATTCTCAGTATTGTGTGGCTGCCCACCATTTTGTGATGCGATTATCCTATGTGTTGTAAATCCTAATCTCTATGATGTTAATGAAGCAGGATTAGAGGCAGTTGTGTTAATGAGGCACGACTCAATCTACAGGATTAGGTTTTATCTTTAGTCTGTCTCTTTTGAGATATAAAAAAGACAATGGGGCAGAAAGGAGAGGGACCTCATGCCACTAAGAAAGAAATGCCAAGAGCAAAGCACATCCTTTGGACCTGGGGTCCCTGTACTGAGAATCTCCTAGACCAGGGGAAGATTAATAACAAGGACCTTCCCCCAGAGCTGACAGGGAGAGAAAGCCTTCCCCTGAAGCTGCCACCCTGAATTCGGACTTCTAGCTCACCGGACTGTGAGAAAATAAATTTTTGTTTGTTAAAGCCGTCCACTTGTGATATTTCTATTATAGCAGGACTAGATAGCTAAGACATTGTATTTTGTCTTTTTTCTTATATCTTTAATCTTTCCCCCTTCATCTTGTCCACAGGTTTATATTTTTCTTTCTCTTATTCTATTCTCAAATTAAAGAACAACAGAATATATTTTCACCAGTACAAGTTCTCAGGGCACGTGAGGTCTCTCCTTCATGATACACCTTGGTGAAGCTGCCAGAGATTTACTCTCTCCGTATTATCTTTAAATTACTCCACTGTAATTACAGCTCTAAGCTTCATCTCTCTCTTGGGCTCTAGACCTGTCTTGCCATCTCGAGGCAGAGCATGGAACAGTGGTTATGAGCACAAACCTTGGAGGTGGAAAATCCTATATTAAGATTCTGGCTCTGTCACTAACTGTGTGACTTTAGGCAAATTACTTAGCCTCTCTGAGCTTTAATGTCTTTACATGTTAAATGGGGGACATAAGAGTACCTATCTCATAGACACAAATAATTAATGCACTTGGATGCTAACTGAAAGCTTGGAAATTCAAGTCTACCCAAAGGCAAGTCTACCCTCAGAAGGAAGGCCTGGCAATCTATTTTCAAAAATTCAAGCCTTGAAAATCCTCTAAAACACAACAGTTCTACTTTGACATACATGGGGTCGCCATGAGTCAGGTCAACTCAACAGCACCTTTTTGTTGTTGTTGGTTTTGTTGTTTTAATCTTATACGATTTCTGAAAGGATTAAAGAAGCTAACCTAAGTAAAGGGTTAACAGTATCTGGTTCATCATAGCTATTCAAAAAAATGTAGCTATCAAAGTCATTATATTTATCCATCCTACTACATAAACCTCCACACCACCCCCAGTTCAGCGTAAATCCCCAACTCACATACCTTGGCACCTTGTACCCACCCACCTTCACAATTTTTTCTCTTAGCCAGAAAGCACTACGCCGTTTTGTGCCTCAAGCCAGCGCCTGCTGTGCATTTCTTCTAAAGGGCTCAATCTTGTTTGTGCAGAAAGACAAATACGCCCACACAAACCACATGTTTGCTATCACACCGTGTTTCATATAAGCCTTGTGGACAATCACAACAGGCAAGGGGAAAAGGCAGCCTTAGGAGAAAATGTACTTGGATGTGCCTGCCGGAGAAGGTGTGGCCATGACAACCTGTGCACACACATGGGTCTAATAGAGATTTTTCTGTTTGGGGTTTGGTTTTCTTAACTACCAACCAGATCTAATCTGTCTCGTGTATTTGGAGTAACTGACTACTGTTCTATGTCCTGTAGTATTCCTGTAGCCCAGTTACACCTTGCTATTACTGCGGGCATTGTAACCTTTTGTGAAAGGCTTGCCTCTTATTTCAAGATGGACTGTGGACACTTGAGTTGTGTCTTGAAGCGTTTAAGTCATTAACCAACTTATTTCGAAACCCAGTAACTCCTTCAACACTTAGTACTTCTGCAAGTGTCCCAGGGCATCATATCTGAAGATTCAGTATAACACCCATGTTGAAAGAGCAGCTGTTTGTTTGTTTTCAGTCCTTTGTACTAGAACACCCAAATATGCAGGTAATGGATTATGAGGAGGGGAGAGAAGAGTGACTTCCAACTGCTTTTCTTGCTCTCATTGATCTAGAGAAGTTGAACTCTATTTTCTAGTCTGGTGCTTTTTAAACTTTTAAAGATTTATTCATTCATTAATAAAATATTTACTAAGTGCCTCCTTTGGATATGAAGAGGGCACACTAGGGACACAGTGACCACAGTGTGGCTCTAGGATTTCTCTGCAGCCAAGGTTCAGGGCAGTGCGTCTGGAAAGGGGAAGGCCTGAGCCTTTCCATGAAGCCACACGTGCAGGGCAAGGGTGTTCTTTCTACTTTAATTATTTATTTGTTTGGGGTGAAGGGCCACCTACTTTGAGGATTGGAAGACGGTCCAAAACCTTCCAAAGCCATCCCTTGGCCCTAGTTCTGAGTGTTAAACAAAACAAACATGATGCCTACTTTCAAGGGGGTTACAATCCAGTGGGAGACAAAGACACTAAATGAAGCAAACAAAAGATTTGGATGAAGATGGTAAGAAATGCTGTTAAGGAGTCCCAGAAGGTACTGTGATCAAAAATAACAAGGAAGACCAGGGGAGATGACATTGAAGGTGAAACTTGAAAATGAAGAGTCGGGCCTAGAAAGAGCAGGGGAAAAGGTGTTTCAGGGGATGGAACAGCCCATGGGCCTTGAGGTGGGAAAAGAAGAGCAGTGAGGCTACAGCATAGCCAGCAGGGGTGAGTAACACCAGGTCAGAGAGGAGAACCAAGCAGCATTCCCACAGGGCCTCAGAGGCCATGCTAAGGAGTTTGTGTTTATGTCAAGTGCCATGAAAAGTCATAAAAAGGTTTTAGAGAGTAAAACCACTACCGTCCTTTTTTTTTTTTTTTTTTTTAAAGTTAAATCTTACTTGGAAGACCATTATTTAAAATAAATAAAAGCAGAGTTTCTCTGAGTAAAGTGAGAATGGGGAACCCAGAGCTTACCAAAAAGGCCTTTCCTCCCAAGGTACCTGTAGCCTTAACTCTTTGGGGCACAGTTAACTCACTGCTCTAGGCTAAGGGAGCCATCGTTGATCTTTAAGGCTGGGAACGATACCAACTAGGGATGAGTGAAGTGCCTGGCATCAGGACCTAGAGCCCAGTTACCACTGGAGAAAACAGATTGGAAATGATGCCACTCAAGACAGTTATGAGGTTTCTGTCAGCCTCATTTGGCAGACTAGGCCAGGATTAGGCAAGATAAGTGTGACCAAAGCTCTTCCATAATCAACCTGGACACATGCTGCCTATGTGTCCAGGTTGATTAAGGAAGAAAATAACCCAGGAGAGGATGGGGGTGGGGGGAAGGGAAAGGGTCAAGGGAGTAGTAGAACCCACCTGGAGGTTAAAGAGAATATTAGTTAGGCAAAGGCATGGAAGAAGTGGACGAAGAAGAGAGTACCACTGAGGAATTTGGTAGAGATATTCTGGGTGATGCAATCCAAAATGCAGCATGTGAGTTATTAGGACCAGGTGAAGTTGAAGGTTGCTGGAGTATAGGAGGACCAGGAATTCTGGGGTCATTGTATGGCTCAGCATCAGGAATGGTTAGAAGGATGCAGAGGAAAACTGTAGGCTAGGTAAACAAACAAACAAAAAAAAAACCCACTGCCATCGAGTCGATTCTGACTCATAGTGACCCTACAGGACAGAGTAGAACTGCCCCATAGAGTTTCCAGGGAACACCTGGTAGATTTGAACTGCCGACCTCTTGGGTAGCAGCCGCAGCACTTAACTACTACGCCACCAGGGTTTCCAGGCTAGGTAAAGATGAGGGTTAATCAATAAATGATGGTGTCAAGAGTAGCAAGAAGATGATACAACTGAGTTATGTGGACTTAAAGGGAAAAATTGTTTAATAAATATTTCAGACACACAAAAAAGTATAAAGAAAATACTAAAAACACCTTCGTATCTATCACCCAGCTTAAGGAGTAAAGCTTTATACCAAAACTTTTGCAGCCCCCTTCTTATCTGCCCAAATATTTACCATTGCCAAGCATGTCTATGTGTTTTTATTACATATACATGTATCCTTTAACAAAACATTTTAATGTTTTAAACTTTGTATAAATGATATACTATGTATTTTTCTGCAATTTCCTTTTATCACTGAACATTAAATTGTGAGTTATCCAGGTTTACATATATATTGGCAGTCACATATATATATTTCATTCACATTCATGGATGCACAGTTTTTCATTATATGAATATTCAATTTATTTATCATTCCTCCTCTTGGTGAACATTTGTTTCCAGTTTTTGTCATTTCAGACATTGTTCCAGTGAACATTTTTATATGTATCTTCTTGCGTATTTGGGTGAGAGTTTCTCTGGACCCACCTAGCAGTGAAACTATTGGGTCGTAGGGTAAGTGCCTCCCCTTCTTCTTTTTTTTTTTTTTTTAAGATAAAGTAATGTATATTTCTGGGTAAAAATTTCAAACCGTACAAAAGGGCATTAAATTGATTAAAAAAATAAGTCCTGCTTCCCACCTCTCACCCACTCTTAGTCCTTTCCCTAGAGACACCCTAAGGAATATTCTAGCATCATTCTCTATCTATTATTCTGCAACTTGATTTTCTCATTTGTCATTTATTGTATTTCGGACGTTGCTATGAGTCAGAATCGACTCGACGGCAATGGGTTAGTCTGTATATGTCAGTGCGTGAAAACCTCCCTCTTTTTTTAAATAGACGAAGAATATTGTACATAATAGATGCATCATCGTCTATTTAACTAGTTCCCCTAGTGAGGGGCATTTATGTGGATCCATTTTTGTTATAAACAATGCTGCAATGATCATACGCATTGCTGTGAGTATAACTGCAAACTAAATTCCTAGATGTTCGTAGCTGTGGTGGTTAAGGTTATGTGTCAACTTGTCTAGGCCACGATTGTCAGTGGTTTGGCAGATATTATGTAATCATCCTCCATTTTGTGATCTGATATGAGCAGCCAAACAGTTGAAAGGGGAGTCTCCTTGGGAGTTCCCTGCATCACACACACACACACATATATATTGTGTTCTGCAAAGCCCACCCTCTCTGAATCCTGCATCCAACTTATCATCCTCTGACCTACAGTTTTTTGGACGTGAGCCAGCAGCCTGCCGCCTGACCTACAGATTTTGGGTTCAACAGCCTCTGCAACCACGTGAATCAGGAGAAGCCTCCAGCCTGACATCTAACCCACAAATTTGGAACTTGCCAACCATGAGCCATTTCCTTAAAAAAAATATATGTATTTTTACTGGTTTTAGTCTTCTAAAGAACCCAGCCTGAGACAGTAGCTATTGCCAATTTGCCTTCCCAAAAGGCTGCATCCATTTTTACACTCCCAACTAAAATGTCTGACAGTGAAACAGTCTTTTGAAAGAAAAAAGAAAGGACACTGCCAGAGACCATGATGTTGACTTCACAAGGGAAGAATGAGTCTCCCTTTACAAGGAGCTTTCTTACCAATTTTTTTTACTTTCAGTCTCCTAACAACCTTTGGGGACAATTGAGCTGGTGGTAAGTGTTGTGATAATACCAAAAAAACCAAAACCACTGCCATTGAGTCGATTCCAACTCATGGCAATCCTGCAGGACAGAGTAGAACTGCTCTATAGGGTCTCCAAGGCTGTAAATCTTTACAGAAGCAGACTGCCACATCTTTCTCCTGAGGGACACCTGGTGGGTTCTACCCACTGACCATTTGGTTAGCAGCCAAGCACTTTAACCACTGTGCTACCACGGCTTATTTTGCTATAATAATAATTATTTATTTTACAAACATTTAGTGCCAAGCTCATGTTACATACTGTTATGGATTTAATTGTGTCCCCCAAAAATGTGCATCAATTTGCTAGGCCGTGATTTCCAGTATTGTGCGATTGTCCACTATTTTGTGTTCTGATGTGATTTTCCTATGTGTTATAAATTCTGCTTTATGATGTTAACGAGGTGGAATTAGAGGCAGTTACGTTAATGAGTCAGGATTCCATCTACAAGATTAGGTTTGGTCTTAAGTCAATCTCTTTTGAGATATAAAAGATAGAATTGAGCAGAGAGACCTAGGGACCTCATACTACCAAGAAACAAGAGCTGGGAGAATAGCACATCCTGTGGACCTGGGGTCCCTGTGCTGATAAGCTCCTCACCCGGGGAAGATTGATGGCAAGGACATTCCCCCACAGTCAACAGAGAGAGAAAGCTTTCCTCTCAAGCTGGCACCCTGAATTTGGACTTCTAACCTACTAGATTGTGCGAGAATAAATTTCTGTTTGTTGAAGCCATCCACCTGTGGTATTTCTGTTATAGCAGCACTAGATGACTAAGACAGATACTAACTGTGGGTGGGGCAGGGAGCTAAAGATAGCCAGAACCAGAACCCTGTCCTCTGAGGTACTTTCATCTGCACTCCCTCCAGCCCCAGCCTCACTTCTCTGCTCCCTTTAAAGCCAACTCCTGGAAAGCGTTGACTACACTCCCCATCTCCAAATCCTGTCCTTCCTGTCCCCCCCTCCTTTTTATATAATTGTATTGTGTTTTCAGTGAAAGTTTACACAGCAAATTAAGTTCCCATTTAACAATTTTTTTTTTTTACAAATTGTTCCATTATATTAGTTACAATTTTTGCAATGGGTCAGCATTCTTATTATTTCCATTCTGTTTGCTCTGTTTCCAGTCATCTTAGCTTCCTTGCCCCATTTTTGCTTTTGGGTAAATGTTGTCTGTTTGGTTTCGTATAGTTGATTGTTTGAGAAAGCATATTCCTCACAGGTGATATTGTTCATTTTATAAACCCATCTATTATTTAGCTGAAAGGAGACCTCTGGTAATGGCTTCAGTTCCATGTTAAAAGGGTATCTTAGGGTCATAGTCTCCTCTAGTCTCTATCGGTTCAGTAAGTCTGGTCTTTTTTAAGGAATTTGAGTTTTGTTCTACACTTTTCTCTCATTCTATCCAGGACCATATAGCATACCACACATATTTTTTGGTTATTACTGTTGTTGCAAAATAGTATATAACATTTACTGTAATTCTCTTTTATTTTTTTGAACCTCTCAGTGTCTTCATTTACCTTGGTCAAGTTGTGCTGACTTTCCCCATATTGTGTATTGCCTTTGCCATCACCAAAAATAACAGATGTCTATTATCTAGCAAGTGATTTCCCCTCCCTCCCCCTCCCAACCCTGGCAATTGTCAAAGAACATTGCTTTCTGTGTATATACCTATGCTTGACTTTTTTTTTTTAAATGAGACCGTACAATATTTGTCCTTTTGTGATTGACTTATTTCACTCAGCATAATGCCTTGCAGATTCATCCATGTTATAAGATGTTTTCCGGACTCATCATTATTCTTTATAGTTGCACGGTATTCCATTGTGTGTATATACCCCAATTTGTTTATCCATTCATCTGTTGATGACACTTAGGTTGCTTCCATCATTTTGCTGTTGTGAATAATGCTACAGTGAACATGGGTGTGCATATGTCTATTCATGTCACTGCTCTTATATCTCTAAGATATATAACATAGGAGTGGGATTGCTGGATCATAAAGTATTTTTATTTCTAGCTTTTTGAGGGCTCACTACTCCTCTTCTGAGTCTCCAATTCCGGGGCTTTGAGCTGTAATTTTTCCTGTTTCAGTTACCAGTCTGGATAACCCAATTTTTTTTCTTCTTTTTTTTTTTAATTGTAATTTAGATGAAGATTTACAGAACAAACTAGCTTCTCATTAAATAGTTAGTGCACATATCGTTTTATGACATTGTTTACCAACTCCAAGACATGTCAACGCTCTCCCTTCTCAACCTTGGGTTCCCTATTTCCAGGTTTCCTGTCCCCTTCTGCCTTCTAGTCTTTGCTTCTGGGCTGGTGTGCCCCTTTAGTCTTGTTTTGTTTTACAGGCCTGTCTAACCTTTGGCTGAAGGGTGAACCTCAGGAGTGCCTTCATAACTGAGCTAAAACGGTGTCCAGGGGTCTTACTCCCAGTGTTTATCTAGTCTCTGTCAGGCTGGTAAGTCTGGTCTTTTTTTTTTTGTGAGTTAGAATTTTGTTTTACATTTTTCTCCCGCTCTGTCCAGGACCCTCTATTGTGATCCCTGTCAGAGGAGTCCGTGGTGGTAGCCAGGTATCATCTAGTTGTATTGGACTGAGTTTGGTAGAGTCTGTGGTAGTTGTGGTCCGTTAGTTCTCAGCCAGTTTTTAAAAATTCAGGTCTGTTCCAGCTTCTCTTCATCAGCCAAGACTGAACTGGTTTGAACTGGTTAGAAGCCCTGCCTAGAACCCTGTTGGAGCTCAGCTGACATGGATTTTAGCTGATTTTGTTTTTCTCCATTAAATTCATTAGTTACTTCTCTGAATGGGCTCAGGCACCTGATGTATCTCCTAACTGATGATACATACACCTTCCCATTTGTAGGGAATTTATTGCTTTAGGCATCGATTCTTTTCTGCTGGGTACATTCTATGTTGGGGGTCCCTACGTCAAATTTTCTTTTCTAATTAATCTTCAGTGGCTTTTATTCACCCTGGTAGGAAATGTAGATCAAAAGACTTGCAAATTGTTTTGAAATTCAGTTACTAGGGTTTATAACACCAAACTTGCCAACCCCTTTACCTTGGAGTTAGAGTCTGAGTGCCTTCGTCTTTGTTGTTGCCTCTCTTCAAAAAAATGAAACCAAAACAAGCTCTTGGAAGATACTGAGCCTCATTGCATGGGAAACTTACTGTCTTACAGGGTTCGTCAAGGGTTTCAGAAGTTTGAGATGAGGACCGGAATTTGAGTGGACTCAAAAGTATCCCACTTTCAGCTGGACACTTGGATTCAAGTAGACAGCCAAGGCCGAGCTTTGGACAATGAAGTCAACCCATCTCTTTTGCTACCAATGATATTTCAGAACTAATCCTTGAGATGGGGGAGAACAGAGGGGATTAAAATGCTAGCTGCGATTACAACTCAAAGAGATGTCCAGCTGGAAATATTTGAAAGGATTTTGATGACCATTGGAAATTTCCAGAAGGGGTTCTGAGGTTAGAGGTTGCTTGTGTAGCCTTAAAGGCTATGTATAACAAGGTTGTTTTTCTCTCAGCATTTGACAGGTGAGTCGTGGATATCACATCTGACTTCTCGGGGGAGCTGACAAAACATCAGGGCTCTATGCCCAGCTTAGTTTAGCCATCACTCACTTTAGTCCCTTGTATAAATAGTTACGAGTCTCCAGGCCCTTCCTTTCCATTCAGGTCTTTTTTTTTTTTTTAAGTTAAATAAAATCACTGACCATCACAAAGGAAATATTCAAAGAGTTGCATGAAAAAAAAATGGGTACAAAATGAGACTGTTTACTTTGCTGTGTTTGGATTATAAACAAATATTCACACCTGTGCTGGGCCTCCGGCTGATAAAGAACCCAGCCAACTATTTGAAACAAACACATTTTCATACTTCTCATAACTCCAAGGTATTTTTAGCACGTATTGCCAAAACTGAAAATTAAAACATGGAGAAGAAAAATCAAACAAAGTATTCCATGGGTGATTCACCACAGGAGGAGAATTGCTAAACTGGTTGAACTTCACAACCAATCTTGCTCGAAGTGGAATATCTTTAAAGTAGCATTCAAAGAATTGATGGTGATGACAGATTATTCCAACACATAAAGTGAAAGAAGAGTGAATGTATTTCACCACAATATCCATGCCAAGTGTTGAAATTGGACCAAAAATCAAAGTCAAGAAAACTAACAATGATCAGTTTAATAAAAAACATGGTCAGGTCAGCCTCACTTAAAGAAGTTTCTGGTTTTTCACTATGGTCAGCCCAGTAGCGTAGTAACTCCATGATACCCAAATATTGATTGGGTTTCCAACACTCCCATGTCTGCTGACTACACAGAGACAGCGCCTGTCAACAAGTGAGCCCTCTGCTGCTTGACTCTGTGCCATTAAGTGCATCTTCTTAAAAGATCTTCAAAGGTAATTACCTGGCTATTTTTAGAGCCATTGAAGGCACTGTATCCTTGCTCATGCCCCTCACAGATTTGTGTGGAGTTATTTGCTGGATTTTGATTTCCTGGAATTCAGGGTTGGCTTAGAGACTTGAGTTAGTAGCTCAAAGTTGCCAGCTGGTAGCCAGACACTGCAGCAGACACAGCCAACAAGGTTCCTCATGGGGGGAGGGAGTTGAGCTCCTTGGGTGGTCCTAGCATTCACATGGCCAACTCTCCCACAGAGACCCAGGCAGGTTCAGAAGCAGCTGCAGTATCTGGTGAACATTGAGAAAAAATGTATGGAAGCTGCTTCCTCTGATGAAGCCTGGAGGATTTGTATTAAACTTGTAGACTAAAATCCTAGGCCCTTGGGTTTTCCTTTTCCCTGTAGATGCTGGCTATAGTTACGAGTCATAAAACCATTTTGTGGTGAATCCCAAAGATTATTTTTGTTTGAAATGGCATAAACATTTATGGAGCGAGGACTGTATGCTAGAGTGGGAATGAAGACAGACTCAGAAAAAGAATCAAGTAGAGATGGTGTCTTGAAGAAAGTTGTATTCTATCAGGGGGGTGAATCACATAAAGTTGATTTTTAACACAAGAGAAAGAAGCTCTGAAGAAGGTGATGTGTTTTCTTTGGGACTATCGGAGAAAGGAAGTGGATTCAGAAGGGATGTTCGCCTCAGGCAAAGTTAATCAACCTCAGCACTAGTGATGTTTTGCATAGGACAATTCTTTGTTGTAGAGGGCTGTCCTGTGCCTTGTAAGGTATTGCCCAGTTTCCCCAACCTCTACTCACTAGATGTTCATAGCACCTCCTCCCAAGTTGGAAGAACCAAAAATGTTTCCAGACATTGCCAAATGTCCACTTGGGTGAGGGGGCAAAATCCTCCCCCCTGCCCCAGTTGAGAACCTCTGGTCTAAGACATCCTTTCTCAAAGTTGGTCCTGCAGTGCTTTTTAAAAATAGAGTTTCCTGGCCCCTCCCCCGGGAACTCAGATTGAATTGTGCTGAAATAAGGCCTAGGAATCTTCATTTTTTAAAAAGCTCTTATCCCCCACCTCCTGACACCACCCCCCCCCCCCCCCCCCCCCCCGCCACACACACTCAAATGATTCTGAAATCGGTTATCTGGAGACCAAACTTTGAGGACTACCAGGTTACAGTGCTTGAGGCTTACCTGCTCTGTAAATAGGAACTATTCCCCTTTCATCAAAGCAGACTGACTCTGAGGAAGAGAGCCAGGACTCTGGAGTCTATCATGGAAGACCTCAGACTCCCAAAGTAAGATGATTTACCCAAATCAAGAAATGAAGGTTTAGTAAGAGTGTGAAATGTGTTCTAAGAAGGACAGTCTTCTTACCTACATATATTTTAATACACAATGAATGAAGATAATTCCTGTGTTTTAATAGGAAGCAGAATTAAATCATTACCTTGGGAACTGTGACCAGTCGTGAGATATGGAGTCCAGACTATGGAGCATATGGAGATTAAAGGGGCATGTGGCTCCCATTCCTGCTGGAACCTGAATTCATTCATTCATATTGTCAGCATTTGAGGAGAACCCATTCTGTACTCACTCCTCAATTAGACATGGATGATACGAAGATTAATTTAAAAAACAAGTCCCTGTTCCAAGGAGGTTATCTAAGTTTATCATAGATTGCTGGTCATAAGCTCGTAAAAAATAGAAACACATCCCTGAAAGAGGACAGGGACAAAGAGTCCAAAATATTTGAGACTTAAAGCCTAACAGGATTTAGAGCAGGTCATGAAATTCCTAAAAAGCCAATCTTCTCCAGGACTGTTCCTTCTTAAAGAGAGAGATATTAAATGTGGAGTCCAGGATCCCAAAACAGTTACCTCCAGTAATGCCAATGGAAGGTGCCAAATCCACAGAGAGCCAGGTTCAATCACCGGCCACTCAGTGTTGCATGGCCCTCCCTGCAGGGACTCCAGCCATTCCCTGTGTTCCGAGTAGACAAGTTCTTTGGATGCTCACCAGAAAGTTCATGTTCCACTTTCAAATGTATTTCACTCAGGCCAGTCACACCTGAAATAATAAACTCTAAGATTACATTTCCCAAATTTTCTGTCTTCTCTCTTTTCCCTCCCACGTTGTGGAGGACATTGCAGCCCACATTCATTGTGATTTCTTAAGAGTGACATTTTCGTGAACAGACCATATCATCGTTATCCCCCAGAGACAATGGAGCTTCATGAACTTTGAAGAGACATTTGAACCCCAGGCTGAACATGGAGAAGCTACCTAAGCCTCTCTGGGTTTCATTTCCTCCTCTGTGGAATGGGGTTGATAGATTGTCATGAAGAGTAAATTCTCCCCACTCACCCCCAATAGGGTGGATCCTCCTTTCATTCAGATTTCTACTCAGAGAGGCCTTTCTTGACCACCCTGAAGCTCTCTATCGCATTATCCTACTTTAATTCTCTGCATAACAATTACTATCTTCTTTACTGGTTTATTTATGAACCTGTTGATTACCTGCCTCCTCTTATCAGAACAGAAGCTCTAAGACAGCAAGCATGTGTAGGTATCTTATTCACTGCTATATATTCTTAACACCTAGAACAATGCCTGGCACATAGTAGGCTCTCAATAAATACTTACTGAATTATGTGTGCAAAGAACCTAGTGCAATGCCAGGTACTCAGTAGGTGCTCAATAAATGGTAGTCATAATTACTGTTTATAGTTTTCATTGGATGACACAAGATTTTGATCTAGAAAGTTTCCCTATGTTTACAAAGGAGGCAACAGAAACTTGATATGAGAGGTGCCATGTCTGGTGAGGGCTGCTTATTGATTAATAGAAACCAGGATATTCACAGCATCATTTCCACCTACCCCAGTCTCCTTTTGATCCCTAAATGAGGCTGAATCCTTAGAAGGGAGGGTAGGGGTTTAACTCACTATAGTAATCTTTTATTTTTATAACCTCCCCTTGTCTTTGAGTTGCTTGGGAAGCTGAAATAAGCCAACTACTCTCCATTTTCCCCCTAACTTTATCCTCATGGATCAAAAGAAGCTAAACTTGGAGTTGTGGGTTTAGAGGCTGGGTAAACAAGTAAGAGCATAATGAGGCAGAAAGAGACACACCTACTGGGCAATTCCTAAGACAAAACTTAAAATAGTAGAGGCAGAATTCTTGGCAAGTGCCATGCTGTTTGGACCCTAGAAATATCTTGGTTCTTATTTCAACAGTGTCCCCTACATACTCCACCCCATCAGTAGGGAAACATGGAGGATGATTTCAACAAGCAAGCCCTAAGCCTAATATTCTGGAGAGCAATGAAGATATCATATTTGTCCTTATATCTCCGAGATCTCACATAAAGCCTGACCTTCAGCCAGGATGACCTTCAGCCAGGACTCAATAAATGTGTGAAATGAATGAAAGAAGAAAAGAGGAAAGGCAAGAAGTCAGTAGGACAGGAAAGACTTTACATTAGAAAGCAATTATCACTGACCCCAAGATCCATCACGTTTAGTACACTTTCCACACTTTTTAAAGTGCTTTGTGTCTTAAAACTGACTGGCCACACCTCACCCTGTCACCAAGAATTGGCTTCTTCCTTCACTCCCCCAAAAAAATCCAATTTCATTCATTCACTCTTTCATATCCTACTATCCCCTTCCACACGCCGCTCATCCTCACTGTCATTTGAGACGACGCAAAAAAAAATTGTTTACTTGCACACTGGTTAGGATTCCGCAAACCAGCTGCCATTAATAATCCGCCACCACCTCCGGTTGCCATCAAGTCTGTTCCAACTCGTGGCCACTCCATGTGTGTCAGAGTAGAACTGTGCTCCACAGAGTTTCCAATGGCTGGTTTTTTAAAGGAGATTGCCATACCTTTCTTCAAGACTTCTCTGGGTGGACTTGAACCTCCAACCCTTTGGTTAGTAGCCAAGCACGTTAACCGTTTATACCACCCAGGAACTCCTCCACTAAGATTAGGATCCTTTGAATTTCTGACTTTGGGATTGTAACTATTTTTCTAGGTGCTGATCTCAGAGAACTATGGAGTCCTCCTTTCTATGCTTTTGTTGGAAAGAGCAGCAGAATAGAAATAGTATGGGTTTGAAGTCTGCCTCTGCATCTCAATAGCTGTATATCCTTGGTTAAGTTACTGAAACTCTCAGAGCCTCAGTTGACTTACCTGTAAAAGGGTAAAAATAACTCTATTGGGTTGTGAGGATTAAATTATACGTGTATCCAGAAACTGCAGTTTTCACTATTATCTTTCTAAGGTTTCATCTCCAGAACAGTAAGAAAACCAAAACAAAGGCCATTGCTGTTGAGTTGATTGCAACTTACAGTGACCCTACAGGACGGAGTAGAACTGCCCCATAGAGTTTCCAAGGATCAGCTGGTGGATTCAAACTTTTGGTTAGCAGCTGAGCTCTTAACCACTATGCCACCAGGGCTCCAAAACGTGAAAAAGGACCTGATTTTTCACTTTCTGCCCTGCAGTAAGAAGAACTAGCCAAAATCTTTAGCTCTTCTTTGAAAATATTTATTTTTTCCAACATTTTTTTAATGGTACTTTGGATGAAGGTTTACAGAACAAACAAGTTTCTCATTAAACAATTAGTACACACGTTGTTTTGTGACATTAGTTAGCAACCCAACATGTCACCACTCTCGCCTTCTTGACCTTGGGTTCCCATTACCAGCTTTCCTGTCTCCTCCTGCCTTTTCATTCTTGCCCCTGGGCTGGTGTGCCCATTTAGTCTCGTTTGTTTTATGGGCCTGTGTAATATTTGGCTGAAGGGTGAACCTCACGAATGACTTCATTACTGAGCTATATATAAGGGTGTCCAGGGATCACGCTCTTGGGGTTTCTCCAGTCTCTGTCAGGCCAGTAAGTCTGGTCTTTTGTGCGTGCATGTGTGAGTTAGAATTTTGTTCTGCATTTTTCTCCAGCTCTGTCCAGGACCCTCTACTGTGATCCCTGTCAGGGCGTCAGTGCTGGTAGCCAGACACCATCTAGTTGTGCTGGACTCGGTCTGGTGGAGGCTGTGGTAGCTGTAGTCCATTAGTTGAAAATATTTATTTTATATTTTTAAAAGCCAGGGTTGAGTTTTAAGGAAGACCTTGGAGGTCTTGATTCTTGGGTCTGATGAACTCAGAAAAAGACACCTGACTCCAAATTCTTACATGGGAAGGTAACTTTAAAAATAAAAAAGGCATACCACCTGCTGATTTCTTTATCGAGAAATCAAGAATTATGCAACTTAGAGTCACAGGCAATCCACATGCGAAATGGGAAGGCATAGAAGGGACAAGTTTAATCAAGTTTATGGGCATTTTGAGACCTGTAACCACATTATAAGCACAGGTGAAGAAATCTTCAGTTACAAGGCTGCCGTTTGCCAAGTCAAGCCTCAGAATAAACATGAGCTGATACGATTGTTTTCTACAGCTCTGGCATGATAGAGTAAAAGGGCAGTGCTGTAGAAAGCCTGGTGTGGAAACACTTGGATCATTGAATAGTTTATGAAAAATTATCTCAGATCATACTTAGTGGCCATATTACAGAAAGTGTTAGAAAGAACAATAACATATTGAGGTTGATGATGTAATGATATGAATGGTTGGCTATTTTTCATTGACAGGAAAAGCAGGTGTATAAACATCAATGTAGGAAGCTCAGTGTGAGGAGTATTTTCTTTTAAAGGACCTCATTTGGCATCAGAGCATCTTTCCTTTAGACCAGAGGTCAGCAAGCTTTTTCTGTAAAGGTTGGCTTGGTGGGCCTTACAGTCTCTGTTGCAACAACTCAACTCTGCCATTGTAACAAGAAAACAGCCATGAACCAATTGTAAAAAATGATCATGTCTGCCTTCCAATAAAACTTTATTTACAAAAAATGTTGTGGGCCAGACTTGGTTCAGGGGCCATAGTTTTCTGACCCCTGCTTTAGGCCAATATACACTCTCTGTTCGTTCCCCCAGGTCCCAAACTACTTATATTGCCAGCATGACATCACATTCTTCATGTGCAAGAAGAATTTAGTTTGGCCTTTTAATAGAGTGGATTTGTGTTGTATATTTTGGATCTGTGACTTAGTCCAGGAAATATTCCTACCATAAAAATATCATAGTGAGATTATATCTTCCCTTCTAACCTTACATTTTCCCCTTGGGTGGTTTTCAGGACACTGCTGTCAACTGCCTAGTTCAACTTTCATCTCTAGTTTTAATCCCATCTTTCAACAAATTCTCCAACCACCAACAAACCTTTATCCTTCACACAGTAGAGAGGCCTCTGTTTTGCCCAAACATACTGGATGAGCAAAGACAAGTGTATTTAAGACTGTGTCTCATTGATGTACACCACACAGTGCCTTGCAATGCACAGATGTTCAGTAAATATTAAGTAATTGAAAAAGTGAGCAAGTGAACAAATGAATGAATGAATGGCTATCAAGTATCCATTGAGTCAATGAGTCAATATATTACTAGATCAATGTATATCTGGGTTTTTTTTTCCCCCAGATCTGTAGTCAAGGGCTTTCTGAGCACGTTTTGTTTAAAGATTCATCAATAAGGCCAGGGAAGTCTTTCATTCTTTTATCCAACAAATATTTATTCAGGAGTGTCTGCGCCTTGCTTTGTAGATATAATGATAAACAAAATAGACAAATTCCCTGCCCTCTTGAAGCTTTCATTCTATTGGTAGGGCGGTCAATAAGCAAACTGGTCAATACATAATAAACTGCCAGATGATTGACTTCTAGGCTCAGTCTTCAATGGTCATACTTGCCATGTTCCTTTGCACTCACAATTATTGGTTGAAGGAATGATCAAGGTCTGTGAGCCAGTCCCTCCCTGCCTCAGTTTTCCACCTGCAAAATAGAGCTGCAAAATGGTCTTAGGGTACAGTTAGGCCCATAGGAGCAATGAGAGCTGGGTTTATTTCAGGCACTGTGAGTAACTCTGTCTTAAGTTACCAAGTGCTTCTGCAACAGAAATATTATAAGTGGATGGCTTTAAAGAACAAAAATCTATTTTCTCACAGCTCTGGAGGCTAAAAGTTCAAATCAGGGTCTCAGCCGTGTTGATTTCTTCCTTATTGGTAGCCCTGGGTGCTCCTTGGTTCCTTGGCAGTCCTTTGTTTGTGGAGGGATCCTCACATGGCATCTGTCTTCTCCCTGTGTATGTCGCTGTGTCTATGTCCTTTTTATAACTCAGAAGTAATTAGGTTTAGGACCCACCCTACACTGGCAAGACCTCATTAACATAACAAAAGGAAAATCCTGTTTTCAAACAGGATCACAACCACAGGTACTGGGGTCAAGACTTCAGTACATATTTTGGAAGGGACACAATTCAATCCACACACAATTCAATCCATAACAAACTCTCTTGCTCCAGCATTGGGTGAGGCTTCTTTCAGTAATGTGAAGTTTCCCAGGCTGGTAGCTGGCAAGGAGCTGTAAAATGTTGGTGGCAGCTTCAGTAACTAGAGCCAGTGGGCTGTCCTTGACAACCTGAAGTTCGTGCCATCTCAGGGCCATATCAACAACAGCACCATAAACATGGCTGGGGCTCATGGCAATGACAGTCCTGGGAGCATCTGCTTTTTCTCTCTTAAAGCCCGGAGCAACACTCCCCAAGCCTAGGTTTCTGAGAAGATAAACAGAAAAGGGGATTAGCCGCCAAAACTGAAACAATTGAGGATGTTTGCTGCTGCTGCAGTTGGACCAGCCACTGCTTGTCCAGACAAAGGCCGCCTCCACTGCAAAGTTTTGAAGGAAAGCTAAGCCAGTGGCAAGAGACAGGGAGGAGGAGACCTGAGGAGCAGACCTCATTCAGACCCCGCCGTGGGGCAGAGACAGTATGTTTATCACCCAGAAGAGCCAAGCTAGTTCCAGAATCTGAGAGTTCTTTCAGGGATGCATCTGAAGGATCAGATGTTTGTGACATGCCTCGTATATGACCACAGAAGAGGGCTGCAGAAGAGGAAGAGAACAACACAGTCACGTCCTCTTCAGAGAAGGCACAGTTTAGGAGAGCAGTCATGGTCCATTATCCTGCTGATAATCATATCTTGCCCGTATACAGAGCTCTGTGCTTTCTAGAACAATCTCAAAAAAATAGTAATTTGCTTTGTGCCAATGAAGTAATCTGTATCTGTTATCGTCTCTGGGTGGCATAATAGGTTAAGCCCTTGGCTACTAACTGACAAACTGGAAGGTGGAATCCAAAGAGGCACCCTGGAAGAAAAACCTGGCAAACTACTTCTAAAAGATCATAGCCATTGAAAACCCTATGGAGCACAGTACTACCCAGACACACATAGGGTTGCCTTGAGTCTGATTCGACTTAATGAAAACTGGTTAAGAGGTTAAACTCATTTCTCAGATGAGAAAACTGAGGCTCAGGGAGGTTAAGTAAACTTGCCAAAGATCACAGAGATAGCATATAATAAAGCTGGGATTCAAACCAGGTCATCTGGCTTCATCAGACATGATATTGTCTTTTATATCCATCATTTCATTTATTCCTCACTACAATCCTGTAAGAGGAACAAATTGGGAAGTATTTTCCCAATTTTATAGCCCAGAACTGTGCTGTTCAATACAGAGCCAATAGCCACATGTGCTATTTAAATTTGATATTAAAATTAAATACAGTTAAAAATCAGTTCCTTAGTCACACTAGCCACATTTCAAGGACTCAGTAGCCACCTGTGCCTAGTGGCTTCCATGTTGGACAGTGACACAAAGAGGTATAAAAGTCACATGAAGGGTTCAGAGGAAAGTACAGTGACATTCAAGTTACTTAGATACCAAAAAAAAAAAAAAATTCATGGAAAAGGTAAATTCCAAATTGGGCTATGACAGTTAAAACTTTGACCAAAAGAAGTGGCAAGCATCGCAAGAGACAGAAACAATATAAGCCAAGGTTTGGTCAGTTGATGCTGTTTGAGTAAGTTGCCAGGAAAATGAGGGGAAGCACAGCAGGTAGAGCTGAGCTGAGAGATCAGGGGGAAAATGAGAAGATTTTGAACACAACCCTAAGAAGCTTGGACTTTATTTGATAAGATAGTGATAGGTGGTACTTTAGCAAGGAGAAGTTAAGGGCCAGGAGATTAAGAAAACTTTTTCAGTTTTAACTGCTAAAAATGCAGTGAAGTGTAATGAGGAAGTGAAGTACAGTTGGAGTGATGGAAAATAGGAGACAGAAATGGAAACCATTTGAAAATAATATCGCCAGATCTTGACATTGTTTATAGAGCAGGCACTGGCGGGTTTGCAGTTTTGAGCCTCGGTCAATGAGAGAACAGTGGTGCCATTAATAGGATGGGGAGGTCGGGATGAGGAAGACTGTGAGTTCTGAGTGGGCCACTCAGCCACCCAAGCCTGGATGTCATCGTAGATGTCTTCCACTTTCCACCACCCCTTAAGCTACTGTATCGGTTGTCTATTTATGCATCACAATTTACCCCAAAACTTAGCAGATTAAAACAACAAATATTTATTACCTCACACAATTTCTGAGCATCGGGAATCCAGGAGTGACTTAGCTGGGTGGTTCTGACTCAGGGTTTCTCAGCTGGGGGTGCAGTCATCTCAAGGCTTAAATGGGCCTAAAACATCCACTTCCAAGCTCACTTATGTTTTTGGCAACTGGCTGGAGGCTTCAGTTCCCTGCCACATGGGCCTTTCCATAGGACAGTTCACAATATGGCAGCTGACTTCCCCCCAAAGCAAGTGACCCAAAAGAAAGAGCTCACGATAGAAGCCACAGTCCTTTATAACCTATTTTCAAAAGCAACCTAGCATCACTTCTGATACATGCTTTTGGTCACACTGACCACCCATGGTACAATGTAGGAGAAGATTACACAGTAACGTGAACTTTAGGAAGCAGGGATCCTTGGGGCCACCTTGAAGGCTGCTACAACAACTACTGTTGTTAATAGTTGCTGTCAAGTTGACTCTAACTCATGGTGACCCTATGTATAAGAGAACAAAACGGTGCCCAGTCCTTCTGCATCTTCATGATCATTGGTATGTTTGAGCCCATTGTTAAAGCTATTTTGTCAATACCTCTCACTGAGGATTTTCTTCATTTTCACCCACCTCTACTTTACCAAACATGATGGATGTCCTTCTCTAGCAACTGGTCTTTCCTATTCAGTCCTGCAATACAGTCTCTATATTACCCAAATCTTTCTCTTGTTCTCCATCTCATTCCCATTCCCTTAGTGCAGTGTATTTATTTCATATTTGGTCTGTTGCCATTCCAAGTCATATTATTTTCAGCCTTTCTGCTCATAGACTCATCCTACTTGCCACTGCAACACTGATCTCTCAAACCTGGAGATCTGTTCCTCCTTCCCACACACTTCCTACACCCTCTGCTTGAAACGCACAGTCCAGATGATACAGGACAAACTCCTTAGCATGGGTTTGAGTCCTAGTCCCTTCTAATGCTCCAGCGTGATCCCTTGGCACCCCTGCCTTGAACTTTGTGCTCTAATAAACCAGGATTCTCTGTGTTTCCTGCACTAACTGTGCTATTTCACCTACCCATGCCTTTGCTGCACTCTTCCTTCTGCTTGCCATACCCTTTTCCATCTCTCCCCTCTCTCTCCACCTTCCCCTGGCAGGATAGCGCCGTCATTCAGAGCATAGACTCAGAAGCCACATCACCTGATGCCAACCTCAGCTCTGACCACTTACTCACTATATGATTTGGCGAGTTATTTAAACTCTATATGCCAAGCATTGTTCAAATTATTTATGTACATATAGAAACCTCACAACAACCTAAAGCTGGATGGTTATTATTATCACCAATTTACAAAGAAGAAAACTAAAGCATATTGAGTAAGGGCTATAAAGGTATTTGTAATTATAAACTTTCTTTGTTCTAAACTAACTTTGGGTACTATCTCCTCCACCAAGCTCTGTCTTTCCGAACTTCTGAGATGGAGCAGGCACCCTCCTCCATGCTTCCCCCTGGATGTACCTCTAACTTGGTGGTTATCATATTGTTTTGAAATGACCTATTTTTTGTATCTGCCTTTTAGACCATACTCTCTTTGAGTACAGGTAACATGTCTCAGTCACCTATGCCAGTTCATCTCCTATTAGAGTTGTGAGTCATTTATCTGAGCTAAGCTGAGTTTGCAATGTCCAGGTGAAGCAATTGCCTAAGAAAGAGTGAGAAGAAAGGAGAGAAGCTGAAGATGTCAGGACCTCAAGCAGAAAGAGAAAGAAGAGGTAGTAAAAATAACAGCTTTATTTTTAAGATGGATTTTAACATTTTTCTTAACAAAACTAAAACTATACATCTTAAAAATCTTACCTGGAGATAAACCATTGGCCAAAATGACAAAAGAAAAACAGGAGAGGAGACAAATAACCCAAATAAGAAATGAGATGGGTGATATTACAACAAACCCAACTGAAATTAAAGGAATCATACCAGATTACTATGAAAAATTGTACTCTAACAAATTTGAAAACCTAGAAGAAATGGATGAATTTCTAGAAAAATACTACCTACCTAAACTAACACAAAGAAAGGTAGAACAACTAAATAAACCCATAATAAAAGAAGCCATTGAAAAGGTAATCAAACCCCCCCACCAAAAAAAAAAACCTGGCCAGAGCAACTTAACTGGAGAGTTCTACCAAACTTTCAGAGAAGAATTAACACCACTACTACTAAAGGTATTTCAGAGCATAGAAAAGGACGAAATACTCCCAAACTCATTCGATGAAGCCAGCATATCCCTGATACCAAGACCAGGTAAAGACACCACAAAAAAAGAAAATTACAGACATATATCCCTCATGAACTTAGATGCAAAAATCCTCAACAAAATTCTAGCCAACAGAATTCAACAACATATCAAAAAAATAATTCACCATGAGCAAGTGGGATTCATACCAGGTATGCAGGGATGGTTCAACATTAGAAAAACAATTAACATAATCCATCATATAAATAAAAGTCAAGAACCACATGATCTTATCAACTGATGCAAACAAGGCATTTGACCAAGTTCAACACCTAGTCATGATAAAAACTCTCAGCAACATTGGAATAGAAGGAAAATTCCTCAACATAATAAAAGGCATTTATACAAAGTCAACAGCCAACATCATCCTGAATGGAGAGAGTCTGAAAGCATTCCCCTTGAGATCAGGAACCAGACAAGGATGCCCTTTATCACCACTCTTATTCAACATTGTGCTGGAGGTCCTAGGCAGAGCAATTAGGCTAGATAAAGAAATAAAGGCCATCCAGATTGGTAAGGAAGAAGTAAAAGTATCTCTATTTGTAGATGGCATAATTTTATACACGGAAAACCCTAACGAATCCTCAAGAAAACTCCTGAAACTAATAGGAGAGTTCAGCAGAGTATCGGGATACAAGAAAAACATACAAAAATCAGTCGGATTCCTCTACACCAACAAAAAGAACACCAAAGAGGAAATCACCACATCAATACTACTTACAGTAGCCACCAAGAAGATAAAATACTGAGGAATAAATCTTACCAGAGAGGTAAAAGTCCTATACAAAGAAAACTAGAAGACACTACTGCAAGAAACCAAAAGAGACCTACGTAAGTGGAAAAACATACCTTGCTCATGGATTGGAAGACTTAACATTGTAAAAATGTCTAGTCTACCAAAAGCGATCTATAGGTACAATGCACTTCCGATCCAAATTCCAATGACATTTTTTAATAAGATGGAAAAACAAATCACCAACTTTATATGGAAGGGAAAGAGGCCCCAGATAAGTAAAGCATTACTGAAAAAGAAGAACAAAGTGGAGACCTCACTCTACCTGATTTTAGAACCTATTTATACTGCCACAGTAGTCAAAATAGCCTGGTACTGGTACAACAACAGATACATAGAGCAAAGGAACAGAATTAAGAATCCAGAAATAAATCCAACCACATATGAGCAGCTGATATTTGACAAAGGCCCAAAGTCAGTTACAAGAGGAAAAGAGAGTCTGTTTAACAAATGGTGCTGGCATAACTGGATATTCATCTGCAAAAAAATGAAACAAAACCCATACCTCACACCATGCACAAAAACTAACTCAAAATGGATCAAAGACCTAAATATAAAATCTAAAACGATAAAGATCATGGAAGAAAAAATAGGCACAACACTAGGAGTGCTAATACATGGCATAAACAGTATACAAAACATTACTAACAATGCAAAAGAAAAACTAGATAACTGGGAGCTCCTAGAAATTAAACACCTACGCTCATCCAAAGACTTCACCAAAACAGTAAAAAGATTACCTACAGACTGGGAAAAAAATTTTAGCTATGACATTTCTGATCAGCGTCTGATCTCTAAAATCTACATGATACTGCAAAAAATCAACTGCAAAAAGACAAATAACCCAATTAAAAAATGGGCAAAGGATATGAACAGGTACTTCACTAAAGAAGACATTCAGGTAACTAACAGATACATGAAGAAATGCTCACAATCATTAGCCATTAGAGAAATGTAAATCAAAACTACAATGAGATTCCATCTCACTCCAACAAGGCTGGCATAATTCAAAAAACACAAACTAATAAATGTTGGAGAGGTTGCGGAGAGACTGGAACACTTTTACACTGCTGGTGAGAATGTAAAGTGGTACAACCACTTTGGAAATTGATTTGGCACTTCCTTCAAAAACTAGAAATAGAACTACCATTAACAAAAAACAAAAGGATCCAGCAATCCCACTCCTTGGAATATATCCTAGAGAAATAGAGCCTTTACAAGACCAGATATATGCACACCCATGTTCACTGCACCACTGTTTACAATAGCAAAAAGATGGAAACAAGCAAGATGCCCATCAATGGATGAGTGGATAACTAAATTATGGTATATTCACACAATGGAATACTACACATCGATAAAGAACAATGATGAATCCATGAAACATTTCATAACATGGAGGACTCTGGAAGGCATTATACTGAGTGAAACTACTCATTGAGAAAGGACAAATATTGTATAAGACCCCTATTATAAGAACTCAAAAAATAGTTTAAACAGAGAAGAAAATGTTCTTTTGTTACGAGAATGGGGACGGAGGGAGGGAGAGGGGTTTTCACTAATTAAATAGTGGATAAGAACTGCTTCAGGTGAAGGGAAAGACAACACGCAATACAGAAGAGGTCACACAACTGGACTAAACCAAAAGCAAAGAAGTTTCCTGAATAAACTGAATGCTTCAAAGGCCAGCATAGCAGGGTCGGGGGATTGGGGACCATGGTTTCAGTGGACATCTAAGTCAATTGGCATAATAAAATCTGTAAGAAAACATTCTGCATCCCACTTTGGAGAGTGGCGTCTGGGGTCTTAAATGCTAGCAAGCAGCCATCTAAGATGCATCAATTGGTCTCAGCATACCTGGAGCAAAGGAGAACGAGGAACACCAAGGACACAAGGTAATTATGACCCCAAGAGACAGAAAGGGCCACATAAACCAGAGACTACATCAGCCTGAGACCAGAAGAACTAGATGGTGCCCAGCTACAACCAATGACTGCCCTGACAGGGAACACAACAGAGAACCCCTGAGGGAGCAGGAGAGCAGTGGGATGCAGACCTCAAATTCTCATAAAAAGACCAGACTTGATGGTCTGACTGAGACTAGAAGGACCCTGGAGGTTATGGTCCCCAGACCTTCTGTTAGCCCAAGACAGGAACCATTCCCAAAGCCAACTCTTCAGACAGGGATTGGACTGGACTATAGGATTAAAAAAAAAAAAAAAAATAGGATAGAAAATGATACTGGTGAAGAGTGAGCTTCTTGGATCAAGTAGACACATGAGACCATGTGGGCAGCTCCTGTCTGGAGGGGAGATGAGAGGGCAGAGGGGGACAGAGGCTGGCTGAATCGACATGAAAACAGTGAAGAGGAGTGTGGTGTCTCATTAGAGGGAGAGCAACTACGAGTATATAGCAAGGTGTATATAAATTTTTGTATGAGAGACTGACTTGATTTGTAAACTTTCACTTAAAGCACAATAAAAATTAAAAAAAAAAAAAAAGAAGAAGAAGAAAAATCTTACCTGGAATAGCTATGAATAGTTCTCTCTATTAGATGGACTCAAATTGAGAATCAACTGCAAGCGTGACCCTTTCTATGTTATTTTCTCCAGGGCAGAACGATTACGTGTATTCACAGGCTCAGCTGCAGGGACAGAACTATCTTATCCACAGCACCCATTCCCCAAACGCTTCTACTTCCATCCCCTTCAGGAACCATGAGTCTGTCTCATTGTTGCAGGCAGGCAGGCTGGTCTGTGAGACCAGGAAAATGGTCACATTTAAACACAAAGCAAACTAATGGAGGGATTTTTAAATTTTTCAATTGTCTTTATGAGAAAAACATCAAAATAGAGAGCCTTCAGACTATTGTGAGCCTTATGAAAATTTCTTTGGATTTTTTGCAAATAGTGGCCTGTGACCCAAAAGGCCCGTTCAGACCATAATCAGAAATAATATGGGAATTACGGTGACTTATCTTTTGCGACCTCATCTCTGACCAAGCTCGCATTTCATGCACACCTTGCCTTTTGTTGTGTGTTAAGTCTGTGCAAAAACTCAACCTCCCAAATTAGCCCTGCCAGGTGTTTCTAAAAAAATAGTTTCCACATGATAGCAGCTCTTGTCAATACCATGCCAAATATTTTTTTAAAAAACATTTTATACAGCTCTGACTTCGTCTAGGGACTCTTTCAGTTTTTCTGTCTCCAGTAATATCATTTTAAACATTTGCTTTCTCCAAAAGGCTTATGTGTGCTATATAACTTTATTTGTGATGCATCTTGGCAGGTTGCCGTGGAAATATTAAATCTTTCCACATGCGTATGTGTTTGCCTCTCCAGGTATATTTTGGAATTTGTTTGAGTACTGCGGTTGTGTCTACTTGTTCTCCTTCTCTTCCTGGCTTTCTCCCTCTCTGTTTCCTAAGAGACTTCAATACCGTGTTCACCGAGCAAGCAGTCAATCTTTCATGCCTGATAGACTTCCTATTTAAAAAATATATATATATAATATATATTTATTATATATATGTTATATATATTTTATATATATATAAAATATATATATTATATATAAATATATATTTATATATATATATATATATACAATTTCTTGACTAGTACGTGCCAAGTATGGGACAACATGTTTTACCTATGTTATCTCATTTAGCCCTCACTACAATCTAATGAGTATCATCTCTACTTTTCAGCTGCAGAAACTGAGGCTTAGCTAGTAGAGAGGGCCACTTTCTCAGCCACACAGCTAGTGAGTGAGCTGCAGAGCTGGGAGTCAGATCTTGACAGCCTAATGCCAGAACCCATGCACACTGCCTGGAATAGTGCTTGTTTTCCATCCTTTTAACTAGCAACTTCTGTGGAGTCATTCCTTTGTAGGTTTAGAAAGGAAAGAGTGCCCTTTGGGCTAGTGCATCTGACATCTCTGACAAGAGACAATCGGTAGGAAGCTTGTTACAAAGTCTACTGAATTCCTTCCCCAGCCTTTATTTCTAGAAGGCCCTTGTTTCTGCCTCTTTAAAAAAAAATGCATAAATGTCATTGTTGTAGCCAGGCTGGCTGGTCTATAAGCAATGCGATAACTATTCCACCATCCTCTACCTTCCTTCTGCTCAAAGTATGGTCCATGACCAGCAGCACCACCTGGGATATTAGAAATGTAGACTCTAAGGCCTGGCCCCACATTTACTAAATCAGAATCTACATTTTAACAAAATCCCCAGGTGATTTGTGTGCACCTCAAAGTTTGAGAAGCACTTTCCTACTTGTCAGTTATAACAAAGTAGAAACTCTCTCTTCTGAGACTATTGCAGCAGTCAAGGTGGGTCAGCAGAACCTGATTTGAATGAATTAGAGCAATGTCTTCACATCTGTGGTCGTTAAAGTTGTGTGTCAACTTGGCCGGCATGTCATTGTCAGTGGTTTGGCAGTTATAATGTAGTTTGGCAGTAGTGTAATAATGTGATCACCTCCACGATGGGATCTGCTGTGAGTAGCCAATCAGCTGAAAGGGAGTTTCCATGGGATTGTGGCCTGCATGCAATATAGGTGGACTCTCTGGCAAGACTCGTGGGCTTTTACTCTCCGGCTCTTGTAGCTGGCTCCTGTTCTTCTAACCTCTGATTCTTGGGACTTGAGCTAGCAGCTTACCTGCCATCTTACCTGCTGATCTTGGGATTCATTGGTCTTCATAGCCTGTGAGCCAGAGCTCTGCTGTCTTATCTGCTGATCTTGGGTTTGCCAGCCCTGCAGCGGGAGAAGCAACCAACCTGACATACACGCTTGGGACTTTCCAGCCTCTACAACTGTGTGAACCATTTCCTTGATATAAATCTCTCTGTGTATATATATGCTTGACTAGTTTTGCTTCTCTAGAGAACCCAGCCTAAGACATTTGGTACTGGGAATGGTTCTAGAGAAACAAAATTGTAAGGATGCGTTTTCTAAATTGGTTCTCAAGTCTAGTTAGTCTTAAAGATGCTGATGACTCTGCTTCCAGCAGTAAAGAGGGTACTGCTAATCCATGGCTTGAGGTGGCAATAGAAATATGCAAAATGTTGACACCAATAGATCCAGTATTGGTGAGAGGCGAGGCTCTAGGTGATCGCATATTTGATATCTTTCAATAATTTTGTCATCATGAGAAGTGTAAGGAAGCTGGTTGGTTGATCCTACTTTTGCTAGACAAAGTGGTAAAAGAAAGAGATGAGCTCACGGCTTCAGAGGCAAAGCTCAAGGGCCACATAAACAACCTCAAAGTTTCCACTTGTGCCTTGAAAGAAAGCCTAATTTCTTGTAGTGATAGAGGTGATATTGCCGAAAACCAAACCCAGAGTCTTATCTTTCTTAAGAGTGGCTGAATTACAACACCAACTCAATTCCCAGCCTCCAGTTCTGTCTGAAGTTAAAGTGAGGGCATTGACTGGGAAGCAATGGAATCCTGAAACTTGAGATGGGGACATATGGGCAGATAGATAATCAGGAAGCTGGGAACACTGAGCCCCTACATTCTGTTGAATCGCTCCTGCCAACAGAACCAGCACTCTCACTCCCATCTGATGAGATTACTCCATCTTATCTGCTAAGCCACCCTCCCCAGTAAAACCATTAGTCCCTCCACCCCTGTCTGATGAGGTTAACCCAGCTGTGCCTGGAGATCCTTTGTCCCACTCATTGCCTGGGACATCGCCTAGGGCAAATGTCTTATGAGACAATGCCGAATGTTCTGAAAACATATCCCCACACCTATTTTTGCTTCTAGACCCATAACTAGACTTAAGTCTCTGCAAGCCCCAAAAGGTGAAGTACAAAGTGTGACCCAGGAGGAGGTATGCTACACTCCAAAAAACTGCTTGACTTTTCTAATATGTACCAACATATTCTATAGGGTCCCTATCAGTTGGAATCGACTCGACGGCACTGGGTTTGTTTTTTATGAAATATGTGTAGGAATGGCTAAGGGTGTGGGATAATGTTACAAGGAGCATAAAGATAAATCAGTCTGAGTTTATTGATATGGGCCCACTAAGCACAGAGTCTTCATTCAGTGTTTCAGCTCAAGAAGTTAGGAAAGGATCTAATAGTGTATTTGGTTGGGCTGCAGAAGCATGGATTACACAGAGGCCTACACTGAATCAAGTTGAAGTACCAGACCTGCCTTGGTGTACTGTAGATCCAAAGGCTCAGGGAAATTGGCATGTTAGAGTAGATTTATCAGGTTAGACCCACAGACCCAAACATGGACTGCCCAGAGGACACACCTTTTACAACAATGGTGAGGAACAAATTTGTGAAGGGAGCCACAGCATCCTTGAAGAGACTGCTGTGATTGTTATTTTCTATAAATCAGATTTGACAGTGGGAACTGCCCTAACTGAATTAAGACCCCTAACTACAATGGGGCTGATTGGACCCTGTGGTAGTAGGGGCCAAGTGGGGGTACTCAACTGACAAAGACAAGGTGGATATGGTTACTGTAAAGGACGGTGGAATCAAAGCAGTCATCAGAATAGTCTGACTTTTATGGACTTATGGCATTGGGTTTATGGCATTGGTTACTTAGTCACGGTGTCCCTAGGAGTGAAATAGATAGGAAATCTAATAAATATTTACTTGATCTGTACAAGTGGATGAACTCCAGGTCAAGTGAACAGTAAAAAAAAAAAAATACAGTAGTCTAACTTAAGTTGCCAAAATAGAGAGTCACGGCCCCTCATTCAATTCTCAGACTTGAGCCATTTTACACATTCATAACCCCTTGAATAGAAGGGAGGCCTGACCCCCTTGAGGAATGACTCCACTACAGTGCCCAAAACTTATACTGTTCATCTTTCTCCCAGCCTTCCCCAAAGGGATCTATGGCCTTTTGCGAGAGTGACTGTTTGTTGGGAAAAAGGAAATAATCAATCTTTTCAGAGATTACTGGATACTGGCTCTGAACTGATACCAATTCCAGGAGACCCCAAATGTCACAGTGGCCCACCAGTCAGAGTGGGAGCATATAGAGCTCAGGGTATTAATGGAGTCTTAGCTCATATCCATCTCACAGTAGGTCCAGTGGGTCCCCGAACCCATCCTATAGTGAGTTCCCCAGTTCCAGAATGCATAATTGGAATAGATATATTCAGAAACTGGCAGAACTCCTACATTGGATACCTGACAAGTGGAGTAAGGGCTATTATGGCAGGAAAAGTCAAGTGAAAGCCATTATAACAGCCCCTACCTAAGAAAACAGTAAACCAAAAGCAATGCTCCTGGAGGGACTGTGAAAATTACTGCCACCATAAAGGATCTGAAGGTTTCAGGAATGGTGATTCCCACCACATCCCCATTCAGCTTTCATATTTGACCTGTGCAAAAAACAGATGGATCTTGGAGAATGACCACAGATTATTTGAAAACTTAACCAGGTAGTGACTGAAATTGTAGCTCCTGTTCCAAAATGTGGTTTCATTGCTTGAGCATATTAATGCATTTCTTAGTACCTGGTATGCAGCTGTTTTTTTTGGATAATGCCTTTTTCTTCATACCTGTTTCAAAGGACCACAAGAAGCAATTTGTCTTCAGCTGGCAAGGCCAGTAATACGCCTTCAGTGTTTTCCCTCAGAGCTGTACCAACTCTCCAGCCCTATGTCATAATTAGTCCACAGGGAACTTGATCACCTTTTCCTTCCATAAGACATCACACTGGTCCCTTACATTGATGACATTATGCTGATTGGACCTAGTAAAGAAGAAGTCTCAGTGACTCTGGATTTATTGATAAGACATTTGCATGCTAGGGGGTAGGAAATTAATCTGAAAAAAATTCAGTCACCTTCCACCTGAGTGAAATTTCTACAGATCGAGTTCTATGGGCATCTCAAGATATTCCTTCTAAAGTGAAGGATAATTATTGCATCTGACCCCTCACACAACTAAAAAGAAGGCACAACGCCTAGAGGACCTCTTTGGATTTTGGAGGCAACATATCCCGCCTTTGGGTGTGCTGACTCAAAAAACTGCTAGTTTTAAGTGGGGCCCAGCACAACAGAAGGCTCTGCAACAGGTTCAGGCTGCTATGCAAGCAGCTCTGCCACTTGGGCCATATGATCCGGCTAATCCAACGGTGCTTGAAGTGTCAGTGGCAGATAGAGATGCTGTTTGGAGTCTCAGACAGGCCCCTATTGGTGAATCACAGCTCAGACCCTTAGGATTTTGGAGTAAAGCCTGCCATCCTCTGTAGGTAACTATTCTTTTGAGAAACAGCTTTTGGCTTCTTACCGTATCTGGGTAGAGACTGAACACTTAACTATGGGTCACCAAGTCACCATGCAGCCTGAGCTGCCCATCATGAACTGGATGTTGTCTGATCCACAGAGTCATAAACTTGGACGTGCACAGCTGCATTCCATCATTAAATGGAAGTGGTATATACAAGACTGGGCCCGAGCAGGACCTGAAGGCACAAGTTGCATGAGGAAGTGGCCCAAATGCCCATGGTCTCCATTCCTGTCACATTATCTTCCATCTCCCAGTCTGCACTTTTGGCCTCATGGGAAGTTCCTTACGATCAGTGACTGCGGAAGAGAAAACTCGTGTGTGGTTTACAGATGGCTCTGCATGATGTGCAGGCACTACTTGAAAGTGGACAGCAATAGCTCTGCAGCCCCTCTCTGGGACCTCCCTCAAGGACAGTGGTGAAGGAAATCCTCCCAATGGGCAGAACTTCAAGCAGTGCGTCTGGTTGTTCACTTTGCTTGGAAGGAGAAATGGCCAGATGTGTGATTGTATACTGATTCATGGGCTATGGCCAATGGTTTGGCTGGATGGTGAGGGACTTGGAAGGAATATGATTGTAAAATTGGAGACAAGGAGGTATGGGGAAGAGGTATGTGGATGGACCTCCCTGAATGGGCCAAAGAAGTGAAGATATTTATGTCTCACGTGAATGCTCACCAAAGGGTGACCTCAGCAGAGGAGAATTTTAACAATCAAGTTGATAGAATGACACATTCTGTGAAAACCAGTCATCCTCTTTCCCTAGCTACTCCCATCATTGCCCAGTGGGACCATGAAAAAGTGGCCATGGTGGCAGGGATGGAAATTATGCATGGGCTTCCACTCACCAAGGCTGACTTGGCTACAACCACTGCTGAAAGTCCAGTATGCCAGCAGCAGAGACCAACAATGAGTCCCCAGTATGGCACAATTCCTCAAGGTGATCAGCCAGCAGTCTGTTGGCAGGTCGATTTCATTGGACTGCTTCCATGATAGAAAGGGCAGTGTTTTGTTCTTATTGGAGTGGGCTATTACTCTGCATAAAGGTTTGCCTTTCCTGCATGCAATGTTTCTGCCAAAACTACCATCTGTGGGCTTATAGAATGCCTTATCCACCGTCATGGAGTCCCACACAGTGTTGACTCCGATCAAGGGACTCACTTCACAGCAAATGAAGTGTAGCATGGGCCCATGCTCATGAAATTCACTGGTCTTACCATGTTCCCCATCATCCTGAAGCAGCTGCCTTGATTGAACAATGGAATGGCCTTCTAAAGACACAATTATGGTGCCAGATAGGTGGCAATACCTTGCAGGGTTGGGACAGTGTTCTCCAGGAGGCTGTATACGCTCCTAACTCGCATCCAATATATGGTGTTTTTTCTCCCATAACTGGGATTCATGGGACCAGGAATCAAGAGGTGGAAATGGGAGTGGCACCACACACTATTACCCCTAGTGATCCACTCGCAAGATTTTTGCTTCCCGCCCCCACGACCGTATACTCTGCAAGTCTAGAGGTCTTACTTCCAAAGGGAGGAATGCTCCCACCTAGAAACACATCACTGATTCCACTGAACTGGAAGTTAAGAATGCTACCTGGCCACTTTGGGCTCCTTATGCCTCTGGATCAATAGGAAAAGACTAGCGCTACCATAGTGGCTGATGTGATTCGTCCTGATTACCAAGAGGAAATTGGATTGATATTACATAATGGAGGCAAAGAAAAGTATGTCTGGAATGCAGGAGTCTCTTAGTACTACTAAGCCCTGTGATTAAAGTCAATGGAAATCTACAGCAAACCAATTTTATATACAGATATAGCTATAGATACGACTACTAATGGCCCAGGAATGAAGGTTTGGGTCACCACACCAGGCAAAGAACCACAACCAACTAAGATACTTCCTGAGGGCAAAGGTAATATAGAATCGGTGGTGGAAGAAGGTAACTCTAAATACCAGTTACGACCATGTGACCAATTGCAGAGATTGTTATATTTCTGCCTTGTATGTGTGCATCTAATATTTTTGTTTTCTTTGCTTACAAAATAAAATATGTAAACAGGGCTAGTGCATTTTCGGTTGTATGTGTTAGTTGTATCATGTTTGGCACAAATATGACTTTATAATTGTCTCTTTTCAGAGATTATGTATGGTTAAGGAGATGTGTACAGGTGTCAAGTTGACAAGGGGAGGATTGTGATGGTTAAGGCTGTGTGTCAACTTGGCTGGGCAAGGATTCTCAGTGGTTTGGTAGTTACAACGTAGTTTGGTAGTAGTATAATGTGATCACCTCCATGAGACTTGCTGTGAGTAGCCAGTCAGTTGAAAGGGAGTTTCTTTGAGGGTATGGCCGGCATCCAATATACATGGACTTTCTGGCAAGGCTCACGGCTTTTGCTCACCCTGGATCCTGCAGCTGGCTCCTATTCTTCCAACCTCCGTTTCTTGGGACTTGAGCTAGCAGCTTACCTGCTTGCCAGTCTTGGAATTTGTCAGTCTCTGTATCCTGTGAGCCAGAGCCCTGCTGTCTTGCCTGCCAATCTTGGGTTTGCCAGCCCCTGCAGCTGAGTCAAGAGAAGCATCCAGCCTGACCCTCAGATTTGGGTCTTGCCAGCCTTACAACTGCCTGAGCCATTTCCTTGATATAAATCTCTCTATATATGTATATATTTATACACTTTACTGGTTTTCCTTCTCTAGAGAACCCAGCCTAACACAACATCAATCCAGGGGTAGTGTTGATTTTCTCCTATGAACACATAATCATTGCCGCCAGGTGTTCCAGTCTCCTGTCTCAACATCAGTATTTCAAGTTAGTTGAAAATTCTTTAGCTACAGAGTCATGAGCTAGGATTAAAAGATAAAACTGTGTCTATGGATAGTTTTGAAATTCACTGTGCTTTCTAGAGCATGTCTGTAATGCCCATCTTTATTATATTCAAAGCTGAGCTGCTAAATTCACAATTTTAATCTAGCTAAATGTCAAAACATAATAACTTTGTTAAAGAAGAAGTGAGTTTAGGATTATAGCCCTTTTCAAGAGCTGCATTAAGAAATATTTATACCCTCAGTCTCAAGCATGTGCCAGGTTTTGTTGCTGCTGTGAGCAGGGTGGTAGAATAGAACAGCCTCATTATTTCTCTGTCCAACCTGTTTAGAGCTATAAAGCTGAAGGTCTTTGTACGTGCAGTTGTTTGAATGCAGTGCTATTTTGGCACAGTAGGACTAGTGATTATCCTGCAAGGACTTAACATATTTGCGTCACGATTTAGACTCTGTTTCTTTTCAAAGAATAAGCTTAAATTTATTGTATTTATCTGTGCTTGTACTCAAGAAAAAACAAATTCTATCAACATTACTTACTGAGTGACGTGGCAGGTACAAATAAATCAGACATGATTAATTGCTCTCAAAGAAAATATATTGTGGCTGGAGGGGCAAGGTTATACAAAGAAAAAAACAGGAACGAATATATATTAATCTGTACAATTGACCCAAGTCGTTGTGTGTCCAGGGATACAAGACAGTACGGCCGTGGTCTGGGAAGGCTTAATAGCAGAGGAGAGACTTTAAAACTGTATATCAAAGAGTTAAGAAGAGGTTATCCCAGAAGGGAAATAACTGAGCCAAAGGATAGAGACTAATGAATGTGGGATCTTCTTTACCACGTGCTTAGCTAGAGCTAAAACACATTAACTATGTGTTTCTTCAGCTAAAGCACTCAGTTAAAATGTATTTAATCAGCATATTTCTGTAGAGCTTAAGATAATAATTTCTACAGAGCTTAAGATAATTATTATACTTAGCATCTTTTGGTCCTCTCCATATGCCTGTCATGGGTGGCTTCTTTGCATTTAAAACTCACAGCAATGTTACAGGAGTATTTTGAGCTCCACCTGTTGATAAGGATACAGACTTAGCTTAGGAGCTTAAGCAAAATCACATAGTAAGTGGCAATGCCTGTACTTGAACCCAAAACTTGAATGTAAAACTCATATTCTTGATACTATGCCATATTACTCATATAGCCTACTTACCGTATAATATTGGATATTGTATATTCAGGCACAATATAATGTGAGGATATTAGGAAAGGGAAGAAAATAACCCTTTATGCAATTTCTATTCTATGTGGGAAGAAAAAATATGATATATAGAACTGAAACTATTGGAGCAAGATCGTGTGGCAATAACTTCTTTCCAAAGTCCTGAGGGTACATAAAGACAGGTATGAGATGAGATTAGTTTGGGCAGGGCTTTTTAGAATTGATTCGAAAAGATTAGAGAATATATTCTTTTAAACCAGAGTAATAAGCCAATTAGATTACTTACATGGTTGTATGGCTGTATATTTTCCAAACATCACTTCCCAAGCTGACCGAAAAAGCAAGATTAAGACAGGGAGCAAAGGCCCTGAGATCGGAGGGTGCCTGTTTGAGAAATAGTGAAGAGACTGGTGTGCTTAGAGGAGAAGCAAGTAAAAGAGAAATAGACTTTATCAGGGAGGTAATAGGGGGCTGAGTGTGGAACCTAGAGACTTATTAAGATAAGGAACAGAGGGGCCCCCAAATCTGCAAACAAAGTAACAAGAAATGGGCTAGTGCACAGAAACAAAGCCATTCCCCAGAACAATGGGGCAGGGTATCTAAAAATAGCCTGCAAACTTCTTTAAAGTTGCCTTTCAGAAGCAGCTGGAGAAAACCGGCCCCAGGGACATGCACAGAACATCCACCTGTGACCGCTGTGTGACCTTCCACCAGGGGCAGTGAGGGGCTACAGCCCCAGCCAGGGAATTGAACTCAGGGAGCAAGAGACTGCGCAGGCATGACACCCCATAATATGTCCTGCTACGAATCCCAGAGGAGCCGTCTTGGAAAGCTGCTGCAGGAGCACCTTAGTTAACATATCCCCGCCTGTGTCTATGAATAAACATGAATCTTTTCCTGCCCAAGAACTTTTAAAAACTCGAGCCTGTCTTTTGTTCTGTGAGATGAGGGTAAGCGTTGCTCTAGGCCCTCCTTTTCTCCGCTTGCAGGCCTCTTCAATAAAGCTTTGCTCCTGTGGAAAACTAAGTGCCTTACCTGCTCATTCTTGACCAGTGAGAGGCAAGAACCTTATTCCGGTAACAAGACCTCAAGTGAGAAAGACTCAGGACATTTGGAAATAGCATCCATTGGGGTTTTGATATAATTTACTAAGTATCTGTTGAATACCTTTCACTCATTTCTTTTTGGCGCTCTTTTAGGAGGCGGTTTATCGAAAATGACTAAAAGAATGGATAAAAAGTCACACACTCAGGGAATAACCATATGAAAAGACACTCGATATCATATTTCATTAGGAAACTAAATTAAAACAATGAGAAACCACCACATACCTATCGTTGTTGTTGTTGTGTGCCCTCAAGACTCATCACAACCCTCTAGGACAGAGCTGAACTGCCTCTTGGGTTTCCAAGGCTGTAAATCTTTACAGAAGCAGACTGCTACATCTTCCTCCTACAGGTGGTTCAAACCACCGATCTTTTGGTTAGCAGCTGAACGCTTAACCACTGCACCACCAGGGCTCCTTACATGCCTATTAGAATGGCTAAAATCCAAAATACTAACACCACCAAATGCTGGTGAGAATGTGGAGCAACAGAGACTCTCATTCATTGCTGGTAGGAGTGCAAAATGGTACAGCCATTTGGAAGACCAGCTGCTTATAAAGCTAAATATACTCTTACCATATGATCCGGCAGAGGCACTTCTAGGTATTTACCCAGGTGATTTGAAAACTTATGTCCACACAAAAACCTCCACCTAAATGTTTGTAGCAGCTTTTATGCATAATTGCCAAAAATTGGCAGCATCCAAGGTATCCTTCGATAGGTGAATGGGTAAGCACCTGTGGTAAGTCCATACAATAGAGTTTTATTTAACCACAAAAAGAAATGAGCTATAGAGCCGCCAAAAAAAAACATGGTAGAAACTTGAATGCATATTGCTAAGCAAAAGAAGTCAGTCTGAAAAGGCTACATACTGCATGATTCCAACTATATGACATTTTAGAAAAGGCAAAACTATTTTGTTGTTGTGTGCTGTCAAGTCAACTCTACCCAAAACTATAGAGACAGTAAGAATCAGTGGTTGCCAGGGGTTCTGGGGAGAGGGGGAAGAAGGCATGAGTAGGCTGATCACAGGGGATTTCAGGGCAGTGAAACTATTCTGTATGATACTGTAATGATGGTTGTATAACATTATGCATTGGTCAAAACCTATAGAACTGTACGACACAAAGAGTGCACCGTAATGTAAACTGTAAGCTTTAGTTAATAATAATTTATCGATATGGGTTCATCAGTTGTAACAAATGTACCACACCAATGCAAGATATTTATAGTAGGGGAAACTGGGGGGGGGGGGGGGGCATGGACAGGGAGTACATGGGACTTGTCTGTACTTTCTGCTTAAGTTTTCTATAAACCTAAAAAAAACTTGTCTAAAAAGTCATTTAATTAAAAAAAGAGGAAAAAAATAGGCCAAAAACAAACAAAAAGTTATACCCTCAAACCTGGGTTTGAGAACTGGCCCCGCTACGAATGGGTATGAGACTTGGTTGTTCACTTAATGTGAGATCGGTGTACTTATAGTGTGGCCCAGGGCCAGCAGCAACAGCACCACCTGGGAACTTGTTAGAAACGGAGACTGTCAGACCCCACCCCAGACCCACTAAATCAGAAGCTCTAGGGGAAGGGACCAAGAATCTGCATTTTAACAAGCTCTCCAAGTTTGGGTTTCTCCAAGTTTGAGAAACAGTGTGCTAAACCTCACCTCCCTCATCTATAAAATGGAGATAATACAGTGATTGGACCTTCTTCCTAGCACCTTTGTGATGATTAAATGGGACAATGCACCTAAAGGGCTTAGTGCAGTACCTGAAATAAATAATTATCTTCCATGATTTTATTTTATTACTTACTTTATTTTTTAGTTAAGAAATGGCAAGAAACCAAAATCCTAAGCAGTTAACTCTACGCGCTTTAACTTTCTACAGAAATCAAGTTTTAGAGTTAGTGATTAAGACTTGTCTGAAGTCCTGCCTTGTGTTACTAAGAAAATCAGAATGATGTAAACAGGTTTCTGTTGTGGTCTTTCATGGGCTCCTGTTGTGTTTTACAGTCAGCTGGGGCTCCATGGAGCAGCTCTAATGGATGTGTGCATCAGATTGTACAAACATCCCGACTGGAGCGGCTAGAAGACTGTTGCCGGGTTTCACACTGGGGGCCACAAACACTTGTGAAGTGAAATGCTCCTTGCTGGGGAGAAGTGGCACTGGCTTAGGTCCCTGTAAGGTGCCTGTATATACCCGGGGTTGGGCAGACTCCTTGTAAAGCCCAGCTTGACCCACTGTGACAGGTTCCAAGACATCTGAACCCATTCTAACTCCTCTGCAGCTTTTGTTTAGTATTTATTTGAGTTTGAGCACCTATCTTGCTTATAGACTTCTTGCTTTTCACTTGCTCTTTCTCTCTAGGTCAGGGGTCAGCAAAATTTTTTCTGTAAAGGGCCGAGAAAACCAAACCAAACCCAGTGCCGTCGAGTCGATTCCAACTCATAGCAACCCTATAGGGCAGAGTAGAACTGCCCCACAGAGTTTCCAAGGAGCGCCTGGTGGATTCAAACTGCTGACCCTTTGGTTAGCAGCCATAGCACTTAACCACTATCCCACCAGGGTTTCCTCATAGCAACCCTATGAGTCTGTAAAGGGCCAGAGAGTAAACACTTTAGCTTTGTGATTTTTCTGGTCTCTGTCACAACTACTCAAGGCTGCCATTGTAGCCACAGGCAATATATAAATGAATGGCTCTGTTCCAATGAATCCTTATTTACAAAACAGTTAGTAGTCCAGATTGGGCCCTCAAGCTGTAGTTTGCTGACCCCTATTTTAGGGCCTCAAAACATCTAATAAAAAGGACTCAGCCTGGCAAGGTAGCAGAATACTTCCGTGTCCACTGGAAGTTTCTGGCTTAGAAGTATTTTCTGTGGCCTGAAATGAGTCATGCCTTGGGTAACCGAAGGTAAACAACACTAATTAATCCCCTCAGACCAGCTGGACAAGATCCAGTCCGAAACTGCTTCGCTCCCACCTGGTGGGAAAAAAGTGTCTTGAATTAAAAACTTTTAAGGCAGACACTGCCTCACAACTTGGGGTCAAGCAGAGCAAGTTTCAGATCTGAACCAAGCAAGCCTTGTGCTGAGAGATGAGATAGAAATGGAGATTCTGTTCAGACCCCAAAGAAGTAGGAGGCCAGGGTCCAGGTTTAAGCAAGAAGAGTGGAGAGTGAGTGACAGTGCCTTTCTTTCCTGTCATATATTCAGGGTACGTGGCTCCTGGTGCTTAGAAATGACTGAGCTGGCTCCTCCTCAAGGAAGTAACCCAGAGGGTGTGAATGTAATATAGTACTCTGTATCCATGTCCTAGCAAGTCTAAGGTAGCAGTAATGATCTCCATATGAGAAGGCAGCAGAAGAAACCAGTTGACAAACATTTTGACCTTGACTTTTCCTTCGTTGGCAGGGCTTTTGCAATGTCGAGTGTAGTTTGAGATTCAACCTCATAAGACTTATTCTTTCCAAGGTTGGAATTTGCTTGGTTCCAAAGTAGCTGTTTGTAACAGATGTCATTGGTCGTTTGTCCAGCAGCCATTCCAACTCCTCCTTTTTTTATTGAAGAAAGAGCCCCCAATTTTGTTGGAGCGTCCACGTGTAACAAGGATAAATCTTCCTTGGCTTAATTCAGTCATGATCATCCTATTATCTTTGCCAGGGATTGGTTTATGGATAGCCATGCAACCCAGTTCTGCCCAATGAGACATGAAGAGAAGCCTGCTGGGGAGCTTCTGGAAAAGGTATTTCCTCCGTTAATAAGAGTTATAGGAGAAAACATGTCCTTCTGTGGACATTCTTCATATAGAGCTTGGAACTATGGTGGCCATTTTGTAACCCTGGGGAAAACTAAGCTATGGGCGACAAAGCAGAATTAACACTGTAGCTGACTTACCTTGAGACTTCTTGTTATTGAGAGAATAAATGTTCCATGTTGTGTAAACTAACGTCGGCCCTCTGTTTCCTACTGCCGAAAGAATTCCAGCCGATATGTATTCCTGTTTGGTCTTCACCAGGCCAGGCCTCTCTGCTTCTGTCAGCTTTCAAGTCTGCTTTCACTGTCCTCACCTCATCTTACCACCTGGCTGGAACCTGGAAATTGTGTTTTGTTTTGTTGATAATCGGTAGCCTTTGAGGTTGAGGTTTTACCTATTAGGGTTTCATGAGGGAGGTCAGTGGTCAGTGAAGATTTGTAAAAAGAGCAGCTCACAGATTAAAGTGATTTCAATTTACTGTTTTTAGTATCAGAAATACTATTATCAGAATACTCTGTTCCTTCATTTCTCCAGTACAATTGTTTTTCCCTGACAAAGCTTATTGGCTACTGGGTACAGTCAAGTGAGGAAATACATATAACCCATGTATGATGGGCCACGAAGGGGAGTAGGAACAGTGGCAGTTCAGAGGGATATCATTAGCCTACCCAGCAGCCATGCCCTTCCCATGTCTTCAATGCCTGCAGGCCCTCTGCCCCTGGAAATGCCAAACACTCACTTTCCAGCCTCACTTAAGCTAGGGCATGTGCATATGACTCCCTTCTGTCCAGACAGATATAAAGGAAAGCCTTTGAGGGATTTTCCTTGGTGATAAAAAGAGAAAGGTGATTACAGAGTCTCTTCTACCCTCTTTGCTCTTGGAGGTTTTATAAGAGGACGTGACTTGGAGCCACAGCTTCCATCTTGTGACCATGAAGCAAAAGCCAAGAACACTGCAGAAGCTTGGATCAGAGTCTTAACATTGTTACATCACAGAACTAATCCTGGAAATCCTATATGTCTCCAGGTTTCTTGTTATGTAACAATACCATTTGGTTAGTATCTGTTACTTATAACTGATAGCATGCTAACTGATACAAAGTGTATCTAACCTGGGCTGAAGAAATCCAGGAAGGCTTCCTACAGGAGGCAACTCATGAGCTAAAGAATGAAAGATAAGCACACTTTGTGTCATGGTCAAAAAGAAACAAACCAAACCCGTTGCTGTCGAGTCGATTCTGACTGATTCATAGCGATGCTGTAAGACAGATTAGAACTGCTCCACGGGGTTTCCAAGGAGTGGCTGGTGGATTCGAACTGTTTGCCTTTTGGTTAGCAGCCATTGTGCACCATAGCTCTTAACCACTGTGCCACTAGGTCTACGAAGACTTAGAGGAGAGAGTATTCCACGTTTAAGAACCAAAGCAGGCCAAAGAAGCATACAGAGGCCAGATCATGTATGACACTGTAAGTTAGTTAAAATTTTTTGCCCTTTTTCTTAGGAACATTGGGAGCACTATTGAAGTCTTTCTTATTTTCAAGGTCAAAATTAATCACTTCTTTTACACACCCAGATCTCATTGCTAATAGCTTTGTCTGCCATTATTTAACCTATAGGGTCACTATGAGTTGGAATCGACTCAACGGCAATGGGTAACAGGTATTAGGGGTTGTAGTTTGTTTTTCAACTGTCTACCTATTTTATGCAAATAACGTGCGTTACGCATTTTGCCAACCATGCAACCCCACTTGCTATTTTCGTGAGTTATGCCATGCGTTATATGTGTGGGTGCATTATTTGTGGGAAAATATGGTGTTTCCTCCAGTAGACTGGAAGATCCTAGAGGGCAGAGACTGTGTCTTATTGCATTTAGGTCAGTCCCCTCCAACTATCCTTAATCAAGGTTTAAGTTTAATTACTTATCCCTTAATAGTTTACAGAGAACCTGAACATATTTTAAGGTATTTTATCCTCCCAGATCCTTTCAATGGCTGGTGAAGGCAAGAGAGGGCAAGCGAGGGGCCCAAGCTCCACATAGTTAGTTACAGCCAAACCACAAGGGCTGTATATATTAGTTTCCTAGGGCTTCCACTACAAATTACCACAAAGTGGGTGACTTAAAACAACAGAAACTTATTCTCTTACAATTCTGGAGGCTGGAAGCTCAAAATCAAGGTGTCAGCAGGGCCGTGCTCTTTCCAAAGGCTCTGGAGGAAGATCCTTCCTTGCCTCCTCCAGCTCCTGGTAGCCCAGGTGTTCACTGGCAGCGTGACTCCAATCTCTGTCTCCATCATCACATGACATTCTTTCCTGTGTTTCTCTCTCCGCCTATCTTCTCTTCTTATAAAGACAGAAGTCATAAAGAAATTAGGGCCCACCTAATTACCTCATCTTAACTAACTTCCAGGTCAAAATTAACCACACCCAGATCACGTTGCTGATATCTTTATCTGCCATCTTAACTAATTACATCTGCAATGACCCTATTTCCAAACAAGGTCACATTCACAGGTACCAGTGATTAGAACTTAAACATATCCTTTTGGGGGACAGAATTCAACCCATACAGGCTGGAACCAGGTTTTATCCGTCTTGGTGCAAAAATGCTTTCTACTAGATCACCACGGCAGGTACTCCTGTCTCTGAAAAGTTTACACACTGATTCATTTTGAGTGAAGTGCCAGTGAGCTGAAACTTTAAATTGTATTTTTTTTCCCCATGTAGTCATTTCTAGAAGCTGCTATTTACCTGTGTGTTATTGACTATGCAAAGGCATTTGGCTGTGTGAATCATAACAAATGATGGGTAACATTGCAAAAAATGGGAATTCCAGAACACTTAATTGTGCTCATGAGGGACCCGTACATCAAGAGGCAGTCATTCTAACAGAGCAAGGGGATACAGCGTGGTTTAAAGTCAGGAAAGGTGTGCATCAGGGTTGTATCCTTTCACCATACTTATTCAGTCTGCATACTGAGCAAATAATCCGAGAAAAAAGCTGGACTATATTAAGAACAGGGCATCAGGATTGGAGAAAGATGCGTTAGCACCTGCATGATGTAGAGGACACAACCTAGCTTGCTGAAAGTGAAGAGGACTTGAAGCACTTACTGGTAAAGATCAAAGACTACAGCCTTCAGGATGGATTACACCTCAATATAAATAAAAATCCTCACAGCTTGACCACTAAGCAGCATTATGATAAACAGAGAAAAGATTAAAATTGTCAAGGATTTCATTTGACTTGGATACACAGTCAACACCCATGGAAGCAGCTGCCAAGAAATAAGATGACGCATCGCATGGGTCAAATCTGCTGCAAAAGACCTCTTTAAAGTGTTAAAAATCAAAGACGTTACTTTAAGGGCTAAGATGCACCTGACCCAAGCCATGGTGTTTTCAGTCGCCTCACATGCATGCGAAAGCTGGACAATGAATAAGGAAAACCGAAGAAGAATTAACGCCTTTGAATAATGGTGTTGGTGAAGGTTGTTGAATATACCATAAACTGGTTGCCATCTAGTCGATTCTGACTCATAGTGACCCTATAGGACAGAGTAGAACTGCCCCACAGGGTTTCCAAGGAGCGGTTGGTCGGTTCAAATTGCTGACCTTCTACGGTTAGCAGCCGTAGCACTTAAACCACTATCCCACCAGGGTTTCCAAATATACCATGGACTGCCAAAAGATTGAACAAATCTGTCGTGTAAGTACAGCCAGAATGCTCCTTAGAAGTGAAAATGGTGAGACTTCACCTCATATACTTTGGACATGTTATCGGGAGAGACCAGCCCCTAGAGAAGGATATCATATTTGGTAAAGTAGAGGATCAGCAAGAAAGAGGACCCTCAACGAGATGGATTGACACATTGTCTACAACAATGGACTCAAGCATAACAACAATTGTGAGGATGGCACAGGACCAGACAGTGTTTCGTTCTGTTGTACATAGGGCTGCTACAAGTCAGAACCGACTCAGAGGCACCTAACAACAGTAACATTTTGGTGGTGGAAATATCCTCACAGTTTCTTTCCTTGGGGACAATGCTGAGGACCCCTTTGAAGTTAGGCAGATGTAAGGCAAGTAAGGCTTCTTTGTTATGGCTTGAGAAAGCTTACTATTCCCAATGTCTCCTGGTCTGCCAACTCAGAGAATGCTTATGGGGAACAAGTTTATGTAGAAACGGTGGCTAACTACCTGCCATTACAGATAAACCTGAACATTTCAGTGGCTTTATTCAATGGGTTTTATGTTTTAAATCACATAAAGATGAATTGTCAGGGGAACAGCATCAGAGACCCAGGCTCTTTCTATCTTGTGAGTCCACTATCCCCTATAGCCCTACCAGATCCTCTGGTATAGTAGGCAGACAGAGGAAAAGAGATGCCCACAGTGGACATCACTTCCGCCCACATTGCATTGCCCAGAACTCAGTCACATGGCCACACATATTTGCAAGTGAGGATGGGAAATATAGTCCACCTGTATGCCCAAACCCAAAAAAATCCATTGCCATCAAGTCGATTCTGACTCATAGTGATCCTATAGGACAGAGCAGAACCGCCCCATAGGGTTTCAAAGGAGGGGATAGTGGATTTGAGCTGCCAACCTTTGGTTAATAACCTGAGCTCTTAACCACTGTGCCACTAGGGCACCCCCCCCCCCCGGGGTGCCTGGGTGGAGTTAAATGAGTTTGGTGGACAAGTGGTTATTCTCTGACTTTGAGGTGAAGGGGAATCTTAAGAAAAAAAAAAGTGGTAATACCCCTTACCTCCTGAAGTTCTACATTACACAATATTTCTGATGGATTATGATAGCCCCAGAATAGAACAGAGGAGGCCAGAGAGCCTAGGGGAAAACTCATTATAAGGGATGAGATTAGTTGCCTGGTGATTTAGCTCAAAAGGCAGAATTATGTTTTTCATGGGAGAAGCTTACTTACAAACATGGTATATGACTGAAGTTAGACATCCCTCCTTTTCCAAACACTGTCTTGGGATAAAGTGGTTGAGTGTCCATATGTTAAAAGAACCGGGTACTAAAGAATTATATATACATTGGGAGCCCAGGTCTGTAATACCATAAAGTGACCCATCATTCATTCGCCAAAGCTTATTGAGAGTCCCTGGCACCATCCTAGACTAATCCATGTGTCTTACTACCACAGAAGCCATGTGGTGTGGTAACAGTGACAGCAACAGCAACACAATATGCCTCTTGGATAAATTAATGATATTTTCCAGGGTTTTCTCTGCAGGTTTCACTTACACCTAGTGATCACCCCTAAGATTCTCACTTACCACAGCAGTTAGAACTTTTAATTCGTGTAGAGAAAAAAATACTCTGGTGAGAGAAGGGGGGAGGGGGGAAGGGAGTCACAGTGGTATAATTTGACTAGTGACCGAACTCACAGGTGAAGGAAGACGTATCATCTCCACCTTCACCCAACAATAATTTATTAAACACCTTCTTCGTGTCAGATGGAGTTCCTGAGTGGTGCAAACAGTTAACGCGCTCACTGCTAACCAAAAGGTTGATGGTTTGAGTTCACCCTGAGGTGTCTCAGAAGAAAGGTGTGGTGATGTAGTTTAACTCTGAAACACAGTTTTACTCTGAAACGTGTGGGATGGCCACGAGTTGGAGTCAACTGAACAGCAACTGGCTGGTTATATGTCAGATACCGTATTAAGACCTGGAGATAAAAATGAATAAATAAACAAATATGATACGACCCCTAACTTGACAGAGATTTTAGTCTAAAAGAAAACTGAGAGAGTTGGATGGTAGCAGGAAACTATCCACACACATGATTTTGTGCTCCTACGATGTGTAAAGCATACTGCCGAATTCTGTAAAGCGGGGTCTAGGTGTGAAGCCTCTTGTGCGTCTTTATGTGTCTTTCTGTGAATACAGGAATATATTTTTCTTCCCTGTTGCACCCCCCCTCCCCCGAAGGGACATTGACTTTCTGTTCCAATTAATGATTCTGCAGGTGCTTCCCAGTTCTTCAGGGAATTCCTGGGTTTCAGCCTCGTTCCGCTTCATGATCAGGCAGCTGTGTGGGTCCCATAGTGCAATATCCTTACCTTATCCTGGGATCCAGCTCCAACATGTGTCCCATGATCCTGACCCTCCCAGGTCACACCGTGGCTGCCAGAAACCACGGGTCCCCTTTGTGAATCGTTTCTCTGAAGTTAACTTTGTCATTACACAAATGCTATCAGAAACCATGTCTGAACACCACGTCAAAACAACTAGTCCAGAAGAAACTAGAAACATTCAGTTCATCTGGTTTGTCAGGGAGCCAAAAAATAAGACATTTGTTTGATTGAATTCATATAAGAGTTATTTTATTTTTAGCTGAATTTGGTCTTGTTAGCTCATGTATCTAGGCACAATCCCTGTCTCCTAGGGTTACAAGAGCCCACGCAGTCAACAGCCACCACAACAAAATGATCCGTTTTCCCCAAGGTCTTCATTTTCTGTCCATAACTACCCTGGAAAGCACTTGAGCACAAGAACTATGTCATCTTCCTCATTGCACAGAGTAGGTGTTTAACATTTGTGTCAGTCAGGGTCTTTGCCAGGAAAGGGATGGCCTACTCACATGGAATAATTTAAAGAGAGTTTAATAAAGGAACAATTTACAAAGGTGTGGGTAGGGTATAAAGAGACTGCAGGAGGTAGAACGGTACCTCAGGGCTTAGGGTTAGTAACAGGGGAACCATTTCTACCCCTAGGCCTGAAAGGCGATGGGATGAAGTGGAATGCAGAGACAGAGGAAGAGAGAATATTACATGGAGAAGCCTTCTTTTGGCCAAGGAACAAGCCCAGCTTGTGTCAAATCCACAGTTATAGATCTGGGGGTGAGTCCCTCGGTGGTGCAAACAGTGAACACGCTCAGCTGCTAAAAGAAAGAGCGGAGGTTTGAGTCTACCCAGACATGCCTTGGAAGAAAGACCTGGCGATCTACTTCTGAAAAATCAGCTGTTGAAACCCCTATGGAGCAGTCAGTTCTACTCTGGAGTTGCCATGAGTTGAAATTGACTTGACAGCAGCTGTTGACTGATAAGAGCTGGAGGAATAAAACCCTGATCTCATTCTCCTTCCTACCTCTGATACCTTTCTGGGTTCTCTGGTGTGTAAACTCAACGAGAAGCCAGAAGGCCTGGGAGCCTGTTGATGTAACCCATATGTTACAGCCTCCCAGGACACAGAAGAATTGAGAAGGGTGGAAAGTAAAGCTAAAGGGACAAACAGAAACTATCCACCCCAAGACTGTGTTGAGTAATTTCCACAAACAGTTGATTCCGCAGCCTCATTGTATTAACATCTTACTTTCCAAGTTAAGGAATCATGTAGAATCACAGACTCTTGAGCTTGGGGAACCTTGATAGCATCAACCCCTCTGGGTGCATATAACTTCTCTCAAGTATCCTCAGCAAGTGGCTGTCCAGCCTCCTCTTGAATGCCTTTGCTGATAGGAAATTTGCTACATGTCAAGGCTTCTAATTAGAAGTTTTCATAACCCAGCTCCCACTGAATTCCAAGTTTTGTCTCCCAAAGTCAACAGAACAAGTCTAAACCCCAAACTCCCTTTCACAAGGCATCTCGAACCTTAAAACTCTACGTTTTGTACATAGATAATCACTCCCTTAAAGGAGGGCTACGAAGCAAGTAAAAACCAATTTTCCAGGAAGGAGAGAGAAGAGCTCAAGTTGTGGGGAGGGAGGAGAAACCAGTTCTCTCTTCAAATCCACCACGAAATCTTCTAAAACTCAGAGCTTCCTAAAAATGAAAACCTAACTGTGAAATGCCTAAGAACCAGAGCTGGGGCCTTTCAGACAGATTTAATTATATTTCAAAGCCACATTCTTTGTATTCATGAGCTAACCCAGCTCTCCCCAGCAAGACACAAGAAACCAAGAGCAATGGCCAACAGCGGCCAGTGTGATTAATGCAAACCTAGCAGCTAAAAATACCCTTTGCCCACTCAGAGGACCACACTGCTGCCAGTCAGTTATAGTTCATCTTTTTAAAACCCCAGTCTGCAGAAAGCATTCTATGTGGAGAAGGCCTGGGCGTTTGCATGAATCAGTGTGAAACTCAGACAGTAGTTTATTTGTTAGGCTGGTAACACGTGAGACATGGAGGAGATATTTGTTTTCTGTAGCAGGAGGCAGATCAAGCCAACTGGCAGTGTGCCTGAAACAAATAACCAAGAAACAACTAGATCTGTGTGAGACTTGGTGAGAAAGTTTAGAGTCAGTAGGGCAAGGAAGGAAGGCTACAGTGGAAGGTAAAGTGGGCAGGTAGTGAGGACAAAGAGATGGTTTGCAAGTTCCCTTATCGGTGCGTTCACAGTATAGAGCTCTACCCAGAGCAGGTCCCCAATTCCTTCCTCCTGCCTGTCGTCACCTGTTACATCAGCGTTCCAATGAGAGCCCTAGATTTCTTCCTACTTCCTGTTCACCAGCTTTAAGAGTCCAAATTAAATTTGCTTCATTCCATTTCCTACACTGCTAGTCAGCAGCTGCAGACCCGAAAATATCGGGCCAGAAATACAAAGACGCAGGTTTCAGTTGTGACCCCACTGTTTACGGTGTAATCTCAAATGCCACAGCAACCCTGTGAGAGAGGCCTTATTATTACCCCAGCTACTTTTTTTTTTTTTTTTTACCATATAAGTGTTTGTTAATTTACAGTCAGTAATTCCCTGTTTTTGCTGTACACTTAGTTCTATGAGTTTTCACAGTGCATCAAGTTGTGTGACCATCACAGGGAACACACAGAACAGTTCTGTCACCCCAAAACATTCCCTCATGCTGAAGCTTCATAGTGAAACCATCCCTCCAACCCCAGCCCCTGGCAAACACTGATCCATTCTCCATCCCTATAGTTTTACCTTTTCCAGTATGTCATATAATTGGAATCATATAGTATATTGCCTTTTGAGCCTGTATTTGACACAGTTCGTGATCAGTTAAAGCAAGCTCAGAGAAGTTCGCTGACTTGCCCAGGGTCACACAGCTAGTAAAGCAAAAATTTAACTGCAAGTCCACTGACTCCAAAGACCACTTATCCTCTTTCCCCAGTACTGAACTAGAAACCTGCCTGGACTCAGTTTCCTCATCTTCCAGAACCGTATAAGGACAGGGGCTGACATAATCAAGTGAGCAAAAAGGGCTTTGGGAAGTATAAAGCTTTTTTTTTTTTTAATCTTTATTGTGCTTTGAGTGAAAGTTTACAAACCAAGTCAGTCTCTCGTACAAAACCTTATATACGCCTTGCTATATACTCCTAGTTGCTCTCCCTCTAATGCGACAGCACACTCCTTCTCTCCACTCTCTATTTTCGTGTCCATTCAGCCAGCTTCTGACCCCCTCTGTCCTCTCATCTCCTCTTCAGACGGGAGCTGCCCACATAGTCTCATGTGTCTTACTTGTTCCAAGAAGCTCACTATTCACCAGTATCCGTATAAAGCCTTTTGTGCAAGGTACACAATGCTTTTTGTTTCTACCAGCCTTTGTCGCCTGCCAGGATTTTGCAGGAAGGTCTTGGTCCTCTCAATTGTCCGACTGAACTTGGTGGCACACATTTGAACCTGACCATAATCAATCTGTTTTTAAAAAAATACACATGCGTGTACCTTGTGCTGATGCAAGAAGCATCTCAGAGGTTAAAAGGCCTGTCTTGACAGGAAAAATGAAGCACTGTTTTCCACAAAACAGGCAAAGCCACAGATTTATTTAATAGGATTTGGGGTTGTGCAGGGGTGTTTTGGTCATCCAAAGGGATTTTTCTACTCTCAGGACATGAAAGTAACTGCTATGAAATAGAATTTGACTTGACTATTATGTCACCAGAAGTAAACATCATCTGCTGGCCTGATGGCTTGAAAACCTCTCTCCAAACTGCTTCTGCCAAAGGCTTTGAAATGTTTGCTTTCAGGCTGAACTCAACCACTGGGATATTTAGAGAAGCTCATACCGTAGCCGCATGAGGCAGATCCTTCTCCTGATGGAGATAAACCTGCAAAGCTGTTTATAGGCTTGGTCCTTTCCTCTACCCCGGCTCCCCAGAAATGTTATAGAAAGCAAATGTCTCCTTTTCTTTGTAATTGCCATGCATGGTACAGCTTTAGAAAGCAGCCCAAGAAAGGCTAATGGAATGCCTTACAGCTTTTGCCCTAACCTAGTGTCCGTGGAAATATATATATATATATTTTTTTATATAGGTAGTTTTAAATTTTATGTTGTTGTTAACTGCTGTTGGGTTGGCCCCTGACTCATGGCAAGCCCATGCACAACAGAGTGAAATGCTGCCCAGTTCTGTGCCATCCCCACGATTGTTTCAGGACCCGACCGTTGTGATCCATAGGGTCTCCAGCAGCTGATTTTCAGAAGCAGGTCACCAGGCCTTTTTTCCTGGTTCGTTTCAGTTTGAGAGCTCCACTGAGACCTGTTAAGCATCGTAGCAATCTGCAAGCTCCCACTGACAGACGGGTGGTGGCCACACATGAGGGGCATTGGTCGGGTCTCCTGCATGGAATTCGACCACTGAACCACCAATGCCCCCATTTAAATTTTCTAGAAGCTGTATTTTAAAAAGTAAAAAGGCACAGTTGAGACTATACTTTATTTAAACTAGCATATCCAAAATATTACCATTTCAGCAAAATTAATATAAAACTATAAATGAAATATTTTCATTCCTTTTTGCATATCATCTTCAAAACCTGGGCTGTATTTCACATTTACAGTGCATCTCTACTCAGGTTAGCCACATGTCAAGTGCTATGGGACATGTAACTAGGGACTACTGTAGGTAAGGTGCTCAAAGTCACCAAATTGGAGCAACAGAGCCATGACTTAAATACAAGGGACAAAGACTGGTAGAAACAACAAGCACTGTGTGCCTCCACAGAAGACTTTACTTTCCAAAGCCCTTTTGCTCCCTTGATTACATTAGCCCATCTCCTTATCCTGATCAGGGAGATGAGGAAACTGAGCCAACACTTATGGGTCCCATGCGACTCTAGAGGCAGATAAATTCAAATCCCAGTTAGGCCCCTGAGTAGCAGTGTGATTTTAGGCAAGTTACTTAAGCTCTCTGAACCTTGGTTTTCTCTTCTGAAAAACGACACTGATATCTACTCAAAGGGTGGATGTGAGGATTACATGAGATAATCCAAAAGTGCCTGGCATGTGGTAAGTGGTCGACCAATGTAAATTATTATAAGACACCTAATTATTATTCCATTTGTTAGTATTGTTGTTACTGTTACCATTACTAGTGAGAAAGTCAAGCCTCACTGGGTCTCTCCTTGGATTTCTCATGGAAATGGAAACTGAAACCAGATTCTCTACCTCCAAGACAGAGGAGAATTAGGAAAAAGGCAACCAAAGGGTTAAATCGTACCTTTACGGCCCTGAAGAGTTAAAAAATTCTTTCCTCCATGTTATTTCTTTCCATAATCACAATTAATCCACAATGCACTTTTTTTTTTTTTTTTTTAATTCTCTCTTTCTGGACGATGAAGATGAGGCTCAGAAAAGCTAGGTAAGGTGCTGAGACTCACCCAGCCAGAGCAGTAGAGCCAGGACTTAAACACAAGTCTTTCACCTCAGAGGTATTTCTCTAATAACATTCTCCAAGCCTTCAGAGCCTGAACCTAGCCTGGAGCCCGAGGGGCCTGCACCTGAATGCTGGTTCTACCACTCGTTGGGTATGCTGGACAGGATGACTGACGATTCTGAGCCTCGCTTTCTACATATCTGAAGTGGTAACATCAGCTGCAGGGGTAGTTGAGAAGGTTAAATGTGTTGGGCTTGTAGAATGCCTACGAGGATGCTCTGCAAAGAGTAAACATTGATTATATTTGGTTACCTAAACTCAAACTCCTTACAGTACTCTTAAGCTGGATGTTGAGTTGATTGGCTTGTTGGTGTGAGCTTTGGACAGTGGTCTTATAGCTCCACTTATTTAAATAGCTCAAAAAGTCCTGAAGTTTGGACTGAACGCTAACAATGTGCCCTTCATGCATGTTGATTTACTTCACTGTGCACATCTGTATTGACATGTTTTTATCGTGCCGTGTAGTCTCCCTCATCCCACGGGATCTCATAAAGGGGTCTCATCTTGACACTATCACTGACACTTGGCTAGCAGGCAGTGTACGTAGCTCTTCAGTGAAGGCATAATGTGGGGAAAAAATTACTTCCTATCAAGAGAAGATACTGGAGGGACAAATATGGCTCTCTCCAGTGGGACAGTTGAGGAGAGTTTAATAAAAGTTTGGAATTGTTTATAAAAGTGTAGTTAAGGCTAAGGGAAGCAAGCAAGGAGTGGTGTAGTAACCTTGTACTTAGCAACAGGGGGGCTGTACCACCCCTGCCGGAGCTAGGAGACAAAGCAGGTACTGGAGAATATAGCTCTAACTGTACCTGAAGGCTGCCTGATAGGAGGTGTGGCCTTCAGTAGAGAAACACAACCAAACCACAAAACAAGGAAAATAAACACCATGACCTTACTCTGATTGGCTACATTGAACGGGAAGTCAGAGGTCAAAGGAGCACATTGAGACAGGCCAGGAAGACCAGCCTCCTTGGTGCATAGAGCTTGGTAAAGAAGTGTAGAGAGCGGACCCGGAGGAACCAATGGAAAATGTCCAGGACAAAAACATCATTTGGTTTGAAGCTCAGAACCTTTCTTAAATGACTTCTTCATGTAAACTGACCATCTGGCTCCTAAACATGAAAAGTGTTTCAGAGGAGAGCATGAGCAAGCCTGTTGCCCTTCAAGTTCTATCCTCATACACTCTAACATACTCACTTAACTTGCAATGACCACTTCCTTTCCAAAAATCCTTCTGCAATAATGTCTTTCTAATCTACGTATTATCTACATATTTTCTAATCTATGTATTATAGCAGCTCTGGAACAGCGTGCTCACGTATGACTTAAGAAAGACAGTTAACATTTACTGAGCCTCTTCTGTAAACCAGAGACTGTGTTAGGTGGTTAACATTGGTTAACCCACTATCTGTGGTCTCAGAAGTTTCCATAATTTAATGGAAAAGGAGAAAATTAAGCTTGAAGCTCATCTCTTTAAATGTAAACATAAACATTACAAAGATATGTTGGGGCAGAAAATTTGGGCTTTGCATTAGAAGGTTGGCAAGTGGTTAACATTCCTCTAAAAGAAGTGATTTACACCAAGAAAGTGGATTTGATATAATAGGAACCGATAGAGGTGGGCATGGTTTTTGATGGTGGGCAAGAAGAAAAAAATGTATCTCACCCAAATCGAAGTCTGACTCCTTAGAGCTAATTGTTTTGAGGTTCTGCCTGATTCATTTCAAGCCTTGAAGGTAGAGAAGTTAGAACAGAATAAAGAAGCCACCCCTACAGAAGCAGCCCGAAGAAATATTATTCCTAGTTTGTTGCTGACCTATTAACTGTGGTTCTTATTTTCAAAATGCAAAGTGTTAAGTGTTTATGTGGTAAAATGTTTGACCTTTTGCGATTGTTGGTTTTTGTTCTTATCTTAAAAAGTTCTTCCCCAAATACAGTTAGTAAATAATTCCTTATTTTTTAGGTATTTATATTTTAATTATTTAACTCTTAGGTATACCTAGAATTAATTATGAGATTTCATGTGAGGTGAAGATGAACCTTTTTTTTTTTTTGCCAATCACTAACCCATAGCCAGATATCTATTTGTTGAAAATCTTCTCTTTCTCACTGATTTATGACTACATTCTCAACACATATGTCAGAATTTAATGTACTACTGTATTATTTCAGGACTAAATATTCTATTTCAATAATTGTCTTTTTATTCTTATACCAATGCCACACTGCTTATAATTATTTCATATTTTTTTAACTTTTAATTTTTTTATTATGGAAAGTTTCAACGTATTCAAAATAGATTGAATTATATTATAAAATCCCATGTACTCAACATCCAGGTTCAACATAATATTTCATTCAAGTTTTATATTTTTAAAATGAGTATGATAAAACACACACACACACACAAGAAATGGTAAAGTTATAGGAGAGAGGAGACTAGCGATCCTACCACTGCATCTTACTCATTTATAACTTAGTCTCTGTCAATAAAATAAGTGGAAAATAATAAGACCCATGTAATACCACAGAGAAAAAATAGTCGTTCCAGAAAATCTAGCTAATGAGAGCCAGTGTAATAGAACGAAAAGTTCATTAGGTTCTGAGATTCCTGAAAAAGAAAACCTAAGTCACATAAGAAGCGTGTGAGTTCATAAGGAGTGATGAACCTTTTCTTTACATGAAATTCAAAGAGGAATGTTTTATTTAAACAACGTTGAACAAAACGGACAATGTCTTCCAAAGTAGTGTTGCAAAAGATAACAAAGCAAACTTTAGATTACTTTTTCTTTTCTCAACTTTGGATAAAAACCAAAGTCTGTTTTTAATCATTGTCTTGTGTACGTTTCAACCAAAGCTAAAGGACTATCATCCAGGTATATATATAGTTTGCTAAAGATCCTTCGAGACTTTAAGACCTTAAGTCACAAGTTTTTAATTAATGGTATATATGTCATAACTAAAAGGCTGATAAACATATAATTGTTCTTTTCTTAGAAAAAGACGGGAGGTTGAGACACTCTGCTTTTAATCAGTGATTCTCAAAATATCATCTTTTTTATGATAGACATTAAATGAATTCAAAAGTGCATTCATTTATGGTAGGATGGAATAAGTGTGTTCCACCCTGTCACTACTATTGAATGCAACTATAAAATTTGGGCAGAATATCACTTATTTGAGGACTCTGAAGAGTAAATGGTAACAGGTAGATAGGGAAGAAGGCTACAATTTGAAGTATCACCAAAATGGTGATGCATTTGCTATTTTACCCTTCCAGTAACCCTCAGCCTGAACACAACACAGCCTGAAACCCAGAAAGTAGTACTGTTGTGAGGACAATGTTCCAGGAGAAAACTTCTAGTCCCAGCTTGAGAAGGGAGCTCTTAACATTCAGAAACAATACAGAAATCCTGTTTGTCATGGGTTGAATTATCTCCCCCAAAAAATATGTGTATCAACTTGGTTAGGTTATGATTCCCAGTATTGTGTGATTGTCCTCCGTTTTGTGATTGTAATTTTACATTAAGAGGATTAGGGTGGGATTGTAACACCATCCTTACTCAGGTCACCTCCTTGATCCAATAGAAAGGGAGTTTCCCTGGGGTGTGGCCTGTACCACCTTTTATCTCTCAAGAGATAAAAGGAAAGGGAAGCAAGCAGAGAGTTGGGGACCTCACACAACCAAGAAGGCAGCACCAGGAACAGATCTCATGCTTTGGACACAGGGTCCCTGCACCTGAGAAGCTCCTCAACCAGGGGAAGATTGAGGACAAGGACCTTCCTCCAGAGCTGACAGAGAGAAAGCCCTCCCCTGGAGTTGACACCCTGAATTTGGACTTGTAACCTACTAGACTGTGAGAGAATAAATTTCTCTTTGTTGAAGCCATCCACTTGTGTTTCTGTTATAGCAGCATTAGATAACTAAGACGCTATTTTTTTTTTCCTTCTCTTGATTCTTTTACATCCCATTCCCAAGCAATCCCATGACGGCAGTGACAGAGGGCACAGTGAAGCTAACAGGAGCCAAAAGTCTAAGGGAGGTATACTTTCCTCTCTGACAGGTGATGTGACCCCAAGAAAGTAGGAAAAACTTCTATGGCATTTTATTCTGTCTGTCCTCTTACCACTTGGGCCCAGACATAGGTACAGTCACAGACTTGCATGGCAGAGAGGATAACTAAAACCTCAGCTATCAGATCAGAAGGCTAAAAGGAAGAACCCCAGGAAACTGAAAAGTACCAAGAAAATTGCAGAGAAGGAAGAGCTTAGGAAAGTGACCCCATAAAGTTATTTATGAACACTTGGACTCAGTCCCTAATTTGTACATGCATCAGTCTGATCATAATCAGCAAGACAAAGACTTTGAGAATAGCACCAATTAGATCATGGTCAAGATTCCAAATTGACCACTCAGTGACACACATGTGGGACAGATCCAAATAGTACAGAATACACTTTCAATACTGAAAGAACATTGGAACCAGTCCCCACGGGTGGCAGGTCGGAACTTGTGGCCTGAACATAACCCATTCAATTGCCTGCTACAATAAAAAATCAACATTTTGCATAGGATTTAAACAAGACACATAGTTTTAGGACAATTTCAAAATTCTCAGGATACAATCCAGAATTACTAGGCACACACACAAACACAAAACAGAAAAATTTCAAATTGCATGGGAAAAGATAATCAAAATGTATCAGCACCCCAATGACACAGATACAGAAATTGCCTGACAAAGACTTTACAAATGCTTCAACAATGGTACACTTGAAACATATGCTGATTGCAGATGGCAGACAAAAGAGTTACTGACTTTGGAGATAGATCAGTAGAAATTATCCAATATTAACAATGGACAGAAAAAAAATTTTTTTTTTTTTTTAAATGAGGAAATCCTCAAAGACACTAATAAAAGGCCGAATGTTAATGTCATCATAGTCCCAGGAGGGGAGAAGGATTTTGGTGCTGAGAAAAATCAATTTTGAAAAAAAATAAGGGAATCACACATCCAATTTTAAGACTTACTCTAAATCTACAGTAACCAAGATAGTGTAGTATTGGTGAAGGGATAAGCCAAGATTTCTCACTTTTGGCACTATAGGCATTTGGGGCCAGATAATACTTTGTTAAGGGGCCTCTGTCCTGTGCATTGTAGGATGTTTATCAGTATCCCTAGATACCTGTAGCACCTACCCATTTGTGACCACCAAAAATATTCACAGATATTGCCAAATGTCCTTCGGATGTGGAAGGTGGGGGCAGTGGCTAAAATCACCCATTGTTGAGAATCATTGGGACAGACATCTAAATCAAGGGAACAGAATACAAAATGCAGAAATAGACCAACACAAATATGGCCAACTGATCTTTGAAAAGAATACAAAAGCGATTCAATGGAGAAATCATAGTCTTTTCAACAAAAGATTTTAAAGAAAAATTGCATATTAAGGTGCGGGAAAAAAAGCCTCAACCTAAATCTCGCGTTTTATTTTTTTTTTAATTAACTTAAAATGAATATAGAGCTAAACATAATTCATAAAACTATGAAATTTTGAGAAGTAAACTTAGGAAAAAACCTTCATGGCAGAGTTCTTAGATATGACACCAAAAACACAATGCCTAAAAAAGAGAACAACATTGATTAATTGGACATCATAAACATTAAAAACGTTTCCTCTGCAAAAGACTCTGTTAAGAGAATCAAAAGACAATTTACATCTTCGGAGAAAATATTTGAAAATCACACAGATAGCAAAGTATTTGTGTCTAGGATTAAAAAAATACATATATCAAAATTCGATAGTAGAAAACTGATAACCAAAAAAAAAATAGACAAAAGACTCAAACAGACACTTCACCATGGATATTATAAGGATGGCAAATAAGCACATAAAAAAGTGTCCAATATCACTAGGGAGCATTAGAGAAATGTAAATTAAAACCATCGTGAGATTCTACTACATAACTGACAATATAAAATACTAGTGAGGATGTGAAGCAATCGGAATGCTCATACATTACTAACAGGGGTGCAAAATGATTGCAGCCACTCTAGAAAACTGTTTGGCATTTTCTAATAAAGTCATACATATACTTACATATGACCCAGCAATTTTACTGGGTTTTTACCCTCGTGTAGGAGTTAGCAAACTATAGCCCATAGGCCAAATCCAGCTGATGGTCTGTTTTTGTAGCACCTGTGAGTTAGAATGGCTTTAACATTTTTAAAGGTTGTCAAACTTACAAATATAAAGAAAAAGAATTAATCTTGAAATCAGTGAGGAGAAATGATACTTTACCCATAAATAAATAAATAAATAAATAAATAAATCAGGTGACAGCAGATTTCTCATCAGAAACCATGGAGGCCAGAAGGAAATGAAACAGCATTTTAAAAGAACTGAAATAAAAGACTTGTTAACTCATAATTTTATATCTATTCAGAAATGAAGGGAAAATCAAGACAATTTTCCTAGGAAAACAAAGAAAATTCACCCCCAGTGGACCTACCTTAGAAGAATGACTAAAGGAAGTTCACTGAAGAGAAAGTAAACAATAAAAGAAAAGGTATGACATTAAAAATGAACAAAGAAGACTGTAAATAGAAACATAGGTAAATACAATAGACTTTCCTTCTGCTACTGAGTTTTCTAAATCATGTTTGATGATCATGGGAGCAAAATATTATAATACTGTCTGCTATGAATCTAATTGTATGGAGAGGAACTATTTGAGATAAGTATATTATAAACAGGGAAGGGTAATAAGACATAAAGGTAGATACAATGATGACCCTAGTCAACTGATAGGTTATGTATACATAATGCACTACTCGGAGCAACTGCTAAAATTAAACAGCAGACCTAAGCCCTAGCTTATCAATAATTGCATTAAATGTAAATGGACTGTACATCAGCAATTAAAAAGACTGAGATTGGCAGAGTATATTTAAAAAAAAAGACCTAACAATATGTTGTCCATATAATATATAGGTAAGTTTAAAGTAAAAGAATGGAAAGAAGATAGAATGTGAAAAAATTAATCAAAAGAAAGCAGGAGCAGCTATATTTGTATCAAATACAAACATATTGTGTCAGAGCAAAGAAAATTACCAGAGACAAAGAACATTATATAATAATAAAAGGTTCAATCCACCAAGAAGACATAGCAATCCTTGACATATATGTACTAGAGCTATAAAGTACGTGAAGCAAAAATTGATAGAACTGAAGAAGAAACAGACAAATCCCAAACTGTATTTGGTACTTCAGCATCCCTCTCACAACAGTTAATAGAACAACTATGCAAAATCAGCATGGGTCTAGAAGAACTCAATAATATTATCAATCAGCCATGTCTAATTGACATTTATAGAACACCACCCAATAATAGCAGAATACAAATTCTTTTCGAGTGTTCATAGAACATATACCAAAGTGTACCATATCCTGGGCCATAAAACAAACCTTGACAAATTTAAAAGAACTGAAATTATGCAGAGCATGTTCTATGACCACAATGGAATTAAATTGTTGTTGTTAGGTGCCAACGAGTCAGATTCAACTCATAGAGACCCAGTGTATAACAGAGGGAAACACTGCCCAGTCCTGCGCCATCCTCATGATCATTGTTATGCTTGAGCCTATTTTTGCAGCCACTGAGTCAGTCCATCTTATGGAGGATCTTCCTCTTTTTCGCTGACCTTCCAGTTTACCAAGGATAATATTCTTCTCCAGGGACTAGTCCATAACAGGTCCTGATAACATGTCCAAGGTATGTAAGACGTAGTCTCACTATCCTTGCTACTAAGGAGCATTCTGGTTGTACTTCCTCCAGGAAAGATTTGTTCATTCTTTTGGCAGTGCATGGTATATTCAATATTCTTCGCCAACACCACAATTCAAAGACATCAATTCTTTTTCGGTCATCCTTATTCATTGTCCAGCTTTCACACGCATATGAGGGGATTGAAAGCCCCATGGCTTAGGTCAGGTGCACCTTAGTCCTTAAAGTGGCATCTTTGCTTTTCGACACTTTAAAGAGGTCTTTTGCAGCAGACTTGCCCAATGCAATGAGTCTTTTGATTCCCTGACTTCTGCTTCCATGGGTGTTGATTGTGGATTCAAGTAAAATGAAACCCTTGACAACTTCAATCTTTTCTGTGTTTATCTTAATGTTGCTTATTGGTCCAGTTGTGAGGATTTTTGTTTTCTTTATGTTGAGGCGTAATCCATACTGAAGACTGTGTGGTCTTTGAGCTTCATCAGTAAGTGCTTCAAGCCGTCTTCACTTAAATTAGAAATCAATAAAAAAATAAAAGATAACAAATATCTCCAAAAACTTGGAAACAAAAGAATATACTTCACAATAATCCATGGATCAAAGAAGTCTCAAGAGAGACTCAAGAGGAAAAAAAAAAATGAGTGAAAATAAAAATTCAACATGTCAAAATTTGTTGGACACAACTAAAGCAGCGCTGAGAGAGAAATGTATAACACTAAATGCATGTAGGAGGAGAAAAGGAAAAATTTCAAACCACCGATATAAGTTCCCACCTCCAGAACTAGGAAAAGAAGAGCAAAATAAACTCTAAACAAGCAGAAAAAAAAGGAAAGATATTAACAATAAGAGCAGGAATCGATGAAATTGAAAATAGAAAAACAGTTGTGAAAATCAATGAAGCAAAGAGTGATTTTTGGACAAGATCAGTAAAATTAACAAATCTCAACCAAGACTGAAAAAGGAGAAAAGAAAGAAGTCACAAGTTACCACCATCAGGAATGAAGCAGAGGATATCACTACGGACTCTGCACACATCGAAAGAATAATAAATAAATACCACGAGCAACTCTACACACACACATTTGACAACTTAGATGAAACGGACCAATTCCTTGAAAAGCACAAACTATCACAACTCATTCAACATGAAATAGATACTTTAAATATTCCTATAAATATTAAGGAAATTGAATTTGTAATTTTAAAACTTCTTAAAAAAAAAAGAAAGAAAAGAAATCTTCAGTTCTAAACGATCTTTTCCAGAAAATAGAAGAGGATGCTTCCAATTCATTTTATGAAGCTGATATCACCCTGAAACGAAAACTAGACAAAGAAAATACAAAAGGAGAAAACTATACGCCAGTATTCCCCATTAATGTAGACAAAAAAATCCTTAAATTTTTAGCAAATACAAAAATAAATTTATATATTTAGCAATATATAAAAAGATTTATACACCATGACCAAGTGGAATTTATTCACATGATGCAGGGCTGACTCGATATTCAAAAATCAATTAATATAATCCAAAACATTAACACGTAAAGAAGATAAATTACATAATCATATCAACCAATATAGAAAGTCATTTGACAAAATTCAATAACTACTCATAATAAGAAAAAAAAACTCTCTGAAAAATAGGAATAGAGGAAACTTCCTCATTAAAGATCATCTATAAAAAGCCTAAAGCTAACATTACACCTAATGGTCAAAGAGTGAACACTTTCTCCCTGAGATCAGGACCAAAGCAAGGATGTTCGCTCTCACCACTCTTATTCAAGGTAATGCTGAGCGTTCTAGCCAGTGCAATAAAGAAAACAAACGCAGATTAAAAACCCAGTGCCGTGGAGTGATTCCGACTCATAGCGACCCTATAGGACAGAGCAGAACTGCCCCATAGAGTTTCCAAGGAGCGCCTGGTGGATTCGACCTGCCAACGTTTTGGTAGCAGCTGTGGCACTTAACCACTAGCCACCAGGGTTTCCTAAACACAGATTAAAAAGAAAGAAATTTTTTTTTTATTTGCAGCTGAATATCTACACAGAAATTCCCAAGGAAGCTAAAACTAAATAATGACTTTAGCAAAGTCACAGGATACAAGATAAACATGCAAAAATCAATTATATTCCTCTAACTGGCAGAACTAACCTAGTAAAACCACCTAGTGCCGTCGACTTGATTCTGACTCATAGCGACCCGATAGGACAGAGTAGAACTGCCCCAACTAGGCAGCAATAAAAAGGAGCAAACTATTGATACATGGAATAACCTGGATATATTTCCAGAGAACTACGCTGAGTAACGAAGGCCAGTCTCAAAAGGTTGCATACTTCATAATTCCATTTATATAACTTCTTGAAATGAGAAAATTATAGAAATGGAGAACAGGTTAGTGGTTGCTAGAGGTTAAGGAGTAGGTGGGACTTGGGAGGGTAGTGGGTGTGGCTATAAAAGAGCAACGCGGGGGATCCTTGTGTTGGAAATTTTCTGTATCTTGATTATCTCAGTGTCAATATCCTGATTGTGATATTTTACTATAGTTTTCAAGACCATTGAGGGAAATTGAATAAAAAGTACACTGGCTTTCTCTGTATTATTCTTATGACTGCATGTGAATCTATAAATATTTCAAAATAAAAAATTAATTTTTTTAAATGCATCTTTTTTCTTCTGGAGTATGACTTGCAATTCACGGGCTTTTATTTTTACATAGGATTAAAGGCTACTTATTGGTTACCTAATAAGTGAGTTATTGAGCATTCCTAAAACATGATATTCATTAATGAAAACTAAAAGATTACTCTGGCTTTTAATTCTGAATTCTAAGAATGCTGATCACCAGGCAATGTTTCACAGAGTTGTGAATCTCTTACAACCTATGTAGGCACCTCTGGTCGTTGGAATCACTGAGCTGTTGGGGTAGAATACATTGCACTCTGCTGTCTTACTTTGTAGCTTTCAATTGCTTCTAGTATTGTTTTGTTGTTGTTGTTGTTGTCTTTAACTTAAACTGCTCTTAGTCTAGCCTCACAATTATTAATTGATTTTGTTGTGAGTTGTTTGCTTAAAGTGACAGTATGTAGAAATTCCTATTCGTGTAAGCAGTACATCTACCCTATAATTTTACAATCACTAAACTTGTATATATCTTATGTGTTGTCATTCAAAATGAATCATCCTTACCCGTATTGCTAAAGCAGATGTATACATAATCCCAAAAGAATTTGCTTGGACACTGACTCTTCATTGTTATCACTAAATTATTTTTCCACTGGAAAGTGGGGAGAGGTTGGGTAGATGGGCCAAAAACTCTTGTGCTTCACTAACTATGAAGGTCTTGACCTTAGACTCTCTGGTTTGACTACAAATTTTCCTAGCTGAGCTCAGTAGCAAAAAGGCAAAATCCAGATCAGGCTAAGTAAGTATAGATACTGTGTTATTGACTAAAAGGAGACCCAAATACACTGATCACCAACTGCACAGACAGCAATGTTGACTGTTGTCATGAACATTAACAATTCCAACTTGCATTAATGTCCAGGTGGAGGGTCTTCCTATTTCAACCAAGGATACAGTCTTAAAAATGTCTTTTCATTTCCCACAGAACAAATGGGCTTTGTACACTTGCTGGTTCCATTTGTGACAGAGAAGGACTTTCTCAGGCTGCTTCGGAATGATGAAGCGTGTGTCTCTCATCCAAGAATTGAAATGATACCTTCAGGTGAGTCCACATCCTCAAAGGAGGGATTTAGGAGCTCATTGGAGAGGATCAGGTTTAAACCAAACAATCCCTTTGGAAGAAATTCCATTCAAGTTATTTCTTTAAAACAGGAAATTAAACAATTGTTATAAGGTAAACTCAAGAGAGTGGTAGTTCTGTCCCTCTCTACTGCTGGCTACAGGAATTTCATTTTGGGTCATCTATGAATTGAAAACTCTATTTGAATTTGATCGTGGTAACCATAGCTCCTTTAAAGTGTGACAATCAAAATACTAAGCAAAATGCATCATTTTAGAAAGATATACCCAAAGTACAACTGTGTATAATTATCTGGGTTTAAGTTTTCTGGAGTATTATTTTAAGTATTTCATAAAATTCATGGGCCTATTCTCAAACTCTTGTAGTGGTAGACAGAGCCAGATTCTAGAACATGAATTCTTTCAAGACCTTGGTTGAATTAATATACTTCACTTAAATTATATACAACAAGCCAGAGGCTGAATGGGTGAAGCAGGCATCAGCTGGCACACTCTCCAGATGTTTTTTATTTTGAAGTTTTCATTAAGCGAATACCAGCAGAATAGCCACTGCTACACAAACAGGGCAAGACTGAAACCCCACCCAGTGAATAACTCTCTCAGTTGCTTTCAGCAAAGCCTCCTCTCCACAGCTGAATTGCACATTGTTCTTTAGGAACGCAAGAAGAAAGACTCCGTACACATCCTCTAAAATTCTTACCAGGGCAGAATGTTTGCGTGAACTCCTCTTGAAAGACTTAATGGTGAACACTTAAATTTAATCTGATTGTATCGAAATGGTTTTTCTGTGTGCAAAAACGAGGTGTTTGGGGGGAACTATTGCATCAAGGTCTTCACTGGTTTTACTCAGTAACAAATACATCAGTATATCAGCTGGGACTCCCTTGATGACAGGCTTCAAAGAGCCTAAACTGGTTTATGCAACAGTGGGCTTTATTGGGTACAGTCTTGAGCAGTTTAGCTTCATGTGAAGTTTGATGGGCTCCATGGGTGGCTCAAAGAAGTCAGCAGCAACTTCTCTGCCCTCCACATGGTTCCTCTCCTGGCTTCACAAAACTTCCTGCAGCTACACACTTCCTGTTTCAGGTTCAGCAGGAAAATTGGAAGCATCTCTCTCCAGCATTCCAGAAAAAAAATACTGAAATCGACTTTGCCAGGACCAGCTCACACATTCTTACCCCTGACCCAACGGCTGTGACTAAAATACTGATTGATGAGTCATGTGACTCACCCCTTCATCCACTCACTTAATCCTTCATTCATTCAACAACAATTTATTGACAGCCTACTATTCTAGGCACAATTCTAAGTGCTAATGATGCAGTAGGGAACAAAACAAAAATCCCTATCGCTGATGAAACTTACATTCTCCTGGGGGAGATAGACAATAAACAAGTAAGTGACATATATAGTATGTCAGGTGTGATAAGTGCTATGGAGAGATTGAAAGAGGCAATGGAATAGGGCATACAGATATTTGAGGGGATGAGGGAGAAGCCTAGAGCACTGGACGTGCCTGGAATATTTGAGGAACAGCAAGGAAGTCAGGTAAAGGAGCACAGTGACCAGGGAGGTCGAGCGAGGAGGCGAGCTATAGATGAGGTGGGAAGTAACAAGGGCCAGACTGTGTCAAGCCTTGTAGGCCATTGTAAAGAGTTTGGTTTTTTCTTCTGAATAAGAAGGGAAGCAATCGGAGGCTTTAGAGCAAAGAAGTGACAAGATCTGGAGCCAGGGGTGGAGTCGGCATCCCTGGAACCACGAATCCCAAATGGAAACCAGGGGCTGTTGGGAAGTGGGGAGGGGAGCAGATGGTGGGGAGGCCGCCAGCAATGTGCACAACACTGTATTTTCTTTCCCACAGTGAATGGTAGAAGGAAAATAAAGCAAGTATGTTTTTTAAACCAGGAATACTCACACATGTGTAATGCACACACGCAGAGAGAGAAATTTTACATCCCAAATATCTTCGTAGCCATGACAAAGTGAACAAAGTACAGAAACCAAAGAATTGAAATCATTGAAGTGCTTTAATCAAGACTAATTATTTTTTTTAATTAGGGTCACTTTGAGGAGTTCAAACTCTTACACATCTTCTTGATTCCATCTGCCCAGTATTTCAAGAAACAGTCTGTTTGGGCAGTTAACTCTGTCTACTATTCTTACATAAAATATGTTACACATCTGTCCCTGATCAACTTAAAAATCATTGCCTTTATTGTGTCTAATGCTGGCCCATCAAAATATAACTTAGAGGGTTTTTTTTCCCCAGCCAGGTTTAAGAACTTGCAGCATAACAGTTCTCTCGACAAAGCGGGGAATTTTCTATATATAACAATTGTTCAGTTTCTTCAAGACAAGTATCATTAATTTGAGGACCACATGGGAGGAATTTGACCCAAGCCCTATTTAAATCTATGTCCATCCTTGTTTACAGCTCATAGCTCAAAGATACTTCTTTTTGTCAGCAAAGGCAACACTAAACCCACCTTCCTTGAAAGAATGAACTTCCATCAGAACTAACATGTTGACCAGTGTAAAATTCCCACCCAGCCATGATTCTGACACTCCCAAGGTATTCCCTTAGGAAGGAGCCTCTCCATACACAATACCATGAAGACTGCCCATTATTGAGAATCTGCCGTGTGCCGGGTGCTGAGTTGAGCTTTTCCCATACAGTATTCCAGCTCTGCCACTTACAGCTGTGTGACCTTGGTCATGTACTTAACATTTCTGAGCCTCCTCTGTAAAATGGGTAGACCCCTCATAGGCTTGTTGTGAGGATTAGATGAGTTAATGTATGGCTCATACTTAGAACAGTGTCTGCCACATAGTAAGCACTAAGTGTGTAGCCTATTAATTATCTAATTTAATAATCCTTACAACAAAATTATGAGGTGATATCATCCTCTGCATTTTACTGTTTGAGAGTAATAGAAGAAAAATGACAAAGATAATGACCATAATAATACTAATAACTGGGCTAAGCAAGGTCTATGTTATCACTAACGTTTACCACACCCTTATTCCCAAAGGAAGCCTTAGAGAGGTTAAACACACAGCTATACTGATAGAGCCAGATATCAAGCTGAGATCTTCTGATAGGAATATCTCTGTTACACCAGGCTACTTCCATCCTTCAGGAGTTCTGTCTACAAGGTAGAAATCAGTTCTATATTTTCACCGAATTAGCCAATGGGTTTTGAATACCCTTATTTTCTTTGATTGGCCAAATCATTAAGTTTAGTGTCTAGAAGTCATAATTTTTTTTTTTCATTTCTTTCTTCACCAGTATCCTTTTTACTCAAATTCTATGCCTTTTTCTTTTTCTTCTTTTGGTTAAAAAATTGAAGTGATCTAACAATGGGCTTTAAGATCATTTCTTGATATTAAAGCCTGTCTGAGGAAGCCAGTTGGCCACAGGAGGATGGGTGGTGCCCTACCCGCAATGAACGGAGCAGTCCTGCACACCATGGCCAGTTCTTTCTTATTTACGCAACAAGGCACAAAGCATCAGAATACGGTGTTTCTGACAGTGTGGCTCAGGGGTGACCCTGCAGAGAATCACTTGGGCTGGTGCTTTATTTATACATAGTAAATAAATCTTAACTACTTTTGTTTTCAATGTAATAAAGAGTGCTTTAAGAGCCATTTTACATTAGGAAGCCCAAGGCTGTATACAGTGGCATTTAAGGTAGATTTGAGCCCTGGCCAGACCTACTGAATCCAGAGGTTTGGGGTAAGAGCTAGCAATCTACATTTTAACAAGTTCACCTTGTGACCTTTATGCACAATACAGGTCGGAGCAATTGCTTTAAATATGTGACTTTTCCTGGGGTAGAGCGGGAGAAAAACTTAAAACAAAATTCAAACTCAAAAAAAAGACTAGACTTACTGGTCTGACAGAGACTAGAGAAACCCTGAGGGTATGGCCCCCAGACACCCTTTTAACTCAGTACTGTAGTCACTCCTGAAGTTCACTCTTCAGCCAAAGATTAGACAGGCCCATAAAACAAACAATAACACATGTATACAAGACCAAATGGGCACACCAGTCCAAAAGCAAAGATAAGCAGGCAGGAAGGGACAGGAAAACTGGACGAAAGGAAATGGAAAACCCGAGGTCTAGAAGGGGAGAGTGTTGATACATCATGGGGTTGGCAACCAATGTCACAAAACAATTTGTGTATTAATTGTTTAACAAGAAACTTACTTGCTCAGTAAACTTTCACCTAAAGTACAATGAAAATAAATATATGACTTTTCCTCATTGACATCGTCTTTAGGCCTATTCTCAGCTATTTAATTTGTTTCACACATAATTCTATTAGACTTCGATAGAGTAGACTAATATCAATAGAAATATTCCTCATCAAGGCAGAATTTGCAAATGAGCAGCTTACCTGGTTTTTCCCATTTGGGTACCATCTTCCACTCCAATCATAAACGTGGTCAAGGAAGGGTTAGAAGCAGAGACAATGGGCAATTACAGTTGGGAGCCACTATGTCTACCTCATGCTGTAGTGCCATGAAATTTGATTTGTGTGAGAAATCCAAGTTTATAAACCCAAATGGCCCAGAGAATTCTAGAAGCAGGTCTTTTGCTCCCCATCACACCACCACCACAAGATGGACAGTCTCCAGTACAGGAGAAAAACTGACATGGTCCAGGGCCTCCTTTCAGCCTGCCTGATGTGTTAATACAGCTTTACAACTCTATAAATTGCAGGTGACATTTGTATATCCTGGGTTTGGTTTTTTCTTTTGTTTTTGGGGCTTTATCAGAGCCAAGCTCTACAATGGCATGATGATAACAGCAGGGGAGACAGAAATAATACTTAGTTGCTGTTATCTGCCATCTAGTTGTCCCCCAACTCATGGCAACTGCCCAATAATTGAGGATTTATGATGTGCTCTCTTTGGCTAAGCACTTTAGGAGTGGCACCTCATTTTATCCTCACAACAACCCTTCAGCTGGGTACTCTTTTGTCCCCATTTCACAGATAAGAAAATAGAGGCCCAGAGAGGTCAAGTAATTTGCCCAAGTACATTGCAGAGCTTTCAGGCAATGTGACTGAAGCCCATTACTCCTAATCACTCTCCTCTACAGTCTAAGCAACTTCGGTGTCAGTCACAGACCCCATGTGGTAGCAAGCGGATTAATTTATTCAGATACACATATCTAGACAACAACAAAAAAGGGAATATGTTCTTACCCACATATTTTTTTGGTGTTTGAATATGGCTGTGACTGGGTCTAAGTTGAATCAGTGTCTGAAGGGGATCTGGTAAAGACTGATCATGCTTCAGCTTATTGAGATACTAGGTTTTTATCTGGGGTAGGATCAGCCCAGTAAAGCCACAGCCAGATCTGAGTCTGCATTGTTAAAGGCAGCTGATGTTTGTTGGGTAACCATCGTGTGTCACACACTGGGTGGAAACTTCCATACACTTTCTCTTTTAATCAGAATAACCCCAATATGGTGGCAACTGCTATCGTCCCCATTCTCCTGATGAGGCAAATGAGGTTTAGAATGGGACTCCACTGCTGGTAACTTGCGGAATTAGGATTTGAACTGGGGTCTGTGAAAGCCTGAGCTAAACTGCCTTTCCAACATGGACTGGATGCGGTAGGAATCAGTGGGAAGAAACAGGAATCGGGAATTCCAGTTCTAACTTTGCCATTTACACACTTGGCAATTCTGTGAAAGTCTCTTTTCCTATCTGGACTTCATTCTCTCCCATTCATTAAATGCAGTATTGCCCCAATTATCGTACAACACCTGGAACTTATGAGAGAAACCAAAAGTCCAATTATTTTTTCCCCCTGAGGAACACAATTTTGTAGGCATTCTGTTGTCATAGAGGCCACATGTGAAAAGTGTTAAGGACCAAGATTGTACTAGTATCACAGAAATGTATTTGATGGTGACATCCCATTGTATCATTTAACTGGAATGAAATTTCCATGTTCCACCAAGAAACCTCTGCATTCCTGGGATTAGAACTGCTACCCTAAACAATCTTTTTTTTTTTTAAATGCTAATTTTTTTTTCAATATATACATATTTTTTATTGTATTTTAGATGAAGGTTTGCAGAGCAAATTAGTTTCTTATTAAACAATACACATATTGTTTTGTGACATTGGTTGCCACTCCCATGATAGGTCAACACTCTCCCCTTCTCGACCTTGGGTTCGCCTTTACCAGGTTTCCTATCCCCTCCTGCCTTCTCGTCCTTGTCCCTGGGCTGGTGCACCCATTTAGTCTCTTTTTGTTTTATGGGCCTATGTAATCTTTGGCTGAAAGATGAACCTCGGGAATGACTTCAGTACTGAGTTAAAAGGGAGTTCAGGAGCCATACACTCGGGGTGTCTCCAGTCTCTGTCAAACCAGTAAGTCTGGTCTTTTTTTGTGTTTGAATTTTGTTCTACATTTTTCTCGCATTCTATCCAGAACCCTCTGTTGTGATCCCTGTGAGAGCAGTCAGTGGTAGTAGCCAGGCACCATCTAGTTGTGCTGGACTCAGTCCAGTGGAGGCTATGGTACCTGTGGTTCATTAGTCCTTTGGACTAATCTTTCCCTTGTGTCTTTGATTTTCTTCATTCTCCCTTTCTCCAAATGGGGTAAGACAAGTGGAGTATCTTAGATGGCCACTCACAGGCTTTTAAGACCCCAGACACTACTCACCAAAGTAGAATGTACGGCGTTTTCTTTATAAGCTATGTTATGCCAAATGAGCTAGATGTTCCCTGAGACCATGGTCCCTAACCCTCAGCCCATCCATCTAAAATTTGAGCAACCATGATTCTCAGTGGAAAGAGAAAAGAATAATTGTACACTTTAAAATGGTTAAAATAATGAATTGTATGTTACATGAATTGTACCTCAAGATTTTTTTTCTTTTTAAAGAGCAAAGGGAGAGTAGTTTCTGCAGTTTGCACACCACCTTCCATTTCTCTGTCAATTTCTTAATACGAACAAAATCTTGGCTGGTAAGGATAGGCAGAAGATAGAGGAAGTATTGTAAGATAATTAAAATAGGCTAAGAAACAAGAGCACTAGTGATAATTAATAAACCATATCATCAAATAAAACACATAAAGTAGCCATGATGATGGAAATATAAACAGGAGCTAATTAGCAGAACTTTTCATTACTATCTCTTTGTATAGAGGGTAAATATTTGGTATTTAGCTATCACATCCATGTGCCTAATTTCTTAGTTGATTTTGGCCCAGTTGACTGGATAGTAGTCCGGATGTTCAAAACACTGGAGGGCAGTCACAATGTGCAAGTTTTTGTATTTGTACCATTTCCAATGAGCCAAAGTCAACATGATTATGAGCTGGAAGTGTTCTATGTTATCAAACCAAGGTTCTTGTAACAATTGCCTTCACCTGATGTCTGTGCTTCAGAAGTCCCTGTAATCCCATAGAAACGACTTTTCTCCCTATGCCTTCCTTTGCTCAAATATGGTTCAGTTTCTTAGTCAACTGCAATCTGGCTTCTATGCCTATCAGTCTACCAGGTCTGCTCACAACAGAATTCCCAATGACTGCCATGTTGCCAGAGCCGATACATGCTTTTTTCTCCTTATCTTTCTTGACCTCTTTAGTGCTTTTGACTCTGTTGACCGCTCCCTCCTTAATAATGTGCCCTGTTCTGTGACATGCCTCTCTCCTGGTTTTTCTCCTACCTTCCCTGTTTCCTTTGCTAGCTCTTGTTCTTCTGCCCACTCTGAAGCAGGCTTCATTGGTGATCTTCTGCTCATTTCCTCTATAAACAATCACTAGATAATCTCATACCCACAACAATTATTATCAAGCCATTGCTTCATTTACATTCTTACTGGCAAGACCTTAGCTCCAGCTCTCTTCACCTGTCTACTGGGTTATTAGAATACCTTCCTCATTTTTCTATTTGCTCCCAGTGTGCCACCCACCCTGCATTCAATTCCATTCTGTACCAACATTTCCAAATTGCAGATCTTATCACCTTGTTCTTTTTTCTCTGACCTCTGGAAATAAGGCTTTTTTTTTTTTTTAAGTATGAGACAACTCCTTGGCGTTTGGTGACTACAGCAGCTGAGGCACAGAGAGCATTGCTGATGTCTCAGATTTAGCCTCCTTGAAGGGAAAGCTGCGTTCACGCCAAACTGAGGGGAGGGCAACCCTCCCAGGATTTGCCAGGAGCTGGAGATTCATCACCTGAAATGTGGTTGCTGGAATGTATCCTGGTCATTAATAAGTTCTGTTTTCTTGGAAGTTACATTTTGGCTTCAGAAAAGTGTGCAAATGAACACTGTAGGTATGGAGAACCAGTAACCACCTGACTCAACGATGTCAGAAAAGCCATGAATGTCATTTCCTTACCAGTCTACCAGAGAGCATGTTTCATTAGGATTAGATTAGGCTGCTAGTGACACAAACCCAAAGCAACAGCAACTTAGGTTGAAATTTGTTGCTCTCTTGCATAAATGAAGTTCAAAGGTAAGCAGTCCAGGGCTGGTGAGGTGCTCCGTGATCATCAGACACGTCCTTCCAGCCTCCTGCTCCACTAGCATCAACACGCTACTTCCACCTCATTGTCCAGCCTGGCAAATTGAGCCCCAGCCTTCATATCTGTGTTCCAGCCAACAGAAACAGACATTAAGGGACACACCATCTCTCTTTAAGAACACTTCCTGAAACTTCAGGGGGCAGTGAGTTTATGTTCATGGGAGAGAAACAGTAGGAAAAGGAGGTGAGAATGGTCGCACAACTTGAAGATTGTGATCAATGTCACCAAATTGTACATGTAGAAACTGTTGAATTAGTGTATGTTCATTGTGCGTATTCTCAACAACAAAAAGAATACTTCCTGAATGTCACATAGACAACTCTTTTTGTACATCATTGACCAAAGCTTAATCACTTACTCACTTTAGATGCAAGGGAGACTGGGAGATGTAATCTTTGGATGTCCCATTACTAAGGAAGAAGAGAAGCATTCACTTAGGAGAAGCTACGTCCTTCATTAGAGATGCAAAAAGAGTTTCAATGACAACACCAACTTTTTCTAGTACTTATCATCGTGATTCCTCAACAGGCATTGATTTCTTGGTCTTCTTCCAATGTGATATCAAGGGCAAGGGGATGTCAGGGCAAGAGGGTAGGTGATCGCCAAGAAACAGAGGACTCTAAAGCACACAAAAAAAAGGCATCAAAGACACATCATACCTGTAATATTTTCAGGGCGAAACCAATAAAAGATAGTTAAGACCAATCTAAGCAGTCTCTGGGTGGTGCAAACAGTTAACACATTCATCTGGTAATCGAAAGATTAGACGTTCCGATCCACCCAGAGGCACCTTGGAAGAAAGGCCTAGCAATCTACTTCCCAAACATCAGGGATTGAAAAACCTATGGAGCACAGTTCTATTCTGACACACATGGTATTGCCACAAGTCAGAATTGACTTGACAGTAACTGAAAAAAAAAAGAAACAAAGATCCAATCGGATCTGCAGTATGGCCTTGAACTCAGTCCCCCTACCCTGTGAAATGGGAACAATTGAGTTATTCTGAGAATGAAATAATAAGCCTGTTTTTAAAGCCTGAAATATTCTACTTCGAAGGGTAGTAGACATTAATCAATGTTTCTTTGACTAACTATAAATATTAGCTTCAGCAAAAGCCACTGGGAAGAAAACAGTTTTAAAATATAGATCCGATATTCTCTGGTAGCCCAGTTGATGACAGTCTGCTTATTGTAAGCTCTCTGAAGACAGGAATAGGATTTGTTTTATTCATTATTGGATCCCAGGTGCCTAGCACAGCACCTAGCACATGGGAGGTACCCAGGAAATATTGATGAATTAAATATTTATGAGTGAATGACCCAATAGGATCAGGTAAATTATGCAGAAAATGGCTAAAAACATCATATTGGAGAATGTATGTTGTTGTTGTTATTGTTAGGTGTCATTGAGTTACTGCCAACTCATAGCAGCCCCATGTACAACAGAACTAAACACTGCCTGGCTCTGCACCATACTCTCAGTCATTGCTATGTTTGAGCCCGTAGTTGCAGCCATGGTGTCAATCTGTTTTTTCAAGGGTCTCCCTCTTTTTCCATAACCCTCTATCTTATCAAGCATGACATCCTTCTCCAGGGACTGGTCCCTCCTGACAACATGTCCAAAGCACATGAGATGTAGTCTTGCCATCCTCGCTTCCAAGAAGCACCCTGGCTGTACTTCTTCCAAGACAGATTTGTTCATTCTTCTGGGAGTCGCTGGTGTATTCAATATTCTTCACCAACACCATAACTCAAAGGCATCAATTCTTCTTCAGTCTCCCTTATTCATTGTCCAGCTGTCTCATGCCTGTGAGGCGACTGAAAACATCATGGCTTGGGACAAGCGTGCCTTAGTCCTCAAAGTGACATCTTTGCTTTTCAACACTTTAAAGAGGTCTTTTGCAGCAGATTTGCCCAATGCAATACATCGTCTGATTTCTTGACTGCTGCTCCCACGTGCGTTGATTGTGGATCCAAGTAAAATGAAATCCTTGACAATGTCAGTATTTTCTCCGTTTATCATGATGTTGCTTATTGGTCCAGTTGTGAAGATTTTTGTTTTCTTTATGTTGAGGTATAATCCATACTGAAGTCTGTAGTCTTTGATCTTCATCAGTAAGAGCTCCAAGTACTCTTCTCTTTCAGGACATGGAATGAGAGATATCATTCCTGAGGTCAGATGGATCTTGGCTGAAAGCAGACAATAGGCAAAAGATGTGTGTTCTTCCCTTTTGATTTTCTAACTCCAGGTCTTTGCACATTTCTTTATACTTTGCTTTGTCTTCTCGAGCCACTCTTTGAAATCCTCTATTCAGCTCTTTTACATGATCATTTCTTCCTTTTACTTTAGCTACTCTGGACAAGTTTCAGAGTCTTTTCTGACATCCATTTTGGCCTTTTCTTTCTTTCTGATCTTTTTAATGACCTTTTGCTTTCTTCGTGTATGACGTTCTTGATGTCATCCCACAACTCATCTGGTCTTCCATCATTAGTGCTCTTTGTGTCAAATCTATTTTTTTTTTTTTTTTTTTGGCTACTTGTATGTCTTTTTTTTTTGTACTTTACATGAAGGTTTACAGAGCAAACTAGCTTCTCATCGAACAGTTAGTACACATATTGTCTTATGAAATTGGTTAACAATCTCACAACATGTCAACACTCCACCTTTTTGACCTTGGGTTCCCTATTACCAGCGCTCCTGCCTTCTAGTCCTTGTCCCTGGGATGGTATGCCCCTTTAGTCTCATTTTGTTTTATGGGCCTTTCTAATCTTTGGCTGAAGGGTGAACCTCAGGAGTGACTTCATCGCTGAGCTAAAAGGGTTTTCGGGGGCCATCCTCTTAGGGTTTCTCTAGCCTCTGTCAGGCCAGTAAGTCTGGTCTTTTTTTGTGAGTTAGAATTTTGTTCTATATTTTTCTCTAGCTCTGTCTGCGTCAAATCGATTCTTGAGATGGTCTCCAAATTCAGGTGGGATATACTCAAGGTTGTATTTTGGTTCTTGTGGACTTGTTTTAATTTTCTTCAGCTTCAGCTTCAGCTTGAACTTGCACATAAGCAATTAATGATCTGTTCCACAGTCGGCCCCTGGCTTTGTTCTGACTGATGACATTGAGCTTTTCCATCATCTCTTTCTAGAGATGTATTGTATTTGATTCTTGTGTATTCCATCCAGCAAGGTCCATGTGTGTAGTTGGCATTTATGTAGTTGAAAAAGGTATTTGCAATAAATAAGTTGTTGGTCTTGCAAAATTCTATCATGTGACCTCTAGCATCATTTCTATCAGCAAGGCCAGATTTTCCAACTATCGATCCTTCTTTGTTTCCAACTTTCACATTTTAATCACTAGGAATTATCAATGCATTTTGATTGCATGTTTGATCCAACCGCAGAAGTTAGAAAAATCTTCAATTTCCTCATCTTTGGCATTGGTGGTTGGTGCATAAATTTGAATACAAGTCACATTCACTGGTCTTCCTTATCATTGTTGTTAGGTGCCAGAGACCCTACAGGACTGAGTAGAACTAGTAGAACTGCCCCGTAGGGTTTCCAAGGAGTGGCTGGTGGATTTGAACTGCTGACCTTTTGGTTAGCAGCCCAGCTCTTAGCCACTGTGCCACCAGGGCTCCCGCCTTCCTTATAGGGGTATGGATATTATCCTATCACTGACATCATTGTACTTCAGGATAGATCTTGAGATGTTCTTTTGGACAATGAATGCAGAGCCATTTCTCTTCAATTTGTCATTTCTGGCATAGTAGACCATACGATTATGTGATTCAAAATGTCCAAAACCAGTCCATTTTAGCTCACTAATGCCTAGGATATTGATTTTCAAGCGTTTCATTTCATTTTTGATGATTTCCAATTTTCCTAAATTCATACTTTGTACATTCCATGTTCCGATTAATAATGGATGTTCGCAGCTGTTTCTTCTTATTTTGAGTCATGCCACATCATCAGATGAAGGTCACGATAGCTTGTCTCCATCTGCATCATTAAGCTCGACTCTACTTTGAGGAGGCAGCCCTTCCCACATTGTATTTTGAGTGCCTTCCAACCTGGGGGGCTCATCTCCCAGAACTGTATCAGACAGTGTTCCACTGAAGAGATTGCATGGGTATTGTAAATCAAATTAAGGGAAAAGTAGTGGAATGAGGAGAGTTTTGGGGGGAAATGGTTGATATGGCAAATGTTATCTTATATATATTTTACCATAATAATTTTTTTAATGGTGTATTTTTTTCGGTGGGAGTTATACCTTTTTTAATTTTGGTTTTTTAGTTAAAGTTCTTATTTTATACTTTGTAAATTAGGGTGGGATAAAAATGTAAACTGGAATTGATTTAATTAATTAGTTAAACAAATACAAGCAGGAAAAACCTGTTATATGAGCTCATATTAATGACACACATGAAAAGTTAGAAGCCCCTTGAGCTATTGGCAACTTCCTCTAGTCTGCATTGTTTTTCCCTTGAATTAAACAAATCTAAATGTTTGCAAAATTCTCTAGAAAATATGGTGACCACATGAAAAAATTCAGTAACAGCTTCCTTTTTATAGGTTGTGGTAATCTGTTAACAAGATGATATTTATGGCGTCAGTACCATCATTCCTGATTCGTCACAGTCCATTAAATAGCCACCTGGACATTGCATCATGTAACCACTGGAATGCGTAAATATTTCTCACTAGCATTACCAACAGCCCATGCTGGACCAATACCAGGTGATTCTTTTTTTTCAATTCTCTAGAAGAAAGATACATATATTCGTTGCCACATATACTTTTTTTCTCATATATACATTGTCCCACCTTTACGTTAGCGTGCTCTGCCTCAGTAATCGTAACGAAGCGTGAGTGAATCTCAGTGCCTGATTCAGGTGTGCAAGGAATATAATTTTATTTTTTATAACTTGCTTGGATTACTTTTTTAAGCCCCCTTTCAACAAGAATGGAAGAAACTTGTTGTCTTTAGTCGTTGTCAAGTAGGATCCAACTCCTGGTGATCTCATGGATAACAGAATGAAACATTGCCTGGTCCGGTACCATCTTCATGATTGTTGACATGTTTGAGTCCACTGTTGTAACTATTATGTCAAGTCATCTCATTGAGGGTTTCGCTCATTTCCACCGACCCTCTACTTTACCAAACATGATGTCCTTTTCTAGCAATTGGTTTTTCCTGATGACATATCCAAAGCGAGTGAGCCCAAGTCTTGCCATCCTCGCTTCTAAGGAGCGTTCTGGTTGTATTTCTTCTAAGATTGATTTGTTCCTTCTTCTGACCGTCCACAGTATATACAGTATGCTTCACCAATACCACGGTTCAAATGCATTAATTCTTCTCTCTTCTTTTTTTGTTATCCAGCTTTTGCATGCATCTAAGGTGATTAAATTGCCACCAATTTAGGATCTCCCCTCTTTCCCTGGGGTTGCTGCTAAGCTCTAAGAATGAGGTTTTTGTATGCTAAGGTAATGAGAGTGGGTTCATCTGCTGTCCTGTTGATAGTTGTCCATGTAGCAGGTACTGCTGGTGTGTAGCCCATATCCCTTTCACCAGGCTGCTGCTCTCATCCCCTAGCCACTGAGAGTGACTGCTAACAGCTCATGCATGCACCCTTCTCAGAAGTATTGCCCTTCACAGACTGGAACCATGTCTCTTAGAGATGCCTGGAAGGTTATACAGAAGGGCTCCTCAGGGTCCCCTCCATGGCCAATGGCTGATACAGTAGCATAAAAGCCCAGCCCCCTTGCCTCAAGATGGGACAAACTCTGTGATGCAGTTCACACTTAAGAACTCCCCAGAGGATCAGGCTGAGGCCAGACTTCTGAAACCACGTGCCTGACTTCTTCCCCTGCCTCTGGTTTCAAGTTTTTCCTGAGCACCCTCCCTCAGTATGACATTTACATAAGAATTCCCACCTTGGGCTCTATTTCTAGGGAATTTGGCCCAAGACAATTCACACTGAGACATCCATCATCCTATCTGTTCCTTAGTTGTCAGTCTGCTCAGGTCAGCCCTTGTTTCTACCTGTGAAGCTCTACTTTACATAACCATTTCTGTGCCACACTGGGCTCATGGAAATTCTTCTCCTGGAGTTTGGTAAACTTATGAGGTTGCTAATGACAGTTTGCTGGTAGGACCATACAATAATCTCTTTTCTGGATCTTGCTGCCATATTGGAACTCAGCTTGGCAAAGGAGGTCCAAGTACTTTCTCTTTTTTTTTAATATTTTATTGTGTTTTCAGTATCAGTGAAAGTTTATACAGCAAATTAGGTTTCCATTTGACAATTTCTACACAAATTGTTTCAGTTACATTAAAAACCCAATTCTGACTCATATCCACCCTATAGGACAGAGTAGAACTGCCTCATAGGGTTTCCAAGGAGTGCCTGGTAGATTCGAACTGCTGACGTTTTGGTTAATAGCCGTAGCACTTAACCGCTACGCCACCAGGGTTTCCTCAGCAACCTCCTGGAGTAGGTGAGGAGGATCAAAGTCACGCCATAAGAACTAATAAGATGCAGCTTCACACCTGTGCCCTGCATGGCCTCAAACTCTCTAGCTCCAGCCCTGGGGAGAGGATGACCCTGTCCCCTGACAGGGTTTTGGGATCGAGAGGAGAAAGTACTGGAGGACAGGCAATTAACCCAAAATGGACAACTTTCTAAATAGGGGGCAAGGTCACAGGATAAAAAGAAATACTAGGGGAGAGGCAGGGGAACAAGGAATAGTAATTCACAAATTTTATCCTGCCATTGTTTATTGTGGCTCAGTGGTTAAGACCTCGGCTGCTAACCAAACTGTCGGCAGTTCGAATCCACCAGTTGCTCCAAGATTGGAAACTCTATGGTGCAGTTCTACTCTGCCCTATAGGGTGGCTATGAGTTGGAATCAACTCAACGGTAACAGGTTTTTTTTTTGTTGCTGTTTTTTTAATTGATTATTGATTAATTATCTATGATTTATTTATTATAAATGTTGTTGTTAGGTGCTGTTGAGTCGGTTCCGACTCATAGTGACCCTATGCATGACAGAACGAAACACTGCCTGGTCCTGCGCCGTCCCCACAATCATTGTTATGCTTGAGCCCATTGTTGCAGCCACTGCGTCAATCCACCTCATTGAAGGTCTTCCTTTTTCCCACTGACCCTGTACTGTACCAAGCACGATGTCCTTCTCCAGATATTGATCCTTCCTAACATGTCCAAAGTATGTAAGACGAAGTCTCACCATCCTTGCCTCTAAGGAGCATTCTGGTTGTACTTCCTCCAAGACAGATTTGTTTGTTCTTTTGGCAGTCCACGGTATACTCAACATTCTTTGCCAACACCACAATTCAAAGGCGTCAGTTCTTCTTAGGTCTTCCTTATTCGTTGTCCAGCTTTCACATGCATATGATGCGATCGAAAATACCAAGGCTTGGGTCAGGCATACCTTAGTCCTCAAGGTGACATCTTTGCTTTTCAACACTTTAAAGAGGACTTTTGCAGCAGATTTGCTCAATGCAATGTGTCTTTTGACTGCTGCTTCCATGGGTGTTGACTGTGGATTCAACTAAAATGAAATCTTTGACCACTTCAATCTTTTTTCCATTTATCATGATGTTGCTTATTGGTCCAGTTGTGATGATTTTTGCTTTTTTCATGTCAAGGAGTAATCCATACTGAAGGCTGTGGTCTTTGATCTTCATTAGTAAGTGCTTCAAGTCCTCTTCACTTTCAGCAAGCAAGGTTGTGTCATCTCCATAACGCAGGTTGTTAATGAGTCTTCCTCCAATCCTGATGCCCCATTCTTCTTCACATAGTCCAGCTTCTCAGATTATTTGCTCAGCATACAGATTGAATAGGTATGGTGAAAGAATACAACCCTGACACACACCTTTCCTGACTTTAAACCACTCAATATCCCCTTGTTCTGTCTGAACAACTGCCTCTCGATCTGTGTACAGGTTTCTCATGAGCACAATTAAGTGTTCTGGAATTCCCATTCTTTGCAATGTTATCCATAATTTGTTATGATCCACATAGTCGAATGCCTTTGCATAGTCAATAAAAAACAGGTAAACATCTTTCTGGTATTCTCTGCTTTCAGCCAGGATCCATCTGACATCAGCAATGATATCCCTGGTTCCACGTCCTCTTCTGAATCCGGCCTGAGTTTCTGGCAGTTCCCTTTCAATATACTGCTGCATCCTCTTTTGAATGATCTTCAGCAAAATTTTGCTTGCGTGGGATATTAATGATGTTGTTCGATAATTTACGCGTTCAGTTGGATCACCTTTCTTGTGAATAGGCATAAATATGGATCTCTTTCAGTCAGTTGGCCAGGAAGCTGCCTTCCACGTTGCTTGGCACAGACAAGTGAGCACTTCCAGCACTGCATCCATTTGTTGAAATATCTCAATTGATATATTTTTTTTATTCCTTCAGTTCCTGGAGCCTTGTTTTTTGCCCATGCCTTCAGTGCAGCTTGGACTTCTTCCTTTCTTTATTATAAATATATCCTTTACTACATTTTATTATTACAGTAATATATTATCGATTAACCTATTTGTGTTTTTTTTTATGCTACTGTTATTTATTGAGTGCCTACTATTTGCACTTCATAAACCTTATTTCTAGGACTTGTAACAGCCCTACACAGAGGTATATTCACAATTATCAACTGAAGACACAAGCTTAGAGAGGTTAAGTAACTTTCACATGGTCAGGGATAATAGAGCCAAGATTCAATCCCAAATCTTTCTGGTGGCCTCAAAGTCCACTGAGCCATACCACCTTCTTTCTCTTCTTAGTTGTACTAGTTTTGGGATTTTGTTCTGTTTTTGCCCATGTGGTGACTTTAGCAAAGTGTATATATGAGTCGGAATCGGCTCAATAGCAACAGGTTTTTTGGTTATAGGAAAGATTGCCTCCTGCCCCTTCAAGGCCTTGATTGAATCAGCTTTCATTTTCAACTAACGGAGGAACCCAGCAAGACCTTGAAGCAGTGATTGGAATGGCTAGCTCTACCAGCGACTGCCCTATCCTTTGACATCGTCTCAGAGTGGGGCCCTCACTGCTTCCTGTGTCAGGAGAGCCTTCATTGCTGATAAATGATGGTGGCTGGGATTTGAAAATTCATGCCTGGCCTTTGGCAGCGAGCTAGAGGTTCACTCCCTTAAACTGACTGCCTGCAGTTCACAGGCACAATTGGATATGAGTCCTGGGTTCTCAGCCATCACTCAGGGCCCAGTAGAAACCTGACTTGGAGTTTTAATCTTAACGTAATCTTTTCTATAATAATTTTCATTCTTTATCTGAAGACAGCTATTTCTTTCTGTTCTGTGCTGTGCTATAGATTTAATTTTCTTGTTTCCTTTTTGAGAGAGGGCAATCCACAAAGTACAAAGGGCTGCTTGGATTACCTGCCTTGGTTTAACTCCTAACATTGGTATTTAGCATTTGAATTTTATTTTCTCCTTCTTGTAAGCAATCCTGGGTGTCTTGGTTCTCTAGTGCACTTTCTTCCTTGAGCAAACTATACTCCCCTTCCCTCCCTTCCTCTCTCCCTTGAACACACTGCATGGTTAACTTCTCCTGGTCCTTCACATCTCAGCTCAGAAGTCTGTTCCCTTGGTTGTCTTAGTTATCCAGTGCTGGGATAACAGAAATACCACAAGTGGGTGGCTTTCTCCCTCTGTTGGCTCTGGAGGAAAGTTCTGGTCTCTTTAGCTTCTGCTTCCTGGTTCCTTGGAGATCTCCATGTGTCTTGGCATGTCTCTTCCCCCATCTGCCCTCTGCTTGCTTGTTTAATCTCTTTTTATCCCAAATGATAAAAGATACACCCCACACAAATCCTGCCTCATTAACATAACAAAGACAACCCATTCCTAAATGGGATTAACCCTAGGCGTAGAAGTTAGGATTTAAAACACATAGTTTGGGGGGACACAATCCAACCCATAACATTCCACCCTTTAACCCCAAAAAATTCACGTCCTTGCCACATGCAAAACACATTCACCCCATCACATCATCCCAAAAGTCTCAAATCTACTTCAAGTCTAAAATCTTATCTTCTGAATTTTCTAAATCAAATATGGATGAAACTTCAGGCATATTGCATCCTGGGGCAAAATTCCTCTTCATCTGTGAACCTAGAAAATCTGGATCACGAGTTATGTGTTTCCAAAGTACAATGGTGAAACAGGTACAAGGTAGACATTTTCATTACAAATGGGAGAAATTAGAGGGAAAGAAAGGATTATGGACACCAAGCAAGTCCAAAGCCCAGCAGAACAATTTACATTATCTCTCAAGGCTTGAAAATAATCCTCTTTTCTCTGAGACCATCGAGGCAACTCCAGATTCTGGGTTTTGGCCATGCAGTTTAGATTCTTGGTGGAGGCCCGTTGGCCCTGGACTTCAGCTTCACCTCCCAGGCCCACTGAGACAGCAACTCTGCTCCCTCAGCTTTGGGTGGCCCCATTCTCCATTCTCTGAGAGGCAACCCCACTCCGTCTTATTATATAAATAATTATTTACACATCTGTCTTATTTGTAGCAACTGGAGGGGAGAGATCTTATCATCTTTGTTTTTTTCTTGCTCACTTCAACATATACTTATCAGGCACTGAAAATGGCCCAGGTACAGGTCTGCCACAAAAGATACAAAGGACCCTATTTGGTCCTTGCCACAAGGAACTTGAACAGTGTGTAATGACCTTGAAAAAAGGTATTTACAATGAATAAGTTGTTGGTCTTGCAAAATTCTCTCATGTGACCTCAGGCTTCATTTCTGTCACCAAAGCCATATTTTCCAACTACCAATCCTTCTTTGTTTCCAACTTTCACATTCCAATCACTAGTAATTATCAATGCACCTTGATCTCATGTTTCATCAATTTCAGACTGTAGAAGTTGGTAAAAATCTTCAATTTCTTCATCTTTGGCATTAGTGGTTTGTGTGTAATTTGATTAATAGTTATGTTAACTGGTCTTGCTTATCCGTCACTGACAATGTTGTACTTCAGGATGGATCTTGAGATGTTCTTTTTGACAATGAATGTGATGCCATTTCTCTTCCATTTATCATTCCCATGATAGTAGACAATATGATTGTGTGGTTCAAAATGGCTGATACCAGTCCATTTCAGCTCACTAATGCCTGGGATATTGATGTTTATGCGTTCCATTTCATTTTTGATGACTTCCAATTTTCCTAGATTCGTACTTTGTACATTCTACGCTCTGATTATTAATGGATGTTTTCAGCTGTTTCTTCTCATTTTGAGTCGTGCCACATCAGCAAATGAAGGTCCTGAAAGCTTGACTCCATCCATGTCGTTAAATTCAACTCTACTTTGAGGAAGGAGCTCTTCCCCTGTCATATTTTTAGTTCCTTCTAGCTCAAGGGGCTCATCTTCTGGCACGATATCAGACAGTGTTCCACTGGTATTCATAAGGTTTTCACTGGCCAGTTTTTTTAGAAGTAGACCACCTGGTCCTTCTTCCTAGTCTATCTTAATTGGAAGCTCCATTGCAAGCTGTCCACCATTGGCAACCCTGCTGGTATTTGAAATACCAGTGGCATAGCTTCCAGTATTATGGCAATACAAAAACCACCACAGTGCAACAAACTGACAGACAAGTGGCAGATTTCTCTTTATGGCTCAGTAATATTCCACTATGTACATATATCACATTCATCTGTTGGTGGACATTTGGATTGTTTCCACCTGTTAGCTACTGTGAATAGTGCTGCAGTGAATATTGGTGAACAGGTTTCTATTCCTAATTTCAATTCTTTTGGGGTTATACCCGTGATTGCCATCCCTGAATCATATGGTAGTCCTGTGATCATCTTTTTGAGGAACCACCGAACTGTTTTCCACAATTGCCATTACCATTTTGTATTCTCACCAGCAATAGGTGAGAGTTCCAATTTCTCCACATCCTCGCCAACAACCTGTTGGGTTTTGTTGTTGTTGTTGGTTGGTTGGTTTTTTTTATAATAGCTATTCTAGTGGGGGAGAGGTGGTATCTCATTGTGGTTTTGAAGACCTTTTTAAAGTGTTAAAAAGCAATGATGTCACTTTGAATTTCAAGGTGTGTCTGAAACTGGCCATGGTATTTTCAATTGCCTCAAATGCATGCAAAAGCTGGAAAATGAATAAGGAAGTCCAGAAAAGAATGATACCTTTGAATTATGGTGTTGGTGAAGAATAAGAATATACCATGAACTGCCAGAGGAACAAACAAATCTGTTTTGGAAGAAGCACAGCCAGAATGTTCCTTAGAAGTGAGGATGATGAGACCTTGTCTCACGTGCTTTGGACATGTTACTAGGAGGGACCAGTCCCTGGAGAAGGACATCATGCTTGGTAAAGCAGAGTGTCAGCAAAAAAATAAAAGGAACAAGCAGCCGTCTAAGATGCATCAATTCGTCTCAACCCACCTGGATCAAAGGAGAATGAAGAACACCAAGGTCACACGACAACTATGAGCAACCAAGAGACAGAAAGGGCCACATGGACCAGAGACTTACATCATCCTGAGACCAGAACTAGATGGTGCCTGGCCACAACCGATGGCTGCCTTGACAGGGAGCACAACAGAGAACCCCTGAGGGAGCAGGAGAACAGTGGGATGCAGACCCCAAATTCTCATAAAAAGACCAGACTTAATGGTCTGACTGAGACTAGAAGAATCCCGGCGGTCATGGTCCCCAGACCTTCTGTTGGCCCAGGACAGGAACCATTCCCAGAGACAACTCATCAGACATGGAAGGGACTGGATAAATGGGTTGGAGAGAGATGCTGATGAAGAGTGAGCTACTTGTATCAGGTGGACACTTGAGACTGTGTTGGCATCTCCTGTCTGGAGGGGAGATGGGAGGGTAGAGAGGGTTAGAAACGGGCAAAACAGTCACGAAAGGAGAGACTGGAAGGAGGGAGCGGGCTGACTCATTAGGGGGAGAGTAAATGGGAGTATGTAGTAAGGTGTATATAAGCTTATATGTGACAGACTGACTTGATTTGTAAACTTTCACTTAAAGCACAATAAACATTATTTAAAAAAAATGATAAAAGGACATCGTGTCTGGCAAAGCAGAGGAAGACCCCCAGCAAGACAGACTGACACAGTGGTTCCAGCTATGGGTTCAAACATGGCAACGTTGGATTGTGGGTATGGCACAGGACCAGTCAGTGTTTCATTTTGTTGTACATAGTGTCACTATGAGTCAGAACCAAATTGATGGCACCTAACAACACAACAACAATGACAAGTGAAAGGAGCCCTGGTGGCACAGTAGTTAAAGCACTCAGCTGCTAACCAAAGTTTAGCAGTTATAACCCACCAGCTGCTCTGCAGAACGAAAATGCAGCAGTCTGCTTCTCAGCCTCGGAAATCCTATGGAGCAGCTCTACTCTGTCCTGCAGGGTTGCTATTAGTGGAATGAACTTCATGGCAACAGATTTTTAATATCAATGAAGGAGCCCTAGTTGCACATTAGTTAAGTGCTCAGCTGCTAACCAAAACTTTGGTAGTTCAAACCCACCCAGCAGAACTTTAAAATAATAAATTTTCATTGTTTTAAGCTACTAAAATTAATAATAATTTGTTACAACAGCAAAAGGAAACTAACTCAGGATATATTTTTTCTCTTTTTAAAACAATACTACACTAAAACTGAGGCAGAATTGGGAAATTGGATGTAGCTTGCCTTCTTCCTATTTTTCTGCTTTTGTGTCTCAACTTGTTGATCAAGTCCCTGACTCATATCTGCTGGAGCTCTCGTGAAGATTAAATGAAATAAAGGAAATGAAAGCACTCTGAACAAAGGAAAAGAAGACACAGTTACACACTGAACAGAAAGTCTCAGAATTTTTGGTCTCTGGACCCCCTTCTCTACACTTCTAAAAATTATTGACAATTCCAAACAGTGTTTGTTTATGTGAGCTAGAACTACTCTTAGGTGCCATGTTAGAAATTAAAACTATGCTAAATATTTATTAATGTATTTAAAATAGCAATAAGACCATTACATGTTTACATAGATACATATTTTAATAAAAATAACTATGTTTTACAAAATAAGTGAAAAAAATTCATTATTTTACATTTTTCAAATGTCTTTAATGACTGGCTTAATAGAAGATAGCTGGATCCTCATGACTGCTTCTGCCTTCAATCTGTTACAATGTCACATGTGATGTAGCTTCTAGAAAACTCTACTGTACACTCGTAAGAAAATAAGAGTTGAAGGGGCTCATATCCTCATATCTAAGTATTATCATGAAAATAGCCTTGATCTCACAGACCCCCTGAAATACTCCCCAGTGGTCTCCAGACCATACTTTGAGAACTGCTGATAAATAGAGAACTTACTGTGTTCCAGGCAGTCTGTACTAGGTGGGTTTTCTGATTTAATTCTCACAACCCTATATGGTAGGAGCAGAACAAGGGGATACTGCATTGTTTAAAATCGGAAAAGGTGTGTGGGAAGGTTGTATCCTTTCACATTACTTATTCAATCTGTATGCTGAACAAATAATCCGAGAAGCTGTACTCTATGAAGAAGAACATGGCTTCAGGACTGGAGGAAGATTTATTAACAATCTATAACCTTCAGATGATACAACCTTGCTTGCCAAAAATGAAGAGAACTTGAAGCACTTTCTCATGATGTTTGAAGACTACAACCTTCAGTATGAACTATACCTGAACATGAAAAAAATAAAAATCTCTAAACTACAACATCATGACAGTGGAGACAAAATTGAAGTTGTCATTGATTTCACTCTAAAACCAATGTCCGTGGAAGCAGCAGTCAAGAAATCAAATGATATGTTGCATTGGGCAAATCTGCTGCAAAAGACCTCCTTAAACTGTTAAAAAGTGAAGATGTCACTTTGATGATTAGAGTGCCTGTGATCCAAGCCATGGTCTTTTCAATTGCCTCATATGCATGTGAAAGCTGACAATCAAGAGGGAAGACAAAAGAAGACTCAATGCATTTGAACTGTGATGTTGGAAAAGAATATTGAATATACTGTGGACTGCCAGAAGAAGGAACAGAATTTTAGAAGAATTAAAACCAGGATGCTTCTTAGAAGCAAGGATGACAAGACTTCATCATGCCTACTTTGGACATGTCATCAGCAGGGGCAGATGATAACCCAGTAAGCAAGGTAAGCATGGGCTCACTTGCGCTTACTTACTAATCTGTAGTGAATCAAAGATGTGCTGAAACTCATGTAAAATTGTTCAATACAGATTAGTAAATAAACACAAGTCAGCTTATGTTTTACCTTGCCTGTTGAATAATCTGACCCTGTCAGGGATTGTAAATTCGAAAAGAGGCTTTGATTCTGTAGGAAGATGCTATGGGGCTGGGAAAGAGACAGATGCCAGCCATACCTAGAAGCAAAATATTCGATGTAGTGAAAAATGTAAAATCGTCCACTACAGATGATCTGATAAAGGTAATTACCATGCCTATTGGATAATCCACCCCAGACATCAGGAACGACCAGTTGCTAGAAAAGAACATGGTGTTTGGTTAAGCAGAGGATCAGTGAAAATGAGAGAAACCCTCAATGAGATGAATGGACACAATAGCCTCAACAATGCACTCAAACATACCAACAATCACGCAGATGGCACAGGACCAGGCAACATTTTGTTCTTCTATATATAAGGTTGTCATGTGTCAGGGCCTACGCAACAGCAACTAACAACAGTTGTTATCCCCATTTTACAGATGAGGACACTGGGACTCAGAAAATTAAGTAACTTGTCTCAGACTACATAGTCGTAGAGCCAGAATTCAAACCCAGGCAGCTTGACTTCACAGTGTGTATTCTCGCCCACTGTACTCCACTGTCCCCCAGTTATCCTAGTACATTGTTAGTGGGCATCATTAACCCGTCATTAAGGCTCCCTGCTTTCTGCCCTTTTCCCAACCCTTTTCTCTTCTAGATTAGACCACCTGCCAAGAACTTCACCCCACCGGTCACTGTTTATCTAATCTAACCCCCTTGCAATTTAGATCTCTGCTTTTTAAAGTAATAACAAATGGCAGGATCATAAATCTGGAAAGCAATTAAAAATATTTTCCCTCTCGAATATAAAATGGTACAACCACCTTAGAAATTGATCTGGTGTTTTCTTAAAAAGCTAGAAATAAAACTACCATACAATCCAGCAATCCCACTCCTTGGAATATATCCCAGAGAAATAAGAGCCCTAACATGAATAGATAAAAGCCCACACATGTTCACTGCAGCACTGTTTATAATAGCAAAAAGATGGAAACAACCAAGGGGCCCATCAACAGATGAATGGATACATAAATTATGGTATATTCACACAATGGAATACTATGCAACAATAAGAATGATAAATTCATGAAATTTCTCATAACATGGATGAATCTGAAAGGCATTATGCTGAGTGAAATTGGTCAGTCACAAAAGGACAAATATCGTATGAGACCACTATTATGAGAACTCAAGAAAAGGTTTAAATACAGAAGAAAACATTCTTTGATGGTTATGAGGGAGGGGAGGGAGAGATTAGATAGTAGACAAGAATTATTTTAGGTGAAGGGAAGGACAACACAAAATATGGGGGAACTCAGCACAACTGGACTAATACAAAAGCTAAGAAGCTTCCTGAATACAACCAAACACTTCGAGGACAGAGTAGTAGGGACACGGGCCTGGGAACCATGGTTTCAGGGACATCCTACTTCAATTGGCATAACAAAGTGTATTAAGAAAACCTTCTGCATCCCACTTTGGTGAGTGGTGTCTGGGGTCTTTAAAGGCTGGCGAGTGGCCATCTAGGATGCATCAGTTGGTCTCAACCCACCTGGAGAAAAGGAGAATGAAGAACACCAAAGACACAAGGAAAATATTAGCCCAAGAAAAAGAAAGGGCCACATAAACCAGAGACTCCATCAGCCTGAGACTGGAAGAACTAGGTGGTGCCTGGCTACCACCAATGACTGCCCTGACAGGGAGCACAACAGAGAATCCCTGATGGAGCAGGAGAAAACTGGGATGCAGACCTCAAATTCTAGTAAAAAGCCCAGAATTAATGGTCTGACTGAGACTGGAGGGACTCCAGAGGTCATGGCCCCTGGACTCTCTGTTAGCCCAAAACTAAAACCATTCCCAAAGCCAACTCTTCAGACAAAGATTAGTCTGGACTATAAGATGTAAAATGATACTGGTGAGGAGTGTGCTTCTTAGCTCAAGTAGACCCATGAGACTATGTGGGCAGCTCCTATCTGAAGGCTAGATGAGAAGGGAGAGGGGGAGAGGAGCTGGTTGAACGTACATGGGAAATGCAGGGTAGAGAAAAATGTGCTGTCACATTGTAGGGAGACCAACTAGGGTCACATAACAATGTGTGTATAAGTTTTTGTATGACAAACTGACTTGAATTGTAAACTTTCACTTAAAGCACAATAAAATAGATATATATATATATATATATTTTCCCTCTAATTGTTTACATGGGGAAACTGAGGCCCACAGGAGGAATGTCACTTGTATATGATCATACAACACTACTAGTTATTAGCAAAGCCAGAATAAGAGCTCAACTTTTCTAGCTATATTGAATTATTATTTTTCCCATGATGCCATGTTATGATGCCTCCCATAATTCAAACTAAGATTTTTAAATATAGTGGGAAAATGAGCAGCTGTCCTTACATAGCATTTCTGTTTTAACAGTTGCCCATCAATGTCTGTTCTCTCAGATGTGTAAGTAATGGTAGAAATTCTGAAGGTTTAGAGGTTAGCTAGTGAGAGAGACATTTTTGGTCCCTTCCAGGGATGGTGTCCAACTCCATTACACCAATAACCTCAACCCCCTCAGTACCAAGTGGCACTTAATAAATATTTTCTGAATGAATAAGTACATGAATCACCCCATCCCCTCATTCCACCTCTGTGTGATTTTGTAAAGGTCTGTCTACAAGAACATGAATTATTTTGCACCTCTGTTGATTGAAACCAGCTGGGAGTTTCTCACAAGCAGAAGGAACTCCTGAGCTTCATGTGGTAAAGCAGCTTCATGTTTTCCTTTTGTTTCTCTTTCAAATTCCTGCTTGTGAACATGGCCGTCACCCTCCCACCAGAAAAGAGGGAGGGGAATTTTAAAAAATAGATTAACTTTCTTTGTAACAGAACAGACTTTATCAACAGCTTCCTCTCAAAGCCACCAAGCCCTTCCCCTCAGATTGTAGTAACTGTTCCATTTTTAAAGATTTTCTTATCAAGGGGAAAATACAAAAAAAAAAAAAATGGCTTTCAAATGCTTTCAGAAGTCATCAGATTGCATCTCTGGAATGGGGAGAATGTGCAGACATGGAGGGAGTTGGGGCAAAGAAAGGCCTTCTCCTAGTTGGGACACACCTGCTTGTCCTGGAAGGTTCTGGCTGCTGTGACTGGGGCTAGGGGGGGTTACCCGAGCCCAGTGGTGCAGCTGTTTGCTTTAGGAAAATAGCTTACACTGTAAATACCCCAAGGTATTGTGCCTGGTTTACAAAAATCTTGGTTCCAGAGCAAATACATAAATCTGACCCTGACTGACGGGGCTGGGGAGCTTAGCAGGCCACATGTTAGGAAACATTCGGTGTTTTCTTTATGAAGGCAGACTGCTTCGCCTGCGGACTTAGGGGATTCTGTGTTCTCTTTTTCATTGCAAATCCATGGGCTCTCTGAAGAATTGAAAACAAGCAGGTTACACCAGGTGCCTTGAGAACAATGAAAAACCGCTGCTGGACCTAAAAATGTTAGTCATTTGGGGAATTTTTTCCTCTTTTTCAAATCAGGCCTGGTGGAATTAGACCCTCAGAGTAGTTATTACAATTTAGCTGAACCAGGTGGTTTCTTAGTCAATGTCTGTAAGGGGACAAGTTCAGTGGGTTTTGTCAAATATCTGGTTTGTTTCATGAAAAAGGAGATAGCTAAGCAGATACCAGAATTCTTTTTTTTAAAAAAAATCAGTTAAGTTGTCTAATTATACATAGCTCTTTCTGTTGCATCGCTTTCTCTCCACTTACAGTCCTCACTGGAGATGTAGATTAAAATAGGGCCTCCCTGTCCCTAGAAATGCTCCAAGCCAAATTAATGCTAAAGTCAGTCAGCCCTAAACCAAGGACCCAACAAATTACTCCAGCATTTGCTACTCTGACAGTTCTATGCTTTATAGCCACTTCCCTTTGTTACTTTAATTCCTTCCCCCTCAAAAGAGAATGGCTTAAATTTATGGCTGGAAGAAATAACTGATTACTGCTGGCAAGTTAACTGAAGGGGCCAATTGTTCCATACGGTGAGAATCAGAAGGCTGAAGAGCCATTCACCAGGGAAGACTGATGTGCGAAAGGGCAACGCCGCGTTCCCTCCATTGTGTAAAAAAGAGTTTTCATGTTTGGGTCCAAATTCCTAAAGGCAGCCTGATGTGCAACAGGTCGAGCCATGGGGAGAGCATGCGAAAGCTGAACATGTATGCTTCACGCACAAGATTGGGGTCAGCTTCTAGGAGACAAAGCCTTCCTGTTCACTTTTGTGAGAATGGTTGAGGCCTTCTGCGCAATTATCAAGGCAGCAAGAGCAAAATGGCCGTTTTGCTGTTTTCACTGGTAGCCTGAATGGCCCCGGGCCTTCCCAGACTCTGGCTATGAATGAGGTCATAGACACCCCCAGAACTCCTACACACCCATGTTTCTAGGGACCTCAGTACCTGTGAGAGGGGGCAGCTTTAGCTGACCGATGACGATACAGGCAATTACTGAGTTCTGGTTCTTCGCCATCTCCTGCCAGCCAATAGAATCTTGGCCACCACTGTCCCACTGCTCCACCAAACGCTGTCATCATAAGGACTCCCATGATGCCAGGGCAGTGGTGGGCTCTACCTAGAAGTGGCAGAATGCTGTCCCTCACACTTCGCCCTATGTTCCTAAGGACCACTGTAGGTGCCCATGTCTCTCAGAGAAGATAACTCTTTCAGCTTTTTCATGTAGCACTCAACAAGACTTAGAATGTATCCATGAGACTGGGAACAGACCCCACCTTGCATTGGTCACCTCCCTTTTTCCCCCAGATGCCTACTCACAAAGCCTCCTTATTGAATCATTTTTCTGTCAAGCCTATCAACTCTTGCAAATAATACAGTGAGAAGACTCTGACCCACAAGTCACTTAGAGCCAACCAGGCTTCCCCTGAGAACCAGCAGGGGACAGTCCATTAACACGCAGTAGGTCCAAGTGAGATCTCAACTAAAAGGGATCCAATTTGTGCTAGTGCCTCTCTGACATACGTTTTCATTACTTCACTGGTCATTTGATGTGTTTATTGTATGTGTTACTACCAGTGAGAAAGTCATAGAAAAAGGAAATGTTATAAATAGGAGGTGAGGGCAGTATGAGATGTTCTAGTCCAGCCAACTGAGGAAGAGAGAAACCTCAACCCTTATGTCCTCTGCCTGGTCGTAATAACAATAGCAGCTCTAATCAGTAACAGGCATCTACTGCTTTAGAATTTATGAAGCATTTTACATAGATTACTTCATTTAAATAATGAACCAAACTCAACCCTTTGGACCTCGAGTTGTTAAATAGCAATAAGATGGAACTTTCTGTTTCTAAGTAGTGAAGCTTAAAAAAAAAATCTTATTAAAAATAGCTCCAAAGGCAATTTGAACATCAAAGAGCTTTTTATGAAACAGAATTTTGATGAGTTAAGTGTAAATTAATCAGAAACATATGGATTATATTTTATTTTAAATAAACAAGGCTTTAAGAATTAAGAGACAAAGTAGTTTGAAAACACATTTTACATAATCCAGAGTGTCTGAGGAATGAAAGAGACTGAGGGTTTTGTAAATCTGGAAAGTGAAAAATTACAATCTTGGTACCCAGAGTTCTTGTCCTAGATTCTCTGCAAACTTCAGCTCCTAACAGAGTTGAGACCAAGAAGTTACTTTGAAATCTCCTTTTAAGTTATGAAGTTATTGTATTAATACCATGTGATTAAAATAGTGAATCAAGCTTTCCACAGATTGATAATGTCATTTCAACTCTTCTGTCGGATGGCTTTTAGGAGGAATGAGCTTAATTTTCAAAGATGTTTTCAAGGCTTCTCTCTCTCTCATGCACACTTTCTCTTTAACGTCTAAATATTTATTTTAGGACATCTCATGTGATTTTTTTTTTTTTTACTTCCAAGATTAATAAGAAGACCAAAGATTATGAATTTTTTGTTTTTGTTTCACGCATCAAAGAGAGATTCTTAGTTTCTGACTGAGCCAAATATTATAACATATGCAACTTTAAAAACCTACCTGGTTTTGGCAGTCATGGTTGTTTTCCAGAGTTATGTAAGAACCCTTGGTTCTAGCCTGTAACCAAAACTGAGAAGGTTTTGGTTTGCGCAAGATGATTTCTTATTGTCGTGCGATATTTTCACCTTACTGAGTGTCCTTTACTTGCCTTTAGTCAACATTTCAGTTTGTCCGGTTTTGTGAACATTCCTTATGTCAGGAAACTAATTTTCCTCTTCGCCCTCACCTTTCTCCAGCAGAAAACTCCACTGCAAACCTCAGGTTTCACATCTGAAAATTCTTGCCCCTTTTTCTGGTGGTGAAATCCTCAAAGCAATTGCCGTAATTAATAGATTTCTAGGAAAAGTTTTAGGCAGTGTCTGGGTGTCTGCAGTTAAATTGGATTGAGATGGGGAGATTTGTAGTACCAATTATCCTCAGCCCATCCATGCCATTCCATCATTATCTGGGCTCCAGACACCAGAACAGCCCGAAGCAAAATTGTCAGATTGTCAAAATTTGTCTCCAACATTCTTTCAGCCTCTTGTATTAGATTCTACGATTTCTTTATCCACACACAGACTCCGTGTTCTCGTGGGGTAGAGTGGAAGACACATGATACTTGAAGTTACACAGATCTGGGCTCAAGACCCACATCTACCATGTTTTGGTGGTTCAGTAAGAATTTGCCTCGTAACACTCAGATGTGAGAAAATGACATTTCTTTCCATCCTAAATCACTCCTCTCCATTTTGTGTGAGTCACCTGGCTTAAAGCAAGACATACTGTCAGATAAGTAGCTTCGACATTGCCTATTTTGGGTACTGTAAGTTTGACTGTCACATTTGTTGCCTTCAATAGGACCAATATTCTCATCTTCTGACTTGACTTACATCTGTACAGACATGCTGTGCTCTTCCCCTCCCTACCTAGGTCTTTGCCCACATTCCTTCCTCTGCCTGGAATCTCTCCCCCTTATAAAAAAAAAAAAAACAGTTGCCGTTTAGTCGATTCCAACTCACGGCGACCTTATCTGTGTCAGAGCAGACGTGTGCTCCGTGTGGTTTTCAATGGCTGATTTTTCGGAGGTTGATGACCAGGATTTCTTCCAAGCCACCTCGGAGTGGACTCAAGTCTCTAATCTTTCAGTTAGCAGTCGAGCATGTTAATTCATTTCCACCACCCAGGGACTGCTTCCTCCCTCTTATGAGCCTCAATCCCTCTGTCAAAAGGCTATCCATTGTCTGTGTGGCTAATTGCTTCCATGAGCAACTGCCTCCTTTGCCGTGAGGCCAGAAGAACTGGATGGTACCTGACTGCCATTAATGAACATTTTGATCAAAGATTCTATAGAAGAATCCTGATCAAAAGGGGGAAATGCAGAACAGAATTTCAAAATATCATGGAAACCAGACTTCCTGAAGCCATGGAGGCAGGGTTTCCCAACCGTAGCACCAGTGACATTTGTTATTGTTAGGTGCCGTTGGATCAGTTCCGACTCATAGCAACCCTATGTATGACAGAACAAAACACTGTGCAACCACTGTGTCCTTCCATCTCCTCGAGGGTCTTCCTCTTTTGCTGACCTTCTACTTTACCAAGCATGATGTCCTTCTTCAGGAACTGATCTTTCCTGATAGCATGTCCAAAGAATGTGAGACATATTCTCACCATCCTTACTTCTACAGCGTATTCTGGTTGTACTTCTTCCAAGACAGATTTGTTCATTCTTTTGGCAGTCCGTGGTATATTCAATATTTTAGTCCACCGACATTTTAAAAAAACCAAAAAACCAAACCCATTGCCATCAAGTCAGTTCCAACTCATAGCGACCCTATAGGACAGAGTAGAACTGCCCCATAGAGTTCCCAAGGAGTGCCTGGTGGGTTCGAACTGCCGACCTTTTGGTTAACAGCTGTAGCAGTTAACCACTACACCACCAGGGGATCTGCCCTGTGTATTGTAGGACGCTTAGCAGCAAACATCCTTGGCCTTTACTCACTGCATGCCAGTAGCACCACTACCACCCTCTCCAGTGGCAGCCACAAATGTCTCTACACATTGCCAAGAGTCCCCTGAGGGAACAACATGGTTCCTAGTTGAAACCACCACTCTAGATACTGTTCATCATACGAATAAATGGATGCCTCTCAAAACAATGACTTCTTATTTATAACAAGTGAGAAGCAGGTTTACACCTAATATTAAGGAAAACAAAAAATCATTCTTTTAATCCCCTGCGTAATCCACCAGGCCAGCTCCCCATCTGGGAGATGTTGTGGGGCGCTTCCTTTCATGTTTGGCAGAGACAGAGCCTTGGATGGCTGACAGCCCAGATGGTCAGCAGCCCCGTGTGACTCACATGAATGCGCCACGTGCTGGTCCACAAGGCTGGCCACCAGCTTTTGTTTGAGACCACCTGGTTTAGACAAACAGTCTCAGCAAACAGCACCTCTGGAGGAGGCCAGTGGGGTGGGGTTGAAGAGCTATGGGAAGAAATGGGACAGGGCTAACATGAGGCCATTCGGTCTGGCAGTAGAGGCAGACCTGGGAGGAGGGAAAGCTATATTGAGCTGTCTGAGAGGACCCAGGGCCTAGCAAATGGCTCAGAAGCCAGAACAGGCGGGAAAAAGCCACCTGGAATGCTATTTCAGTCTTTGTAAACAAGACAGGATGAATAAGGCAAATAAGACGATCTTTTAAAAAGCCATGAGATTTTCCTAAGACAGCTCTGTGTCCACTATAGATTCAGCCCAGTTGTCTCTGTCATACCTCAGCCTTTCCTCGATTTTCCTCTGCTTGATTGTTTTGTGAGATAGGTTGCTGGAAATGCTCCCTAAGAAAAACATTTCATTTTTAAGGTATACGTCTAAGGCAGCATTTCTCCACTAGCCTTCTGAGCAATTCTCATACAAAAGTTCAAGAAATGCTGGTGCCTCTGTCCTCTGTCTGGGTACATGAGCATATAGAGGCCCTGAGAAGTCCTGCAGAGAAAAGATGCCATCGCAAGCAAAATAAAGCTCCTCTGGCTAACTCAGGCAGGAGGCTGTCAGACCTACCCCACAAGCTCTCTGAGAAGACATGAGATAATAGATATTTAAATATTTTAAAAAGTTGAGAATAAAAACATATATTTGGTAGAGCCCAGGGAAGGCTGCTTTTTTCACAAGAAAGCAGAAAAATTTTTTTTTCTAAATTTTCTAAATGTTCCTAAATTATAGAGCAGGTTTCCTAGACCCAAAACTTAACTAAAAAAAAAAAAAAGATTTTTCCCCAATGAGTATTTAAAGATTTATTCTCACCAAAATAATCTGTTTAATGAATTTTATGTTCAGAATTTCAGATGTTCTCCATCCCTCTTTCGTATGCATCCACCTCCTGACTCTAACTCAGGACACTACAGGCAGCTCTTCATAAGCAATAAAACCCAGAGGATAAGCAGTTAGCGTTTATGAATAAGGATCAGCAGACTGAAATGGTAACTGGCAGAATTTAACCTGAAGCTGCTTCCTGCTTCTCTCCTACCTGCGTCTCTCTATAGTTCTCCTACCAAGGTTTCTAGGTCAGGGCACTAGGGGCTCAGGGAGGCTACCTGCTGTGCCCAGGTCACAGGACTAGTATGTAGCAAAGCTGTCTGTTCTGGTATAATAGAAATTCTTGCCAACCTAGAAAACAGTTTGGTGATTCCTTAAAAAGTTAAACACAGAATTACCATATGACCAAGTAATTCCTCTCCTAGGCATATACCCAAAAGACTTAAAGCAGAGACTCAAGCAGATATTTCTCTACCAATAATCATTTTAACACTATTTCCGATAGCCAAAAAGTTGAAAACGGCCTAAGTACCCATCAACTGCTGAATGGATAAACAAAATGTAGTATATCCACACAATGGAATATTATTCAGCCAAAAAGAGAGATGAAGTCCTGATACATTCTATGACATGGAGGAAACTTGAAAACATTATGCTGAGTGAAATAATTCAGAGACAGGACAGATATTGTGATTCTATGTATATGAGCTATCTAGAATAGGCAAATTTATAAAGACAGAAAGTAGATTAGAGGTTGCCAGGGGGTGGAGGGAAGGGGGGCAAGGAGTTATTGGTTAATGGGTACAGTTTCTGTTTGGGGTGATGAAAACTTTTAGAAATAGATAATGGTGATGGTTACACAACGTTGTGAATATAGTTGATGCCCTAAATTATACACTTAAAATAGTTAAAATAGCAAATGTTATATGTTTTTAACACAATTAGAAAATAATCTTCACTATTATCCATGCCTTCTCTCAGAATGACGACCATAATCATGGCAACAGTAACAATAACTAACAGTTGCTTTGTGTCAGGTATTGTTAGAAGTGCTTTACCTGGGACAGGGGTTTTTATCCTCAAATCCATGGATGTTCAAGAAGTCAGTGCTTAGAATTCAGGGAGTCTTTTAACTGGATGGGGAAAAATACATCTTCATTTTCGGAAACTATCTTAGAGATCTCTAGAGAAACAGAACCAGTGAGATAGATGCATATAAATATTATATATGTGATATTAAATATATATATGTATCAATAAATCTCAATCACTTTCTATTTATATATGCTAGAAAGAGTGATTGATTGATTTCAAGGAATGGGCTCATGTGTTTGTGGGGCTAGCAAGTTCAAAATTCATAAGTCAGGATCCAGGCTGGAGACTTGTGTCCCAAAATTCCTAGGCCAGGTAACAGAAAGAGTACGGAGTGCAGAGAGAGTGCATTCTGCCAAAAGATCTCCTTAAGGTCTGAAGGCAGACACACCCTAAGGAAAGTCCCTTTTCAATGGATCGATTGGTTTTATTATGTTATGAAAAGTGATTACATTGCATTACATTAGATCACATTATGGAACGGTAACTAGATTGGTGTTTGGCCAAACCACTGGGAGCCGTAGTCTAGCCAAGTTGACACATAAAATAAACCATGACAGTAACCTCTAACTGAAATTTAACATTTCCTTCTATTATGAATGCAGATAGCAAACTGCACCATAGAATTAGCAGTACTTGTGACTCTGTCACCCATAAACAGTGTTGATATTTTACAGTTACGTAGATGTCCTAAAATATTATCTCAAACTCATCACAACTTTGAAAACTCATACAACTTCAAAATTATGGTAGTTGTTATACCCACTATTAGATGTTGTTATATAACAAGTAAAGAAGCACATATATATATATATATTCAAAATATTTAAGCATATATATGTGTGTGTTTAAGTATTTTGATGACTGTGTTTCAACGTATTTGATTTCCTTTGGAATCGTATGTATTTTATGCATTTAAAACTTTTTTTTTCTTTTCTGAGAAGGGGGCCCTAGAAAGTTAAAGGCATAAAAAAGGTTAAGAACACCTAATTGGTACTATTATTACCCACTTTTACAGATTGGAAGACTGAAATTTGGAAACCTAAATAATTTTCCCAGGGTCACAGGGCCTGTAAGGAGCAGAGCTAAGTTAGGAACCCAGACAGTCTTGTTCCAGAGTTCATATTCTTAACCAAGACTCTGTGGCTGCTGCCTGTCTGAGATGTTGTGAAAGCTCCCATACTAGATTCCAGAGGTGCTGTGATCTCCCTGCTGTACTATCGGCCCCTCGTCCACACTTCACATAGCAGCCAGGTAGCTGAAATAAACCCTTTATTGGCTTCTACACAAATGACACTGCTTGTCCTGCCTTTGCCTAACTCTCCAAGCCCATCTCCTGACTTTCTTGTTCTCTATTTTCCAGCCACACTGGTCTTCTTTGTTCACCTCAAAGCCTTTGAACTTATTCTTTTCTCTGCCTGTAATATTCTTCCTCTCTTCACTTTCTTCTCATCCCTGTGATCTCTGCTTTCATGTCACCACCTCAAAGAAGGCTTCCATGATTAACTTATTAATCTATGTTCTCCCTGTTTTTCTTTATATATGTTGTATATTAATCCTTTCTTCATTCTATGTATTACAAATTTCGTGTGTCAGTTTTTGGCTTGTCTTTCCACCTTCTTTATACTGTCATTTGGTGAGCAAAATTCTTTTTTTTTCTCATTTTTTTTAAGTGAAAGTTTACAATTCAAGTCGGTTTCCCATACAAAAACTTATACACACATTGTTATGTGACCCTAGTTGCTCTCCCTACAATGTGACAGCACACTCCTCCTCTCCACCCTGTATTCCCTGATTCCCCATATCCATTCAGCCAGCTCCTGTTCCCCTCTGCCATCTCATCTCGCCTCCAGACAGGAGATGCCCACATAGTCTCATGTGTCTACTTGAGCTAAGAAGCACACTCCTCACCAGCATCATTTTATGTCTTGTGGTCCAGTCTAATCTTTGTCTGAAGAGTTGGCTTTGGGAATGGTTTTAGTTTTGGGCTAATAGAGAGTCCGGAGGCCATGACCTCTGGGGTCCCTGCAGTCTCAGTCAGACCAGTACGTCTGGTCTTTTTACTGGAATTTGAGGTATGCATCCCAGTTTTCTCCTGCTCCATCAGGGATTCTCTGTTGTATTCTCTGTCAGGGCAGTGACTGGTGGTAGCCAGGAACCATCTAGTTCTTCCAGTCTCAGATTGATGGAGTCTCTGATTTATGTGGCCCTTTCTTTCTTCTGGGCTCATATTTTCCTTGTGTCTTTGGTGTTCTTCATTCTCCTTTTCTCCAGGTGGGTTGAGACCAACTGATGCATCCTAGATGGCCACTTGCCAGCATTCAAGACTCCAGATGCCACTCACCAAAGTGGGAGGTGAGCAAAATTCTTAATTTTAATGATTCTGTTGTTTATGATTTTGTTTCTTGCTTAATGACCATTCCATATGCCCAAGGTTATAGAGGTATACTTCTGTAATTTTCCCGAAAAGTTTTAAAAGTTTTACCTTTTCAAGGAAGAATGAAGAAAACTAAAGATATATGGGAAAGATTAGTCCAAAGGACTAATGGACCACATCTACCATGGCCTCCACCAGACTGAGTCCAGTATAACTAGATGGTGCCGGGCTACCACCACTGACTGCTCTGACAGGGATCGCAATAGAGGATCCCAGACAGAGCTGGAGAAAAATGTAGTACAAAATTTTAACTCAAAAAGAAAGACCAGACTTACTGGCCTGACAGAGACTGGAGAAACCCTGACAGCATGGCCCCCGGACACCCTTTCAGCTCAGTAATGAAGTCACTCCTGAGGTTCACCCTTCAGCCGAAGACTGAACAGGCCCATAAAACAAAATGAGAATAAAGGGGCATAACAGCCCAGGGGCAAAGACTAGAAGTCAGGAGAGAACAGGAAAGCTGGTAACAGGGAACACAAGGTTGGGAAGGGAGAGTGTTGACATGTCATGGGGTTGTTAACTAATATGTGTACCAACTGTTTAATGAGAAACTAGTTTGTTCTATAAACCTTCATTTAAAGTACAATAAAAAAAATTTTTTTTAAGTTTTGCCTTTTACATTTAAGCCCTTTTTGTATTTGGAAATGGCTTTAAGGACAAGTATGAGGTAGAGATTCAATTTATTTATTTTTTCTCTAAATGAATAAGTGGAGAAGCCCTGGTGATGCAGTGATTAAAGCAATTGCTAACAGAGAAGTCGGCGGTGCAAACCCACTAGCCATTCCATAAAGATTTGCAGCCTTGGAAACCCTATGGCGCAGTTCTGTTCTGTCCTGTGGGGTCACTATGAGTCGGAACTAACTTGATTACAGTGGGTTTGGTTTTGGGGTTTTCTTTTTTTTTTTTTTTGGTGTATGAAAAAACAATATGTAGGTGACCTTACGTCAGTCATGGAATAGTCCACCTTTCCCCCACTGATTCCACTTGGGTGTTCACTCTTTTATTTCTGTGGTCTGTTGGCCAATCTCTGGGCCAGTACTACACTGTCTTATTTAATATAGTATTAATATGTGGTGTAACAAGTCCCCTTCACTAATTTTTTCTTAAGGAGTGTCTTGCAAATTCTTAGCCTTTGCTTTTCTATGTACATTTCTGAAACAGTTTGTCAAGTTCCACTAAAAAGGAAAGAAAGGAAGGAAGGAAGGGAGGGAGGGAGAGAGAGAGAGAAACAAAGAATGAAAGAGAGAGAAAAAAACCCACAAGGTCTCTTTTGGGATTTTTTATGGAAATGACATTATTTCTACATATTAACTTGAGAAGAATTGATATCTTTAAAATATTGAGTCTTCTTAACTATGTAAGAATTAATTCCGCATTTACATAGGTATTTCAGTGCTCTTAAAGCTTTCAATTTATAGTTTTCTACATATTTTATTATATTTATTTCTAAGATAGATATCTTACTATTATAAACAAAATCTTACTTGCATTTTCTGACTGCTTACTGCTAGTGTAGAAAATGTACTTAACTGTAAGTAGATATAATATTCCATAAACTTGCTAAACTCTCACATCTAATTACCTGTGAGTTATCCTGAGTGTGTATTTTATATACAGACAATTATATCATCTACAGAAAATGAAAGTTTGGTTTTCCTCCTAATCCTTATGCATTTATTTATTTTTCTTATTTTATTGCATAGGCTAAAAATTTCAGAACATATTGAAAAAAATAGGTGTCTTTCTTTTCTTGATTCTGTTTTTAAATGAAATTTTTTTAACATTTCAACACTGAATCTTATGTTTGGTTATAGGCTTTTTTTTTTTTTTAATACTGATTTTTTTTATTAAGAAAGTTCTCTTCTGTTCCTGCTGTTTGCTGGGATTTTTTTTTTTTTTTTTACCATAAATGGTTGTTGACATTTATTTAAACTTTTTTCTTCATTTAATGGAGTTCATTTAATTTATTACCTATAATTTGTTAATATAATGACATAACCCTCCTTGGTTATGATGCATGCTCTTTTTTAATACATTGTCAGATTTAGATTCCTTAACTTTTGCTTAAAGTTTTGTGTTTATGATCATCAGTGAATTTGGACTATTATTTTTTTCTTTCATACTGTTCTTGTCTGAGTTCGGTGTCTAGGTTTTACTAAAAAAAAAAAAAACACTAGACTTATAAAAATGAGTTGTGGCTTACTCTTTCTTTTTCTGCTTTTGAAGAGAGTTTGCAGGATTATCTTATTCCTTAAATGCTTGGTAGAACTTACTAGTAAAACATCTGGACTAGTGTTTTCTTCGTGAGAAGCTGCTTTATCTGCTGAATCGACATCCATGATGATTTTAGGATTTGGTAGATTATAAAAATGGTCATAATTCTTCATTCTTATCCATGCCCTCTCATTAAAGAGACTCTATTTCCTCACATTTCTAACATGGAGTAGCTTTGTGGATTGCTTAGCCAAGAGAATACAGTGCTTCCACTGTACCCGTTTTAACCATAGCCACAAGAGGCTTTTCACACTTCTGCTCACTCTCTTGGAACCCTGCCACCACCATATAAAAAAGCCCAGGCTAGGCTACTGGAGGATGAGAAACTATGTTGAGGACACCCCGGTTGCCGCATTGCACCAGCCTATACAGCCAGAGCCCTTGAAACATGTGAGAGTCCAGCCTAGATTAGCAAACCACCTATCCAAGCTGCAGCTGACCACAGATATATGAGTAAACTTAGCCAAGACCAGAGGAACAATCCTGCTAACCTGTGGACTTCTGAGTAATAATAAACATTTATTGTTTTAAGTCACCGAGTTTTGGAGTGGTTTGCTATGCAGCAATGGATAACTAATACATAAAAACAAACCAAACCCATTGCCATCAAGTTCATTCCGACTCATAGCAACCCTATAAAAAAAAAAAAAAAAAAAACCCTATAGTACAGAGTAAAACTGCCCCATATGGTTTCCAAGGAGCACCTGGTGGATTCAAATTGCCGACCTTTTGGTTAGCAGCTATAGCTCATAATCACTACACCACCAGTGTTTCCAAAACTCATGCATGGGACCATTCATATTTTTTGTTTCTTAAATCAGTTTGGATAATTTATATTTTTCTAAGAATTTCTCCATTTCACCTGAATTTTAAAAATGTATTGTCATAAAATTATTCACACTAGCCTTATATTTTTAATTTCTGATGCATCTATAATTTTATCCTCCTTTTAGTTATTTTACTTGGATTTTGTTTTTTCTTGCTCAATCTTGGAGGTATATCAACTATATCACTTCAAAAAAAACCTACCAATATCTGTTTCTAAGGATCATCTCTATTATATATTTGTGTTATCTTTTATTAATATCTACCCTTTTCATTATTATATCCTTCATTCTCCTTGCTTTGTTTTTTGTTTGTTTTGTTTTTTGCTTATTTGTTTTGTTAACTTGGATCTCAGCTAATCACTTTTCAAATTTTAAATATGACCATTTAAGAATATAAATTCCCTTGGAGAATATTTTGGTTGCATTCTACAGGTTTTAGTATATAGTATTTTCATTGTCATTCAGTTCTTACGTCTATTATAATTTCTTCTTTGACATTTGGGTCATTAAGTGTTTTTACATCTCACAACATGGATAAATCTGGAGGGCATTATGCTGAGTGAAATAAGTCAATCACAAAAGGGCAAATATTGAATGAGACCACTATTATAAACACTCATGAAAAGGCTTACACACAGAAAGAAATAATATTTGATGACTACTAGGAAGACGAGCGGTAGGAAGGGAAAAACCCTAACTAGACACTAGATAAGTGGTGACTTTGGTGAATGGTAATACAATACACAATATTGGGAAAGTCAGCACAACTGGACCAAGGAAAATTCATAGAAGCTTCACAGACACATCCAAACTCCCTGAGGGACCGAATTACTGAGCTGAGGGCTGGAGACCATGATTTTGGGGGACATCTAGTTCAACTGGTATTACATATTACATCCTGTTTTGGTGAGTAGTATCTGGGGTCTTAAAAGCTTTTAATCAGCCATCTAAGATACTCTACTGGTCCCACCCCATCTGGAGCAAGGGAAAATGAAGAAAACCAAAGACACAAGGGAACAATTAGTCCAAAGGACTAATCTACTACAACTACCACAGCCTGCACCAGACTGAATCCAGCACAACTAGATGGTGCCCAGCTACCACAACCGACTACTCTGGCAGGGATCACAATGGAGGGTCGCAGACAGAGCTGGAGAAAAATGTAGAACAACAACAACAACAAAAAAAAAAACTTACTAGTCTGACAGAGACTAGAGAAACCTCAAAAGCATGGTCCCCAGACACGCTTTTAACTCAGTACTGAAGTCAATCCTGAGGTTTACCCTTCAGCTAAAGGTTAGGAAAAAAAAAAAAAGGTTAGACAGGCCCATAAAACAAGATGAGACTAAATGGGCCCCAGCCCAGGGACAAGGTCAAGAAGGGGAGAGTGTTGGCATGTCATGGGGCTGTCAACCAATGCCATAGAACAAAGTGTGTATTAATTGTTTAATGAGTGCAAAAAAAGTGTTTTTGATATCTAAATGAATGGGGTTTTTAGAGTTACACTTTTTTTATTGTTGGCTAACTTGATGTTACAGTCAGAGCATTACAGGCTACTTGCACTGCGTGATAAAACCTGATTGTTAAACATTCAGCAATTTTGTAAGCCAGTTTTTAAACCATTGGTAGCTTGAAATTGGCTATAGTGGGAACTACCTGGAGGCTGCATGAAAATCAGAAAACACCACAAATTACAGATTTTTTTTCCCACAGAGGTAGTTTACCAGCATACCACTGCCTGTATGATAGCAATGTTGAGACATGATTTATGCCCAGTGCATGATCAAAGTTTAATATATGTTCCATGAGTACTGTACATGAAAAATGTTTATTCCACTTATTAGGAATAGTGTTCTAGATATGTGCATTAAATTGTTCTTGTTAATTATATTATTTAAATATTCTACACTTAGTAATTTTTTTAAGTTCTTTGATCTTTCAAGAAAATAAAGGTACATTTAAACCTTCCCTGGGTGATGCAAATGGTTTACATGATCAGCTGCTAACAAACTGAAAGTTCGGGGGTTCAAGTTCACCCAGAGGCAACTCAGAAGAAATGTCTGACATTTACTTCCAAAAAATCAGCCGTTGAAATCCCTGTGGAGCACAGTTTTACTCTGACACACGGGGTGTCACCATTAGTCTGAATCCACTCGATGGAAACTGGATTTCATGGTAGAGGGCTTGTCAGCTTCTCTTTGTGGTTCTGAAACTTCTGCTTTGGATATTTTAAAGTTGTGTTATTAGAAACGCACGTTTGGAATTATTCTATCTTTCTGAGCAGTTGAAACTTCTATCAAAATATAGTGACCCTCTTAATCTCTAGAATCATCATCTGATTTTAATACAGATGTCTGTTATATCTTGTTTATCCTTCTATTTTCAATCTTTCTGCATCCTTATATTTTCTGTGTATTTCACCTAAACAGCATAGAATGGATATTTTTTAAATGTTACCTAATAATTTTTTACTTCTCATTTATCTGATTATTAATATTAATATATTTGCATTTATTTCTATAATTTTATTTTAAGCTTTCCATTGACTGTGTGACATTTCAAATTAGGCGAGACTCCCCCCCTCTCCTCATCCATTTTCCCCTTTACTAGTTTGAATTTTTTTTTCTTTTTTTCTTTTTTTATTGTACTTTAGGTGAAGGTTTTTACAGAGCAAACTAGCTTCTCATTAAACAATACACATATTGTTTAGTGACATTGGTTGCCAACTCCACGACATGTCAACACTCTCCCCTTCTCAACCTTAGGTTCCCCATTGCCAGCTTTCCTGTCCCCTCCTGCCCTCTCATCCCTGCCCCTGAGCTCATATGCCCATTTAGTCTTGTTTTGTTTTGTGGGCATGCCTAATCTTTGGCTGAAGAAGGAACCTCAGGAGTGACTTCATTACTGAGTTAACAGGGTGTCCAGGGGAACTAGTTTGAAATTTTTATCTGTAGGCTTATTTCTCCTAGCATTCATAATGACCTGTTTCCTAATATTTTTAGTGGTTTTGATTGTGAATGTTATTTCTGGGTATTCTTTAAGACCTAGGTTGAGAGTGTGTTTCTCCACAGAGAATTTGATGTTTTTCTTCTGCCAGCTACCTCAGAACCACCTAAAATTACACCTTTGGCTTGAGGGCTGTCTTAGTTATCTAGTGCTGCTAAAACAGAAATACCACAGTGGGTGGCTTTGATGAACAGAAATTTGTTTTCTCACAGTTTAGGAGACTAGAAGTCTGAATTCAAGGCACTGGTTCTAGAGGAAGGCTCTCTCTTGCTCTCTTCCTCTCTGTCCGCTCTGGGGGAAGGTCCTTGGTGATCATGTGGGATGTATCTTTCCCTCCATTTGTGCTTGCTTGCTTAATCTGCTCTTTTACATATTAAAAGAAATTGACTTAAAACACATCCTACACTAATGCTGCCTCATTAACATAACAAGGAAAACTCATTCCCAAATGAGATTATAGTCACAGGTATAGGGGTTAGGATTTACAACATTTATTTTGGGGGAACACAGTTCAAGCCATAACACAGGTTTTGTTTTTTTGTTTTTGTTTTTCAGTAGCACGGATTTTAACCCCAAACCTGTTAAAAGCCCTTAACGTGGGTTTATGATAAGGAATTTCCAAGGGATTCTGTTATCTTTTTCTTTTTCTTTACCCAGGGCCAAGGTAGAGGCAGGCATATATTCCCAGTGTCTCCCTCATGGCCAGAGTTTTGTTTTTTGTTTTTTTTTTTTAGTTCACTTACTAAGACTGTTGCTCTTTGCATTATAAAGAGATGCACTAATTTCATTTTCTGCTTCGGTTTTTAGTCTTTGCATTATACAGAGATCCACTAATTCATTTTCTGCTTCGGTCTTATGCTTTGTCTCTTGTCTCCCACATGTGACCTATTAAAACTTAATATTTAGGCCACCAGAGATCAGATTTGTCCACAGGGCAGATGCCAACTCTAGAGTGACCTACCCCCTGAGAATTCCTGTTTTCTGATCATTTCTAGTCTCCACAGAATTCCCTTACTTGCCTGCCCAGTCAGCCACGCATTTTCTAAAAGTGTTTCTATTATTTTATTTAGCACTTTAGTACTTTATTGTGAGTTGTTTCTGTGAACATTTAGTCCATATATGGACAGAAATAGAAATCCCTCTCTGCTATTTTTCAGTCCCTTAATTATATCCTTTATAACACAAAACTTATAATTACATGTTTACTTTTTTATATTCTATCTCTCTCACTAGAGTATATCCTTCATGAGGGTAGCAGCCCTGACTCTTCACCACTGTATCTTCTGTACCTAGTTACCACGCAGGGCAGGATTAAGGCATGCGAGGGTCCTAAACACTGATAATCTGTGGCGCCCCCTCCCCTGCTTACTCATTCATTCAAACGGGATATGTGAGCTAGGTATATACGTGTGTCTGTGTGTCTCTGTGTGTGTGTGTCTTAGCTATCCATGATGTAACTTCTTTTCAAATTTGACTATAATATTAGCAACTGAACACAAAAGTGGCGTATGCCATTTTAGCAGAATGAGATGAACTGGATTATAAAATTTTACTGGATGCAGGGTACTAAGATTTTTACCATACACCACATTTTCTGCAAAAAGAATATTTCACATATTCTACAACAAAGAAAATGAATCAGTGAACTTAGTTGTTTCAACAATCAATGTAAAATTCTGTTTATCTCCCACAATGAAAAACTAACTTTCACCAATTTTGCTTTAAATGGCTTGTCTTAGTTCCTAGGGCTGCTATAAGAGAAATACCACAAGTGGATGGCTTAAACAGAGAGAAGTTTATTCTCTCACAGTTTAGGAGTCTAGAAGTCTGAATTCAGGGCACCAGCTCTAGAGGAAGGCTTTCTCCCTCTGTCGGCTCTGGGGGAAGGTCCTTGTCATCAACCTTCCCCTGGTCTAAGAGCTTCTCAGCGCAAGGACCCCAAACCCAAAGGCTGCACTCCACTCCTGGTGCTTCTTTCTTGGTTGTCCCTCAGTCTCTCTACTCACTTCTGTCTTTTATATCTCATAAGAAATTGACTCAATGTAAGCTAATCTTGTAAATTGAGTCCTACCTCATTAACATAACTGCCTCTAATCCTGCAACATAGAGATAGGATTTACAACACATAGGAAAATCATATCAGATGACAGAATGGTGGACAATCGAATCACACAATACTGAGACTGACGGCCTTGCCAAGTTTATACATGTTTTGAGGGACACAATCCAATCCATAATACAGCTCACACCTCAGTTCTGATGCTTGTTTCATAATAAATGCTATAATTATAAACACGCAAATGAAAGGATGTCATAAAAGAAGATTCAGTATCAAAAACAAATATTACAACAAACTGCTGTTTTATTTTTAGATAAATCTTTCAACTCTAACATGTATAATTAAAAGCATGTCTTTCTATTCTTTGCTCTTACAAATTCTTCAGTGATTTCATCACAATTAAGCTGCTGAACAATACCTACTTCCATACATAATAAGGATAATGAATTGAGTCTTTCTTGAATCATTACCGTAATGCTGAGGGTTTTTAAATCTCCTTAGGGATGAAAACGGGCACTCTGTTGTTCAGTTTGTGATCATTAAAGTTAGGCATATGCATAAAGCAATTTCAGCCTTGGGAAATACGCATTGTATTTTATCTTCTATTATGGAATCGTACATGTCTACATGAGTAAAATTTGTCTTTACTGAATCTGTAAACTTAGTTATCATGTAAGGATGCAATTATCACAATTCTCCATAAAGGTTCGTATTTAAGTCATCAGGATAAGCCTGTACTAATTTCCTGGGTGTCTTCATGCATTCTTCATCAGGTACATCCACATTGTTTAAGAAGGAAAATCTATTTGAAAGAACTTCATACTCTTTCACCCTTCTTTTCATGCAAGATTTAATTAAGCATGTCAATGGTGGTGTAGTATGTGGTTACACGAGATTGATCTCTGGCACTCGATGATACTTCTGGAACACTTCCATCATTTACTTGTTTCTTTCTAATACTTCTGTGGCTGTGAACTGCTTGGTAGTCAGTATTTGGTAGTATTTGTTTTACTGCATTTTCAAAATCTCTCAAATTATGTAAATATCTTGTTAATGACTGGTAGAAACCTGCGCATGTCTTTAAATTTGCTTCTGAATATTGGAGAGTTTGACTTGTCCCGTGAAAATGCTGCAATATATTGTTCCACATCACCAGCGTAAATACATACGCCAATGTTTGCATTTTGTTAGCAATGTTTTCAGTTCCTCTTTTGGCATCTCCTTTTTGTGTCTTGTCTTCAGCAATATTTTCTGAGGCACCTAATATCTGAGTGTAGGATTACACTCATTGCTACAGCAGGCACTTCCCAGCATGTGTTAGAAAGACATATTTACACTTGACTATTGCTTGAACATGTTTTAAGAACTCCTCATCAGTGAGTTGAGGCAGCAAAAAATGTATAGAGTAACTGAACATTAGGAAAAAAAATCAGCTGCATCCAAAGACAATCTACTACACTATGTCCTACAACATTAAGCAAATATGTGGCACATGGTATGAAAATGGCATATTCATTATGCTGCAAAATTTTCTGTTGCATGCCTTTGTGACACCCTGGCATACTGGCACCATTGTCGTAGGACTGGCCTCTGCACTTAAAAAAATCAATTTTGCAAACTACACCTAAATACTGGAATACTTGATTTGTAATTTCTTCACCAGCGTGATTTTTTAAGCTAGTAAATGTGATAAATTGCTCAACACGTTTTCCATCTGTTGGAGATATGTATCTTACAACAACACTTAGCTGACCTGTATGAGAAAGATCAGGAGTGGAATTTACAGACAAACTGAAATATTGAGCTAACTTACTTCACTGAAAATAGTTCATCAAACTTTATCACTTACTAAGTTTATTAATTCTTCACACGTTGTTTTAGACGTGTACGATGGGTTGTCCTTTCCTGTGTTAGCATATTTTGAGATGTGACCTGCTAAAAATGGATCAAACTGAGCAACAAGTTCAAGTAAACCCCAAAAATTTGCACTTTGCAGGTACTCAAACACTTCATTTCTTGCTCAAAAAAACAGTCCACATTCATTGATTGTTATAATGACAGCAATAATGTGTTGCAAAACAACTTTCCAATACTGATGTTCTTCATTAATTTGTGTTTCCAATTTATGAGTTGACCCAAAACCATATGTTTGGTTTAAATATGACAACATAGAATCTCTGTGAATTGAACTGTTTTCATTTTTACCAGTCGTATTCAAGTTGCACCTATCATTAAATCCATGTGTAGCAAATCAAGAATTAAATGATTTAGGACTAAATAGTTTGCAAAGATAACAATACACAGAGCCGACTGATGGAGAATACAGTAGTCTCGCCCCCTTATAATTTTCACCGTTAGCTTTATACCCTAGAAATACATTCTGGCTACAGAATTTTGTTTGTTTACCATCCAGAAATTTTCGATATAAATTTTAAAATGGTCCACTGTGATGTTGACAATCCCTTGGACCTCTTTTGAGCCAATAATTTACTTCTTTAGAAGGAAAATTATCCCACAAAAGAGGATCTTATTTCTGTTATTTATGGGGTCTGCAGATGCAACAATGTCAGCTTCTAAAATAGTGTTACTTTCTACACTACTATTAATTTTTTTTGTTACAACAAGGAATGGGTGCAGAATTCGGAACAAATTCTGTTATATTCATATTGCTATTAGTAATTTCAGCACTAGTTGTACTAGTACAATGATTTGCATCCATTGAACTCGGGCATTCAACAGAAGAAGTCTCTTCTGATTCATTACTTTACAAAAAGGAAGTTAATTTAGGAATTATCTTTACGGATTTACAACTTCTTTTGATCTTCTGCTAGCTTTCATTTTTGTGCTCTACTTAGTTGTTGCAGAGCCCTGGTGGCACAGTGGTTAAAAGCTCACCTGCTAACCAAAAGATCAGCAGTTTGAACCCACCAGGCACTCCTTGGAAACCCTATGGGGCAGCTGTACTCTGTCCTATAGGGTCGCTGTGAGTTGGAATTTACTCAATGGCAATGGCAACGAATTTGGTTGTTGCCATTTCATTTTACCTGGATATAAAATTACATCACTTTTTCAATTTGATTCTGCTGGAGCAAATAAATTTGAATAATTGAAAATAAATAAAATTTACTCTCAAATTTGAACATTAACACAAAAAATTATATTTGAACATTCATTCGTAAGTAAAAAAAAATTTTGATATTGGAACACGTAAATTTTGTTCTTCAGGTCTGTGATAGTCAAAAGAAATAGTACTTACAAGGCAGTTGGAAATAATTGGTGGGCCCTTTGCAGATCTCCACAAGTGTTTTTCGTCTTGATACAATACTTAAAAACTTGTGCGCTCACTTTCTGTACTTTGCACTCACATTTCTTCCTGTGAGGCTGCGTCTTCACAGTTCATTGGAATACTGCTGATACCCGATGGGGTGAAAGTGATCACAAAGAGCATGATAGAAACACAAGGATTCGCTCAATCACAAGGTACGGTTTGGTTCGCTTTGCACAGGACCAGATACCTCACGAGTCACATGATTATGGTGTTGCTACTGTATTCTTATGTGGTGGATGAGAAAGAACTGAATGTGAGATTATATCTGATTGGTCAAAAATGAAAAGGAAAATATGATTCTTACTATATACAAAATTTATAAAATGGTATCAGATTCGTTTAGTGTCCTGCCAGTTCCCTTCCACTGTGGTGCTCGCTTTTCCTTGTGTCCTGTCTGCTTGGCATCTGTGGGTCTTTGCTTTGGACAACTGGCCCCTGATTTGTTGATTCCATAAGCATGAGCTTACCTTGTTTATTGGGTGATCCATCCCTGATTGCATGTACTAGGTGCTCAACAGTTTTTATTAAAGTAACATGTGAATGAATGAATGAGAGTTCAACAAGCTGGGGGAAATAGCAGGTCCTTGGAGAAGGTTTTACTCCACACCTTACATTTGAGAGGTAGGAGTGGGAGCGACACAGAGTTGACATATGAGTGTGGACCGTGGAGGAAACTGAAGCCCAGGTGATCCAGAGAGTTGCCAAATGGAAGGAACCCATCATCCTTGCTCTCAGAGTTTAAAAAAAAAGCTCTACCACAAATAACACAAGAATAAGGGAAAAGGGTTTTATAGGCTGAGGTTGTCTAAAATAGTCAGTCTTCATACAATCTACACATCATAAGTTTGATAGACATGTTGTAAAGTGTTTTCAGCTCATTTTACTTCTTAATATATATTGGAAAAAAAAAAAAACTTGGTGCACTAGTCTAGGATAGCGAAGGGCCAGATGCCCGAAGGGAATCACGTGTAATTGGAGAACAAAGTACTAGCCATGCTGCTCACCCTTTGACCACACTAGTCCCAGTTTCTGCTCCAACAGGTTTTATTTATCTTAAGATTAAAGCAAATCACCAGTGGACATATAGTTATTGCTTATGGTGAAATGCAAACATAAGCCAGAGGCATCAGTAGGTTCTGTCACCTTTGAAAAATGATTCATTTTTTTATGGGCTTTGTTTTTCACTACGGGAAACCTGATAACATTTCAGAGCCTGAAATCATTCCCTAAGCTGAAATAACCTGTTGAAAGTAAGTATAAACCAAATCTAGGCTAGAAGAGCAAAGATTTTTTTTTTTAAAGTTCCTTCAATTTAGAAATAAGTTTGGTTATACTACTGTAATAAGAAAATAAACAACAATTGGATTCCAAGGAGTCACATTTAATCCTGAAATTGACTGATCGTATTACATTAGAGAAATATAAGACTGGTAGATGCAATGATAAATACATTTGTCCTACACTGTGTGCCAATCATGATTAATCTATTATTGTGCTCCTCTGCCGGGCCTCAGAATTCTTCTCAACACAGAGCCACAGGAGATGAAGCTTAAATGCCATTCTTCTTCTCAGTAAATAAAGACATTACCACCGTTCGTCATTTTGCCGCCAAGCGAATACAAAACTTATCCCCTTAGTGTTTTTAGTGTAGGTTCTGATTTTTATGTTGGTTCATTTACACTGGGCAATTCAGGGGTTGATTGCAGAAGGTTGGTGATACCTGCTCTTTATGTTTTCCCCCCCCACAGATAATCTGTTTTTCTTTATTCTGCTCTCTCCAACTGTAACTTATTTCCTTCTGTATAATAGTTCGAAAAAAATTATTTTCAAGACTAAGGAAATGCCTAACAGCAAAGAGAAGTGCAATCAGATAAGACGAGATTGCCTAATTTTCCATAAAATGAACTTCAGTGGCTCTGGTCCCTGCTGAATATGCTGGAAGGAGATAAGCTTTATACAGCAGCAGGGAAAGTGATAACAGTCAGCAAGTGATTTTTCCACAGTGAAGAGATTTTCCATCAGATTTCACTTGACCTTGAACACTGTGTTAGCAATGAATAATTAACGGTTTTTTTTTTGTTACAGTAATGTCACATTTAACTGGCATTATCAGGGAATTAGATGCCCTAAGTGAGTGACTTGGCCAGATACCAAGACTTGCTCCCTTTAACACCAAAACATCTTTGTTATAACCATCTCTAGTGCTTATTTTTCTAGAATGTGTGGCATTAGTTTTTAGGTTATTAATGTACACTGAAACATAAACATTTATTCATTCAACAAACACTTATTGAAAGCCTAATATGGGCCTGACATTTTGCCAGGTGTGGGTAATGTAACAGCGAATGGAAGAGGCAGAATCCCTGTCCTCATTAAACCTATGTTCCGGTGGAAAAGAGATAACTAAACCCAGGAATCACGCAGAACTAGTGTTAAGTGCTAGGATAAGAGACGTATATTCTGTTAGGAATGACATTGGACTGAGTAGCAATTTCTTTTTTTCCAGTTGTTGTCCAGTTGATTCCAACTCACAGCAATTCCGTGTGTGTCAGAGTAGAACTATACTCTGTAGGATTTTCAGTGGCTGATTTCAGAAGAGGAGCACCAGGCCTTTCTTCCAAGGTGCCTCTGGATGTACTCAAACCATCCGCCTTCGGTTAGCATCCAACCGTGGTAACCGTTTGCACTACCCAGGGATTCCAAGTGGCAAAATGGTTGAATTGAAGGTTGGTTGAGTCCTCCAATCTGTTTGCCTCGCTGCTGCTAAATGGCCTGTGATTGCTGTGTCTTGAGTTCTTGTGTTTGATCTTGATAATTCATGTATCTTCTCCCTTAACCCTTTTGTTACGAAATTTTTATTTAAAAAAAATTTTTTTTCCATGCTGTGTGTTTTCATTAATTATGGCATTCTGATTTAAAGACCAATTTGGACTTTTTGATATGAGTTATGGACTTTTGAGATATATGATCTGGTGATACAGGGAGAGTGGTTCTGTGGCAGCACTGATCTGTGGTATGACAGTGTACCGAGGAACTAAATACACAGTTTATCGCGAGCACCTTTCCATTAGTTTCTATGGGGAAACTTTGGTTTTCCAAATATGACATAGAAAAACCAAAACAAACCCATCAGGGCTCTCTAACTATCACACAGGAAAGCCATAATCCTGCTTCCAAGCCTTATCTCACAGAAATAAAGGGGAAAGAAAGGCAAACATTTAAAAAACTAACAGGTCCAGGAAACGTCACCTAATAGAATGCTCAACCTACACAACAATGAGGCTCCAACTCTGGTCTGCTGAGCTTCGTGCATTTCAAAAGGGACCCACCTTGATGCTAAATGCATTAGAACCAGAATAACTACTACCTTTGAGGTCCAGAGGCATTAAAAGTGGTTGGTATATGTTACGCCAGTAGTAACGAAAGGATTAAATTCAGCTACAGTTTCTTGCTGCTTGTTAAGTGTGTGTTACTACCCCTACTATTTTTGTGTGTATAATAACGTGCATAAAGGGATCATAATGAAGATAGCAAATACATGCTATATTAGTTACCTATTGCTACATAACAAATGACCCCAAAATGTAACAATGTAAAACAACGTACATTTATTATCTCATAGTTTCTGTGAGTCAGGAATTCAGCACGCTTTGCTGGATTCTCTTCCTCAGGGTCTCTCACAAGGCTGCATGCAATCAAGGTGTCCACCAGGGCTACGGTCTCATCTGAGGACAGGACTCAGTTCCTCAAGGGTTATTGGACTGAGGGCCTCAGTCCTCTGCTGGCTGTTGTCTGGCGGCCACCGTCAGTTCCTTGCTACATAAGCCTGTCCAACATAGCAGCTTGCTTTCATCAAAGCCAACAAGAGAGGGTTTCTGCTAGCAAAATGGGAGTCACAATCTTTAGTAACCTAATCACAGACGTGACATTCCATCACCTTTGTTATATTTTATTGGTTCAAAGCAAGTCATGAGGTTCTGCACACACTCAAGGGGATGAATACCAGGAAGAGGATCGCTGGTGGCCATCCTAGAGGCTACTTACCACAGATAGCAGGCCCATTATCATCTTTCTTCCAAAGGCCACACAAACCTCACTCTTCAATCCTGGGCCTCTCTCCCACTGAGCCTAGGAAGGGCTTCAAAGTCCTAACTGACAGAGGGCTCCAAGAGGTCTACTGCCAATTAGTTGGTAAGATAAAAGCCAATTTGCCTTCTCTTATTTAAACAGTAACCATTCCAAGTAATTGCTCTGGGGAAAATGTTAGGTAGGAAATCCGGCTGGAAACAGAACTATAACATGGCACAACTGTAGCCACCATTTGCCAAGTCAATGGAAGGGAAGAAAAGCCTGCAGCAGAAATTGGTTGGTAAAGACAAGTATTTCCCAGTAAAGGCCATGAATCAAGCAATGCACATCCCAGTATACAAGAGCCCCTATGAGATCTGAGCATGTTTGGACACCTACAAGAAGAATCGGTCCTGACCAGGACAGAGATTATTCCCTTGGCTACACTGGACAAGTGTTATCAACATTTTGCTCAATGAAAGACACCAGAGATGGACATCAGAACTATCTTTATGTTTTTATCTTACAGCTTCCTCAAATTTGGGGGTTTCCTCCTTTGTCTATAGCAGTGTTTCTCAACCTTGCTTCACCTACCCTTTCTTTGTATAAGCATGAAAATCTCATTACCTACCTCAAATGGAAATTCTCTATGCCCCCTTCTTTGAAAATCACTCGTATATCTCTGGATGTTTTGTACGTATTACACAATGAAGACCTTCTCATTCTTAATGAATCATTTTGTGTTTGTTTACACTTGCTTTGGGCTCCTGAAATCTTCACCTTTCTCTGTCCACAGGGCTCCTTAAAAAGTGATCTTCAAACTGGGGGAATAAGAGTCCCCCCAGGCAAGTACGCAAAGAGTTTTATTTAATGTTTTATTTTAAAACAATTTTATTCTGCCACTCTGGAAAACAGTTTGGCAGTTTCTTTAAAAAAAAAAAAAAAAAAAGCCTAAACATGCAACTATCACATGACCTAGTAATTGCACTCCTGGGCATTTATCCCAAATAAATGAAAGCTAACATTCACACAAAAACCTGTACACAGATGTTCATAGCAGCTTTATTGTAATAGCCTAAAACAACCCAGATGTCCTTCAACGGTTGAATGGTTAGACATACTATGGTACATCCACATCATGGAATATTGCTGTTGTTGTTAGGTGCCCTAGAGTTAGTTCTGACTCATAGCGACTGTCTCAGTTATCTAGTGATGCCGTAACAGAAATACCACAAGTAGGTGGCTTTAACAAAGAGAAATTTATTTTCTCCCAGTCTAGTAGGTTACAAGTCCAAATTCAGGGCGTCTGCTCCAGGGGAAGGCTTTCTCTCTATGTCAGCCTTCCTATCAACGTTTGCCCAGACGAGGAGCTTCTTCACACAGGGACCCCTGGTCTAAAGGACACGCTCTGCTCCTGGGGCTTCCTTCTTGGTGGTATGAGGTCTCCAACTCTCTGCTTGCCTCCCTTTCCTTTTTATCTCTTAAGAGATAAAAGGTGGTACAGGCCACACCCCAGGGAAACTCCCTTTTTCTTGGATCAGGGAGGTGACCTGGGTAAGGGTGGTATTACAATCCCACCCTAATCCTTTTAACATAAAATTACAATCACAAAATGGAGGACGACCACAGACTATAGGGAATCATGGCCTGACCAAGTTGATACACACATTTTTGGGGGGACATAATTCAACCCATGACAGCGACCCTATGTACAACAGAACAAAACACTGCCCTGCCCTGCGCCATCCTCACAATCATTGTATTTGAGCCCATTGTTTGCAGCCACTGTGTCAATCCAACTCGTTAAGGGTCTTCTTCTTTTTTGCTGATCCTCTACTTTACCAAGCATGGTGTCCTTCTCCAGGGACTGGTCCCTCCTGATAACCTGTCCAAAGTACGTGAGACAAAGTCTTGCTATCCTTGCTTCCAAGGAGCACTCTGGCTATATTTCCTCCAAGACAGACTTGTTCGTTCTTCTGGCAACACCATACTTAAAGGCAGCAATTCTTCTCTGGTCTTCCTTTGTCATTGTCCAGCTTTCACATGCATATGAAGCCACTGAAAATATCATGGCTTGGGTCAGGCACATCTTAGTCCTCAAAGTGACTTCTTTGCTTTTTAACACTTTAAAAAGGTCTTTTGCAGCAGACTTGCCCACGCAATATATCACTTGCATGGATACTACTCAGCAATAAAACTACTGACACACGTAGCAGCCCAGATGAATCTCCGTGGAATTATGCTGACTGAAAAGCGCCAAGCCCAGTTACATAATCTATGATTCTATTTATATAACATCCTTGAAATGACAAAATTATAGAGATAGAAAACATGTTAGTGGTTGCTAGAGTTGAGGGTTGGGACGGGGACAGGTGGGTCTGACATAAAGCGGTAGCCTGAGGGAGGTGTTTGTGGTGATGGACTAGTTCTGTACAGGCAGTACCCAGGTTACAAAAGTCCTATTTATGTCCCCAGGTTACAAAAGTCCTGTAGTTACAATCAACTCCGTAAAGCCTATTATATTAAAAATTCGCGGTACATACCATGGTTCGTAACAGCAAACAGGCACTCCTTTGCAACGCACATCAAAACATTATTATTACTGTATTGTGTTTTTGGTTTTGGGTGTTAAAGATGTTTTAGTGTATCTGGAAGTGTTTCTTTGATGCTTTTTATGCGTAGAAAGGTACACTATATACTATATACCAAAGCAAGCATTCAACTAACTGACATTACATACGAACTGTACCTACCTGTTCCAACTTACGGACAAATTCAACTTAAAGGCAGTCTTCGGAACAGAACTCATCGGTAATCCGGGGACTGCCTGTTATCTTGATTGCAGCGGTGGTTACACAAACCTACATATGTGATAAATTGATGTAGAACTATATACCCAATGCACTAGTGTCAAAGTCCTGGTTTTGCTATTGTACTACAATTATGTAAGATGTAACCATTGAGGGAAACTGTGTGAAAGGTAAACTGGACCTCTTTGTTACTTCCTGTGACTCTGTAATTATTTCAAGATCAGAAGTTAGGGGGAAAAAAAAGCAATAACTTTAAATGCAAGTTGATATCCTGGATTGGATCCTGTAATAGAAAAAGGACATTGTTAAAAAGACTGGTAAAATACAAATAAAACGTGCAGTTTAATTTTTTTTTTAATGCAAACAAAAAAAAAGATTTCAATAATAGTTCAGTGAACACCTGCATACCCCTTACCACACCCCCCCCCCAAAAAAACCAAACTCATTGCCTTTGATTCAATTCCAACTTATACCGACCCTATAGGACAGAGTAGAGCTGCCCCACAGGGTTTCCAAGGAGCAGCTGGTGGATTCGAACTACTGACCTTTTTGTTAGCAGCCGAGCTCTTAACCATTACACTACCAGGGCTCCACAATTTACCCAAATTCCTCACATTTCTTTCATTAGTTTCTCGATATGTGTATTTTTATACTTTTTTTCTGAACCATTTAATAGTAAGTTACAGACACAATACTCTATTGCTCCTTCCTTAAACAAAAGGCACTCTTCTACAAAACCACAGTATAACCGTGAGAATTAGAAAATGAACATTGATTCAGTAATGCCTTATGGATTGAATTGTGTCCCTGAAAAAGAAATGTGGAAGTCCTAACCCCTGCACTTGGAAACGTGTCCCTGTTTGGAAATAGAGCTTTCCTATTATTATGTTGGAAATACTTGTGGCATAGTGGTTAAGAGCTACGGCTGCTAACCAAAGGGCTTGCTGTTTGAATCTACCAGGCACTCCTTGAAAACCATATGGGGCAGTTCTACTCTGTCCTACAGAGTCACTATGAGTCAGAATCGACTTGACGGCTGCAGGTTTGGGAATTTTTTATTATTATTATTGTTATGTTCAGGAGGTCATACCAGATTATGATGGGTCCTAAACCTAATCACTTTTGAGTGGTATTTTATTTTTTAAAAAAAGCAGAATAGACAGATACACAAAAGAGGAAGCCAGACAACATGTGAGGATTGTCTACAAGCAAAGGAACGCCAAGGATTGCCAGCAGACACGAGAAACTAGGAGAGAGGCTCACAGAAAGAGTCAACACAGCTGAGACCTTGATTTGGACTCTTTTTCTCTAAAACTGTGAGAAAATAAATTTCTGTATTTTAAAGCCATCTACCTGTAGTATTTTTTGTTACAGCAGCACTAGGTAACTAAGACACCTTCTAATCCACAGATCTGTTTTGTATTCCGTCAGTTGCCCCAGTAATGTCCTTTATAGGGCCAAGACCCAATCCCGACAACATGCTGCATTTAGCTGTCCAATCTCCTTAGCCTTCTTCAATCTGGGACAGTTTCTCAGTATTCCCTTGCCTTTTATAACCTCGACATTTTTGAAAAGTAAAGGCCAATTACTTTATACGGTATCCTTCAGTTTGGATTTGACTAATGGACTCCAGCATACCAGTGATCATGAAGATAAATTTCTTCATGACTGGGGACAAGATCGGGCACAGGTTCAGGCAACGTTTTATTTTGCTATATACAGGGTAGCCACAATTCTGCTATATACAGGGTCGCCACGAGTTGGAGCCAACGCGATGGTAACTAACAACAGCAATCAGCGTTTCCCCAAGCTTCGGTTCGGGTTATGCTTTTTAGACAGGAATATCAGAAAAACGATGCTGTTTTTCTCAGGGCATCCTACCAGTAGACACTCAACGTTTGTCCAAATACTGGGGGTGTGATCACTTGGCTAATAAAGTGTCTGCCAGATTTCTCCACTGTAAAGTTAGTTTATAAGTATTTTATACTTAATAATTAACAACTAATTAATTAATGTTTTGAGGGAGGTATTTGTTTTTTAGTTTGGTACTCTGGAACTATCCTGTTCTTCATTAGACTTTCACCGATCAATTCTAGCCCCTGTTAATGATACTTGCCAGAATCTATCACTCTTCCCATAGTTGCCACACAAAGATTTTTAAGGTCCACTTTTTACACGAATAAGAAGAACTGGTGGCACAGTGGTTAAGCGCTCGGCTGCTAGCTACTAACGGAAAGATCCGTGGTTCAAACCCACCAGCTACTCGGGGGGAGAAAGATGTGGCAATCTGCTTCCCGAAAGATTACAGCCTTGGAAACCCCAAGGGGCAGTTCTACTCTGTCCTCTAGGTTCACTATGAGTCAGAATCAACTTGATGGCAACGAGTTTCGGTTATTTTTTGGTTTGACACGAATGGTTGTAAAGAATTCACTTTCCAGATTGTTAGCCCTTTCCTATTACCTCCTAAAACTAACCTGTCTGAGAACATGCCTGTGGCAGGGGGTTCTCGTTCCAGGGCTTCAAAGCTGCAGAGTTCCAGGCAGTACCTCCTCCAAGACAAGTACAGACACAACGTGACTGCCGCCCCCAGAGTGTTCCATGAGCCCTGGCTGATCCTCTCTCACTTCCTCTTTCACAGCTGCGTCTTCCCCTTTTAGGGGAAAAAAAAAAAAAAGCCCACCTCTCACCCATCTTGAATCTTACTGTGGCATATTGCCTCAGGGTAAAAAAAAAAATCCAGGACACCAAACAAAGCAGCAATTCAAAATCTTGCTGTTAGTGTTGAGAAATTGAATGATTCTAACTGGGTTAGAAATCCTTTTGTAAGTCAACTGGTTTTCAATTCTTTGCTTTCAGCAACCCTGAAGGGAGATCTGACGGAGTCCTCAGCTGGTAGATCGTTAAAAATAATTTTTGTTGATAGATGGCCATGTGATTTTTTGGCAAATAACTTGGAAGAGTTTAAAGAATCGAGAGATCTTGCTATGACAGAACCCTTTCCATGCTCGGCTACTTATGTGAACAAAGTTTTTCAGTGCTGACAACCATGATTAAAAACACAAAAATACAGACAGAGAATAAAATTGAACCCTGTCTCATTTGGACAACGAGAAATGTTCAGGGGCTTATGGAAGGGGGGAGCCCCATCCCTTTCATTAAAATATGCACTTCCAATACAAGTTTATTTCTCATGTTTGATAATTATTTATCAAAACTTATATTTGTTGTTTTGACCATTTAGGTACAAATAATAATAATTGTGATACTAGCTCAATCCAAAAGAAATTTTTTAACATTAAAAGCACTGAATTCACAGAAAATATTTAAAATTTTTATTTTGTACAGATTGTTGATCCAGAAAAGTGTGACAGAATGATCAATAAAGAGCCTTTCAAGCATTAAGATACATATTGCAAATTCTGTGCACAAAGTGGAATGGGAGGGGAAAAAAAAAAGTAGCGATATATCCTATCCCTGTAATATTTCGATTCCACTGGATAAATTTAAGAGTTAATAAAACTGCTTTATTTCACAGCATCATTGAAAATATGCTAGAAATTACACAACTATTTAACCTTATGATGAAATAGCTTAGTTATCAATTTAAAAATATGCAAGGGGTAAATAAGCTTTTAAAAACATTTTAGGGGGCACGAGAGCACAAACAGCAGAACAGTGCTAAACAAACAAACAAAAAAAAAGACACTTTCCTCAGCTTATATTACCTCACAGAATCTCCCTGGGGCTTCACCTCTTATTTTCCGGGGCAAACCTTACCCCCACCCACTAAAGAAGTATTTTTAACAAAAACTCCAAGCACACACACACACCCTGTCAGGTGATTTTGCCGAGTTTTGATCATGTACCATACCAGGAGAAACACTGCCTTGGAGTGTGGTCTCAGACCATGATCCGAGCTTCTCGAATCCATCCTTTTGTTTTTATCCAGGTACTCAATATTCCAAAGAGTCAAGCTGAGTTAGAAAATCACCTCAGGGTAAGTGAGCTGTTAATGTATGATATCTTTAGTTGTATAGTTTATTACAGCCTGATTATGTATATCAAATGACTCTATATATTACACTTAAAATATTATTTTTAATTAGAAGTATAATCAAGCATATAGAAGATATCGATAATTATTTCAGTTTAATTGAATTTTAAAATATTTCAGCTTCAAAAGATCATAGACAGGGAAAATGAATTTATAGAAAAAGAGGTATAAATGATAAATATTTTGATTTATCTTTTCTAATTAAAATAATAAAAGCACTATATGATGCCAATGGAAAAATGCTGGTGAAGCTCCATGGTGAGGGTGTGGTGAAATGGGCATGATGCTGGGACCATGAATCTATGTCATTCCCACAAATTTAACTTGACCATAGTTGTAAACAGTATTTCTAAATTCTACATGTTTTTAGCCAGTAATTCCACTTTTACAAATCTCTTTCAAGGAAATGCAAAGTGACCAGATTTGGTAGTTGTAGAATTGTGTGTTAATTCACTGTAGAATGATATACAGAAAGCAACTGAAATAGGGGATTTTTTACATTCCTTTGAATATTACATAGTTCATTTAAAATGTTGTCGTCAAAAAGCATTTAATGTTATGAGATAATGTTCAGAATATAGTGCTAAATAGGCCCGAAATGTGTTGGAACAACGAAAAAAGGATGGAAGGAAGGAAGGGAGAATATATAGGTAAGGAAAAATTGACAACCATGATGGGAGGTTTAAGACTAATTATTATTTTCTTATTTACATTTTCATTAGTTTTTAAATTCTTTGCAATGTATGCAGCAATTTTATAATCAGAAAAAGTGTTGCTTTAAAAAACATATTCAGTAAGTATTCTAACTTTGGACTGCCAGTTTGAGGAAAAACAGATTTCACAGTCCACAGGCAGTGTGTTTGCAGAATTCCACAGAACCGGTTCACACCTCCACCCCACCCCACCCTACCTGAAGTCTGTGGGCAGACGCTAGACCTAGAGTCGGACCTACAAGCTGATGCATCTCTTCTCTCTCCCTGACAACCAGAGAAGGATATGTTGGTGTGTCCCTGGAGAGCCCGCTTCCTCTCCTTCATCCTGAATAATTTAAATGGAGCTGAAGGGAGCTATTCTTTTCCATGAGCTTGGTATTAAAGGGTTGAGAGAGCAGTGAGTGCAATGAATTACTTTCATTTATCAGTATTATCATGATTAAGTGTCCTCTCTTACATTATTCATTCATTCATTCAACAAATAGTTCTGAGTGCCTATTAGATACTCAGCTAGTCACTTTGATGGAGACAAAGATTTATTCACTTCTTCATCTGTTTAGTCAGTCAGTAAATCATATTTTCTACAGCATTTACCACCATGTGGTAGATGCTGTTCAAGACACTGCAAATAGAGTGAGGAACTAGACCTGCCCTCAAGGAGCTCACAGTCTGGTAGGGGAGAGAGACGATTACACAAATAAATAAGATAATTACTGCTTGAGTGTGTGCTATACAGGATTCACAAGGTGGCTGAACCGAGACCAGTAGTTGTTGTTGGATGACAGCAGGTCGAGTCCTACTTATAGTGACCCCCTGCGACAGAGTAGAACTGCCCGATAGGGTTGTCTAGGCTGCAATCTTTACGAGAGCAGATTGCCAGGGCTTTTCTCCCGCAGAGCTGCTGGCTGGGTTCAATCACCAACCTTTTAGTGAGCAGCTGAGTGCTTACCTGTTGTGCCACCAGAGTTCCTTTTTAAATAGAGAGGGTAGTCAGGGAATGCTTCTGTGTGTAGGTGGCTGGGGGGGAGGAGGACTAAGAGAACAAGAAGAAACCAACCAGCAGAAGGTTGAAGACCAGATCCAGGCTGAACAGGAAGTTCAGACGGGAGGCAGAAAGGAGGCAAGAAGCCCTGGAACAGGAGGGTGGCCTATGGGGCAGAACTCAGGGAGCTCTGAGAAGGGGCAGTCAGCCTGTTTTGCCAGGATAACAAGTTTGACTGGATGCAACACAGAGCTTGTGTCCAAGAGGTTTATAACCTAATGTACAGGACAGTAAAGAGATATAATTAGGAGGCAGTAAATTTTTTTTCTGTAAAGGCCAGAAAGTAAATATTGGCTGTGCAGGCCTTTCAGTTTCTGTTACTACTTATATCCATCTTTGTATAACAAACAAAGGAGTCCCTAGGTGGTACAAATAGTTAACTCACTCGGCTGCGAACTGAAAGGTTGGTGGTCTGAGTCCATCCAGAGGCGCTTCGGAAGATCTACTTTCAAAAGGTCACAGCCACTGAAAAAGCTGTGGAACACAGTTCTGCTCTGACCCACATGGGATCAGAACAGGCTTCACAGCAGCTTGAACTGGTAGCACAAATGCAGCCATAAACAATACATAAAAGAATTGATGCAGTTGAATTATGGTGTTGGAGAAAAATGTTGACTATACCATGGACTTCCAGAAGAATGAACAAGTCTATCTTGGAAGAAATATGCCAGAGTGCTCCTTGGAAACAAGGATGGTGAGACTTCGTCCATATACTTTGGACATGTTATCAGGAGGAACCAATCCCTGGAGGAGGACATCATGCTTGGTAAGGTAGAGAGTCAGCAAAAAAGAGGAAGACCCTCAACGAGATGGATTGACACTGTGGCTGCAACAATGAGCTCAAACATAACAACGATTGTGAGAATGGCGCAGGACCAGGCAGTGTGTTATGTCTGTTACATGTCACTATGAGTAGGAAGTGACTTGACAGCACCTAACAACAACAAAAAGAAAGAATGGGCATGACTGTGTTCCAATAATCTTTATTTATAAAAACAGGCAGTGGGCCAGATTTGGCCCATGGGCCATAGTTTGCCAACCCCTGATATAAAGGAAAAAGTAATAGAATTCTGGATGAGTGCTGTGGGAAATCAGAAAAACCCAAAACCCACTGCTGTCGATTCCAACTCATAGTGACCCTATAGGACAGAGTAGAGCTTCCGCATCGGGTTTCCAAGGCTGCAAATCATTATGGAAACAGACTGCCACATCTTTCTCCCATGGAGCGGCTTGTGGGTTTGAACTGCTGACCTTTTGGTTGGCAGCTGAGCGCTTTAACCGCTGCACCACCAGGGCTCCTGGAAATCAGGGAATAGGTAGATAATTTCCTGAGGTAAGATCTGGGCTGAGTCTTGAAAGATAAAACCTGTAAAACCCTTTGTCGTTCAGCTGATTCTGACTCACAGCAACCCTACAGGACAGAGTAGAGTTGCCCCACAGGTTTCCAAGGAGTGGCTGGTGAATCTGAACTGCCAATCTTTTGGTTAACAGCTGAGCTCTTAACCACAGGACCACCAGGGCTCACTTTACAAAGAGTTTTCTTACCAATTTTTGTTTTACTTTCAGTCTCTAACAACCTTTGGGGACAATTAAGCTAGTGATAAGTTTGCTACAATACCCAAAAAACCAAACCCACTGCCGTTGAGTCAATTACAACTTATAGCGAACCTATAGGACAGAGTAGAAATGCGTATGCAGCTGAGCACTTTAATTACTGCACCACCCCAAATCTTAGTGACTTAAAACAACACACTTTATGATCTCATAATATCTGTGGGTTGGGGATCCAGGCACAGCTTCTCTGGGTCCCCTGTTTCAGGTCTCAGACTCCCTAGGCTACAACAAACGTGTCAGTCAGGACTGGGGTTTCCTTTGAAGGCCCAGCCAAGGAAGGATCCACTTCCAAGCTCGCTTGCATGGCTGCTGGCAGGATTCGGCTCTTCGAGATTTGCTGGTCTGAAGGCCACAGTTCCTTGGCATGTGGCTCTCTCCCACATGGCAGCTTATTTCATCAAAACGTGCAAGCTAAGGAGGCAATAGAGTCTTCTAGCAGGAGGGATGGTAGACTCTTTCGTAACCTAATCACAAAAGTGACATCCCATCCGTCACCTTTTCTGTATTCTGTTGTTTAGAAGCAAGTCACTAAATAGAGCTCATACTCAAGAAGAGAGGATTACAGAAGGGGGATACCAGGAGGCAGAGATCATTGAGGGCCATTTTAGGAGCTGCCTGCTACAGGTGCCTAGCGAGGATTGTTCCTACAAGTGTTAGGAACTAGGACAGGGCCTGGAGGAATAAAACCAATATTGTTTCTCACCTGTGATCTAGCCAGGAAATCACTTCGCCTCTCCCCTGGCCTGCTGATTACCATACTCATTACCGCCCCTGCCATTCCACTGTCATTTGTATCACGTCCAGGGCCCACTTCTTGAAGCCAGAGCATCTGGGAATATTTACACACAAGCTGTGTTGGGCCGGATCTCTCTGCTGAAAGCGGATTGTTGTGATAAGTTCCCTCACTGCTGCTGCTATTTATAACACCAACAGACTAAAGGAAACATCTTGAAAAGTGAAGATCAATTCTTAACTGCTCTCTTACCTTTTTTCAAGCTGAGAGAACTGGTTGATTTGATAAAGGACTTATCTCCACTCCTGGCAGGACCTTTCTAACATGCTGGGAAAGGGCCTTAGAGCGAACAACTCAGGCAATGCCTGAAGCACTCAGAGCTCAGGATAATCTTGGCTGGATAAACTGTCATTCCAAACCACTTGAGGCAAATAGAAATCACTGGAGCTACCATTCTGTGTGCGTACAGTATGCCATGGACTTATTTTGGTTTACTAGCTCAGCAAGGTGAATGCTATTATCCCCGTTTGACAGAGGAACCTGAGGCAGAGAGTGGTTATGGTTAAGTAGCTTGCCCATGTTCACAGCTGTTGTTGTTTGGTGTCCTTCAGCTGATTTTGCCCCATAGCGATGCCGTGTGACAGAGAAGAGCCCAGAGGGTTTTCTAGGCTGTAATCATTACAGGGGCAGGTCCCCAGGTCTTTCTCCTGCAGAGCTGCTAAGTGGTTCAAACAGCCAACCACTAACAGAGCGCCACCAGGGCTCCTTATACTCACAGCTACCTGTAACCTGTTGCCGCTGAGTGGATTCCAATCATAGTAACCCTATAGGACAGAGTAGAACTGCCCATCGCGTTTCTAAGGCTTTAATCTTTACAGAAGCAGACTGCCATATCTTTCTCCTGCAGAGCAAAAGGTGGGTTCGAACTGCCAGCTTTTCAGTTAGCAGCCAAACTGTTAATCAATGTGCCACCAGGGCTTCTTATATTCACAGCTAGTAAGTAGCAATACCAGGATTCAAACACAGTCAGTCTGGCTCCAAAGCCTGCATTCTTCAATTGTTGGCCAGAAATAATTTGTCTTTCAAAAGAGCCATGAGTTGCCCAAATCACACACAAGCCTCATCAGCTGAGGTTAATTCAGGGAGGGGAGTGGTGGAGTGAAAAAAAAAAATTTTTAGGGGGCCTAAAATGAATCAACTTGAAATAGAACTCAGTATTTCAAATAACGGAGAAAAAAATTTTATTAGAACTTTATTTTAAAAAATAAAGGAAGAAGTTTTTTTCTTTTTTCTTTTTTTTAATTAGGTCAGGAATCAGCAAGTTTTTCTGTAAAGTGCAAAATAAAAAATATTTTCAGCTTTGTGGCAACACTGTCTCCGCTGCAACTACTAAAGGCTGCCATAGTAGTGCATAAGGAGGCAGCCATAGGAAATAAGTAAACAAATGGGCATAGTTGCGTTCCAATAAAGATTTATTTACAAAAACATGTGGTGGGTCAGATTTGGCCCTTGAGCTATAGTTTGCCAACCCCTGGTTTTGATCATAATTGTTGTTGTTGTTGTTAGGTACCATCAAGTTGGTTCCAACTCATAGTGACCCTATGTATGACAGAATGAAACACTGCCTGGTCCTGCACTATCTTCACAATCATTGCTATACTTGAGCCCATTGTTGCTGCCACTGTCAATCCATCTTAGGGAAGGTATTTCTCTCTTTTACTGACCCTCTGCTTTACCAGGTCCTTCTCCAGGGATTGGTCCCTCCTGATAACATTTCCAAAATAAGTGAGATGAAGTCTTGCCATCCTCACTTCTAAGGAGCATTCTTGCTGTACTTCTTCTAAGACGATTTGTTCATTCTTCTGGCGGTCCATGGTACATGCAACATTAGCCAACTCCATAATTCAAACGACTCGATTCTTCTTTACCCCTCCTTGTTCATTGTCCAGCTTTCGCGTGCATATGAGGTGACTGAAAATACCATGGCTTGGGTCAGGTTCATCTTAGTTATCAAAGTGACACCTTTGCTTTTTAACACTTTAAAGGTAACATTTGCAGCAAATTTGTGCAATGAATCTTTTGATTTCTTGACTGCCGCTTCCATGGGCATTGATTGTTGATCCAAGTGAAATGAAATTTTTTACAACTTCAATATTTTATGTATGTATTATATAGTTTGCCAACCTGATGTTGATCATAATTGTAATATATACTTATTCTTAGAAAAAACAAGAATAAATTTCTTAGCATAATATTTCTGACAAAAATGTCTGACAACACACTACAATCGCATCCCTTCATATTTGACTTAAGCAGTTTTATCAAAAACAGTCAATTGTGCAAAAATATTTGAGGGCTTCATCACTTTTATCAGGGTTTCTCTCTATCCTTTGATATCCAAATTACTCGCTTTTGAAACTCTTATAGTATCACCCTTCTGAATTTTTCTCTTTTTCAGTTGTAAATGTATCTAACTGCTAAATTCCTGTTCATGAGTGAGTTGAATAATTCTCTAATGTCTTTTCATTGGCTTTATGAAATCCTGTACCATTTGTAAGATTTGCTGCTTCACTCTCAAGTAGATTTCCATTGTGTTTGCTTGCTTGCAAGGGGTCATCCAATGGGCAGCAAGAAAGGGGCCAACTAAGACCAACTAAATGCAATATCGTCAGTCAGAACACGGCCAGGAGCCAACTACAGAACAGATCATCAAGGGCTCATATGCAAGTTCAAGTTAAAGCTGAAGAAAATTAAAACAAGTCTATGGAAGCCAAAGTACCACCTTGCGTATATCTCACCTGAATTTAGAGACCATCTAAGAATAGATCTGGTGCATTGAACACTAATTACCGAAGACCAGAAGAAATGTGGAATGACATCAAGGACATCATACATGAAGAAAGCAAAAGGTCATTAAAAAGACAGGAAGGAAAGAAAAGGCCAAAATGGATATCAGAAGAGACTCTGATACTAGCTCTTGAATGCAGAGTAGCTAAAGCCAACAGAAGAAACAATGAGGTAAAACAGCCAAACAAGATTTCAAGGGGCGACTCAAGAAGACAAAGTATTATAACGAACTGTGCAAAGATCTGGAAATAGAAAACCAAAAGGGAAAAACACACTCAGCGTTTCTCAAGCCGAAAGAACTGAAGAAAACATTCAAGCCTCAAGTTGCCATAGGGAAGAATTCTACGGACAAAAAGTTGAACAAGGCAGGAAACATCAAAAGAAGACAGAAGGAATACACAGAGTCGCTATGCCAAAAAGAATTAGTCGACATTCAAGCATTTCAGGAGGCATCATATTGTACTGATTGTACTGAAGAAAAAAGTCCAAGCTACACTGAAGGCATTGGCAAAAATACAAGGCTCCAGGAATGGACAGAATACCAATTTGCTTCAACAAATGGATGCAATGCTGGAAGAGCCCACTTGTCGATGCCAAGAAATTTGGGAGACAATTGCCTGGCCAACCAACTGGAAGAGATCTATATTCGTTCCCATTCCAAAGAAAGGTGATCCAACAGAATGTGGAAATTATCAAAAAATATCATCAATACCACACGCAAGTAAAATTTTGCTGACGATCATTCAAAAGCAGGTGTAGCAGTACATCAACAGGGAACTGCCAGAAATTAAAGCCAGATTCTGAAGAGAATGTGGAATGAGGGATATCATTGCTGTTGTCAGACGGATCTTAGCTGAAATAGAGAATGCCAGAAAGATGTTCACCTGTGTTTTATTGACTATACAAAGGCATTCAACTGTGTGGATCATTACAAATTAAGGATAACATTACAAAGAATGGGAATTCCAGGATGCTTCACTGTGCTCCTGCAGAAACTATTCATAGACCAAGAGGCAGTTGTTTGAACAGAACAAGGGAACACGGTATGGTTTAAAATCAGGAAAAGTGTGCATAAGAGTTCTATACTTTCACCCTACTTATTCGGTCTGTGTGCTGAGCAAATAATCTGAGTAGCTAGACTATATGAGGAAGAATACGGCACCGGAATTAGAGGAAGACTCATTAACAACCTGCAATATGGAGATGACACAACCTTGCTTGCTGAAAGCGAAGAGGACTTGAAGTACTTACTGACGAAGATCAAAGACTACAGCCTTCATTATGAATTACACCTCAACATAAAGAAAACAAAAATCCTCACAATTGGATCAATAAGCAACATCATGATAAACAGAGAAAAGAATGAAGTTGTCAGGGATTTCATTTTACTTGGATTCACAACTGACACCTATGGAAGCAGCAGTCAAGAAATCAAATGACATGTTGTATTGGGCAAATCTACTGCAAAAGACCTCTTTAAAATGTTCAAAAGCAAAGATGTCACCTTGATGACTACGGTGTGCCTAACCAAGTCATGGTATTTTCAATTGCCTAATATGCCTGTGAAAGCTAGGCAATGAATAAGGAAGACTGAAGAATAATTGATCCCTTTGAATTGTCGTGTTGATAAAGAATATTGAATATACCATGAACTGTCAGGAGAACGAACAAACCTGTCTTGGAAGAAGTATGGCCAGAATGCTCATTAGAAGCGAGGCTGACAACACTTTGTCTCACTTACTTTGGACATGTTACCAAAAAAAAAAAAAAACCCCATTGCTGTCGAGTCAATTTCAACTCATAGCAACCCTATAGGACAGAGTAGAACTGCCCCATAGAGCTTCCAAGGAGCATCTGGTGGATCCGAACTGCCAGCCTTTTGGTTAGCAGCCATAGCTCTTAATGACTACACCACAACAGGAGGAACCAATCCCTAGAGAAAACAGCATGCTTGGCAAAATAGAAGGTCAGCAAAAAAGAAGACCCTCAACGAGATGGATTGACAACAGTGGCTGCAACAATGGGCTCAAGCATAACAAAGATTGTGAGGATAACACCGGACCAAGCAGTGTTTTGTTCTGTTGTACATAAGGTCACTGTGAGTCGGAACCAACTTGACAACCCCTAACAACAACAAGAAGACTGTGACATAATGGCCAACCTAGATGCTAAACAAGGAAGAATTGTAATTGGGGTAATTTTAATTATAATTGGGGTAATTTTGTGAAGGTGATGTAGTTAGGGAATATTTTCCATGTTATGACAATCTCAGCTTCTCTTCACAACTTACTGCCTACAGGTTCTCAGGTAATGAACACTTATGTAGTGAACATCTTCCCTGTCATTTATCCATTTTCTTATGATTCCAGTTTTTCTATTATATGTAACATTTATTGAACATCTACTCTAAAGAGTTATTTTACTTGTACAAATGTCCCTCTCTACCTAAACTCTTACTATCTAAACTCAATCACCAAATAAATTCAGATTAATTTTCTAATAAAACCCTTGTTATCTAAATCTGAGGAACTGAATAACTTCAGAAAACACTATATCCCTTGCTATAAAAACTCACTATTTTTAGTCTTGTAATCCAATTAAACTTTGGCTAGAAAAGGATACTTGTTTGTTTTTTCCTGTTATAAAAATTGTGGAAAGAATCTTCCTCAGGTTTACAATCTAATGTGACAGTCCAGAGAACAGTCAACTCAAGTGCAGCAGAGTCAGGGTTAAGAGAGGTACACACGGGTGCTGGGGGAGGGGGAGCAAATGACTCAAGAGCATAGGAGTCCAGAACTTTCTGAGAAGGCCTCATGTCATGGGAAATTGTTTTGTCTTCCCTTCGGATCCACACCCTGCCTAATGCAACCTCAGAGGGGAATAAACTGTAAGTTGGAATCGACTCGACAGCAACGGGTTTTTTTTTTTTTTTTTTTTTAACTCAACCTTTTACTTCTAGCTTGCTGGAACATTTATCTCTGGCACACATTAAAAACATATGGAAGGTCAAAGCTCCTTGTATTCGCTTGGTAGGGGAGCAGAAAATTGGAAAAGCATATATGCACACCTCCTCAACCCCAACTGTTGGACTCTTATTGTCAATTTATGTAATTTCTCAAGCTTATTTCAAAATGGTCAGGAGGGCTTCAGACACTGTGAACACCATAAGCAGACCATTTAGACTAGCAACTGTTGGCTCATGCCTCTCTTCCCTGATTAAAAAAAAAAAAAAAAAAAAGATCCAACGGAATTTGAGGGGAAAGCATCTTTTGGCAAAGGAATGAATAGCCTCTTCTTAAAAGAAATCAGCTTAGATTCAACAAGCCCCCCACGAAACAGGCTCCCATTTTATTCACTCATTCACTCAGCAAAAGTGCTTTGAGTGCCTGCTATGTGCTGACACTGAGCTAGGCACTGGTGATACAAGACAAGTACAAGAAGGCCCTTGACTTCAAGAGCACTAGAGGGCAGGGAACAGTCGATTATTGAAAATGTAATGTGTATTTTTTTTTTAAGTCCTATTCAGAGTTAATACTTAGTAAGTATATGCCAGTATAGATAAAGATAGTTAAAATGTTGAAATATTTCTATATTGGTTCATAAGAAGCATGAGCCTGTTACTAATGTCACCCACTATGCACTGTGTCTCCGGAATGAGGGCATAGATGACAAGACAAGCAACATCAGAGGTGTCACTATTGTCAGGGCCTGAGGCAAGTGTTCTCTAGGCCACATAGAAAGCTCTTTCATTCACGTATGCACCCAACCTGAATGTGCGGGTAGCACACCTAGCTGAAACAAAGCATGCAGGACCTCATAGCTGTCAATTTAATGGGGGGTTGTTAGAAACCTGGGTAAGTTTCCTATGTCAAATCACAACCCACAACCCAGAAGGGACACATTTAGGTAGTGGCAGCCACACCAAAGAAAACATCACACCAACCATTTTTAAAACCCAGGTTACACACTGTATGATTTTAAAAGACAGGTTACATATTGTATGATTCCATTGATATGACACTCTTGCAATGACAAGATGAGATGGAAAACGTTAGTGATTAGAGCGGTTAGGGATAGGAGAGGCGGGTGGCAAGGGGATGGGTTGGGATTTTACTATAAAAGGGTGGCACGAGAATCTTTGTGGTGATGAGCATTTCTGTATCTGTATTGTGGTGGTAGCAGTTACACGAATATACACAGGTGATATAATTGCTTAGTACTACACACACACACAAATGTAGAGTGCACGTAAAACTGGCAAAATCCAAATAAGTCTATGGATTGTACCAATACCAATTTTCTGGTTTTGAGATTATACTATAGTTATGCAGGATGTCGAGAGGATAAAGAGAAAAGATTGAAGTTGTTAAGGATCTCATTTTACTTGGATCCACAATCAACACCCATGGAAGTAGCAGTCAAAATATCAAAAGACAAGTTGCCTTGGGCAAATCTGCTGCAAAAGACCTCTTTAAAGTGCTGAAAAGCAAAGGTGTCACCTTGAAGACTAAAGTGCACCTGACCCAGGCCATGGTGTTTTCAGTCACCTCACACATATGTGAAAGCTGGATGATGAATAAGGAAGACCAAAGAAGAATTTACACCTTTGGATTGCGTTGTTGGAGAAGAATATTGAATACACCATGGACTGCCAAAAGAATGAACAAATCTGCCTTGGACAAAGTATGATCAGAATGCTCCTTAGAAGCAAGAATGGAGAGATTACGTCTCACATTCTTTGAACATGTTATTAAGAGGGATCAGTTCCTGGAGAAGGACATTATGCTTGGTTAAGTGGAGGGTCATCAAAAAAGAGGAAGACCCCCCAAGGAAATGGATTAACACAGTGGCTGCAATAACGGGCTCAAGCATAACAACAATTGTGAGGATGGCGCAGGACTGGGCAGTGTTTCTTTCTGTTGTGCACAGGATCGCTACGTGTTGGAACTGGCTCAATGGCACCTAACAACAACATGCGGATGTTACCATTGGAGGAAACTGGAGGCAGGGTACATAGGACCTCTCTGTACTATTTTTGCAGCTTCCCGTGAATTTATAATCGTTCCCAAATAGTTAAAAAAAAAAAAAAGTAATTTGGAATTTATTAGAACGGTTTGATGTACAATTTACACTACAAAATTTCACTCAGTAAGCAGTTTTGCTCAATACATAGTCTAAATTATTTAGACAACTGAAGGGACATTATGAATTTATTGTTAGCTCATTCATTCATTCATTCATATTACCAAGCCAGTGATTACACATTTTGACTATCACCCCTGGTCCTTGGGACCATAAAACAAGGGGAGCCAGTCAGGCCATGGTAGCCACAAAGGTCTTCCCTGGGAATAGTGACTTCTGTGGGAGAGATGAACGGGCACTAGCCAGGTGAGCGGAATAAGGAAGAGAGACCTAGGCAGGGGACCAGGATGCGTGAAAGCCCTGAGGTGGGACAGAGCACATGAAACAAAAGGTATCCAGCCTGGATGGAGTGGAGAAAGCAGAGGGAGGTGGGAAAGGAGAAGAGGCGGAGAAGGTAGCCAGGGACCAGCTCCCACCCAGCCTTTTCGGTTGGTGAACGTCGACGTTGTCAGTTACCATCGAGTGGATTCTGGCTTATGGTTACCACATGCATGCAGAGTAGAACTGCTCCATTGGGTTTTCACTGTGTGACCTTTCAGAAGCAGATCACCAGGCCTGTCTTCTAAGGCACCTCTGGGTGTGTTCAAACCACCAACCTTTCCACTAATAGTCCAGGGCTTAACAGTTTTCACCACCCAGGGACTTCTGGCTTGGTGACTACAGACAGTAATTTTCCTGGGGCAGCCTCTGTATATGTATGTATGCTGTTTACTGGATCCTTGTAGAAGGTTTGAGTTTGTGAACCCTCATTCTAGGAAGTCATGATCAAACCTTGACAGTCTCTCTCACATCCTATTGCTCTGGTATGATTATAACCTCATCCACTTTTATTCTCAAAAACGTCTTTCTTTGGTTGATCATTTTAACAGTCACCCTAAAAAAAAAAAAAAAAAAAATTTTTTTTTTTTACATTTGGGCCATGGCTAGGACAGTGTGTTATCCTGAGAATGACCGGCAGCAAGTGATAGCAGGATTTATAGCTAGAATGTTGGTTCTCGTTTTTTATTTTAGAAAGACCTCTCTGGCTTTAGGGATTAGAGCTATTGCTGGGAGGGAAAATAAGCTGATCAGAAGGGATTTGCTACCTCCAAAACCGCAAACCAAACCTGTTGCCATCGAGTCAATTCCGATTCACAGCAACCCTATAGGACAGAGGGGAAAAAAGGAGGGCAGGGGGCTACTAGGACTTGAAACTAACAGAACCTTTGTACTAAACTCCAAGTCTATTACCCTAAGGGTGCGTTTAGAATGGCTTCACCATCAAAACTCAACCACAAAAAGACAAACAACCCAATCAAGAAGTGGGCAAAGGATATGAACACACATTTCACTAAAGACGATATTCAGGCAGCCAACAGATACATGAGAAAATGCTCACGATCATTAGCCATTAGAGAAATGCAAATTAAAACTACGATGAGATTCCATCTCACACCAGCAAGGCTGGCATTAATCCAAAAAACACAAAATAATAAATGTTGGAGAGGCTGCGGAGAGATTGGAACTCTTATACACTGCTGGTGGGAATGTAAAATGGTACAACCACTTTGGAAATCTATCTGGCATTTTCTTAAAAAGTTAGAAATAGAACTACCATACAACCCAGAAATCCCACTCCTGGGAATATACCCTAGAGATACAAGAGCCTGCATACAAACAGATATATGCACACCCATGTTTATTGCAGCTCTGTTTACAATAGCAAAAAGCTGGAAGCAACCAAGGTGTCCATCAATGGATGAATGGGTAAATAAATTGTGGTATATTCACACAATGGAATACTACGCATCGATAAAGAACAGTGACAAATCTGTGAAACATTTCATAACATGGAGGAACCTGGAAGGCATTATGCTGAGCGAAATTAGTCAGAGGCAAAAGGACAAATATTGTATAAGACCACTATTATAAGATCTTGAGTAATAGTAAACCTGAGAAGAACACATACTTTTGTGGTTACGAGGGGGGGAGGGAGGGAGGGTGGGAGAGGGTTTTTTATTGACTAATCAGTAGATAAGAAAGGCTTTAGGTGAAGGGAAAGACAACACTCAATACATGGAAGATCAGCTCAATTGGACTGGACTAAAAGCAAAGAAGTTTCTGGGATAAAATGAAGGCTTCAAAGGTCAGTGGAGCAAGGGCGGGGGTCTGGGGAACATGGTTTGCGGGGACTTCTAAGTCAATTGGCAAAATAATTCTATTATGAAATCATTCTGCATCCCACTTAGAAATGTGGCGTCTGGGGTCTTAAATGCTAACAAGTGGCCATCTAAGATGCATCAATTGGTCTCAACCCACCTGGAGCAAAGGAAAATGAAGAACACCAAGGCCACACGACAACTAAGAGCCCAAGAGACAGAAAGGACCACGTGAACCAGAGACCTACATCATCCTGAGACCAGAAGAACTAGTTGGTGCCCGGCCACAATCGATGACTGCCCTGACAGGGAGCACAACAGAGGACCCCTGAGGGAGCAGGAGATCAGTGGGATACAGACCCCAAATTCTCATAAAAAGACCAAACTTAATGGTCTGACTGAGACTAGAGGAATCCCGGCGGCCATGGTCCCCAGACCTTCTGTTGGCACAGGACAGGAACCATCCCCGAAGACAACTCATCAGGCATGAAAGGGACTGGTCAGCGGGTGGGAGAGAGACACTGATGAAGAGTGAACTAATTATATCAGGTGGACACTGGAGATTGTGTTGGCAACTCTTGTCTGGAGAGGGGATGGGAGGATAGAGAGAGAGAGAAGCCGGCAAAATTGTTACGAAAGGAGAGACTGAAAGGGCTGACTCAACAGGGGAAGAGCAAGTGGGAGTAGGGAGTGAGATGTATGTAAACTTATATGTGACAGACTGATTGGATTTGTAAACGTTCACTTGAAGCTTAATAAAAGTTAATAATAAAGAAAGAAAGAAAGAAAGAATGGCTTCACCAGCCACATCAAGCATTTCACTGTTGACTTCACCCACACTCACCTTCCTGGCCCTCCCGTTCCTCAAACTCTCCCACCTCCCCAGCTTTCTCAAACCCCCAGCCCCACCTCTTCCCACCCCCCTAACATCTCCATCTTCCTAAGCCCTCCCAACTCCTCATCCCCATCACTGCCACCCCCTTGGATAAAAATCAACCTAACAAAGGATAACCCTGGAAAAAATGTAGAAAAGGGATGGGAGGGGGGCTAGTTTTATTGCCTTATGATGACTTGGTCTGTAATCAGACCTGGGACTAAAGAGCCTGTCAGTCTTCCAGGCAGAGGCCCTTTTTGCATAGTTACCTCAGCTCTGCCCATTCTGAGCCTGGTTTTTCCTCTGCAAGACTGCAAAGGCCCAGTGTTATCTTTGGGATAAGCCTACAAATGCTTGAAATTGTAATTATCAGCAGAGATTTTCTGCAAGATTAAAAAATCAGACTATCTCCAAATGTCTTATGTACACTCTAATGAACATTCAATGGCCCAAATCCTCCACCTCAAAAAGGGCTTCTCTTCTTTTATTTCAGAACTTTCTCAAAGAGATTTCTCCTCTCCTTTATCTTCTTAAGGAGCTCTGGTGGCACAACAGTTAAGTGCCCAGCTGCTAACTGAAAGGTTGGCAGTTTGAATCCACCCAGTGGCTCTGAGGGAGAAAGATCGGGCTATCTGCTCCCATAAAAATTACAGCATAGGAAACCGTAAGGGGCAGTTCTGCTCTGTCACGTGGGATCACTAGGAGTCGGAACTGACTCAACGGCACCCAACAACAACCTTTATCCTCTTGCCTCCATCCGGGGGTGGATTACCCAACAGGCAAGGTAAGCACAGTAAGTAAGCACAAGTAAACTGTGCTTACCTTGCTTACTGGGTCATCCATCCCTGTCAGGGATTATAGATTTGCAAAGAGGCTTTGATTTTATAGGAAGGTGCTATAAGTTTGGGAGAGAAACAGATGCCAGCCGTACCTAGAAGCAGAGTCTTTGATGTGGTGAAAAAATGTGAAATTGTTCACTACAGATGACCTGGTAAGTGAGGTAAGTACTGTGCTTACCTTGTCTCCATTCCCACCTTATCATCTCTTTTACTTTGCCAAACACACAATGTGTTATCTTTTGATGACTTTTTAACATCCCCCAAAATTTCCCTCTCTGATCTTAGCTGCAAAGCCTGTTCTTAAGAATGTGTTCTAGAGCAATGTTGTTACACCAAGCATCATTAAAAGGAAACATTACTAGTTTTCCATTTTTAATTTCATTTTAAAATTAAATCTTTTTTATTGTAAAACCAAAGCGGCCCCCTGTCCCTTTAAGTCAGACCATCCCAAATGTGGATATGAGTTTATATTGGCATGACTTTGAAAAGAGAATTATTTCCCGACCCCGCTGGCAAAAACTTTCTAGCTATTCGTTAGAGAAGGCAGTTTTGATGTAAACTGACATTTCTCAGATGCCCATCTTGGGAATATTAGATGTGAAACCCAAATTTCTGGCAGCTGAAACCTCAGCCCAATTGCCAGGCCCTGAGCAGAGATAAAAGAATGTAGATGAGCAGGCAGATGGGATTACAACAAGAAGCCTTTTCTCTGGGCCCCAGGAGCTGAGCCTGGGGAAGGGGTCAGGCAGGATGGAGGGGCATGGGGGGAGCAGGAGCAGCCCCTCACAGTAAGAGAATCAACAAAAAAGGCACTTTTTCAGCTGTTCATTCAGAGGGTCCGCTTCCCCTGTTTTCCAGCCCATTTTGAGTACCATTCATTGAGAAGTGCCTTTCTTCTCAGGCCTTTTATCCCCAGGACTCTGAAACCATTCACATGTCCTTCCTCCAGAGAGGATTCTCCCACACTCAGCACAGACTGGGCCGGCTCACCCGGCAGCATTCCCATCCGTTTAGTGCCTCCTAGGTTCCAACTCAGCTTTTGAAAGCACTTTTGTATTGGGTCCCCCCGCCCCCCACCGCCTTCTTCTTACATTCCTAAAACCAGGAATATAAAAGCTTAAAAAGATAATCTCAGAAAGTAGGAAACCAATAAAGGATTTTTTTTTTCTTTCTTTCTTTCGGTATTTTGGCGGGGTGTGGTGACGAAATAGGGAAAACTTGTTTTAATTCACTCTTGATTTCGTTTTTCTTATGTCTTCCAATTAATCTGAAAATTGTACGTATCTTTTTGTTTAATACTCAAAATCAAAAGCAAAGCCATCAAATGTTTTCTTTCCTTTATCATCAGGTGTTCAGCATTTCTGATACCTGAGATATGGCTTTACTTAGACTGGGGCATGACAAACAAGCCCAGGCTGAGTGATGCTCGGACTCTGTCCATGCTGCCAGCTAACTGCCCCATCCAAATCTCAGCTCTACTGACTCCAAGTTGAACGACCTTGAGCAAGTTACTTAACCTCCCCACGTATCAGTTTTTCCCATCGGTAAAACTGGGATAATAACAGCACGTAGTTTATAGGATTGTCACAAGGGTATACTGCTTGTCTGGCCAAGAAATGCATATGTTGTTGTTGTTGTTATTAGTTGCCATTGAGTCAGGTGGCCTCATATATAGCAGCACACAACATTGCCCGGTCCTGCGCCATCTCCGTGGTAGTTGGTATGTCTGAGTCCACTGTTGTGGTTATCGTGTAGTACCTTCCACCCTAGTAGGCTCATTTTCCAGCACTATATCGGACAATATTCTTTTCTGATCCATAGGGTTTTCATTTTCTAGTTTTTGGAAGTAGATTGCCATACCTTTCTTTTTAGTCTGTCTTAGTTTGGAAGCTCCACTGAAACCTATCCCCATAGGTGACTCTGCTGGTATTTAAAATTCCAGTGGCATAGCTTCCAGCATCATAGCAACATGCCAGGCGCCACGGTATGAGAAACTGATACTATGGTATGACAAACTGGATTGTGGTTATAACTATATATTTACTGTATATTGAAATATTTGTATATGTTTAAAAACCAAACCCGTTGCCATCAACTCAGTTCTGACTCATAGCAACCCCGTAGGACACAGTAGAACTGCCCCATAGGGTTTCCAAGGCTGTAATCTTTATGGAAGACGACTGCCACATCTTTCCCCCATGGAGCGGCTGGTGCATTCAAACCACTGACCTTTTGATTAGCAGCGAAGTGCTTAACCACTGTACCACCAGGACTTCTCTGTATATATTAGCTTATATATTTCCTTTTGGGCAAAAACTATTATTTTTCTAATAACAGAAAGCTTGGTACCCTGGCATCTGAGGCCAATTCACTTCATCTCAGTGGTAGCCCCGACTTGAGGCCCCTTGGCAGGGATAGGCCCCAGACAGCGTGGCTCACAGGACAGAATTCCAGGGCAATGGGTTTTGGGAATTGCTTGCTTAAATAAATATGAGTCTCTGGATTATTTTTATTTTTCCTTTAAAGAAAATTCCAGAGAGAAAAACAGGATATCTTGGCTAGAGGGACGGTCCCCATGCCCCTGTGTGTACTTCTATCATTGCACTGAAGAAAGGTGGGTTGGGTGGAAGGTCCCAGCTCCATAGCCTCTGAAGCCCATCCCCTTCATTCAGGGTCCCAAAGACATTCAAGGTCAGGTGGGCCTCCAAGAATATGATGGTCCCCTGCATCAAAATCCAAGCACACATCCTGAAGGAGAATAGATTTTCCAAAAGCCAGTCCATGGGTTTTCCAAGGTCCCAATTTTATGCTTGTTGTTATGACTTATAAAATCTTGCTGGGCTTGTTTTGAAGACAATGTGAAAAATAACATTACACTCTTTTAAATGGCTGCAAATATTTCAAATATGACCCAAGGCAGTAAAAATGCCTGATTTCCCAAACCACAAACTCTCCTCCTTGTTAAAATCCAATTACTGCCTGAGTGTCTGTCAGAGAGGCAGGGGTGCCAGCGCTGAGCATCACGCACTTTGTCTTCCTGCGATGTGACTGTGAAATGCTCTTTTCTCCATCACTTTCATTTCAGTGTTTCAAAGCCTAAATTCATAAAACTGTTGAAAAACCATCCTTGAGGTGTGATTTAGGCTGTCCTTGCTTGACATGTGAGATCTTGAAGCTTCCTGATCCCATTACAGCTTGATTTGGGGGACAGAGCTTGGGGGTGGAAATGAAAAGGAATGCAGGTCATTTCTGGTATCTCTTTTCTGAGGTGCAAGACGTGGAAAAGCAGGTCAGTGTAAAAGTGGCTCCCATCCTTTTCTTATGGCTTCCCTAAGTTCTCGGAACCCAAGGACTATTTCCGGTTTGTTTTGGGATATGCCGTGCCAAGCACAGTGTCTGACACTAAGGACTCAACAAGCGATTGTTGAATGAATGATCTATTTAAAGAATGAGGCCAGAACGGGAAACAAAATTGGCATAACTGGCTTTATTTTTATTCTGTTTAAGTAAGAGGGCTCAGTGGCCTCACTAGAGTTGGTGTCACTCATTACAGTAACTCCCCCCCGCCACCATGCTAATTACCATGATATTGTAACTAAAACACCAGAAATTTTGACAAAATCAGTGACTGTAAGAAAAACCAGCCGCAATGAAAATAACAGCAGGTGCTTGTAGCCATGCAAACAAAATCACATGATTGGAAGTATCACTGCGATTGGGTAATAATGACAGCTCTGACCCAGAGCACATTAGAAGGTTCAAAAAGTAAATGAGCATAGAGTTTTTAGCCTTGTACGTACATTGATACATGTGAGCTGGGCTTATGAAAAATATTTTTGTTGTTATAACTAACTACAGGGATATTTTTACCAAAAAATAGTAAAGTTCTGCTGAAACACTTCACAAAACTTTTATAGACAGTCTTTTTGGTGTCACCCCCTCTGACTGTCACCCAGTACTGTGGGCAACCCCCACACCCCCGTAATGACGCCACTGAGTGGACTGTTTTATGTTAACCGTGTAGTTTAAAATTTAAGCACAATATTTGCGCCTACATAAATAGTTGGAAAAGGTAAAATGTCATAACATTGGGTGTTTGTTATAAAGTTGGAGCTTGCCTTTGGATTATGACAACTTGATTTAAAACAAGGCATGGGTTGTTCCTTACTCCACTTGCTCTAAATTTCAGTGTTTTGCAACGTCAAATCTTTTCTGGGGATATAAACAGATGGTGACAAAGAGTAGGTGCCTTGTGGACTCACTGCATTTGAGCATGGACCTTTCTGGGTGGCTGGAGGTAGGGCAGAGAAAAGCCGGCTCCAGATTCAGCATGAAGCAACTGTCACGGCAAGCCCGTTCAACCTACAGTGTCGCAGAGAAGAACTAGCCACTTCTCTGAAAGTTCCAGTGGAAACTTGAACTTGATTAGGGCAGTTGTAGCAGGACACAGGTGACTTCTTCTCCCCTTTAACTTTTCAATTAAACATTCAGAGATGTGTGTACAGAGTTTTTGAGCTTCATCTCGAAACATGAGGATAGTTTTCTCTCCTGACCTCAGAACTGCTGCCCACTAACACACACTCACACACACACACACACAAACACACACATGTACACACAAGACCTGTCTAGTAGCAGCCTCTATGATCATCATAAAACAACAAGTTTGGGTATGACACAGGCTGTCCTTAGGGCCGGGGAACAAGGAATTCTAAGAAAGATCCCACCGGGCTTTGTCTTGGGCCACATGCGACCATATGAACTGCATCTGTGCTTATGGCTTATCACCTGGTATGTCTGTGAAATGCAATATCTTTAAAATTAAGAAGGTTCTATGAACAAAAACAAAAAGTTCAAGGGGAAAAGACTTTCAGGAGAGTCAGACCGAATTCAGATCCTAAACCACCGCATGACGCCTATGTGAATTCAAGCAAGTTACTTCCCTTCCGAGCCTCCCTCTATTGCCTCCTATGTAAAAATGGAAATAATAAGAGCACCTTTCTCATGGAGCCGTGAGGCCTGAAGGAGGTAATACATGTAAAGTATGTAACAAATTGCACAGCCTACAGGAAGCACTCAATGAAAGTTAAAAACAAATGCATAAATGAGACACTTTAAGCTGAAATTTAGGATCTACCCACAGACCATGGCAGTGATCTGCAAAGAAGCGCAACAGAGGGAAATACTCAGCCTGTTTCCACCCAGAAGACAGCTTGATGCTGTTCTGTCAACCACCAAACCACAGGAAAAAACATCCCAAGAACCTGTCTGGCCTCCTCTCCCAGATCACCTTGTGCCCAATTAACACCTTATTAGACTGCACACCTGACATTATCCTCAGATTAGGACACCAACTCGTCTTTAACCCTGTCTTGGACTTCTCTATCAGGCAGGCAAAGCTGAGTAAGTTTCCTCACTGTTGTAGGGGGATAAAGCTAAAGCGCTGGCCAGATTCGTTCATTACAGAGTACTCAATACGAGCTTCTTCACCTTTTCTTTGACACGAGCCTTTTAGAAATCTAATCTAGGAAAGCCTGAGAACCTCCAGAAAAAAGGTTTTGAAATGCATAAAATGAAATACACAGGTGTATGAATGAAAAAAAAATTATTAAAACACAGTATTTAAATTAAGAATTGTGATATAATACTACACGAGCTTCTTTGGTAACACATTAAATAACATGACCTAGCAGCCGGCCCATCTAATCACCACTGTAATTTTGAAGACACGACGGGTGAAAATGCTATTTCAGGACCTCCACCACAACTGTAATGTGATCCAAAAATCCCCATCATTTCTGCTGGTGACAGGGTAGCAGGTGCTGCCAGTGTGGGTGTGGTCCATTTCCTCCAGTCATACTGGAAGGAAATGTTACATTTCAACTAGAGGTTATTGAAAATTTAGACAATTTTTTTTTCCCCACCCAAGTTCACTGAGGTTAGGAACCCCTGATCTAGATGCTTCTAGAACTTCCTGTCTTCCCAGCTTCTCTTTCAAGCCCCGGAATCAGAGCCCTACTTACCCACTAGGCTAGGTAGACACAGTGTCTGATACTTTTAATGGCCCACAAAAATGTTTTTAATTTTAATTTCTTTTAAAATTAGAAGAAAATGAATCTAATAATAACGGGTATATAATAATGACCCCAGCCTAGATTATATTCATCTTTATGTAAATTCTGTCTTAAATATAATTTTTAATATTCACTTATGGAGGAATGGCCCACCGAGGCAAAAGTAAATACCCATGAAAGTCATAGTGTAGCCCCTGGAACTGAGGAGTTTTCCTCAGGAAGTTGAACTTCTCAGTATAAACTTGCACTGTTGGGGAGATAAGGCACGTCCTTGGTTTGGGAACCCTCTTGTCCCCTTGGAAAACACCATGCTGGGAATCTGTTCTTTCTCTACAGGAACTTTGTGGATTGGAGTCTATAACAAGGGGCTCGTCTTTTTCCCCCTTCCAAGAAGGGAGATCAACTCTTTCACATTTGCAGGTATTTTTTTCTCTCAGTTTTAGTACTGCAAGTTCCAGGTCCCAGGGAACCCTTTAGTCCCAGGCAAACCAGGATAATTTGTCACCATACTTCCAAGGTCAAAAATCCAGGAAACTGCTGTGGTGAAAACAGGATTATCTTCTTTAGGTTCTCCTTCCAGGCCCATCTTTTTAAAAACCAACTGCCATCGAGTTGACCCCAACTCACGGCAACCCCATGTGTGTCAGAGCAGAAATCTGATTTAAAGAGTTTTCAGTGACTGATTATTCAGAAGTAGGTCGCCAGGCCTTTCTTCCAACGCTCCTCTGGGCGGACTTGAACCACTAACCTTTTGGTTAGCAGCCAAGCGTGTTAACTGTTTGTACCACCCAGGGACTCCCCAACCTTTTTACAGAGAGGGAAATGCAAACCCACAAAACAACGTGGGAAGACTAAGCTTCACCTGCCATGTTCAAGTGCACAAAGTGAGCTCTCTCCATCTTAAAATAATTCGACTGTTTGAATACAGAAGATAAAAAAATTAAATGGACTATAACCCCAATATCCAGATAAGCCCTGCTATTACATTTTTCCTAACTAAAGTTATGCATGCATTGGTAATGTCTGTTTTGTTTTTCATGTGATACAGAAAGACAAATGCAGAAAAAGGAAAAATCTCTTCCATTCCCAACCTCACCCTCCAGGCCTTCTTTGCAAAAGTAGCCAAGTGTTAACATTTTCTTATAGATCCTTCCCCCCAAAAATTCTGAGTCAAATCTCACAGCAAAAGCCAAAAAAAAAACCTCATTGCCATCAAATCAGTTCCGGCTCATGGTGACCCCATGTGTTACAGAGCTGCTCCATAGGGTTTCCTTGGCTATAATCGCACAGAAGCAGATCTCCAGGCCTTCCCTCTGCAGCGCTGCTCAGTGGATTTGAACTGCCGATGCTTCAGTTAGTAGCTGAGAACAAACCGTTTGTGCCACCCAGGGACCTCTTCGCCTAATTCCAGAGTCTATGTTTCTAACCACTTAACACCCTAGCTCCGCTCTGTACTGACTGAGTGACTATGACATGTTTCTTAACCCCTCAGAACCTCAGCTTCTGTATCTGTAACACAGAGGTAATGACTGGACCTTCCCAATGAGAGGGGGCCCATGCAAAACACCTGGTACAGTACCTGGCGTATCTCAAGGGCTCCATAAATGTTACTAATAATTGTTGCAATAATTGTCACATGGTAATTGCCATTGTTGTTATTGTTGTTGCCTCTGAGTTACTCTGTCTCATTCTCTTTCCTCACACTAGGTTCCTGGTGGCCCGGGGAAATGGCCATTACAGAACAGGGCATGTCCCATAGGTGGATATGAGTGAGGAGTAATACGGGCTTATGCTTCGCCCTTCTCCATGAAAGTAGTGAGCCCACCACCTCCCAGTGTATCCTTGGAGAGCCTGGGTACTAGGGGCATGTGGTTTCTTCTAGACCTATGCTGTTTGATAGAGTAAGCCACTAGCCAAATGTGGGTCTTTAAATTTAATAAAATTTAATTTAAAGTCTAGTTCTTCAGCAATACCGGCCACAATTCAAGTGCTCAATAGCCATGCATGGCTAATGGCTAGCATATTGGAGAGCACAGCTACGGAACGCTTCCGTCGCAGAAAGCTCAGTTGGACTGTGCTGTTCTAGAGCTCTTGTTCCACCCCTTAGAGGTAGACCCTACTCTCCATGGCCAGTGAAAGACTTGTCGCCTTATGCTGGAAGGCTCCAAACTTCTATCTGAGGGGTTCTCCTCCAAGTCCATGGATGGGCATCACGAGTCTTGTGGAGGAGTAAACAGATCACTGCTAACCATACTTCAGTCCTTCTTGAAGGGCAAGAGGAACAACACATATTCCGCTTTGCTTCTTGCTTCTTCTAGGATGTAGCAATCACATCCACCCAGCACAGTATCCACCCCAAGAAGTTTCAAACATGTCCCCATGCATCTGTACACCCACTCTGAAGTTCTGCATTTAGGTTCCTATACACATGCCCTGGTGCTTTGTGTGGATTCTCTCCTCGACCCCCTCTTCTGCCTGAGAGTCTGTTCTGAAACAGGAGAACTCCAGCCACTGGCTTTGGTGATTAAAAGCAAAACCCATTGCCATCGAGTCAATTTCAACTCATAGCGACCCTATAAGACAGAGTAGAATTGCCTGATAGGGTTTCCAAGGCTGTAATCTTTACGGAAGCAGGCTGCCACATCCTTCTACCATGGAGTGGCTGGTGAATTTGAACCACCAACCTTTCAGTTAGCAGCTAAGCACTTTCCCACTGCACCGCTAGGGCTCCTTCCATAAAGATTACAGCTTTGGAAGCCTTATGGGGCAGTTTGCCTCTGTCCTGTAGGGTCACCATGAGTTGGGATTTACTCAACAATGATACACAATGGGTCAGGTCATACAGCTGATAAGTGGTAGAACCAAAATTTGAACAAAGACAGATTAGATTGAACGCCTGTGTGTTAACCATTATACTCTACTGTCCCTTTAACTTAGACCAGTGATTCCATCCGTGACTGCTTTTGCCTCCCAATGAACATCATGAATCGAAATTGACTCCATGGCAACGAGTTTGGTTGTTATTTATTTATTTATTTTTTGGAGATACTTTTGGTTGTCACCACCTGGGGGTAGAGGATACTACTAGCATGTAGTAAGTTGAGATCTGTGATGCTACTACGCATCCTACAATACACAGGAGAGCCCCTCACAACACAAAATTACCTGGCCCAAAGCATCAATAGTGCCAAGGTTGAGAAACCCTAATGTAGACTAATTATTGAATAGAAAGGATTTAATAAAAGGCTGTGTGTGCACCTCCTTCACCAAAGAATTCAGAAATTGATATTACCATTATTGTTATTTTCATTGGTTTCATTTCTATTAAGCCAGAAAATGATCAAACTTTCAAGAAGTTCCCTCAAATAAATGTAACCTGATTCCAGAAATCTGAGAACGTAGATGTTGTTTTTTAAATGCAAGACTTTGAAGGGTGAAGGAAGATAGATTCACTGCTGGTCACCCCTCTCCACGGGGAAAGCTCTCACCCTGAGCTGCAGACCTCAGGCCCCAGGCTTTTACACACATCTTCCTGCCCCTGCAATCACTGGGTCTCCTGAGTGCTCTTCTGTATACCACTATCGGAAATAATTATCCCCTCTGGACCCATGCCAATTAAATTCTCCCATGGCTGCTTGTTAGCAAGAGAGTGTGGGGAGGCAGGCTGGTTGGCATCTACTTCCTGTTCATCTCATCCAGACTCATGCGTCATCAGCAAGTGGAGGTTTTTCTCAGGATGCCCACAGCTGCATTCCCAGCCGAGGCAGCCAAATGTCCCTGGCCCTACCAGGCTAGCCCTCCTGTTTACAAGGAAAAGGGGAAGAGACCATTTTCAGAAAGGCTTCATCTGAAGGTTCTGCTCCCTAGCACTGAGAGAAGTCTCCCGGTGAGTTCTGTTTAACTGTGGGCTCCGTGCCATGGAATGGCACTGAGGCTACTGATCTACCCACAAGCCAGTTGTCGTGGAGTCAGTTCCGATTCATGGTGACCCCATGGGTGTCAGAGTACAACTGTGCGCTATAGGGTTTTCAATGGCTGATTTTGTAGGTCTCCAGGTCTTTCTTTTGAGGCAGCACTTTATGGACTCGAACCTCCAACCTTTTAGTTAGCAGCCAAACACATTAAACGTTTGTACGACTCAGCAACTCCAATCCACCCGCAGACTCACACAATACATGCACAAAAAAGGATCCTGGAAATTATTCCTACCATCCTTTCTCAAAGCAGCTCCATGGAACACTCACTCTGGGAAAACTTAAAAGATGTTAGGAATAACAATTTTTGTGGGCAAGTAAATTTGGGAAACTCTGACTAAAGAAAGTTGGACAGGTTGCTTTGTAGCAGGACTTCTCAGAGCCTTAAATATGTTGGTGTGCATTGTGAATGTGCAGGGAAGAACATAGCACACAGTGGTTCCTCAAATTATTTGACCATATGTCTTAGTATGGATTCTCCAAAGGTAGAGACAAAGACTTGAGTTCAGGTAGAGTTTATATGGGAGTTGATAAGGTGATTAAAAATGAGGGAATGGGGAGAATGGGATGGAGAAAGAATAAAAGGCAATAAACATGCTTTAATGAGCTGGTTACCACTGTGAGGAACTGCAACTCAATATTGCTAGAGAACCTCTGAGGAACCATATAAAACATGCCTCAAAATTGTCCTACTGAAGGGTGGGGCATCTAGAGCTCCCATTCCCCATTGGTTGAAGGTTGCCCCAGGAGGTTAAATACCCTGCGCTTCTAGGGTTACACATGCCTGCTGGTGGAGAAAGCTTCCACAGTTTTGGAGAAAGCTTCTGAGGCAGCAAAGAGACAGTGAGGGATACACTGACGTGGCACTCTGAGATTGTACGTGGACCTTTCCATACAGCTACACTGGAACACAGTGAGCCAGAAGGATGTGGCATGGTGCACCACACGTCTTCCCACCACAGGGTCTTTATTTCCCCTCCAGAACATCTCAGATGAGGGACAGAGGTCCAGAGGGAGCATGACTTGCCCAAAATACAACACAGTATGCCAAGAGGAGTGTCCTGTGTCTCTGATTGCTCATCTGTAAAATGGGACTTGTTAAGGTACCTACCACCACAGTGAGGTAGCGCACTGTGTGCTTAGAACAGTGCCTTGCACACATTAATGGCTCGATAAAATTTATTTGTTATTATCAGCCACAAAACGAGAATGACTTCATACATAGGAAATGCTATCATATTGCCAGGTTCACACCATATTTGTGGCAAGATGTAGTGCTTCAGTTCAAGAAGCTTACATTCTTGAACTGGACAAGGCCATGATTCAGTTATTCAACAAATCTTTTTGAACACCTGCACTGTGCCAGATGATGAGGGTATAATGGTAAATAAAGTGGGAACACCCCTTCTTTCATGGAGCTTACAGCCTGATAGAAAAGAGAGAAATTAAATAGATAATCTGGTAATTAATTAATTGCTTCAAAAGCCATGATTGCTCAGAAAGAAAAATATCTATGGTGGATGCCTACCTTCTGGACCCCCGGCAGCAAGGCCCCCTCCTTTGCTCCATCTTGTTGTTGTTGTTGGGTGCCATCGAGTTGATTCCAACTCCGCGCTACCCCACGTATCAGAGTAGAACTGCCCCATCGGGTTACCTAGGCTGTAATCTTTACGGAAGCAGATCGCCAGGCCTTTCTCCCAGAGCCGCTGGATGGGTTCAAACTGCCAACCTTTCAGTGAGAATTCGAATGCTTAGCCATTGTGCAACCAGGGTGGTACATATTTAAAAAAAAAAAAAAAAAATCAGCTGCTGTCGTGTCAGCCAATTCATGGCAACCCCATGGGTGGTACATACAGAGCTAACAAATGAAGAGCTTCAGGCTATGTCTCCACACTGCCCAAAATCCCAAATCAATTATTCTCTGACATGATTGCCAACCGCTGTTTCCCATTATATACTCAAGGAAGGGTCACTTCTTTTTCCCCTTTTTTGAACAACATCGGTGGAAAAATTAACAGAAGACCCTGAGAGAAATGTTGGCTCCGGCATAAAAATACTTAACATCACTTGTAATAGCTACCATTTGTTAAACATCGACTCCAGCACCACTTGACAGGGTACTTTATGTGTTACTTCTTTAACATTCAACAAGCATTCGCGAAGTACCAACTGTCTGCCAGGCTCTGTTCTAGACACTGGGCACCGTGAACAAAGCAGACAGAAGTCTCTACCAGACTCCTGGGGCTCACGATCTACTTGGGAGATTGTCCACGTAACAAGTAAGTAAATTATATGGTACGTTAATGCACCTGGTAGCTTTTGCTGTATAACAAACCACCCCAAAAGTCAGTGGCTTTGAACAATAACCGTTTATTTAGCTTTATGATTCTGCACATCACAAGTTTAGGCTGGCTGGTTCTTCTGGTCTTGACTGGGCTTGCTCACATGTCTGGGAGGCAGCACACTCAGCCGGGGTCAGCTGGAGCAAACTAGGCCACCAGGTGCACGTGTCTTACGTCCCTCAAACAGGCTGGCCCAGGCATGCTGTCACGGCCAGGCAGAGATGCAAAGGCAAGCAGGCAAGTCCTGCAAGAGGGCAAACAGAAATGCACACATGCTTTTGAAGTCTCTGCTTGCATCATAATTGCTGATATCCAACTGACCAAAGAAAGTCACATGACTGACCCCAGAAACAGAGTGGCAGGGGATGACAAAGTTACAGAGCAAAAGATGCAAATACAGGGAGGCCATTAACTGGGACAATTAAATAAATCACTTTACCACAGGTGGAAAATAAGTGTTATAGAAATAAAGCAGTCCTAAACAGAAGAAGAAGGTCCAATTGAAAGGCTGGCAGTTCAAACCCACCCAGCAGTGCCGTGGAAGAAAGGCCTGGCGATCTGTTTCTGTAAAGTTTACCACCAAGAAAACCCTGTGGAGCCATTCTACCCTGTAACACATGGGGTTGCCATGAATCAGAATCGACTTGACAGCAACTAACCACAACAAAAGTAGCATATCTGATTCTCACAACAAAACCACAAATTATAAATCATTTATCCCCATTTTACAGATGAGGAAATTGAAGCTCAGAATGGTGGAGTAACCCAAGATCTCATAACCAATAAACGCAAACCAAACCAGCGGTTTCAGGCATAGAGAATGCTACAGTGAACAAGACAGAGGAGATTCTGAACCTCCTACAGTTTAAGTCCTGGTTTAAGTAAAAAATAAAATAATTTAAGCTAAGTGGTATTAAAATCAGAAAATGAAAAGAAAGTTCCAATAGACAGTGAATGTCCTTTGGATCAGAGAATGAGGCCTGAGTGACGTGAAGTAGTCTGCAGGACAATGGAATAACCATACCAAAAGTATCGGTGGACAATGACGGATTCTTTAAAAACTGCTAAAAAAAATGAGCACATCCAGTGAACATTTCATTAATCAAAGCATAAGCTATCTGCAAGGACGTTTCGACCCCAAGGAGGTTTCATTGTGCCACCCAACATACAGGTCACTTTTCTCCGGCCACTCAGGGAATGCTAATAAATTTTAACAATAACCTATGAAAAGCATAATTAGAAAGAAAAATATGCCAGGGCAAGAGATCACACTGTTCATTCCCAGGACCCAGGGAAATGCTTTCTGGGTTTTTCACAGGCTACTCCCCTCAGTTCTAAGTGAATTTATCATTGATTCTTTCACACCGTATTAAAACGCTGCAATTTCTTTCCAACCACAAGTGTTTGCTTAAGCTTTATAGTTTATGAACAAAACATTCTTCCTTTCACCTGGACTCTACTGTGCTCTATGCCCAGGAAAAACACACATCTTTAAATGCCTTTGGGTTGGGCAACTTCTTCCTGCATCTCAGCCCCTTCTGTTCTGAGAACCTGATGCCGGGAGTCACCTCCCACATTTATAAGGTGGATTCCTTGTTTGACAAGAACACATCCTTTTTCCCTTTTTGTCCTTTGCTCACCAGGAGAATGTTTCAGGTTCAAAGATCATAGAGTTAAGCAATGGTCAGAGTTGAGAACAGGGATGACTTTGGTATCTTTGCAAATATAATGTGTTGTCCAGGGTTTCCTGGTGGCATAGTGGTTAAGTGCTACAGCTGCTAAACAAAGGGTCAGCAGTTCAAATCTGCCAGGCGCTGCTTGGAAACTCTATGGAGCAGTTCTACTATGTCCTATAGGGTCGCTATGAGTTAGAATCGACTTGACGGCACTGGGTTTAGTTTTTTTTTTGGTCCAATCTCGTTTCCCTAGACTCCCCCTAGCAACCTGGTTTGGGCTGAGTCCATAGCCATCTTTGGTTTTTAGGCCAAAGAAGCTGGTAATTGGCTCTGAGACAGCTCCAGAATGATCATTACGTTATGATACCCAAACTCTTGCAAAGGTTGCAAAATCTGACGCAAGTCGTTCCTGAATTTCCAGTGCTGAGAAAAGAAAACACCTTGTCTTTTGTCTCCATAGCTGTTTACTTAGGGCTTTGACTAGGCTCTCCACCTTTCATACACAAAAATGATGACTCCCAGCCAGTTGGCATCTGCTGTTTTAATTTGTCCGCGAGCACTCCTTTTTCTTCTTTAACTCTCTGTGAATGTCAAGAATCTTCACTGGGAACTCAAAAGGAAGTTGAGAATTTTGGGAAGCCTCTGGCAGTAGAGATGATGAAGTCACTCCCTGCCAAAGGCTGGCCTGCCCCAGCAGGTTCAGACAATGTGAAAACCACGTCTCGAGTGAGAGTTGGCTGTCCTGCCTTGTTTCCCTTACAACCTTGGCTCTCCCATCAGTGTGAGGAGGAGGGCGCAAACACTTGCATTTTCCACTTAAAATGTTTGTGGGTTTGCTGCTGACCATGAGATCTTGGTTATAAATTCAGTGACACAAGGTGTTTTCCAAAGCAGTAAGGGCCAGATTGATTCTGGAGGAGTCATCAGGGATGTGTGTTAAGGTTAAGCCACAAAAATGTTCATGAGGGTGGTGTTTATGACAGCGAAACAGGAGGGGGGAGAGAGGACTGGCTGAATAAATTATAGTGTAGCCATTTGATGATAACGACATGCAGACATGAGATATGGTGCTGGGGAAAGCTGTATGATGACATGAAATGGTTTTCCTCACCTGTATGGACTGTACGCCAGGAGGAAACGAGTGAGATTTGGTAAACTAATAAAAAGAAGGGATAAAATACTATTTATATGTCCAATGTGATCTCACTTCTGTTTTAAAAGATACATTTAGATATAGGACTGAAAGGATATACCCTAGGCCATTAACGGCTGTTATATCTAAATAATAAAATCATATGAGCCCTGGTGGCACAAACAATTAAGTGTCCGGCTGCTAACCGAAAGGCTGACAGCTGTCAGATGAGACCCACCCAGTGGCTCCACAGGAGGAAGACCTGGAAATCTCCCATCAACATTACAGCCAAGCAAACCCTGTGGGGCAAGTTCTGCTCTTTCACATGAGGCCATTATGAGTCGAAAACACCTAGATAACACCCGACAACAACGACAATAGAAATATGGGTTATTTTTATTTTCTTTTGGTTTATCTGCATTTGCTAGATTTCTGTGTTGAGTATAGATTATTTTAGAAAAATAAGGAAATCAATTAAAGTTTTAGGAAAAGCAGGAAAGCCCAGGACTGCTGGGGGTGAAGAATAAGGGGCTCTGTCTAACTCCTTTATCAACGCCCACTCTTTGCCGCTTGTTTTCCCTCCTCTGAGGGTGTATGTAAGTTTCCAAGTTACCCTCGGCCACAGATGTCAGTTTTCTGAAGCTGCAGGAAATGAGGTTGAGTTAGCTGCAAGATTGACCTAAGATAGACAATATCTTTCGTTCATTCAGTCAATACATTTTTTCTTGAGGGTACCATCCTAGACACTAGGAGAAAAATAGATGCAATCCCAGCCCATGGAGCCCAGTACGGCACAGGGTTTCTCAACTTCAGGATTATTAATACTTTGGACTGGATAATTTTTTGTTGTTGGGGGCTGTCTTGTGCATTGTAGGATGTTTAGCAGCATCCCTGGCCTCTGCCTCTTAGATGCCATTAGCAATGCCCAGCCCTCCCCGATCCCCAAGTTATAACAATCAAAAATATCTCCAGACATTGACGAATGTCCCCTGGGAGTGGGGGGGGGGGGCAAAATTGTCCCCAGATGAGAACTACTAGTCTAGTACATAATAATAAAATGGGAGAGCTGCTACAAGGCAGAGGACCCTATGAGAATGTGTCAGGTAGAACTGGTCTAGTTGGTGGGGTCAGGGAGTGATATTTGAGCTGAGGTCTGAAGGGTGAGCAGGAGGTAACCAAACAAGGGAGACACAGGGGAGACCATTCCTTGGATCAGACACCACGGCTAGAGCACTGGGGATCATTCTGGCTCCATTTCAAGAGACCCAGCAGGGTGGAATTCCGAACCTATTGTCCTGGCTCTTCTCAAGAGAAGAAGCTGAAGCATTAGGACCTCTTCACCATGAGTAGAGTTTAAAATATTAAAAGGTTCAGAGGATGTGTTGTAGATTCAGAGAGCCCTGTATTTTAATCCTGGCTCCTCCACTTACTAGCTGTATAACCATGCACAAACTATTTAACCTCTTTGAGTCTCAGTTTCCCCAACTGTAATATGGGTATAATAATTTCAATTCCACATAACTGCTGTGTAGAGTAATATCTGTAAAGCCCAAAACATGCTGTATGTTCCACAAATCATGACTGCTGATGCTAACTCTAATTTGGGGGTACTTTTTTCTTTAAGTGCCAGGCACATATTATTGTATTTAATCCTCATAACATCTTTCAGTCTTATCCATTATTTTAACCTAATTTTACACAAGAGGAAACTGAGACTTTGAGAGATTAGGTAGCCTGTTTAAAACCCCACAGCAAGTAAGTGATGGAGCCGGGATGTTAACCAAAGAAGTTGATAAAAGAGCTCATTCTCTTGATGAGTGTGCTGGACTGCCTCTCTGGCTATTAATATAATGCTTGTCTTATATATCACTTGTCTATTGCAGCTTAAAACAACTCAGCAGCTTAAAACAAAACGAATGTTTTTCTCACAGTTCTATAGGTCAGAAGACCATGCACGGTCACTCTGCTCAGGGTCTCACCAGCCAGAAACCAAGATGTCAGCCGGGACAGTAGCTCTCATCTGGGGCTTTGGGTCCTCGTCCAAGTGCACTGGCTGTTGCCTTAATTCATTTCCTTGCTGTTGTAAGACTAAGGTCCCATTTTTCTCCTAGCTGTTGGTGGGGACCCCCTTGCACTCCTAGGGGTCACCTGAAGTTCCTTGCCATGGGCATTTCACAAACATGGGTGTTTACTTTCTTTTAAGGTTGCTCTCTGACTCCCTTTTGCCACCAGCCAGAGAAAGCTCTGCTTTTAAAGGCCTCATAGGATAGGTCTGTCTTTTTTTTTTTTCTTTGATTTTAATAAGACATTTTATTTAGTACAGTATATCAAAATACTATCATATCAACCTATAATCAATATAAAAATTATCAGTGAGATATTTTACTTTTTTTTTTTTTTGACAAAGGCTTTGCAATCTGCTGAAATCTTAAAGTCGACTGATTTGGGACCTTAATTACATATGCAAAATTCTTTCACAGCAGCACCTAGGTTAGTGGTTTTTCTTTTTTATAAATATTTTATTTGAATTTCTGTTAAAAGTTTACATAGCAAATTAGATTCCCATTTAACAGTTTCTATACATATTATTCAGTGACATCTTCTACATTGTGTCAACATTGTCCATATTTCCATTCTGGTGGTTCCTCTTCCATTAATCCAGTTTCTGTGGACCTGCCCCTGACCTTCTCCTCTATGCTTTAGGGTAAATGTTGACTGTTTGGTTTCATATAAGAAGCCCTGATGGTGCAGTGGTTAAGCAGTTGGTTGCTAACTGAAAGGTGGACGTTTTAAACCCAGCAGCCACTCTGTGGGAGAAAGATGTGGTAGTCAGCTTCCATAGAGATTTACAGCCTTGGAAACCTTATGGGGCAGTTCTACTCTGTCTCTAAGGTCACTATGAGTCGGAATCAACTCGACGGCAGTAGGCTTGGTTTTGGTTTTGGGTTTTGGTCTTACACAGATTTTTTTTAAGGAGCACAGGTAGATTAGTGTTTGACTGAGTAACTGGAGAAGGTGTAGGTAGAGCAGAGGCCAGGAATCTCAGAGGCTGTCATAGAATTCTACACCTATTTATTTCTGTGTTTTTCAACAGTGGTGTTGAGGCTATCGGAGAGAGCTGCCCTGACCCTCGGCGTGTCTTTCCCCGCTGAGCTCGGCGGGCCACGCAGGCATAGGGGAGTTCACTGAGGTTTCCTGGCCGTGGTATTTTGTGCTGCACCTTGGTTGTCTCCGTCAGCACTGCGAATTTCCCTCTGGTTCTTTCCTCCTCTGTTCTCTGCTTAGGAGAGCCCCGTAATTCCCACTGTGAAGAGGGGAAGTCCATGCTCTTGGGGCAGGGAGAAGGATACTGTCACCAAATGTGACCAGGATGGGTTCCAATTCAGCTGGCCTGTGCCATTTTGTGGGATCCGGAATTTTTTTTTTTTTTTACTTCTTTTCCACAGCTGGCACTCCCTCGCCTATTCTCTTCCTCACTACATTCTCTGGTTTCCCCCGAAAATTCCTGTGTTCTTACGAGCATGCCAAGAAAATTGCGCTCAGACCATCTGGACAAGTAATCCTAGCGTGAAAATTATCTTGGTGCTTGGGCTTCCCAAACTAAAAGGCTTTTGATTTGAGTCATTCACTGAGACCCACCCTGGAACAGCCTCATTCTGACAATGAAAAAAAGTCAGATGAGCCGTGAAAGCTCTTCTTTGAGGAAGGGAAATGAAAGCTTAAGAGAAAGGCAACATCCTGCCTAGAAAATTTCACCTGGCCATAAATTTCTTCGTATCTGATCTTGGTGGAAAATTCCACTAATTTTTCAAAATAACAACTGAAAAATGTGAAAGATGGGATGCCGAGAATTAGCTGTACCAAGTATGTTTATTAGTTTAAAGGTAAAAATCCTTTAGAAATAATTAGTCAAATGACATAGTATTTTGTTTCAACCAGACTACTTGGCACTTGTTTGCTATTTGGTAATTTCAAATAGAATATTGGCTTTGGAGCAGTTAGGAACACCACAGAAGAATATAAAGTGGCCATATGTTAGAAGTATATTTATCAGCCATCTTGATAGAAAATGGAAGCCAGTACAATTTTTAAATGAGCTTATTGTCTGTGATTATATTTAGTGAGATTAAAGGTCAAAGACTACCACTTGTCTGTCAGTTTGTCATACTGTTGTGGCTTGCGTGTTGCTATGATGCTGGAAATTATGCCACCGGTATTACAAATACCAGCAGGGTCACCCATGCTGGACAGGTTTCAATAGGACTTCCAGACTATGACACTAGGGAGAAAGACCTGGCAATTTACTTATAAAAATTGTTGCTGTTGTTAGGCACCATTGAATTGGCTCTGACTCCTAGCGACCCTATGTACAACAGAATAAAACACTGCCCAGGTGCTGTGCCATCCGCACAATTGTTACTTTGTTTGGCCATTGTTGCAGCCACTGTGTCAGTGCATCTCATTGAGGGTCTTCCTCTTTTTTGTCAAGCATGATGTCCTTCCTGATAATATGTCCAAATTTTGTGAGACAAAGTCTTGCCATCCTTGCTTCTAAGGAGCATTCCATCTTCTTCCAAGACAGATTTGTTCATTCTTCTGGCAGTCCATGGTGTATTCAGCATTCTTCACCAACACTGTAATTCAAAGGCATCAGCTCATTTTTGGTCTTCCTTATTCATTGTCCAGCTTTTGCATACATATGAGGTGACTGAAAACACTATGGCTCGGGTTAGGGGCACCTTAGTCCTCAAAGTGACATACTTGCTTTTTAACACTTTAAGAGAGGTCTTTTGTAACAGATTGGCTCAATGTTATATGTTGTTTCACTTCTTGTCTGCGGCTTCCTTGGGCATTGATTGTGGATCCAAGCAAAATTAAATCCTTGACAACTTCAGTGTTTTCTCCGCTTATCCTGATGTTGTTTATTGGTCCAGTTGTGAGAATTTTTGTTTTTCTTTACGCTGAGGTGTAATCCATACTGATTTTCATCAGTAAGTACTTTGATTTTCATCAGTAAGTACTTCAAGTCCTCTTCACTTTACGCAAGTAAGGTTGTGTCATCTGAATATCGTAGGTTGTTAATGAGCCGTCCTCCAAGCCTGATGTCACGTTCTTCACACAGGCCAGCTTCTCAGATTATTTTCTCAGCATACAGATTGAATAAGTATGGTGAAAGAATACAACCCTGATGTACACCTTTCCTGATTTTAAACCACAAAGTATCCCATAAAAAAAATCCCATAGTTCTGTTCAAACAACAGCCTCTTGCTCTATGTACAGGTTCCACATGAGCACAATTAAGTGTTCTAGAACTCCCATTCTTTGCAGTGTTATCCATAATTCGTTATGATCCAGACAGTTGAAATTTGTTATGATCCACAAGTCAAATGCCTTTGCATAGTCAGTAAAACACAGGTAAACGTTTTTCTGGTATTCTCTGCTTTCAGCCAGGATCCATCTGACATCAGCAATGATATCCCTCGTTCCACATCCTCTTCTGAATCCGGCTTGAATTTCTGGCAGCTCCCTGTTGATGTACTGCTACAATCGTTTTTAATTATCTTCAGCATTTAATTATCTTCCAGTCGGTTGGCCAGGTAGTTGTCTTCCAAATTTCTTGGCATAGATGAGTGAGCACTTCCAGTGTTGCATATGCTTGTTGAAACATCTCAGTTGGTTTTCCGTCAGTTCCTGGAGCCCTGTTTTTCACCAATGCCTTCAGTGCAGCTTCGACTTCTTCCTTCAGTACCATCTGTTCTTGATCATGTGCTACCTCCTGAAACCACTGAACGTCAACCAATTCTTTGTGATACAGTGACTCTGTGTATTCCTTCCATCTTCTGATGTTTCCTGCATCGTGCAACATTCCAGCATGTACCTGGCCCATAATTAGGCCTACCAGAGAACAAGCTCCATGAGGTCAAAGACCACCTCCGGCTTTTGTTCCCTACCATATCCCCAGAGTCTAGCAAGATGCCTGGTGCACAAGAAATGGTGAAAATGGGATGAATGAATTGATGTTAATAGAATACATTCTAAGTGTCAGTCACGCAAAGGGAATCAGTTGTAGATATTTGACGTGGCTCAGACATATCCTTACCCTTTCCCTCACCCCACCTTTGAGTAGGTAATCTATTCACATACTATACAAAATTCAAAGACGTAAAAATGATTTACAATTAAACTATGCCCTGCCCCTCTCCTCTAGGCATCAATTTCCCCTCCTTTTTTTTTTTTAAAGTAACCATGGTAATCCATTTCTAGAATCTCCTTCCAGAGATGATATATGCACACATCAACAGATACTTACATGCATTCTTTCCTTTTTTTTTCCTGCAATTGCTAGAATACTGTGAATACTGTTGCTTTTTTTGCTTAGAAATTTAACTGGAGACCAGTCCATGTCAGGACATACAAAGCTTCCATGTTCTTTTATTTTTTCCTCAACACTGAATGAAAATTTTTAAAATAGAGCAAAGTGTCAGGCGTTTTATAGTGAATGCTTGTATATCCACTGGCTAGGTATTACTCGACAGCACTGGGTTTTAGGTATTACCAATAACATTTTACTGTGTTTGCTTTATCAAATATCTATCCATCTTCCATCCATCCATCAACCCGTCTTATTTTTCATGCATTTCAAAGTAAATAGAAGACAATGAAACACTTTCACCTAAATATTTCAGCAAGCATATCATTAGCTATAGTTCAAAATTTGTCTGCAGTTTTTTTATGTAAAATATACGCGAAGATGCACAAATCTTAAATATTCCTGAGTTTTGACAAATGTGTAGATCTTAAGTGCACATCCACTCAGTTTTAATAAATAAATGTGTTTGTATAACCTAAACCCCTAACAAGGTACAGAACATTAGCGCCACTCCAGGAACTTCCCTCATGCCCTTTCCCAGTCCATTCCCACCCCTGTACTCCAGAGCAGCTATTGCTCCTTTCAACAAAAAATGCTTTGCCTGTTCTAGAATTTCCTATAAATGGAATCATAGTGTTTTTGAGATTCATCCATGTTGTTGCATGCATCAGTAGTTTGTTCCCTTTTATTGCTGAGTAGTAGTATTCCCACAGTTTGTTTATCCTCCATTCCTTTCAATAGCTACATATCCTGCCCTTGCTGATGAATGTTAGGTTTGTCTATCTTTTGCTATTACAAAGACTAACCTACATAAGCATTTCACATGGATATAAATACATTCTTCTGAATTCCTAGAAATAAAATCACTGAGTCACAGGCTTTGCTTTTTTATTCCCAAATCTGAGAGCAAAACTTGGTGTGTTACAAATTCAAGACTAAGACACCCATCGGCTGCGTATAAATGGCAGATGACTTGCAAGGCATCCTAAGAAAATGAGAACTGTGAGCTACTCCATCAGTCACTTCCCAGTCTGCAAGGAAGGGCAGTAAGGTCAAGTGTTTGCTTCCCACCCCCAACTCCCAAAAGCTGGGAGACTGGTCAAAGAGAACAAATTTCCACAAATATTTGTAGGTATTAAACTCCCCTAGAGTGGCTACGATTTTGTACACATTCCTTGAGTTTCCCACTAAAACTCTTGTTTCTGGCAGGCTTTATCCCGGAAACTTCATTGCAGACTGGCCGCTAGTCTGGCTCTCAGTTATAATCCTTTGTTCAAGAACTCACATCCTAGGAAGGCTCTGGGGTTCATTAGATAAGCTCTCCCTCCACCCTTTTTTCACACCCATTATCCCAAGCTCGGGAACATGGTGATATGTTTTCCTTACGTTCCCCTGTCTTTATTTCCCGTTGATAAATGGCGAAAGCAGCTGTAGGGTTTGCTTTGAAGGTTCTGTTGGACGAGCATGATGAATCGGTGATGAATCAGAGCAGATGAATCACATAACGCGGAAAGGGAACCAGGGAAAGAGCTCGAAGCTGGCCCCCAGCTTTACGTTTTTCAAACTGGCCTTAAAAGCCAGGATTTCTTTTAATCTGATTCCAGTTTCTGCGGTGACTCTGCATATGTTTGAAAGAAGGAGAGCAAGAGAAGTCTTGTAGATATAAACAGGGAATTCCATTCTTCAGCCCGACTCTAAGGAGGCATTGTCATTCGGGGCGTTTAAATAGCTAGGAAACCATTTCAAGGCCCCTCAGAAACAACTGGGCCTCTCCAGGAAGAGGGACAGTTGGCAAACCAAGTGACAGAATTCAAAACTGTAAATCTTTAACATGAGGATTGACTAGCAAAATCCAGCTGTTGCTGCTAGCAGCCACATCCTTGTTTTGAAAGAAAGTGTATTCTTGAGCTGATTATCATAAACTGCTTGGTTACTGTAAAATGGTAAGCATTTGCAGGTTGGAATCTGGTCTTGTTTTGAACCCAAGAAAAACAAGAACAGTTATTTCATTGCCTGTAGTGTTTTCTGGTTTTAAAGGGACAAAGAAAATAAACCCACAGCTCTGGAGCTGCAGTCAAGATTGGGACTGAGAAATTCCAAGTCCTTCTTTGAAATTCAAGAGATACTTAATAGAGAAGAAAGGTCTTGGTGGATGGATGGTTCCTTTGTTTTTAAACAAGAGAGGCCCTCTTCCTCCCTAGATGGAAAGCCATTCAAAGGAAATCGTTAAAAGACATCCCTTTTTGCACAGCTTAGATTCCGGCAATACATGCAAAGTGAAGTGTAGGATTGATGCAATTACTCAAATAACAAGGGCTAGGCTGGAAAGGAGGAGAAAATCTAGTTTTAGTTGTTTGGATTTTGGCTAATTGCTAAAAAAAACCCTAAAATTCACCTGAAATCTCTGAAGGCATAGTCGTCATGAAATAGTTACTTATCACTTTTCAATTTCTTTTTGTAAGAAAAATAGAGGAAATGGTAAAGGCAACGCAAGACTGTTGAATGACAGGGAGAAGAATCTATGTTTGATTTATCAAAAAACATTTTTGGCCACAAGATTTCTAAGACAATCAGTAGAGAGTGCCAAGATTAAAGATTTGAAAGAGGCTCTCTCTCCCAGGATTATACTCACTGACAGTGTGATTGAGCACTTGCTATACGACAGCCCCTTTGCTAAATCCTTGCATGAATTCTCTGAGTTAATCTCTACCTCTTCCCTTTGGAGATTGTGGCATTTCCTTCTCTTTGCGAGCTTTAAGAATAAAGTTGGTCATTTTTAGAGAAAAAAAAAATCTGCTGCTCTGCTGAAAGCGGACCTAAAAACGTTAAGCAATGGTCTTAATTTTTTTTATTTATTATACTCTGCCCCTCCTTGCTACACTTCTTGCATTGGCTTTCCTGAGAATATGGGTCTAATGGGAGCTCTGAGCAATTCTGTGTCAGAGGTTGCTCATGTCTTCGATCCATTTCAAAACCTTCTGTTGTCAAGCACTGGGCTGATTCTGGACATGATGAGTTGAAGAGTAATAAAAGTAAAAAGGGGGAAAAACAATGAAATTGCTTTGTGTGCATTTTCACCCTGCAAATTTTGTAAATCCATTTACAAGTCTGGTATAGCTCCCCATGTGTTTGGGAAAGTCATGTTAAATATAAATGAAGGTTAAATAGTTCGTTGAATTTTCCCAATCATCATGATTTTAGAATTTAACAAGATGTCTGGACACTAATAAAGATAACTCAGGGTGTTAAGGAATGCATGTGTCCTGTTTGTCTCCACTTCTTTCTTCTTTGTGACTGCAGTGAGCATATTATGATTCGGTATTTCTCATTCAACAAGTATTTATTGCACAACTGCTTTGTACCACGTCACCTGCCAGATTCTGAAGATGCACTGACAATACGATATACTTTGCCTCTGTTATTCTTATAGTACAGTGGAAGACTGACATTAAATATGTAATCACTCAGATGAAAATATAGTTACTAACTATGAGGACGTATTGCATTGAGCAAATTTGCTGTGAAAGATCTCTTTAAAGTGTTACAAAGCAAAGATGTCACTTGGAGGACTAAGGCGCACCTGACCAAGCCATGGTATTTTTGATCACCTCATATGCATGTGAAAGCTGGACAATGAACAAGGAAGACCAAAGAATTGATGCCTTTGAATAATGATGCTGGAAAGAGTGCTAAATATACCACGGACTGCCAGAAGAACGAAGAAGTCTTTCTTGGAAGAAGTACAGCCAGAATGTTCCTCAGAAGCAAGGATATCAAGACTCTCCAAAGTCTTATGCACTTTGGACAGATTATCAGGAGGGACCAGTCCCTGGAGAAGGATATCACGCTTGGCAAAGCAGAAGATCAGCAAAAAAGAGGAAGACCCTCAACAAGATGGATTGATACAGTGGCTGCAACAATGGGCTCAAACATAGCAATGACTGTGCACATGGCACAGGACCAGGCAGTGTTTCGTTCTGTTGTATATGGGGGCACTATGAGGTCAGAACTGACTTGATGGCACCTAACGACTAACTATGATAAGTGCTATAGAGGAAAGAGATCTTAGAGAAAGATAAGGAGAGCAAGTAGAGGATCTACTTTTGATGGGGTCGTGGCATATCAATTGAGATAATTCTGAAGTAAGAGGGATCCAGGTCAAACTAATGGGAAGGATATTCCATGCAGAGGGACTAGAAACATCACTCTGACTAGGGACTGGAGACTGAATTGAGGGCAGCAAGGCTAGACTTAGGGATACCAGCTAGGAGGCTCCTGCAGTGAAAGTTGATGGTGGCTTGCTCTAGAGATACTGACAAGTTTGAGAGACAGAAGAAATGTTCGTTATTTTCCTTTTCCTTCATCTTAATGTATTGTTCCAGACTTGTTAGAAGTTTAATGTTTAAAAATATTTTTAAAGTTTTCAAAAACACTTTTCTATATGGTAAGATAAATATTTGATAGATTTGTAGCCCTGAACAGAGACCATAGCCATAGCTTCAGAGCAAAAGTAATAACAGCTTTGGGTTGTCTATTTAGTCAGCCAAATATATTAGTTCACCCCCTTCTAGGGGAAAGGGTTTCCTAAATTATTTCAATTGACCGTTCTCATCAACTTCATTGAATGGAAGATACTCACTGTCTGGATGTGGACACTAGCATTAAGAAGTCAGAAGCTGACTCAAAGATCAACACATTGCTCCTTCAGTTGAATTGTTGAAAAAGACATGATAAGCAGTCTATATAAGAGCATAGATAAACTGTGAGTTTATTTATCTAAAAAAAAAAAAAAAATTTATCTACCATGTGGTAAAAAGTATTTACTAGAAACCACCATAAACTTTTTATCCTTAACAATAACCGTACCAGGATATAATCTTCATCTCTCAAGTGTGACCCTTCTCATTATCAACTGGAGGCTACTCCTTCCTCTCTGAGTCATGAAGTCTATCTTCAGAACATCATGGCTTGTGATGAATTTGGTCTCTCGTTCACAGTAACATTCTGTTGCCTGGTCTGTGTTAATTCTTTGGTGTCCATATCTGGTTACACATATTGAACCGAGCTCTGGTGAACTTTACCCATCTTCAGCACGATTGAACAACAAACTCTGCTTTATGGAATGTTTGTCTTTGCTCAAACCACAGCCCTTAACTAGGTACAGTCTACAAGTTGCTCTTTCAGTTGAGTTGGTAAGGGCTTATCATTTTGAAGGTCAAGGTTGCACGTTCTGTTTCCAATAACACGTGCTTGTGATGAGCCAATAACTGGGGTGCCTGTATTTTTGAATGGGTTATTGCAACACCACCATAGTCATAGCAACACCGTGGTAACTGCCCCCACATACGTGTACACACACAAATTAGAGGAACTTTCTTCATTTTAATGTATTCCTCAAGATTTGTTAGAGGTTCAATGTTTAAAAATATTTTTAAAGTTTTTAAAAACACTTTATTGTATATAGTAAGATAAATATTTCGTAGATTTCAATGATGTTTCTCTAAAGTTACCCAGTTCTGTCTATGCCCACATTGAAATAAATACTAATGAAGACAATTGTCTGCATAAAATGCCAAAACTTAACATAAGAATCTGCATCAAATCCAAATTTTCATTGCCTTACTGTCTCCTCTCACTGGCTGGTGGTCTCCCTTTTCCATCTCTGCCTACATGGTCCTATGACTATATGTCTGGTCATTTTGATGAGTCAACTGACCAATCTATTCAACATAGTTGAACTAGTTGTACACGTACGTGCAAATTTTCATGCAGGCAAAAAAGTGAAAAGCCCATCTATATCTCAACTGGAAACGGGAAAACAATGATAACCCACAAAAGCGAGTATAGCAGAGTGGTTAAAAACTTGGACTCTGGAGCCAGACTGCCTGAGTTTGAACCCCAGCTCTGCTCTAACTAGCTGAGTCTGTGAGACTTCGGGCAAGCTGTGTGACTCCTTTGCCCCCATTTCCTCCTCAATGAGATGAGGATAATAATGGCACCAACCTCCTAGGGTTGTTGTGAGGATTAAATAAGTGAATCTATGCACAGCTCTTAGAATTGTGTTCTGTAAACATTAGTTTAAACAGCATTAATCCAGTAAATTTTCAGGCATGGTCTGGGGCCCACATGCGTGAAGACTCCTGGGCCTCAGTTTCATATCCTGGGTGTATCTTGTCTATTCTGCTCTTTATAGAAGACACTTCTGAGTGATTAGATTTAAGACCCACCCTACTCCAGTATGACCTCATTAACATAACAAAAGAAAATCCCTATTTCCAAATAGGGTCGTATATATAGGTACAGGGGTTAGAATTTCCACATTTCTTTTGGGGGGACAAAATCAATCTATAACAGCACCTAAATTAAAACCATGGTGAGAGGTGATACCTGCATTTTTTTAAGAAGCACCGAGTGCCAACATAATCCTTACATACGCTAGGTTTTGAGAACCCCTTATCTAACCCATGGCTAGCAGGTTGCATCTTTGTCTGGGTTTCATCTTACCTTCAGACAGCTCAAGTCCCAAGAAGGGATCCCATGTATGTCTAAAGCTGCAAAACCATAACTGGAATTTTAAATTATTAGGAGTGATAGCCTATAACGATTATAAGATTATTCCATTAAGGAAATTTGTTTTAAAATTTCTCACCCTGTTAATTTAGATGTAGCACTTTCTTCTTTTCAGAGCAAAAAGATGTGTGTGTGTGTGTGTGTGTGTGCGTGTGTTCCCCCATAAAGATGACAAAGGCATTACATTGTTATAATCAATTCTAGCATAAGCCATTTTAAAATCTAGAAAGTTTTACTTTATTTTTATAAAAGAATGATACTAAGACTCCACGAAATGCCAGGGTACTCATGTGGAAGATAAAAAAGATGTCGCCAGTCGCCTGACCATTTCCAAGTATCCAGATGTGTAATGTTACATAGACAAACCATTGGAACTGGAGACACACATCCTATCTTGGCCTAAAAGGGCCAGAGAAATATTCCATTCCCCAAAAGCATTTTCCGTAATCCCAGAACGGGAGCTTTTGTGTGATACTTTTCACGTTTTATATTTCGGAAGTTGTTTTAGCAACCTGGGATTTTCAAGAAAACTGATGCGCTTAAGAATACAGCAACTTCACACATGAGGCCCACGTGTTTACAACCAGGTCAGCTTCATCAAGTTCACACTGGAAAAGCCATCAGAATTTCCACTCCACAGCAAAAGGAAGTGGAACGGGAAACACAGTGTGAAAACCTGGCGCTGTTAACCAGCATTTAGGAGAAAAGAAATAACATTTCAAATACAGAGCCCCAAAATCATTTTTGAAAGAAGCACTCACTCTATCAGAAAAATTGCAAGTAGTAGAAATATTTCACACTGCAAACTCACCAAGATTTCCCAAGGGCCCTGTAATTTAAGGGAGTGGCCGTCCTGAGATAGGCTGATGGAGAAGTTGCAGTTGTACCTGCCAAAAGCTTTGAGAAAGGCCTGAGTTACATAAACACACTATCAGCCCCTAAATACTCCCACCACCTCCAACAAGAAATCTCCTAAGAGTAGGAACAATAACCACCACAATTTTGAGGGCTTACCAGGGGCCAGACACTGAGCTAAGCCCTTTCCTTGAGTTACCTCATCGAATCCTCACAACTCTGTAAAGTAGGCCCGTTTACAAATTAGGACAACTCAGGGCTCATTCATTTGCTCACTCTCTAGACATTCACTGGGCATGTTCTACGTCAGAGACTCTGGAATGCAGTGGTTAGAAATTTGGGGTGGAGGATGACCACAGTCCCTATCATTATGAGGACTTACAGTTTAGTGGGTGCCTTAGTTTCCTAATGCTGCCGTAACAAAAACAAAAAAAAATCACAAATGGGTGGTTTTAAAGAACAGAAATGAATTTTCTCACAGTTCTGGAGGCTAAAAGTTCAAATCAGGGTCTCAGCCATGTCAATGTCTTCTGCAAGCCTCTCTCTTAGTTTTTGGTATCTGCCAGCAATCCTTGGAGTTCTTTTGCTTATAGACAGTCCTCACAGGGCGTCTATCTTTCCTCTTTGTGTCTGTCTATTCTGCCCTTTTTATGAGACACCACTCAGAAAAGATTAGGTTTAAGACTCACCCTACTCTGGTAGACCTCATTAACATAACAAACAAAAACCCCTATTTCTAAATAGGGTCATATTTACAGGTACAGGGGTTAGGACTTCCACATATATATTTGGGGGGGATACAATTCAGTCCATAACAGTGGGCAAGACAGATACTAAACAAGAAAACAAAGACATAACAAGAGCTAGTGCTCCACGCAAATAGGGAAACAGACAAGGAGACCGGCAGTGCTTACGCTGATCCGTGGTCAGGGAAGACCTCTGTGAAGACGTGACATCAAAGCAATGACCTGACTTGGAAGACATATGGTACCCACCACTAAGGATACTTCCTCCCACTCCCCCTCCCCCACCCCAGCTATGACTTGCTCTCAAAGCTGGACCTGCAAGGGAACAAAGCTGTGAAGACCAGCTCAGACCACCAGGAGGGACGGAGCCCCAGCACAGGGAAGAGAAGGGAGAACTGCAATGAAGAACCTGGTGGTCATCCTGGGGGCCTACCCTGCCCCCAAGTCCCCAGCTTCAGGTGGCTTCCATATGCCTCAACCACAACCAGAGCTGGGCTCCAGGGTCAGTGGTGAGGAGGAGGGATGTTCCTCCGCCTGTAAGGATTCCACCTGCCGTGGCTTGAAGGATCTCTTTGACTACCTTGCCCTGCCATCTCACTGCAGGTAGGGAAACTGAGGCAGTGAGATGGTGGGAAGGGATCCCCTCCCTCCTCTGCTCCAAATGACTCAGCAGTCCTTTCTTAACCTGTTAAACCTGTTGCCGTTGAGTCGATTCCGACTCATAGTGACCCTGTAGGACAGAGTAGAACTGCCCCACAGAGTTTCCAAGGAGCGCCTGGTGGATTTGAACTGCCGACCTTCTGGTTAGCAGCCGTAGCACTTAACCACTACGCCACCAGGGTTTCCAGTCCTTTCTTAGGGTCCCCAAAATGGAGGGAAAAAGAAAAAAAAAAAAACAGTCACCTAAGGAAACCACCATGTGAAGTGGGGGAAAAGTGTTGCACACAGAGGGAACAGCATGTGCAAAGACCCCGAGAAGGAAAGGAAATCTAGGGGCACAAGGAGGTCACATGGCTGACAAATAGTGGAGCTAGGATTCGAATCTCATTCTCATCCCAGAGCCATAGCCCTGCCACTTGTTTAAATGGCCATTCTCTTGAATATTGAACTTACTCTTTTTCAAATTCCGTCTGTATTTCTTTCCCTATGGTGTGGCTACATAGTGTAAACATTACTTAAAATGGGAATAAATTCTCTAGTCATTGATGGCAAAGTGTTCCACCCCGCTCTTCAATCAGCAGAAAAAAATTTCCAGGACTTTGCTTTCCCAGCTATCTATAAAATCCAGGGGGGCATTCTGTCATGTGGAAAAAAGGTCATCTATTCTTCATTTTCCAAAAATGCCCAACACATACTGCTCAACTCTAATTGGGCATATCTCTGCATTATGAGCAATGTTCCTGTGGTCTTTATAAATATTTATGATACGAAACCAACCATGTTACATATACTGAGCTGTACTGATATTAGTCATGCCTTTAAATCTTTCTGCGTACAGATCATGGTGATTGTGGCTATGGAATGGCATCATAGCCAGGAGAGCTAAGACATTCATTCCAATTGTTCTGTGGATCTGCATATAAAATTTACACATACCCAAACCAAACTACAGGTACTTCTTTTCTTGAAAAACGAGGAGAAGAAAAGAATCCAATCTGTTTCAGTCCATATGAAAAAGCATTTCAGAACTAAAAACATGGCATGTAAAGAAGAAAGAGGTAAGTGTGTTGTTTTAAATGGAAAAAACAGCTGCCTGCGTCAGATAGAAACCAGATGGGAGAGAAAGAATCAGAAGAGTAAAGCTGAAACGCATTCAGGAAAAAGACATCAGAGGCGTAATGCGTTCCCAAGTCAGAGTAACGGTAACTCCCAACTTTGTCTTCCTGTGGCGCTGGACCATATGGTTCACGGGAATGCTCCTTCTCTAGGAACACAGAGTAAAAGGCAAGGTGGATGCACCAAGTTATCCTAGGAACTGCTCCAAAAAATTATCCAGTGACACCCACATTGCTGGGTGTCTTCATTAGGGTGGGACAGAATTTGGCGTGTTCGCTGCAAGAACAGATAGAAGCCCCAGAAAGAAAAGGATGTGTGTGTGCCCCCCTCCAGCCTCAGCGCTGACAGAAGTAAACCAGACTGGGAGATTTCAGGCCTTTTTAGCTTGTGTTTATAGGAGCTCTCCTTTGTCCCCGTCTACCTGTCTTTTGACGTGATTCTCCAGAGAGTATGTACGCTGCTCAGATCCCAGCTGGAACAGCCATCTTGCCCAGCAGACGTGAGGTGGAACGTTCTGGTGCACTGTTTCCTCCGTGCTGTGTTGTGGCTTTCTCACACTGGTGAAGCGTATTATTTGAGTTGCCACATGCTGACCACAGGCTTCTGGCTGCACCACATGCTGACCTCAAAGGAGAATTGCTCACGTTTGTGCTTTCCGCTCAGACTTGCTGTGGTACTGGAGGAGGAGGCGGCGGCCTCGGCGGTTGGCACAGCTTCCGCCCACACAAGGCTGGAGACAAGCCTGCCTCTTTGACTGTTGAGTGAGCGCACCCTGCCCAGACTCAGCAATTCAAATAATCTACTTCATTTAGCCAGTGTGGTTATCTAGTGGATTATCTGCTTAGCCTTATCTTAGCAGCTAATGATGTGTTAACATCAGTTTAGAAAGAGGAGCAGTCAGCAGAAAGGAGGGCTAGCCTCCCACCATGCCACCATGGAAAGGATAAAGCTGGATATTCAGTAACTTCATGGGGGACTGCTCAGGCCTCTCTGTCCACTCACCAGCAACTACCCTACTGCCAAACAGCCTGCCCTTAGTGTAAAAGTTTATAATGCATTCAAATCACCCAGGGATCTTGTTAAAATACAGAATCAGCTTCAGTAGTTTGAGGCTGAGGCCTGGGAATCTGCATTCCTAATTCACTCCCAGGTAATGCAGGTGCTTCTCGTCTACAGGTCATACTTTGAACAGCAAGGCTTTAGTAGATAACAAGAAAGGCCTTTATAAACAATAGCACAGACTGCTTTCATGAAGCTCAGGGTCTTCCACTTACGGGCTCTATAACCTTAGGCTAATCACTGTCCCTGAGCCTCTGTTTTACATTCATAAAATAGTGATTGTAATAATACCTGTCTCTCAGGGTGGTTGAGAAAATCAAGTGGGATAATTTATATAAAAAGCTTATTATAAACAGGGACCTTACAGTCAAAAATAAGAGAACCTTAACTCGAACTAGTTTAAACAGAAAAAACAAAAGGTACTTACTGGCTCCCATAACTGAAAAATCCTGGAGTGCATCTGGCTTCAGGCGTAATTTCAGGCGTAACTCAAATTATTTTTTCCAGATGCTTCCTCTCTCTTGAATTCTCTCTCTCTCCCTCCTTCCCTCCTTCCCTATCTCCCTCTTAGTCTTCGTCACTCTTTCTTGCTGTGGGCTCTGCTTTTTTCTGTGTTGGCTGCTTTGCACCCAGGCAAGCTGCTCTCAAAGATGGCCTCTGGCAATTTCAGGCCAAATAGTCTTTACAGAGGAAGTGAGACTTTCAGACATCCTATTTCATGAAGGGACTCTGACTGGATCCACTTGGATCTAGGACACAACTCTTGCTTATAGCAAAAACTACAAACAGGGGTATGGAGAACTATGGTTGCCCCAGGCTTAGTCATGTGCGCTAAGGTGGAGGTTGAGGGAATTAGGCTCTTTGGCTGATGGTCCCACCAGAATCATAAGGCATGGATAAGGGGCAATTCAACACAGAGCAATAAATGGCAATTTATGTTCATGAAAATGGTTTGTTGTTGTCTTGTTGTTCTTGTTAGCTGCTGCTGAGTCGACCCCTGACTCATGATGAGTTCATGCACAAAGGAATCAGGCTATTGTGATCCACAGGGTTTTTGTTGACTGATTTTTGGAAGTAGATTGTCAGGTCTTTCTTCCTAGTCTGTCTTAGTCTGGAAGCTCTTGAAACTTGTTCAGCCTCGTAGCAACACACAAGCCTCCATTGACAGGCAGCTGGTGGCTGCACATGGGTTGCACTGGTTGGGAATCGAACCTGGATCTCCTGCATAGAAGGCAGGAATTCTATCACTGAACCACCATGGACTGCCTTCTGAACACGGTTCAGCTGTCCAAAAATGAGTCCACATAATTGCTATTGTACTCTTTTATCTCTCATCCAACCTGCTGATCCTGGATCTCATTCCCTTTTTATCTAGTTGTTACTTTAGAAAAGGAATTGGATATAAACTGGTCCTATTTAAGTTGTTTGCCTGCTAATTATGTGATGTTGTCAAAAGAGCTTCTATTTGAGGCCAGAGATCTGCATTCTAAGCTAAGTTTTGCCATTAAATTTTTTTATGACTTTGGGCTGATGAGTTTAGCCCCCCCGTGGTTACATTTTCCCCATCTACGAGGGCTACAATCTTTTATCTGTAAGGTCTCTTCCAACTCTAACACCTGTGTTTCTTTGATTTCTTCCTTACTATCTTACACTGACCAGGGGTATTCACATTTCAGCAGAAAATTCCTGAGATGGCGATGACTTGATGCAGTGAATGAACCAAAGTGGAAACCTAATGAAGATATTTGGACAATTGGAAACAAGAGCCTCTTTCTGAGGCTCTGAAAAATTATTCCACTTGGGCGATCACCTAATCATAGCATTATTTTTTTCTGTTGTGTTTTAAGTGAAAGTTTACAGTTCAAGGTAGTTTCTCATATAAAAATTTAAACACACATTGTTAGGTGACCCTAGTTGTTCTCCCTATAATGTGACAGCGCATTCCTCCTTTCCACCCTGGATTTCCCATATCCTAATCCTACCATGGAAACCCTGGTGGCGTAGTGGTTAAGGGCTACTACGGCTGCTAACCAAAAGGTCAGCAGTTCAAATCCGCCAGGCACTCCTTGGAAACTCCGTGGTGCAGTTCTACTCTGCCGCATAGGGTCGCTATGAGTCGGAATCGACTTGACGGCACTGGGTTTGGTTTTCGGAATCATACCATCTCTAATTTACTCTTCAAGTCAGGTGGGTTGGTTGCCCTCCATCAACAATGGAAGAAAACAAGGCTAAGTGGACACACTCTAGACCACTTTCCTCTGACCAGATTTCTGGCTTTCCACTTCCTCTTCTGCCAGTGATGTTCATCTCCTTTGGGATGTCCTAGCTAGTCCTTCTATGGACTCCCACTCAGGTTTTTCCTTGGCCTACCTGGCCTTCAAAAGGCTCTAGTTTTCCAAAGTGGCCCTAACCTCCAATCTCTACCAAAACTTCCCCGTTCGATTTTGCAGCCCTTCCAAGTCCCATACCCAGCTAAGTGGCACACATGACATTCAGTAAACTAATCTCTTCTGGCCGACTAAATAGGTGCAAAAAAGCTACCCTCTGAAATATACATAGGTACGTCTCAGGGGCCTTGTGAAGATGAAACCCTGACTCCTAAGAGTGGGTTTAATGGTGGAATTTCAGGCTCTGTGGCAGGTGAGGAAGAAGCTGGTTAAAGCTAGACCTTGTGACCTCACTCCCAGATAGACAACTTTTATTTTTATTATTTTTATGATTTTATACTCTACCTCTTCTAAACAGTATTCAAAGCCACTTATGATTATAAAAATGACACATGTATAAAAAGATAGAAATTAAATTTACAGAAGGGAAAACAAATAGGCCAAACCCCTAGGCTGATATCTCTATGGTAAGTATAAAATTTACCCTGCACTTCTCAATAGCCAAAGCAAGAGTAAAACACGATGGATTAAATTGTTTCCAACCACCACTTAAAGGGAAAAACATTAGATCCTAGATATAAATTAGCAGAGGAATTCATATGAGGGACTTTAAACAGCATAATAATAAAAATAGGTTAAAGGGCTGTTTGTCACATCGATGTAGGTGCACCCTTCTACAGATTTTGGTTCAGCTCTTGAGAAAGGATGATCTCATCAAGTAGACAGTTACTTAGTTTTCTCATGTGTCACCCTGTCTGTATAGCACAAACCACAGGACAAGGTTATCAGTATCGAAAGCAACCAAAACTGTTAGTTTGCATGCCTGAGATGGAAAGTGGACGATTGAATTATTGCTAAGTCCTATAACTTCTACACCTAAATGCACTCAAATCAATATACTTCTCTTCACCATTGCTTCTGGCCCAGATCAGACCAGCATCATCTCTCCGCTGAACCTAATTCATCTTTCTACCTCCAGCCCCCCGCCCCGCCCCGCCCAGTCCATTCTGCACACAACAGCTAGATATGACCTTTCCAAAACATGTATTTGATGGCATTACTTCAGTGGCTTCCCATTGCCATCAAGATACAAAAGTCTTAGCCTAGCTTCCTAGGCCTTTCATGATCTGGTCTCATCTCTCATCCCTCTCCTATTCCATTCCTCCACTTTCCTTTCATATGAAATAGTTTTAGTGCTTCCAAGTGCCTGGCTATTCCTTCTCACCTTTCATATCTCAGACATCACTTTTTTTACAAATCCTTCCTTGGCCTCTCAAGATGCCTCATTCTCTGTGCCCCCTCTCCTCTCACTTCTTGCGCCATCTTGGAATTGCCTGCATATTCATCTACCGACCCCAGTAGACTGTAAACTCCATTGGGTAAGAGCTCAGCTTCTGGTGTCATCCCTGGGGCACCACTGTCCAGCCACGTGATCTAGAACAAGTCACTTTATCCCCCGATGCCTCAGTTTTCAAATCTCTTAAGTGGGACTCACAACAGTACCTACTTCATAAAGATAGTGTGAAAACTAAATGAGAAAAGTAATTAAAAGCTCTTACATTGTGTGGACAGATTGTAAATGTGAATAATAATTACTATTATTAATAGGATAGGAATTTTATCTGCCTCGTACACTGTTTTATCCCCCACACCCAGCCCAAAGGCTGGCACAGAATAGGTGATCAATACGCATTTGTTGGATGAATGAATGAATGAAAGAAGGAATGAATGAATACTGAATTATCTGGTTTTGTCACATCCACTGCTCAGTCTTTACTTTATTTGGGTCTGTGTAGACCAAAAGAACCGATTGTACTAGCAACTCCCCAGTTTCTTTGCTCTGGTGTTTTTTCCATTTACTCTGTTAGGAGAAGGATTCCATGTTACAAAGAAAGGAGGAGGGAGGGCCTGGTTCCAAAGACCTGTTTGTTCTCATTATTAATTTTCCTCTTCTCTTCCAAGGAGAGTCTGAATGATTTTGAATGTTCACTCATCTGAAACGGCACCCTCATTCTCTCGTTTCATGCCTGACTGCAATTAAAGAGCAAAATTTAAAATACAACTTTATTATAGAGTGAAAGAACTGTTGATTCAAGGGGCTGGCCTATAATCTCACAAAATTACCAATAATAATAAAATAAAAAAAAGAAGATAGAAACAAAAAAGAAAACCTAGCTGCCAGCTTGTGGGTTTGGTCCTGTCAACAGAGACCCGAAACTCCAGAATCAATAGCTCAGTTAATTTCACCAGTTTCTAATGCAATTATAAGCATTGGAAAACTGCCCAAATGCTCAAAAAGGAATTAATAACATGCCACCCCCTTTTCTAAAGAAGTATTTGGGTGATAAAAGGAAAATAACTGAATGGGGTGAGACTCAGCAGTTTGGTTTCCCAGTGTCAGATCAGAGAGCTGTGGAATTTCAGAGCTGGAAGGAAGCTTAGAGGTCATCGCAAGGCCGTTTTACAGATGAGATAACTGAGGCCCAGAGAGGGAAGAAACTTGCCCAAATTCACAAAGCGGGTGTGAATCTTGAAGGAGCTCCATCTTGATTTGTTCACTGATGCAAGGAATATCTACCGAAAAGAGCCTATTTGGGGCCAAGCCCTGTGCTAAGCACTGAAAGTTCATTAATAAAGCAGGCAGGTTCTCTGCCCTTATGGAATTTACATTCTAATGGGGAGTCAGGCAATAAACAAGTAAACCAACAAGTAAATATTTGATAAATCGCCAGAACTAAACAGAGTAGAATGATAGAGAACTACTTACATGGGTGGCCAGGAAAGGCCTCTCTGAGCAGGTAAGGCCTGGGAAGAACTAGCTGAAAGGCCTGAGACAGGGAAGAGGTTGATAAACTCAAGAAATCAAAGGAAGAAGAAAAGTGGATAGAGAATAGTGGGTGATGTGACATCCACATGCTTAAAATGGAATATTTTAAGGGTGCATTTGCACCCCTCTCCTCCACAGATGTCACTTGCCTTTGGCAGACTAAGGAAAGGCTGGGACCTGACCTTGGATTCAGTCTTCCCCAAGAGCCGGGAAACCTAGATCCACTACTACACTCACACCTGTCCAGCTTGCTTGTGAAGGAGGTTGTTTCCTTTCACCAACAAGTAATTTTGGAAAGACTTATAACCAGACTTAGTAGCCAGCTTCCAAATCAGGAAAAATCTCTGCCAAGCAGAATGTGAGGAAGGCTTGGAGAGAAAGTTCCCACATAGCAAAGTGGTTGAGAGTAGTGATTCTGGAGTCAGACACCCTTGAGGAGAGGCCCGGATCAACCGCTACGGAGCTGGGCAAATTGCCCAACTTCTCTGAGCTGTGATTTCTCCTCTGTAAAATGGGTTCCTTATAGTATGGTTGTAAGGAATATATGAGCTATGCTTATAAAGCACTTAGCACCCATCAAGCCCTCCCGTGGAACTACCTACTACCACTGGCGTTACTGGGCATGCACACTGATGCCCTCAATCCAGCTAAGGCCCTAGTTCACAGCCCAAGTCCACTGCCCAACCTTCAACAGTGATTCTCTCCAGAGACCCACCTGAACAAGAAGCCAACACTTTGAGGCCCTAGAAGCCTTTGGCGCAAAATCCCATGGCTGCTTGCCCACCCCTACTCAACTCCTCGGAACCCAACAGCAGAAGACAACCTCTCCAGAATTAAGATGAATCACACTGGTTTTTTTTAAACACCGATGAGGTGATGTCTGGTTTTTATTAAATATCATAAATAAATTATCAATTCATACCAGAAACAAAAGTATAAATATGGCCGTATTATAAACATTGATACTTGCAGTCTGTGCATCCCGCCAAGGGCCCTGAATTGGCCACGCTCTCAGACCCACAGGCTAACAGGCTTGAAGCCTCCGCTGCCCTGAGGTTCCAACAAGAAAGTATTTTGAAAGGCAAAAAATAGGGCGTTCCTATGCTCTACTTGGAGCCCTGGTGGCACAGTGGCTAAGAGCTCGACTGCTAACCAAAAAGATTGGCAGTTCGAATCCACTACCGGTTCCTTGGAAACCCCATGGGCACTTCTATTCTGTCCTATGGGGTCACTGAGTCAGAATCGACTCCACAGCAACAGGATTTTCTGTTGTTGTTGTTGTTGTTATGGTCTACTTCACACAACCACCACCCCCATCAAAAGTCTTTTATCCCATTACTCAACACTGAATAACCATTATGCTGATAATAACACTTAGAAAAAAAAACCAAACCCTCTGCCATCGAGTGGATTCCAACTCACAGCAACCCTATAGAACAGAGTAGAACTGCTCCGTAAGGCTTCCAAGGAGCCCTGGAACATTTGAACCGCCGCCCTTTTGGTTAGCAGCCACAGCTCTTAACCACTGTGCCACCAGGGCTTCCAAAGAATGCCCACAGAGCTCTTCTAATGTACTAGCCCTGCAGTGCCCATTACCGTAGCTTCCAGCCACTTGTGCTGTGGTGTCACTGGGAGGAGAAGGATGCAGACCACACCCCCTGACATGGTCAAAGGAGGTGACACCAAAAGGACCCCGGGTCCTCGGCAACAGGCGGACGGCGTTGCCGGGGGAAGGGCCGCCAAGGCAGTGGCGTCACTAGAGTTGGTGTCACCCATCACCCAGCGTGGTAACTCACCCAAGTCACATGCCAGTCAGGGTGTGGGCAGCGGGTGACAGCAGGCCATTGAACGGAGAGGAAGGTCTCCGCCTTGGTCAGGGGGAGAGGGGAGGAGCTGTGGGGAGCCGGGGAAACACTTCTTCTCACCTGCTCCCAATAATTATGTTCTTAAACGCCACTTGTCCCATGTTATGCTGTTGGTATTTCACATTGGTTGGCTTTTTCTTTGTGAAGTAGTATGTTCTCACGCAGTGTTTTTCAAACTATTCCTATAAACCAGTCATTAGTGGGAAGTGAAAGCAAATTGCTGTTGTCGTTCCTGTCAAGTCAGCTCCTACTGGTGGCCACCATCTGTGTAACAGAGTGAAACACTGCCCACCCCTGCACCATCTTCATGGTCGCTGGAATGGTTGAGTCCACCGTTGTACTTTTTATGTCAGTTCATTTCACTGAGTAGGTTGAAAGAGGACCCTGTTTTCACCAACCCTCTGCTTTACCAAACGTGATGTCCTTTTCTAGCAATTGGTCTTTCCTGATGTCATGTCCAAATCTTGCCATCTTCACTTCTAAGGAATGTTCTGGTTCTATTTCTTCTAAGACTGATTTGTTTGTTCTTCTGGCATTCCAAGGTACAGTCAGTACTCTTCACTACACCACAGTTGGCTCCCTACCTTGTGTCTTGCCTTCTCCCTTCCTCCCTCGAGGATATTGCCATTTCAACATTTTTACATGTACAATTCAGTGGCATTAATTATATTCATCATGTTATGCAACCATCACCGCTGTTTCCAAAATTGTTCCGTCACCTTTAACAGACACTCAGTGCCCCGTAGTATTCTTTTGAGACATCTTCCCACATACACAACTGGCCAAGAAGGCCAGAGTCTTACTGAGTCCGAAAGGAGTTACTCCTTTTCAGACTATTAAAAGGTTTACTATTGGCATTGCCTCTAATTAACACAAGGGGGCGCTGTTGAAGACCGGTCCTGCACCAGCGCTTGCAAATACAGTGTTGATCATAGAAAAAGCCTGTTTCTAGCGCTTGCTGAAAGCTCACTGATGTCTCATTTTGGGCTTTAATGCTACCGCTTTGTTGTTTGGTTTGGTTTGGTTTTCATCTACCCTCATGCACTTCCATTGTGCTCCAGCGCACATCTCCTGTGCCACGACGGCTGGGTCCTTGGCAGTTTACATCATCGGCCCCATACTGGGCCAAAACCAGCCAACCTTTGCGAGTTCTCAGTCCTTTGGGTTGAACCTAATCATTAGTACAGGTCTTTTTCTGGACGTGATTTTATTGCCCTGTCCTGCCATTGGTAGGGGCCATCCTCAAGAGCTCAGATCTCTTTAAAACTCGGAATAGGGGCGAGAAGAAATTAAGGGTAATTTACACAAAATAGGTCCACTTCTCCCTAGGGATCACCTCTGCATAACAAAAGGTGGAGCAACTTTTGGTAAAGAACAAAAGGGTGTTCTTTATTCCCTTTTCCAAGGCAATCAGTGCCTATTTACAATTTCATTTGCTCCCTGGAGGGGCTTTTCAACTGCCTTTTCCCCGAAAACTGTGCCTCAGTACTGATTAACCCGTTGCTGTCCAGTCGATTCCCAACACCTAACGACCCTAAAGGACAGTAGAACTGCCCTATAGGGTTTCCAAGGAGCACCTGGTGGAGTTCAGCTGCCGACCTTTTGGTTAGCAGCCGTAGCTTATAACCACTACACCACCAGGGTTTCCAGAGTACTCATTAGTGGATCAGAAAAACAATTCAGTGGGTTGCAAGCATACTTTTTATAAAACTGAATTAAAGTCAAATAGAAAACAATAGGGTATTTTGCATGTATTAGAGAAAAAATTGATTGGTGAAACTTTTGTTTCACTTATATACAAAAACATGTCTATACTGGATCAAGATTAAAAATGAATTTCTTAGTATAGGCCAAAGTCAAAAAAGTTTAAAATCCTCAGCCCTCTGCAAAAGGTCTTTTTGTTACTGAGACACCTTCTTTCCCCCTGGTTTGGCTTTCTCCTCTGCATACTTTAGCTAAACTCCTTGAAGCCTCTTCTGGCCCCTTTTCCTAAAGAGGTCCCCGTTGTTGTTAATTGCCATCCGGTTGACTGGATTGTGCAAGTGATGAGCACTGGACTACTAACCCAAGAGGAGCCCTAGCGGTGTGGTAGATGAGAATTCAGCTGCTAAGCAAAAGGTTGGCAGTTTGAATCCACCAGCTGCTCTTTGGAAACTCTATGGGTCAGTTCTACTCTGTCCTGTAGGGTTGCTATCAGTTGGAATTGACTGGACAGCGAGAATTTGTTTGTTTTTTTAACCTAAAATGAGCCCTGGTGGTGCAGTGGTTAAAAATTGGGCTATTAACTGAAAAGTCAGTAGTTCAAACCCACCAGCTGCTTCATGGGAGAAAAATGTGGCAGTCTGCTTCTGTGAAGAATACAGCCTTGGAAACCCTATAGGGCAGCTCTGTGAATCAGAATCAACTGAAGGGCAATGGGTTTGGTTTTGGTTTGGACTAACCCAAAGGTTGGTGGTTTGAACCCGCCCAGCGGAAGAAAGCCCCGGCGATCGGCTTCCTTAAAGGTCGTAGCCAAGAACACCCTATGGAGCAGCTCCACTCTGACACACACGGGGTCACCGTACGTCATGCTGGCCGGTAGTCAGTGTTGCTTTTCTTATTTGTTCGCTTTGTCGTTTTTTGGTTTTCGAGAATTTCGTTTGTTCGTTTTCTTCTTTAGGGAGTCCCTGGATGGTGCAAAAGGAGCACTGGTGGCGCAGCAGTTAAGCCCTCACTGCTAACCAAAAGGTCGGCAGTTCAAACCCATCAGCCACTCCACCAGAGAAATACGTGGCAGTCTGCTTCCATAAGGATTCACAACCTTGGAAACCCTGTGGGGCAGTTCTGCTCTGTCCTTTAGGATCACCGTGAGTCAGGATCAACTCACCAGCAATGGGTTTTTGGATTTTGGGTGGTGCAAATAGTTAATGTGCTCAGCTGCTAACCAAAAGGTTGGAGGTTCAAGTCCACCCAGAGGCATATCAGAAGAAAGGCCTAGCGTTCTGCTTCTGAAAAATACGCCACTGAAAACTCTGAAGCTCAGTTCCGCTCTACCACACCTGCGGTCGCCACGAGCTTCTCGCCCTTTGGGAGTCCAGTCTCCAAGCTTCCCTGAGATCTTGTGTGTGTCTCTAACTTCACTAGACATGTTGCTTTGCAATTATCTGCTTAAGCAATGTGGGACCCCTCCACCACCACCCGCCCCCCACACACACACACTTTTTCCCCCCGTTCTGACTGTGTAGATCCTGAGCTCCTTAGCGGCAAAGCATGTGTCTTAACCACTCTTGAGCCCCCAGCATCCAGCACTCAGCCTTGGGCACAGTAAATATTTGCTGCATGTACCAACCAGCCCATGAGTTGTTGCCTTTGGCAATTTTCAGATACCACCTTATACCACTGTTGATACAATCTTTTATCCAACCTGGCATTTTGTAACTTTGCACACTTTTTCTAGTTTCTCTCTTTCTCCAAGTAGAATTTAAACTCATTGAGGGCAGAGACCATCTCTTATCATTCTTTGTATCTTGAGCCCACAGAGAAGAATTGACTATAAAGGTGGCTTTGTTAATCCCTGTTGATTGATGGAAGGTCTTGCTGAGCAGAGGACAAGAGATCAGTCCAGTCTGACTTTCCTTAATTATATCTCAGCTTGTTCCAGAATGCATTTAAGGGTGCTCAACAGGATACATTAAATAAAGCCAGACAACACAAATTAAAAGCCAGGGAGAATGTCTGTTTTAACTGAAAGAATAATCAATATATACACAAAGATTCAACTACGAGAGTGTTTGTCACAATTTATATATATATAAAGTATTAGAAACAGCATAAATCGTCCGTGATCCTGCATTGGTTGAGTAAATTACAGGATATCCACAAAATCAAAGATACTTAATCACATAGAAAGATACATATAATATATTAAGTGGGGGTGAGGGGAAGGATGGTTATAAAACAGTACTATGGTATGAACTCATTTTGTAAAATATGTGTATACCATGGCGGGGGCAGGCGGTGGGGCAGAATACACCAAAACATAAACAGTGGTTCTCTCTAGGAGGCCATGAATGATTTTGACAACTTTCATGTTTGTTTATCTGTTTTTTGTATTTTCTATAAATAATTTACGCTACTTTTGTAAACGAGAAGGGTGGATAAGTCTTGTTGCTTTTGTTTGTTTGTTGTTTAAACAGAAAGGCAAAAAGAAAAACAAGAGTAAGAAACTAAGGATGAGGCTCATTCCAAAAATGAATGCCATAAAGACTTAAATGAGCAAGTCACACATGTGGCTCTGAGCTCTCTAGCAATTAACACGAAAAGAAAATTGATTGGGCTATGTAACTCACATTGTCTAGGAAAAACTTATTAGCTATCAGTTTCTCCCTTGGAGCCCTCTGAAAGCTTTCTAGGATGTCACAAATAACATCTTCAACAAGACTTAGCGATGATATCATCGTGGAGAGTTGGCCTAAAATAGAGCAGCCGCTAAATTAGTCTACCACGTTCCTTACATTTATTCTAAGGATGGCCCCAGGCAAGGTATTTAATTCCTCACTAAGTACTACTACTTATTAATGGTGAATTAATTACTGCATATCTAAACAGCTGGCAATTATTAATAGCTGCAATGAACAATTATATTTCTTAGCCCATCCAAGCCCTCAGGCTGGCGTCACTGAATTGGTTCCCTTCCCAAGAGCACTGCTCCTGAGGAATGGGCTGCCTAGGTCTAGCACTTCCCCCGGGGCAAAGAAGAACTCGGTGATCCCCTGCATTTCCACCTCTGCCTCTTCCAGGTGTGCAAAGGCAAGAAGACTCTATTGTTTAAAAGCTATCTCCTATCTAAAATCCAATATATCAGAACTAGTGATTTTTCCTTCACAGCCAGGGGCTGTTGCAATGGCGGAGTTAGAGCAAAGACAGTGAAGGTCTACAGATAGGAGATTTGGGCTCCAAGGAAGTTACCCTTTCTGGGATTCCAATGCCTTCTCCACTGGAGGTGTTTGGGCTCAGGGTCTTTGACTGAAGTCTCATGATACCTGCCCCTAAGTGGGCCTGGCACTGGACTAGGTGTGGAAGTATAAAGGTTCACATGGGTAGGCTTGGCCTAAGGGAGCTTCCCAAGCAGGAGGAGACAGCTGGACAAACAGATGATTTCAATATCATGGGTTCGAGGGGACATACACAGCTATGGGAACATAAAGAGACCCTTAACCAACCTCCAGGGTCAGGGAAGGCCTCCAGGAGATGACACCTGAACCAGGTCTTAAGGGATTAATAGCGGTTAGCAGAACTGTGAGGAAATGGTAAAGAGCATTCCAGGGAAGCAAAGGCATGCTATTTGGAGGGAAACTTCAATCATCTCCTTATTACTAGAGCATACAGTTCAGAATGGGATGAGACAGCCAGGAGAGGTAGAGTCCAAGTCACGGAGGGCCATGGATGCAGCACTAACAAAACAGTCTTTGATCCTTTAGGCCAAGGTTTATGTACACAAATGTCAAGCCAAGCAGGTGATGTGAATGAATGCAGCAGCCCAAGGACAACAGAGAGTGGTGGGGACTGTGGCAAATAGGAGCACACTTGATTCACCTAAAAAAACCAGTCAGTACTCCAGCCAATTGTTAGCACAGGAAAATACAGGACCAGAATTTGCCAGATCTTTCCACTGTTCGAGAGAAGCCAAGATCCAGATTCCTATGTACCACTTTCCCTATTTGTAAATATTGGTGACTAATTCGAATTCAAATGTAAAACACAGTGAAGAACCAACCAGTAGGAGGGCACCAATACTGTGTCAGTGGGCCTGATTTTACCTGAGGGCTGAATCTGGCCTGTAAGCCATGCTGTCACTTCTGCTTTAGAAAGTAGAGAGCTCTTGACAGCTCTGAATGGAAGGACAACATGTAGACTTGTACTTTTTGTTTTTTAATACCATGTGCAATTGTGAGAAATATTGGTAAGAATGGGGAAAGGCAGGAGGCTTGAAAGTGTGTTACTTAAAGTATGTAATTCTAAGAATTACATACGTTCTAAGTAGGCAATTTTTTTTCTCACCCTAGTGGTTTTCATAATTAGTATGAAATATTAGACCCACCTGGTAGTACTTAGTAGCCATTTGTGGGGGCAAACAATCAGGAAGGGGTAGTGGAAGATCACAGGGTTACACTGATCTGTAATCTCCCACTGTGTGCCAGACACTACGCTTAAATATGTGGAGAACTACTGGGCTCAAACGATGGGGTAAAGACTGTGTCTTCCTCATCTTGCCAGCTAAGCCACCACCTAAGATAAAATCAACAGGTGTTTTTAATGGGCGGATTAATTCATTCATGACTTGGTGGCCAGAAACCAAACTTCAAGTCCAATTTAGCCACTCATTAACCCTTAACTTGGTTTAAATTGGATACCCTGGTTAAACACTCAATGTTTCAGAATCTTACCTATAAATTAGAATCGAATCTGTAAACTGGGGATAATAATGCCCTCTGTGTCTACCTCACAGACTCAAAATCAAAAAGCTGTCTGCTCCCTTCTCTCTTTTATATCTCAAGAAAGATTGACTTAAAATACAACCTAATCTTGTAGATTGAGTCCTGCCTCATTAACATAACTGCCACTAATCCCATCTCATCAACATCATAGAGATAGGATTTACAACACACAGGAAAATCACATCAGATGACAAGATGGGGGACAATGGCAATACTTGGAATCATGGACTAGCCAAGTTTACAGATATGTTGGGGGGACACAATTCAGTCAGTGACAGTGACCCCATGCACAACAGAATTAAATGCCGTCTAGTCCTGTGCCATCTCCGCAATCATTCGCAGATTGGACTGTTGTGATCCAAAGGGTTTTCACTGGCTTTTTTTCAGAAGTAGATTGCCAGGCTTATCAGGAGGCATCAAATATCTTGTCCAAAAAAAGGTTTGTGCTTTTTATCATTACATGGGCTTCCTCATTTAATCCTCACAGCAGGTCAAAGTGGTATGTTCCAATATTAGTCCCATTTTATATATGCAAAAACTGAGGCCCAGAGAGTTACATGACTTGCCCAAGTTCACACATACAGTGACTCTCTGACTTGGTAGCCTTAAATATGTCTTAAAAATGGAAAAGGCTATAGTTTCTGTCATTCTCTAAGGATCCTATAAGGACCCCTGGTGGCACAGTGGTTAAGTGTTGGCTGCTAACCAAATGGCCAGCAGTTTGAACCCACCACCCACTCTGAGGGAGAATGACCTGGCAGTCTACTTCTGTAAAGATTAACCAAAAAAAAAAAAAAAAAATGAAGCCCAAACTCACTGCTGTCAAGTCAATACTGACTTACAGCAACCCTATAGGACAGAGTGATACAGTGTTTAAGAGACTGGCCGCTAACCAAAAGTTTTGCAGTTCAAATCCACCAGCCACTCCTTGGAAATCCTATGAAGTCCAAATCAACTTGCCAGCAATGGGGTAAGGACCCTCTCTCTCAGGCAGTTGATCCATTCTGGCTTCTTCTTTATCCTCCATGACCTTGTAGCTATTCCCATACTGAAGACTCCCCCTGCTCTCAACTCCAAGGCTTTCTGTGACAGGGCCTTCTGAGACGGCTGGGGGCGAAAATGCTTCCTTTCATTCATCTGCAATAAACAAAGAGCAGAATTTTTGCACCTTCAAGCAAAATGTATATACACGATGAGGTTATTCAGATTTCGTAGGACTGAGAAAAGGACAACCCCAAGCAAAATCTGATTAACCTCGTTTTCAAATTATATATTTTCATTCAGACCTCACAGAAATTGCAATGAGAAAAAAAAAAAAAAAAAAAGATTCACTGGCCACATAACGAAGAGTGAGAGTTTAAATATATAATCAGATTTTGTTTTCTCTGCTTCAATCAATTCGGGACAAACTTTTCCACTGAAGCGGATCCTGACGTTGCTGCCTCTTCTGAGGCAAGCCGGCTTTGCAGAGTAGGTTCAAATCTGCTCCCAATTTCATGTTACTCAGAGCTGAAGTATTTGTAACTTTGTCTTGCTGAATCATTATAAAGTATCCGAGTAAAATAAAATTAATCAGTTCCTGAAGTTTTTATGCCTCTGGGGGTGTAGGGGGGTTAGTTAAATTAACAGAATTTTCTATTATAATTAGCTTTGCAGCCTTCATAGGCATCTATAACCCTAATGTAAGTAATTTCAGATTTACTCTGGTTTTCCCTTTAATAATGAAGGCCAGGTTCCCATTTGGGAATTCTCAATATTCTTTCATTCTTACTGTTAAAGGAGAGGGGGAAAAAAGGACTTTTTTAGAAAGCCATAAAGCAGTGCCTCCCTTCCCTAAGATGCACAGCGCTGGCTTTTTAATTAGTGTTTTCATAAATGAAAGCCTTTAAAACATAATATCCATTCCAATGCTTCCAACTTTAGAGCAATTTTTCATACTCTTTTTGTGATTAAAATTTTTTCTTATTAAACATATTTACAGAAACATAGAAAATTACTTTGATGAAGACCATAATCTGAGGAAAAGCTCCTTAAAAACCAGGAAACCCACACTTTGTAACCCAAGCACCATTTTCTAGCTGAAAGTTCTGAATCCCACCGTCCACATATGACTGATTAAAATTTTTAAAATAGATGTTTAAGATTGAAATGACCTTGAGTATCTAATTTGATGGAATTTTCCAATGTTTTTCAAGCAACCAATTTCAAAGGTTTGGCACGGTTTCGTGTGTGTGTGTGCGCGTAGTCATAAAATAGACTGGTTTTTATCACTGTGGGTTGTATATCAGTCGGCGCTCTTCAGAGAAATAGAACCAATATTCATTCATTCATTTATACATCTCCCTGCTGGCACAATGGTCAAGCACTTGGCTGCTAACCAAAAGATTGGTGCTCACATGCACTCAGGAGCTCCACAGGAAAAAGACCTGGTATCTTAGTCACCTAGTGCTGCTATAACAGAAATACCATAAGTGGATGGCTTTAACAAAGAGAAATTTATTCTCTCACAGTCTAGTAGGCTAGAAGTCCAAATTCAGGGTATCAGCTCCAGGGGAAGGCTTTCTCTCTCTGTCAGCTCTAGAGGAAGGTCCTGGTCATCAGTCTTCCCCTGGACTAAGAGCTGTTCTGCTCAGGAATCTCAGATCCAAAGGACTCGCTCTGCTCCCAGCGTTGCTTTCTTGTTTGTGTGAGATCTCCCATGTCTCTCTGCTCATTTCTTTCTTTTATATCTCAAGAGAGACTGGTTTAAGACACAATATAATCTTGCAGATCCTATCAGCATAACTGCACTAATCCATCTCATCAACATCATAGTGATGGGGTTTAGAACACATAGGAAAACCACATCAGATGACAAAATGGTGGACAATTACACAGTACTGGGAATCATGGCATAGCCAAATTGATACGCATATTTTTGGGGGACACAATTCAATCCATGACACCTGGCAATCTGCTTCCATAAAGATTACAGCCAAGAAAACCCTATGGGACATTTCTACTGTGTCACAAGGGTCTCTATGTGTTGGAATCAGCTCGAAGGCAGAGAGAGAGAGGGAATGAATGAGATTTATTTTAAGGAGTTGGCTTATGTGATTGTGGGGGCCTGCAAGTCTGAAACTTGTAGGGCAGGCAACAGGCTGGAAATTCAGGTCAGAACTGAAGTTGTAGTCTTGAGTCTGAAATCCATAGGGCAGGCCAGCAGGCTGGAAACTCAGCAGGATTTCTATGTTGCGGATTTCCTTCCTCCTTCAGGGAAGGTCAGTTTTTGCTCTGAAGGCCTTCAACTGATTGGATAAGGGCCACCCACATTATAGAGGGCAGTCTGTTTACTTAGAGTCAACTGATTGTAAATATTAATCACATCTAAATACCTCCACAGCGACATCCAGACCAGTGTGGGACAAAACAAGTGGACACCACAGCCTAGCCAAGATGACACATAAACTTAACTATCACAGGTTGATAGAACCATAATCTTTTTTTTGAAAGTGGCTTTAAAACAATAAAGGGTGATGGTTCAAGTTCTGTACAAGTCCAGAGCCCAGCCTCCCCTTACTGGCTGTGTGACTTGGGCAGGTCACCGAGCATCCATGGCTCTTCCTCTGTGGAATGAAATCGTGACCCCTCCTTGGTCTGCAGTTTACCAGAGTGCCTAGAACATAGCAAATCCTTAAGGCATGCTGCTATCATTGTTAAAACTTGCACCTTCAAACAATCATATTTACAGTGGGATATCTATTCACATGGAGTCCTGGGTTATACGAACAGTTAACACCCTCGGCTGCTAACCAAAAAGTTGAAGGTTCAAGTCTACCCGGAGGTGTCTTGGAAGAAAGGCCTGGCAATCTACTTTCAAAAATCAGCCCCCGAAAACCCCACAGTTCTACTCTGCCACACGTGACATCACCATGAATCAGCATTGACTTGATGGTAGCTGGGATCGTTTTTTATCTGTTCTCACAGTAGGAATAAAACGGCCAATTACACTTTGACCGGCATGTATTTTAAAATGCAATTGTAAATACAAGGCGTGTAATTGAGAACACAAATTTAGGAATTTTTTATTTGAAGTCCTTGTCTACCAAATATCCCTGTACAAAGGTTTGTCTTAAAAAAAGTGGTAGTAGGGGGAGAAAAAAAAGAAAAGAATACCCAAAAGCAAGGAAACTCAGTGTGGATTTTCTACATAAAAAGAGGACTGGCCACCCTGACACCCCATGGTTTTCCTGTGGCCACCAAAGCTGAGGATTAGATCTCACTGAGATTCCCATTTCTGTGACTAGATTCTTCCCAGTATGCTGCCGTGACTGGTTTCTTGGACGTGAGGAAAGAGAAAACTTCTTTCCCAACTCTCCCCTCGGACTACCAATAGGAGCATTTTTTGAAAAAAAAAAAAAAAAAAACATGGAATGATTGCCAGCCCCACAGCCATTCCGCCTCCTCCTTGGAGGGGATTCTTTTCAGGTAGGGGAGTACCCAGTCCCAGGGGGTGAGCCATGATTGGTCTAAGCCAATCACCATTATTCCATTTCTCTTTGCCAGTGATTGGTCCGGGACGATTGTTCTCAACTCACCCCAACCTCCAGCCCCAACCCCAAAGACATTTGGCAATATCTGGAGACATTTTTGATGATCACACCTGGGAGGAGGAGGCTACTGGCATCTAGTGGGGAGAGGCCAGGATGCTGCTAAGTACCCTCCAACGCCTAGGACAGCCCCACAGCGAAGAATCTGGGCCAAAACGTCAATAAGGCTGAGGTTGAGGAACCCTGGTCTAGCGGTTGACATTTGTTCTGGCTAATGAAATGTGACAGAAAGGGGGTGAGGAAAATTCTAGAAAACATGTTTTCTCCTTTAAAAGAGGAAAAATATTTTTCCCTTCCTACTTTTTTCTGCTTGGAATGCCATGTGAGAATGTGATGTTTGAGACTGCCGCAACCATCTTAGGACCGTGAGGGGTGACATCATTGGCACACTGAGGATCTTCGAGCTACTGTACCAACCTAGAGCCTCCTGTCTCCAGACTTCTTCTTATATGAGAAAATTAATTGCCTTGACTTTTTAAACTACTGTTAGTTGGAGTTTTTGCTACTTGTAGCCAAAACCATCGTAATTATAACATCCCCTGTGGCATGTAATTTTCCCATAAAAGGCCCACATTAGGTTAACTAGAAAATAGCAAAACTTTTCTAAGATGCAGAAATTGCTCAATGGGCTGGGCTCGGTCACTACCAAAGTGACTTGCTTCTTGCACAAAGCCCTGCACAGCAAGCAAGTTCCAATTTGTGCCTCTGAAGAATGACAAATGCCTCTGTATCATGGGTCTTCAGAGTGATTAACGAAGACTGAAAATGATGAAGCCATCCTGCCCTAGCCTAATGCCCAGCTCTGCCACGTGGTAGCTATGTGATCCTGGGCAGGTTCGCTTCTCTGCTTCAGTTAGACAATAATGCTGACCTCAGAGGAGTCAATGAGTTATTATGCAAAAAGGGCTTAGAACAGGACACATAGTATGGACTGTGTTCGCTTCATCATCCCTGTTACTATTAAATGTTACATCTGAGAATGCTAAAGCCAGCAGAACAATTTTCAGATCTGAATTCACCTGAACACACGACCACACTTTAAAGGTGAAACTGATAGTCGAGTGGACATTTTCTGTGAGCTTCTCGTAGGGAAATGGATTAGCGATGCTTTGTTTATCTAGTCTTACCAAGTCGTACCACTGCTGAGGGACAGGTGGCTTAGGCAAAGCCTTCCGAGGACAACAGTGGCAGGATGCTAGTGGCCCACTGCAGGCACGTCACTGGCTGGCAGAGGATCCACGTCTAGAAGAAGTACATGCCCTTCTGTCCTGCAGCACTAGTTATGCTCTCCACACTGGTTGGTGGAGATCCAGACGTTTGGGTCTAGAATTCTGCATAAGGAGCCCCGGTGGCACAATGGTTAAAGCACAGGGCTGCTAACTAAAAGGCTGGCAGTTCAAACCCACCCAGTGGCTTCGAAGGAGAAAGGCCTGGTGATCTGCTTCCATAAAGATGACAGCCTATGAAACAGGACTTTGAACCAGTTTGTTCCAGCTGAGAATTTGCATTTCTAACAAGCTCCCAGGAAGTTATACATAAAAGTCATCTGGAGATCTTGTTAAAATGTAGATTCTGATTCTGGATATCTGGGGTGGAAGTGCAAATTCTCAGCAGGGAACTTGTTGGAAATGCAAATTCTCAGCAGGGGTTCGAACTGGACCCAAACAGTTCAAAACCCTGCTATGAAACCCTATTGGACAGTCCTAGTGTGTCACGTGGGGTTGCTATGAGTCAGAATCGACTCATAGGCACCGAACAACACCAGCATTCTGCACAGCTCTGTACCACATTAGTTTTTGCCTAACTATACCAACACTAAGAACTCTACCTGTACCAGTTGCCATCAAGTCAGCTCCAACTCATGACAACTCCAAGTGTGTCAGGGTAGGACTGTGTTCCATACGGCTTTCAATGACTGCCTTTTCAGGGGTGAATCACTGCTCTTTCTCCTGAGGCACCTCTGGGTGGATTGGAACCACCAGCCTTTAAGTTAGCAGCCAAGCACTTAACTGTTTATACCATCCAGGGATTCCATCAACAATACCAATACTACTGGGTTCTCAGTCTCCACACGCACCCTGAATAGCGCAGCCTTCCTCGGAGCCTTCCTGTCTTCTCCTGGCCTTTAAAACCCCATCTGTTGTCTGAACACCTGCATAAGTGGCATTGAGACGGGGCACGTTGGGGTTTGAATCCAGTTCTATGACTAACTAGCCATGTGACCTCTGGCAAGTTACTTAACCTCACTGTATTTCCTCATCTTTGAAATGCGGCTAATGAGACCTTCACTCACAGGGTCACCGTGGGTAAGCTGACAGTAGAAAGTGTCTAGCGTGGTTCCTGGCATAAGGCAGGTACTTGATCAATGGTTGCCACTGGTAGTAATTCTGTTTGAGTCTTTCCAATCTGCTAACTTCTTTAATAACAAAATCAGTGTTCCAGTATATTTCAGGGCTTGGTGCAAGTCGATTGCCCTGAACTATGCTGGACCTCAGCCCAGCTTTACGCTCCCTTTGCACAAATACCTGAGTAATACTTTAACCCAAGAAGGCAGAGAAAAAGCAACAGGGACCCGGGAGAAGCTGGCTAGGAACCCACACGAGTCGTGTAGCCGGAGTGGCGCTCCTGCTGTCCCGGAGCATCAGTCTTAAACTCTGGAGATCTGCTCTCTTTTTTTGTAGGCTCCTCACAGCTTGACAACCACTTTAACAGGCCCAGTCTCCCTAAACATAAATAGCTCTGTGTGCAGTGAGGTTTGCTGTCTTGTATAAATGCTCCAGAGTTTGGCACCAACACGTTTACTTTCACGCTTCCTGGAAGGAATCAACCCCTTTCTTTCTCCAACTAGCCTCACTCAGCCAGAGGGTTTCTCCAAGTGAACGGCACATGTGGCACTGGAGAACGTGCAGGGTGGCTGCGCACAGCGTGTACGCTGTTGCCGTCAAGTCGACCCCGACCCGTGGCGGCCCCATCTGTGTGAGAACAGAACTGTGCTCCGTGGTGTTTTCAACGGCTGAGCTTTCAGAATTAGATCCCCAGGCCTTCCTTCAGAGGCACCTCTGGGTAGACTCAAACCTCCAACATTTTTTTAGTTAGCAGTAGAGCACTTAACCGTTTGCACCACCTAGGGACTCCTTGGGTAGTACAGAGGTAAATTTTTTAGTATGAAGCTCCTTTTAAACTAAATTTCAGATTTAAAAGCAACAAAATAAAGTAATGCAAGTGAATTTTATTTTTTAACTGAGTTAATTTAAATAAAAACAGAATTTTAAGAATCTTTTTTAATAGCTGACGCTGATGGTCTGTTTACTACGATCTGGAGCCCTGGTGGCACTGTGGCTGAGAGCTCAGCTGCTAATCAAAATGTTGGCAGTTCAAATCCACTGGCCACTCCTTGGAAACCCTATGGGACAGTTCTACTCTGTCCTGTAGGGTCCTTATGAGTCAGTATCGATTCAACAGCAACAGGTTTGGTTTTGCTTTTACGGTGATCTAGGAAGAGCTAGCAGGGCTTTGCAGACAAAAGCGCCACAACCCTGGGCGGTAGATGTTGTCATTATTCTCATTTTCCAGATGAGAAAACTCAGCCTGAGAGAGGTTAAGGAGCTTGCTCACTTACTGTATCAGTTACTGCCTTAAGCTCTGCACCCCTGAGATGGATGATCTCTATGGTCCCCCCATCTGGAAAAAATAGTACAATGTATGGCAGACACTAAACTGGGTATTTACATTTGTAATTTTATCCAGTCTTCTCTCCCAACAGCTTTATTGTCCCGTTGTATAAGTGGGGAAACCAAGGCCGGCAATTACACAAAGTTGAGCTACACACTCATGTGTACTTTTCTATGCATTAATATACCAATGAAATGTTAAAATACTAGTTCCAGGGTCCCGCTCCAGCCTAAGAGAAGCACTATCTTGGTGGTGGTGGGGTTGTTGTTATTAAAAGGTTCCCTTGCACTTGCGATGCAGGTCATTAAAAGACCACCCACAAAAGGCAAACATATTCATTCTCCATGGGGTTTCTACAGGCGCTTTTGGCTAACCTATCCAGTGTCTGCCTTCCTAATTTCTTCTGTTGTATATTCTCACATTTTACTAGTTCCTATTTTTTAACCTAGACAGTGGCTCAGGAAACAGAAACTGGTTGAGTAAATGAATGAATGAGCAAATGAAGGAATAACTGTATCGAGAGTTCTTATGTGTCAGGCATGGTGCAAGGTGCTGGGGATTCAAAGATAAGGATGATATATTTAATCCTGGGCTTCCTGGAGCTTAGTCAATGATTAATTCCTGGTTTCCCTTTTACATTCAATTTATTTATGGATTCTTAAATCCAAGGGCTGGAAATATAAGTACATATAACCTGAATAAATCTCTCAGCTGTGGCTTTCTCACACTGACAAAAACAGAGCTTGGAGGTGCAGCTCCCAAAGTATCTGGGGTGCCGTTCTTCCCCATCCCTGCCCTTGCCACAGCACCACCCCTTTTCCTCCCAGGAAAAACTCTAGCTCCTTTTGGCTTCTACCCAGCTCTCCTTCCCCGAGGAAACCAGGATTCAGCTAGAATTCAACAATGATCAACACTTAGCTTTTTCCCCTGAGGATATGGCATATTAGTCACCCCATAAACATTTAATTTTATTTTGCCATATTTTATAAGCTGGCACACTATTAGAGCTGTCTCTCTCACTCTTCTCTGTTGCTCCAAGTGCCACTGTTTGAATGTACCCATAATGCCTTTCAATCTTATGTCACCCTTTGCTTCTAGTAAAATGTGAGAATGTACAACAGAAGAAATTAGGAAGGCAAACACTGAATAGGTTAGCCAAGAGTGCCTGTAGAAACCCCATGGAGAAGGAATATGTTTGCCTCTTGTGGGTGGTCTTTTAATGACCTGCATCACAAGTGCAAGGGAACCTTTTAATAACAACAACCCCACCACCACCAAGATAGTGCTTCTATTAGTCTGGAGCGGGACCCTGGAACTAACATTTTAACATTTCATTGGTATATTAATGCATAGAAAACTACACACAAGTGTGTAGCTCAATGAATTTTCACACAGCAAGTAACCAGCGCCCACATCAAGAAATAGAATATTGCCAACACCTTGGAAGCCCCTCTCCAACAGTTGCTGTTATCTCCTTACTTATAATTTATAGATGACTTTTTACCAATTGTTGTACGTATGTAAACGGATGTTTACCTGCATTCCGCTGTGTGGATCATAACAAACTATGAATAACATTGAGAAGAATGGGAATTCCAGAACACTTAATCGTGCTTATGCGGAACCTGTACATAGACCAAGAGGTGGTCATTCAAAAAGAACAAGCGGATACTGCATAGTTTAAAATCAGGAAAGGTGTGTGTCAGGGTTTTATCCTTTCACCATACTTATTTAATGTATATGCTGAGCAGATAATCCGAGATGCTGGGCTATATGAAGAAGAACGTGGCATCGGCATTGGTGAAAAACTGACCCAGCCTTGCTTACTGAAAATGAAGAGGACTTGAAGCACTTACTGATGAAGACCAAAGCCTACAGCCTTCAGTATGGATTACACCACAATATAAAGAAAACAAAAATCCTCACAACTGGACCAATGAGCAACATCATGATAAATGGAGAAAATATTGAAGTTGTCAAGGATTTCATTTTACTCTCATCCACAATCAACACCAAGAAAGCAGCAGTCAATAAATCAAATGAGGTATTGCACTGGGCAAATCTGCTGCAAAAGACCTCTTTAAAGTGTTGAAAAGCAAAAATGTCACTTTGAGGACTAAGGTATGCCTGACCCAAGCCATGGTATTTTCAATCACTTCATATGCATGTGAAAGCTGGACAATGAATAAGGGAATACTGCAGAAGAATTAATGCCTTTGAAATATGGTGCTGATGAAGAATATTGAATATACCATGGACTGCCAAAAGAACCAACAAATCTGTCTTGGAAGAAGCACAGCCAGAATGTTCTTTGGAAGGGAGAATAGCAAGAATTCATATTACGTAATTTGAACACGTTATCAGGAGGGACCAGTCCCTGAAGGAAGACATCATGCTTGGTAAAGTAGAGGTTAGTGAAAAAGAGGAAGACCCTCAAGGAGATGGATTGACACAGCGGCTGCAACAATGGGCTCAAGCATAACAACAATTGTGAGGATGGCGCAGGACCAGGCAGTGTTTTGTTCTGTCGTACATAGATAGGGTCGCTAAGAATTGGAACCAACTTGAGAGCACCTAACAACAACAAGAACGTAAACAGAAATCTGTACTGTATACTGTTTTGATGTCTGCCTTCTTTTGCTCAACATTATGTTTATGAGATCCACCCATGTTGCTCCATGTAGTTATGGTTTATCCTCATTGTTATATATTTTTTTATTGTGACTACACCACAATTGTTTAACCATTACAAGACTATGAGAGACAATAGAGTAAACTCCAGTTTGTAGCTATTATAGTGTACTAGGAACATTTTAGTATATGTCATTTGAAGAATATATGTATACATTTTTGTTGGGTTTATACCTAGGAGTGGAATTGCTGGGGGAAATCAGTATTTTTAACAAGGAACCCAGGTAATGACTCATGCTGAAATTTAAGAAGCAGAAGACTAGAGGAACAAACAAGTACCATTTACCAAGATTATTTATCAGGCTTGAATTGTAGATCAACACAGAAAATGTGAATTGTGCCCACAAAAACTTTAGTCTTCTTGAGAAAACAAAACAATGACTCACAAAGCACATATTGAAGCAAACACTAAACGGAGCTCAGGGATTTAATCCAGACACCTGCTCTAGCTGGAAACAATATACATGAGCAGAGAGCAGGGACTGCAAATTGGCTTCCTATAGGAAAGATTCCACTCATGTTTTATTTGGCATAAACAGTATTTTAAAAATTAAGGAAGGTCATAAAAAGTCTGGATTTCTGTTTTCTTTTGAAAAATCAAGCTCTGGCAACACTAGGTCCTCATTCCCACATGGCAGCAATTGGCTGGAGCTGAGCAGCAACCGTCCCCTTTGGATGAGGCATGTGGTCTCCAGGGTGCCATAAAAAAAAAAAAAAAAAAACTGTTGTCCAGTCAGTTCCAACTCATAGTGACCCTATTGCGTTTCCAAGGCTGTAAATCTTTATGGAAGCAGACTGCCACATCTTTCTCCCACAGAGTGTCTGGTGAGTTCGAACAGCTGAACTTTTGGTCAGCAGCCAAGCACTTTAACCACTGTGCCACCAGGGCTTCAGGGTGCCATAGTCCCCACCAATCCCTGTTGCCTCGCCTGACCTCAATCTCTTATTTACATTAGCTGCCTGGCTCCTGTGGGCATTTGGCTTTCCAGTCCCTACTATAGAGAATTACAATTTATAAACATTCTCCCACATAATATTTGAGTTCATCCTCACAAGAACTCTTCAGGTTACCTGAGACTTGATAGGATCATGCCCATTTGGGGTCTCAGGAAATTGAGGCTCCTAGAGTAACTGAAGATCTCTGGGACAACTTAGTCAACTGGCCTAACATAGTTCACAAAGATAATGTTCTACATCCTAGAGTGGTGAGTAGTGTCTGGGGTCTTAAAAGCTTACAAGTGGCCATCTAAGATACAACTGTTAGTCTCTACTCATATGGAACAAAAGAGAATGAAGGAAACCAAAGGCTCAAAGAAGAAATTAGTCCAAGGGGTTAACGGTTAACATGAATCACAGCCTTCTCTAACCTGAGACCAAAAGAACTAGATGGTGCCCAGCTACCACTGTTGACCATTCTGACCAGTGACACAATAGAAGGTGCTGCATAGAATGGAAGAAAAATGTAGAACAAAACTCAAATTCCTAAAAAAAGTCCAGACCTATTGGACCAATAGAGACTCTGAACTTGGATTTGAAGCTATATCTGCAGGTCACCTTTTAGCCAAATAATAGATTGGCTTATAAAATAAACAATATTGCCAATAAGTAATATGCTCCCTTAGCCATATGAGACCAAACGGTTAACATTTACCCAAAAGCAGAGATGATAAGGCAAGGAAGGGAAGGGAAGCTAGAGAAACAGAAAAAAACAAATGAAAATAATGAAAATGCTGACACAGTGTAAAAATTGTGACCAACAACATGAACAATTTGTATAAAAATTGTAAATGGAAACCAATCTGCTGTGTAAACTTTCACCTAAAGCACAGTAAAATATTATTAAAAAAAAAAAGAGTGATTGAACAAAATTGCAGAAGGAGCAGGTAGTGGCCTGTTTTCTAACCGGGGGCTTCTTTGAAACATACGTAAAAATTGTGTGTGTGCTTTTTTCATGTTAAGTGGTAACTTAAAAAAAAAAAAACTTAAATACATAAATAAATCAAGATATGTGTAATAAGTTGTTCATAATAAAGTGCAGAGAAAAAAAAAAGGCATCAGCAAAGGGAGAACGCTCTGGGGGCTAAGGCGGCCATAGGCACATTTCCCCCAAGAATGTGGGATTTCGTCTACGCCTGGACTGATAACTGTGAGGAGGAGGGTTTGAGAGCCTTCTGAGCAGGGGCTCAGCTGGAGCGAAGACACAAAAAACCAAACCCATTGTCACCAAGTCAATTCGGACCCTATAGAATTCATAGAGACCCTATAGGACAGAGTAGAACTATCCCATAGGATTTCCAAGGAGTGCCTGGTAGATTTGAACCGCTGACCTTTTGGTTAGCAGCTCTTAACCACAGTGTCACTGGGGTCCAAGGAATCACCAATAGGCAGGTCAGAGTTGGGAATGGGTAAGAGGTCCAAAGGCTTATGAGAAATGAGCCTCCTGACCCACCACTGTCTGTGTGGCCTTGGGCAAAGGCTTCACCTTGCTCAATCTCTGAATCCCATAAAGGAAGTTTTGAGAGGATTAAAAGAAATTATGTGGGTAAAGCACTTAACTTCCCACAATATTGCCACTGGCAACCTCACAAGAAATGTTACCTGTTTTGTTCTTAACTTCAAGATGTTGACTAATAGCATGCGGGAGGTTGGCACCACAGAGAACTGGGTAACTCCCCCTGGAATCTGATCTAGCAGCCAGCAAGATCTTCTCCGTTCTTATACCATGTCCACCTCCACGCTGCCAAACCCTCAAATCTCCTCAACTGCAGGATGGGGGTTTTCATTCTACCCAAACTATCTCCCTCAACCGCCTTCCTTAATGTGTTCTTAAACTCACTGCCAAGAAATGTCATCCATGTGGTAAAAAATATTAAGACAAAAATCTTCGTTTAGAGGTGCCTACATTAGGCCTAGCCCTGCTGCTGGTCTAGTAGGTTTTGATGCTTAGGAAGGGAGGCACTGTGACGTGGTGGAAATAGTGTGAGCTCTGTAACATGACATGGGTTCGATTCCATGGACAGGCTCTTACTGCGTAGCCTTGGGCAAGCCTCTGACCCTCTCTAGGCTTCCATTTTCATTGTCTGCAAAATAGGAAAAATAATACCAACCATTCAGGATGACTGTGAAGGTTCAAGATAAATATATAAAGTACCTGGCACATAGTAGGTGCTCAGCTAATTATAATTATTGTTTTTCCAGTGTAAAGTCTTTAACAACAGAGCCTATAAATTAACATATACTTAATCTCGGGGGGAACCTATAGGACACAGATCACAATATTATAAACAATTGTTAGCTACCTTTAAGTCGGTCTCTGATTCATGGCAGCCCCACGCACAATGGAGCAAAACACTGCCCGGTCCTGTGCCATCAGTTTGCAGGTTGGACCACTGTGATCTATAGGGTTTTCATGGGCTGATTTTTGGAAGTAGATCACCAGGTTTTTCCTTGTCCATCTTAGTCTGGAAGGTCTGCTGAAACCTGTGCAGCATCACAGCGACATGTAAGCCTCAGCTGACAGGTGAATGGCAGCTTCGCATGAGGTGCACTGGCCTGAAATTGAACCTGGGCCTCCCGTGTGGAAGGTGAGAATTCTACCACTGAACGACCACTGCCCTTGTGAGCATGCTGAACCAAAAAATAAACCAAACCACTGGCATTGAGTCAATTCCGACTCATAGCAACCCCATACGGCTTCAAAGGCCATAAATCTCTACGGAAGCAAACTGCCACATCTTTCTCCCATGGACCAACTGGAGGGTTCAAACAGCCAACCTTCTGGGTAGCAATTGAGTGCCTTAGCCACTGTTCCACCAAGGCTCCTAGTGAGCACACTAGGGGCTTAATAATATCAGTTGACTTTCTAGTCTCAGCTCTGTTGCTAAAAAAGCTGTGTGACCTTGAGTAAGTCTATTAACTCTCTTAGGCCTCAGTTTCTACATCCATAAAATGGGGGACCGGATGAGAGGGACCCTTAACTTCCACTCTAGTACTAACGTTTATGTCTTAGTCATCTAGTGCTGCTGTAACAGAAATACCACAAGTGGATGCCTTTAACAAAGAGAAATTTATTTTCTCACGGTCCAGTTAGGCTACAAGTCTGAATTCGGAGCATCGGCTCCAAGGGAAGGCCTCCTCTCTCTGTCGGCTCTGGAGGAAGGTCCTTGTGATACGTCAGTCTTCTGTTAGTCTGGGAGCATCTCAGCACAGGAATCTCAGGTCCAAAGGATGCGCTCTGCTCCTTATGCTGCTTTCCTGGTGGTATGAGGTCCCCATGTCTCTCTCCTCACTTCTCTCTTTGATATCTCAAAAGAGATTGGCTTAAAACACTACCTAATCTCATAGACCTCATCAGTATAATTGCTGCTAACCCATCTTATTACATCATAGTGATAGGATTTACAACACATAGAGAAATCACGTCAGAAGATAAAATGGTAGACGATAATCATACAAGGGAATCATGACCTAGCCAAGTTGACAGATATTTTGGGGGACACAATTGAATCCATGACAGTTTAAAAACTCAGTATGTCTATAATTGACAGCTGACTATTTCACTTCCTTCTCTGTATGGACTCTTGCCTGTGTCTGCCCTGTACTCATTTCCCACCCCCTTTCTGGTAATGACAGTTACCATCTCCTGTAAGCACAGTGGTGAGTCCATGATTCAAAAACAAACAAACAAACAAAGAGACACTCTCCTCCCTATTGGGTCACTAGGCTAAAATTTTATAAGACTGGAGATGTCTTTGTCCATGCTCTGTGCCATGAGGAGAAAACTCTTCTGCTTTAGGAGAAAAGAAGGTGACATTCAAAGAGAAGCAAAGCTGAACGAGCAAATGGAGAGCAGGCAGTCAGATCCACATGGCTGCAGTCAACAACTGAGGCTCTGGAGTCACTCAGCCCTTCTTGAGGCCTGTTTCTCCCCTCATCTTCCAAGTAACAGACCCCAAAGCTCCCTTTTGTGCTTAAGCTACACTAAGTGGGTCATATCATTGTAACGAAAAGTTCCCTTATACTCTCTTGAACTGTAAACCAAACCCATTGCCATCAAGTCAATTCCCACTCATAGTGACACCTATAGGACAGAGCAGAATTGTCTTATAGGGTTTCCAAGGCTGTAATCTTCATGGAAGCAGACTGCCACATCTTTCTCCCTTGGAGCCACTGGGTCGGTTCAAACCACAAACCTTTCAGTTAGCAGCCCTTTCACTAGCATGTAAAAAAATTGTCTAAGATCACAGGAGTGATCAGAGATAACAATAAAGGGAAACTTCCTAAAGCCAGAAAGTCCTTTCTTCACTCTACTATCTCTCCTCAGTCAACTTCTTCAAAGGTGAGAGCATGGTTTGACCTTTTGAAAGAAACAGGATACAGTTGCCCCTAGGGTCTTTCCCGCAGTGAAGGGTATGGGCTTTGAAAGCTAGCTGTTGTGTTCTGGTTTCTCCTTGCTGGAATCATTACTAAATACTGAGAGAGACTGCTGATTATAACAACTCAGCTACCAGCCCCCTAATAAAGCCAGCATGTAGAAAATGCTCTTGCCAGGCTGGTGGAAAAGGCAGCCAGAACTGCATTGCTTCCCACTACGTCCTGGTCTTTGGGGCACTTGTGTAAGCTTGGCTGAAGGCTTCTCATGACAGCAAAGAATTACCCACCAAGAAGGACTGGTGATGAGGTTTAAGCCATGTAGAGTGATGTATCGATTATGGCATTTTAGGCTACAAATAAAGGAAAAGAACTAAAATTTTAAATGAAGACATCAATCATCTCACAAAAAGCCAGGAGCATTAGGGAGATGACCCTACAATGTCACGGAGGACTTAGGTGTTTTCACATCTTATCTCGGCCACCCTCTTTGCATTAGTGATACAAAGCTACTGCAGCGACAAACGTCTCATCTTTCCGGAGAATGTCCAAAAGCCAGAAGGAAGGGCAGTTTCTCCTCATGCATTTTTTATATCAGAGATAAAAGTCCTTTTCCCCCAGGCTTCCCCCTTAAGCTCATTGGCCACAGTTTCAGTCACATGGTGAAGGAAATGGAATTATCATGATTTTTTTAGATCAACTACTCTCAACCTCAACACTATTGACGTTTTAGACCCGATAATTCTTCCTGTGCATTATACAGTGTTTAGCAACATTCCTGGCATGTACCCACTAGATGCCAGTAGCACCCTCCTAGTCATGATGATCAAAAATGTCTTCAGACATTGCCAAAAGTCCCCTACAGGGCAAAATGACCCCAGTTTAGAAACACTGATTTATACTAACCAGCATTCAATCCTTCCTGATGATGGGGGAAGGATCACCTTTCTGAAGCACACAGCAAAATCAGTATCTGACACAATCATGACCCTGCCAGTGAGGAATAACGCAGAGGGCTGTGAGGAGCAAAGAAGATGACTCTTGAGTCTGATACAAGAGCTAGAAGGACCCATTCTGGAAGTGTGACAGTTTCAGAGAAGAGGAGAACTGGTAGCTGGTTCCAAATGTCTGTAACGCTGGCCTGTGGGAGAAAGGAGGATGGAATGAATGCCTACAGAGGAGTTGTAGTTGCCAGCCCTGTTCTGAGCTCTTTGCCTGAATTTTGCTTTTAATCCTCAGGGCACTCTATGAAAAAGACTAAACTCGGGCCATTTGGCCTCAGGAGGGTTAAAACTAGAATCAGTGGGGTGGACGCCACAAGGAGACAGATAAACTCATTGCTTGTTCCATGGACCTCTCGGACGGTCTAGAAAAGCCTAATGGAACCCTTCTGAATGTAATATTTGTATTGTTTTATTATGGCAAATATATACATATACTTTCATAGATATAATTTTATATCTATGTAGATATAAAATTTAAAAATTGCCAATTCAACATTTTTTGAACGTACAGCTCAGTGACACTGATCGCATACCTCATGTTGTACAACTATCGCCACTACCGATTTCTGAATCATCCCACCACCGTTGACAGAAAAGCAGCGCCCCCGAAGCAAAGACTCCCCCTTCCTCTCTCCCTCCTAGCCCTCATAACCACCAATAAACTTTGGTCTCTATAAAAAAACCAAAAACCCTCTACCATTGAGTCAGACTCATAGCAACCCTACAGGACAAAGTAGAATTGCCCCACAGAGTTTCCAAGGAGTGCCTAGGCAGATTCAAACTGTCAACCTTTTGGTTAGCAGCTGTAGCACTTAACCACTATGCCACCAGGGTTTCCATATTTATAGCAGTACAGTAAAAGGATACCAGTGAGTTCTTTCTCACTGTGGACTTAGGGGAGTGGTTGGGAGGACCTGAGAGGGAACTTCTGCTCTGTGAGTTTGGAGCTTTTATTTCTGATGTAAAGTCCCTCCAGTTGATTTTGTTTTGATTTTTTCTTTTTCTGACTACAAAACTGATTGAAAAAAAAATCAGAGAATACAAAGAAATAAAAATTGTTCATCTTCCCATCACCCAGAACTAATCATTGTATACACCTTTACAAACATATGGAAACCCTGGTGGCATGGTGGTTAAGTGCTACGGCTGCTAACCAAGAGGTCTGCAGTTCGAATCTGCCAGGCGCTCCTTGGAAACTCTATCAGGCACTTCTACATTGTCCTATAGGGTCGCTATGAGTCGGAATCGACTGTATGGCAGTGGATTTATAAACACACATGGAAACCCTGGTGGTGTAGTGATTAAGAGCTTGGCTGCTAACCAAAGGGTCAGCAGTTCAAATCCACTAGGCACTCCTTGGAAACCGTATGGGGCCATTCTACTCTGTCCTATGGGGTCGCTATGAGTCACAATTGACTCAACAGCAACAGGTTTGATTTTATATATATATAAAATATATATATATATATATATATAAACACACAGGAGTCCCTGAGCAGAACAAATGGTTAGCTACTAACCTGAATGTTGGAAGTCCAAATCCACCCAGAGGCACCTCTGAAAAAAGACTTGGCAATCTACCTCTGAAAGGTCGCAGCCATTGAAAACCTATGGAGCCCAGTTCTCTGAAACACGTGGAGTTGCTATGAGTTGAAGCCAACTCGACAGCAGCTGGTACGCACATAGAGACGCACATACAGATTACTTTTTTCACACAGGATAGGACACTGCTTGATTTGTAGCCTGCTTTTTTTTTTTTTTTTTTTTAACAGTTCAGGAACATTTTTCTGTTTTAGAAAATATTACTCTAGACCCAAGAGAGCAACATATGGCCAGCAAACCAAATTAAACCCTCCACCTGTTGTAGTAAATAGTTTCATTGGCACATGGCCATGCCCATTTGTTTACATGTTGTTTATGTCTATTTTCATACTACAGGGCCAGAATTGAGTAGTTGTGACTGAGACTTATGGCCCACAAATTTAAAATATTTATTATCTGGGCCTTTACAGAAAAAGCTAGGGGACCAAACATATTGATCAAGGGTTCTAAACCTGAGGTTCCACAAATTTGGATAGGGCAAAAGTTTACATCTTTATTTTCACCAACTCTAACTGAAATTTAACATTATTAATATAGGCAACAAATTACAGTGGTTTGAGGGTGATCCACTTTTTTGTAGGTTCCCTGATTCTTGTTGCCAAATGTTTAATAACAACAATGAAGATAATGGTGATGATGATAATATGAACATAATGCTTCCTGTGTGCCAGACAGTATTCACAGCATCGTTCATGTGACAACTTAGCCAACCCTCTGAGGACACCATCATTATCCTCTTTTACAACTGAACGAAGAAGTCAACTCTCCCAGAGTCACACAGCTACCAGGTGGCAGAGCTTGGATTTAAGCTCAGGCAGGTGGCTTCACAATTTTCAGTCTTCATCACACACTCAGAAAACCCCCTGCAAAAGAAGCTGAGATATGAATGACAAGAAGGCTAGCCGGACCAGGTTGGATAGAGTACCCCAGGAAGACAGAAACAGGCAAGAAAGCCAGTGTTGCAGAGCCGAGTGAGTAAATTCAACAATGGTAGGGGATGAGGCCAGAGAGCAGCAGGAGGCCCAGATCACGCAGGATCTTGGAAAGCCATTAATAGGTGCTAAGCAAGGAATGGGGTCCCTGTGTAGTACAAACAGTTAACTCACTCGGCTGCTAACCTGAAAGTTGGATGTGCGAATCCATGCAGAGGTGCCTCAGAACAAAGGCCTGGCAATCTACTTCCAAAAAATCTGCCATTGAAAACCCTATGAAGCACAGTTCTACTCTGACTCACACGGGGTCACCCTGCGTCTGAATTGGCTTCACAGTGACTGGATTGGTTTCTGGTTTTGGTAAGCAATGAAGTGACGTGATCTAAGTAGTGTGGTGGAATTACCACTCTGACAGGTGCGGAGATTGTTCTCTGGGCAAGGGTAAGAACAGAAGCAGGGAGACCCCTTGGAAGGCTATGCGATGACTAGGGGGAGTGAAGGCAGGTGATGCCTAGCCATCATCTTTGTGACACAATTTGAACATAAAGCCAAACACCACTTCTATGATATACCCTGAATCTTTTCCTGTCATGTGATCATCCCACACTGTCTCTCAATATATTTTTCTTTCTGAGAGCTTTTAATCTTTTGGCTACAAAATACGAAGTGAAGTGCATATTTTAAAACTCATCCGACAAGTCTGTACTGTCTAGATCAGTGCTGTCCAGTAGAGATATAGTGTAAGCCACATATGTAATTTTAAATGTTCTTCTTCCTTCAATACCATTGGTTCTTTGTCATATGCGACCCCCTAATATGGTTGACTGTTGACCAATTCTTTTTGGTACAGTGACTCTGTGTACTCTTATCTTCTTTGGTTGCTTCCTGCATCGTTCAATATTGCACCCATAGAACCCTTCAATATTAAAACTTGAGGCTTGAATTTTTTCTTCCATTCCTTCAGTTTGAGAAATGTTGAACATGTTCTTTCTTTTTGGTGTTCTAACTCCAGGCCTTTGCACATTGCATTATAATATTTTACTTTGTCTTCTCGAGCCACCCTTCAAAATCTTCTGTCCAGCTCTTTTACTTCATCATTTCTTCTGTTTACTTCAGCCACTCCACATTCAAAGGCAAGTTTCAGAATCTCTTCTGGCATCTATTTTGGTCTTTTCTTTCTTTCCTGTCTTTTTAATGACCTTTTGCTTTCTTCATGTATGATGTCCTTGATGTCATCCATAACTTGTTTGGTCTGCAGTCATTCGTGTTCATTGCATAAAATCTATTCTTGAGATGGTCTCTAAATTCAGGTGGGACATACACCAGGTCATACTTTATTCATCCCTTTATGTCTAACTTCTTCTCTTTAATTTCTTTTAGATGTGTATTTTATCAGCAACATGTTATATTTTGCTTTTGTTCTTTTAACCTTTGTCAGTTAATTGTGAAGGAAGTGTCCGTTATTTTCTGTCTTTATTGCCTAGTGCTGCTGAAACAGAGATACCACAAGTGGACGGCTTCATGAACAGAAATGTAATTATTTTCTTACAATTCTCGAGGATCAACATCCAAATCAGGGTTTCGGCTGTGCTGATGCTTTCTCTGAGCCCCTCTCCTAGTTTCTGGTGTCTTTTGATGATCCTTGGCCTTTTCTGTCACTCACTGGTGTCTGTCTTCCCCCTCTGTGTATCTCTATGTCTATCCTAGTCTTTTTATAACTCAGAAGTGATCAGGTTTAGGACCCACTCTGCTCTGGTATCACCTCATTAACATAACAAAAGGAATCCCTATTTCCAAGCACGATCATATCTACTGGTATAGAGGTCAGAATTGCAACTCACATTTTTGGGGTCATAATTCAATCATAACCACTTTCTTTTAGGGAAGCAGGCTGCACTGTTTCATGAGAACTGCGAATTGTTTTCCTAATACTTTACTATTTGACTTACAATTGGTGAAAATTCTTTCCACATTCTGTATTTGATCGTCTGTCAGGGCTGATTGCTATCTTTATCTGAGTTTTCGTAAGTCTTGGAGTAGAAGTTAGCAGATATTGTGTCAGGGCCTGCAAGCAGATGCCATTTTAAATTAGTGTCTGCATGGCCACATTTTCATGCTTCATAATTTAACAAAGGAAACAAGTCACTGCTGGGAGTAAACTTAAGTCAAGCCCTCACCTTTGTGCCACTCAAGATACAATTTTTCCCCCAATTGAACCTGAGAGAGAACTGACACAAAGTCAGTTCAGTTCAACAGGTATTTGTTGTCCTGCCAAGCACTGGGCTATTTTCATTTATTCACTTGCTGAAAATTTATTGAGCAACTACTTGTGCTAGGTACTGCTCTGGGCCCTGAGGAAAAAGTGGTGAAGAAGATAGATGTTAGTATCCTTGAGAAGATTACATTTTAGTAGGAAAAATAAACAATAAACAAAAGATAAATATAAGATACAATGGCAGGCAGCGCTGTGTGCCTTATAGAAAAATAAGGCAGAGTTAGGTAGTAGAGGGAGCCCTGGGTAGTGCAAATAGTTAATACCCTCTACTACTAACCCAAAGATTGGAGGTTTGAGTCTACCCAGAGGCACCTCAAAAGAAAGGCCTAGAGAAAACCCTATGGGGCGTAATTCTACTCTGACACACATGAGGTCACCTTGAGTCAGTTGGGTCAACTGGAAGACAACTGGTTGGAGAACAGAGAATGACAGGAAGAGAAGGGAGCTGTTTTAGAGGAGGGGCTGGTCAGGGGAGGTATCTCTGTGGAAGTGACATTTGAGCAGAGAACCGAAAGAAGTGAAGGCACCACCAGGGGAGACCTGGGGGCAAAGTGTTGCAGGTACATGGAGCAGCGCTAGTACCCAAACCCTAAGACAGAAACGCAATGCTGTGGCGAATGGACTTTAATAATCCTGGTTGTGTCACTTACTCATTGATTCAAAGCCCTTGGCCTGATTGGCTGCTCCTGGGTCACATGCTTTCATCCTGGCCTCCAGAAGGTGGAAAGAGGGGCAATCTGTCATCTGCCTCTGGCTTTCATAGTAGATGGAATTGGAGATTCTCTGCAAATTATAAAGGGAGTTAGCTGCTGGACAAATAACAGAGTCCACTTCAGTTTATCCCTTCAGCTACTCAATATGCCTTATATTAAAAAAAAAAAAAAAGTTTCTAGCTAACGTTATGCAACCAAATCACAGAGAGTTATCAGAGGAAGGTAACCCTACGTCCCTTTAGCTCCTGCATCCAGCTCAAAGTCCAGGACTTCTGCATGACAATCATTCCTCTAATTATTTTGGAATCCCATCTCAACATTTTTTTCGTGCCATTAAGTGTTCCTCTAACCCACTGCTGTGGAGTCGATTCTGACTCATAGTGACCCTATAGGACAGAGTAGAACTGCCCCATAGGGTTTCCAAAGAGCAGCTGGTGGATTTGAACTGCCAGCCTTCTCATTAGCAGCCAAGCTCTTAACCATTACGCCACCAGGGCAGTTCTACTCTGTCCTATAGGATCGTTGTGAGTCGGAATCCACTCAACGGCAACAGGTTTGTTATCTCAGTGTTACAAAACCTTTGGACTCAGTTGTAAAGTTAATTAGCAGTGACAAACCCTATATAAAAACAGCAGAGGAGAGAAAGAAGAAAGAGAAGAGGAATCAATAAACATACATATAGCTTACTAAAAATGAAATTAAAGTAAACGTAAAAAGTAAAAATATCTTAAATGTGATTTTTATTTTAAATATGCAAAATTATTAAAACTAAAAGGTAAAATACAAATTAGAATGAATATCACGCTTTTAAATCAAATTTGTTTAAATAAAGCTGAGTTTTTAATTTAATTACCCATAGCCAGTATGAACTATGTCGTTTACTGTTAATAATAGTAGTAGAAGCTACAACAGATCTAAATTTAGCCATTTCACTTTTTAAAGGATTAAAAATCTTTTTAACGTGAAACCATTTTTTAATCAAAAGTAAGAGCATATGAAAAACACCACAAAAATGACATTTCAATATAAAAAGAAATTAGAACAAGGGTGTAAAAACTCTTTCATGATTATAAAGGATAAGATTCATATACAATAATTTCCAAAATTAATTTCTTTATGAGCTATTTTCTGACCATTAAATATCAAGGTATATTCTCAACTGAAAAGAGATTTGAACAAATTGAGTAACACACGGCTAATTTTGGTTTCTTTCATAATACTAAAGAATTTGAAAGAGTACTGCCTTAGGCTGGGTTCTCTACAGAAGAAAAACCAGTAAAGCATATACATATATAGAGAGATTTAGATCAAAGAAATGGCTTAAATGGTTGTAGAGGCCAGAAAGTCCCAAGTCCATGGGTTAGGCTGGAGGCTTCTCCTGACACATAGCTGCAGGGGCTGGCAAACCCAAGATCAGCAGGTCAGACAGCAGGTCTCTGGTTCACAGGCTGCAGAGATTGATGAATCCCAAGATCTACAGGCGCAATGGCAGGTAAGCTGCTAGTTCAAGTGCCAAGAACTGGAGGTCAGACAAACAGAAGCCAGCTGTAGGATCCAGAACAAGCAAAAGCCCGCTAGCCTTGTCAGAAAGTCTATATTGGGTGCAGGCCACACGCCCAAGGAAACTCCCTTTCAACTGATTGGCTACTCACAACAGATTCCATCATGGAGGTGATCACATTATATCAGCTCTGATCATGGAAATGATTACATCATTATATGGCTGCCCAACTACATCATAACTGCCAAACCACTGAGAATCATGGCCCAGCCAAGTGGACATACAACCTAAACAATCACAGATACCTCATGAAATACTAATTGGATCTAGATATGGTTTTAAAAGACAATAAAAATCACAATAGACATGAAAGTGATTTTTATGACAAAACTGAAGTATTTAATAATATTTTCTGTGATAACAATAACTTACCATTTGTGATCCAATTGTAATATTTGGATAAAATCTTTAAAAGTCGTGGCTTATTTCCAAATCTAAATATTATTTCAAGAATTCAGTTAGGAAATACTAGCAAGAATATTTTTCTCCAAATTGAAATTAATAAAAACTAAAAATTATCGTGAGTTAGTAAAAGCTGTCTAATTTGGCATTACTCTCAATAGAAGGAAGAAAATGCGGGAATTTTTATTTTATATTTTATTATTTTATGTTTTATTTGGACTTTGTTATATTTATAACAACATAATGAAGGCTTTTGCTGAAATGAAAGCAAAAAAATTAATTTTATAGACTATATGATAATGTATTAATTATGCGAGTGTTTTATTATTCATCTCAACATTGCAGGCCCAGCAATAGCACATGCGGTCATCTTTATTAAATTCACTCTTCTCTGATATTTTGCTGACTCTTTGTCATATAAAAACCACCATGTTAAACATTTTTTTCACTTTTTTTCAGCATGAAGGTGTACTTTATTTAACAGCCTGTGATCTTGATTTATAACTGTTAAACATTTAGATGGATGGTATGTGGTCCTCCATTTGTACTCTGGCCCGGGCCTCACAAATGTTCGGGGTGGGGCTCCTTGAAACTGAGAAGGAAAAAGTGAGAGCTTTGGATATTCATTTTTAGAGCCTGGGAAATATGGAAGAATCAGTCTGGATACTCATGTTTTGGGTGTTTGTTTTACTTTCAAGAATTGTCCCTTCCTATCTGCATGAACTTAAACAAGGTATTTTATCTCTCTATACATTTAAAATGAAGATACTATTCTGTTTTTCACAGGGTTTTTTCCAAGAAAAAGAAAGATCTGAAAGGTGCCTACGGGAGGAAGCATGCAATAAATAGTAGTAACAATGATGATGATAACTTATTACTAGAATGACAAGCATTTTTTCAGCAGCTTTATTGAGCTAGAAAATAATACCATAAAACTCACTCTTCTGAAGTGTACAATGTAATGATTTATAGCATATTTACAGAGCCATACAACCATCACCACACTCCAAATTCAAAACATTTCCATTACCCCAAATAGATCCCTCATACCCATTTGTGTAATCACTCGACATTCCCATCCCCAGCCCCAGGCAAGCATGAACCAAATTTCTGTCTCTATAGACCAGATTTTTCTGGGTGTTTCATATAACTGGAATCATATAATGTGGTTTCTTTCACTAGTGTAAGGTATTTGAGGTCCAAGCATGGCATAGCATGCATTAGCACTTCATTGCTTTTTATTGCCAAATAGTACTCCACTAAACAGACATACCACATTTTGTTATCCTTTCATCAGTTGATGGGCATTTGAGTTTTCCTACCTTTTGGCTACTGTGAATTATGCTACTACAATCATTCGTATACAATTTTTTTGTATGAACGTATGCTTTTATTTTTCTTGGGTAGCTCTCTAGGACTGAAATTCCTGGTTGTCTTAGTTATCTAGTGTTGCTTTAACAGAAATACCACAAGTGGGTGGCTTTAACAAAGGGAGGTGTATTCTCTCACAGTCTAGTAGGCTAGAAGTGCAAATTCAGGAGTCAGCGCCAAGGGAAGACTTTCTCATTCTGTTGGCTCTGGAAGAAGGTTCTGGTCATCAATCTTCCCTGGACTAGGAGCTTCTCAGCGCAGGGACCCTGGGTCTGAAGGATGCGCTGTTCTCCTGGCACTACTTTCTTGGTGGTATGAGGTTCCCCTGTCTCTCTGCTAGCTTCTCTCTTTTATATCTCAAAACAGATTGGCTTAAATTGTAGATTAATCTTGTAGATTGAGTCTACATAACTGCTGCTCATCTCATCACATCATAGAGATGGGAGTTACGATACGTAGGAAAATCACATCAGATAGCAAAATGGTGGACAATTTACACAATACTGGGCATCAGGGCCTAGCCAAGTTGACAGATATTTTGGGGGGACACAATTCAATCCATGACACTGGTCATATGGTAAATTTATGTTTAACTTTTTTAGGAAACTGCCAAACTGTTTTCCGAAGGTATTGAGCTACTTTACATTTCCATCAGCCACGAACAGGGGCTCCAGTTTCTCAACATCTTCACAAATACGGTGGTGTTTCATTACGGTTCTAATTTGCATTTCTCTAATTTTAGATTAATGACATTATCTTCTCATGCACTTGTTGGTCATTCATCTATATTCTTTGCGAAAATGTCTAGTCATATCTTTTGGCTGTTGCATAATCAGGTTGTTATTGAGTTGTAGGAGTTCTTTATATATTCTGGATATTAGTCTTTCGTCATATAGAAAATTTGCAAATATTTTCTTCTAATTGTCTTTTTATTTTCTTAATGTTATTGTTTGAAGTATATACATTTTTTACTTTTGATAAAGTCCAATTTAGCGATTTTTTTTCTTTTATCAGTTGTGCTTTTGGTGTTGTATCTAAGCATCACCATTTTTGTTCAAGGCAAGCAACATCATTTTGACTTAAAAATATACAACAGATACAGTTTTCTTACCTTCCCGCCAATTTTGAATAAGCCTCCTATCATGGTGGCAACATTTTCCTAATCTAGCACCCGATTTGCAGGATGAGAAAAAGAAAAAAAATCACAGGTGAAAACATTTTGCTTTCAGTGTAGCCTAAGTCTGCAGGTCTCTCTCTTTAAAAGGGATGGAGATTTTGCCTCAGTCAAGTTTAGAGCCCTGGTGACACAGTGTTTAAGAGTTCAACTGCTAACTAATGTTGACAGTTCAAATCTACCAGCTGCTCCTTGGAAACACTATGGGGCAGTTCTACCCTGTCCTATAGGGTTGCTATGAGTCAGAATCGACTTGAAGGCAAAGGGTTTCGTGCATTGTTTGTCTGCACCTGCCACCTGATTTCACAGATAACTTCATGCCATTGACCTAGTCCAGAAGCAGAAGGAAAATGCTCCTTCTTGAAAACAAAGGTCAAAGTTAGCACATTCGGCTCTGAGGAACTGGAAATAAGACAATGTAAAATGAGAGACACTAACATATAAAAGCGCACCTGTGGAGTCAGTGTCTGAGTTCCTGCTCTGCCACGGACTAGCACTGAGGCCTTGGGCAAGTTATTTAGTGTCTCTAAACATAGGTGGCCCTTCTATAAGATGGTATTCTAGCTAGGCTAGCCTTGCCAAGTACCTACTAAGTTCTCCATAAATGTTAGTCATCATTGTGATTGTAATTATTATTATTATCATTAATATTTAGTTAGGACCAGCAAGAAAGAACCCCAAACTATTTCAGAAAGAGATTTTGCATCTAGGTTTTAAAGATGCGCAGGAAGTCAGACATATTCTTTTTCACTCTACATGTGGTCCAAGGACTAGCAGCACCTGCATCCCCTGGAAACTTGTTACGAATGTAAAATCTCAGGACCGGCCCAGACATACTGAATTGGAATCTGCATTTTAACAAGCTCCCCAGGTGACTGTTGTGCACAGTACAGTGTATGAAGCACTAGAATCTTCCAGAGGAAGGTTATCACCCTGGCCTGCTCCTTCACCTCCTTAAACCCCACCCACCATTTTGCTTACAAACAAGCGTCCTTAACAAGAGCTCTTCAAGGAGATAGTGGTTTGGATTGTGGAGGCTAGCAAGAGTCCCTTCTTATCTCAGAGGCACCATTGTAGTTAATCAGCATTTCTAGGAGGCTCTGGCATGAGGGGATTTTTGGAGTATTCTTGCAAGGAAAAAAGCAACAGATAGTGAAATATTAGCATAGACAAGTTATGGACAGATAAGTAGAAGTTGGAGGGTTGGGTTTTCCCCTCCCTAGGAGTCGATGGGGTCACCAGGAGTCAGAATCAACTGGATAGCAACTAACAACAATAGGAGTCAATTAGAAGACATTGGTGGTTCAGTCGTAGAATACTTGCCTTCCTTCAAAGACCTGGGTTCGATTCTGGCCCATGCACCCCATGTGCAGCCACCACCTGTCTGTCAATGGAGGCTGGTGTGTTGCTATGATGCTGAACAGATTTCAGAGGAGCTTCCAGATTAAGATGGACTAGGAAGAAAGGCCTGGTGATCTACGTTTGAAAATCAGCCAGTGAAAACCCTATGGATTAGGATAATCCATTCCCATTGTGCCTGGGGTCACCATGAGTCAGGGGCCATCAGGGGACAATAAGAACAGGAGTCAATCGATAGGCCGAGGAAACCAGCTTTGAAGTTCTCCCGTTAATCTTTTGAAGATTCAACATCTGCTTAAACTGGGACCCTTTAGATGGGGATTTGTCAGTGGGAGCTCTTCCCAAAGCCACAAGCCCTTCAAGAGAAAAAGTCATCTTTTCCAGCATAAATTAACACACAAGATTAAACTTGGACCTCACTTGAATGCCTAACTCATCCATCCCCACATGCTGGAAAAGCAGTGCCTCTAGCTAGAACACAGTCCTGTCTCTCACTTTCTGATTTAGAAATTCCAGGGACAACTGGGGGCAAAGTCACACCAGGAAATCACACATTCGGGGCTCTGTCTCGCTGAAGTGGAAACCAGGATTTGTCTGGGAACATCGCAGATAAAGGTTGTGTGTGTGTGTGTGTGTGTGTGAGAGACTGTGTATGTGAGTGCGTGTGTGTGAATGTGTGTGTGTTAAATGATGCGTTCCGTAAGCAACCAAGCAGGTTTCCCAAACTTTCTTTTTCTTAACTCCTGCATAAACCAGAATTTAAAATACACCAGCGAGAATTGTAATAGCTATAGAAACTGCAAGCAAAGGCTTTGGGGAGGAGGTGGCATTTAAACTAAGCCTTGTAGGATAAATATGAGTTAGAAGAAAAGGAAAAGTGATCAAAATGACAACTTTTAAAAATTGAATTAAAATTCAGATACCGTAATATGCATCCTTGTAAAGCATACAATTCAGTGGTTTTTAATATATTTACAAAGTTGTACAACCATCACCACTATATAATTCCAAAACATTTTTATCATTCCCAAAAGAAACCTCATGTCCATTAGCAGTCACTCCCCCGACCCCACCCACATCCTGGTAACCACTAATCTACTTTATAAAAGAAGACAATTTTAAAGATAGGGCAAGAGCCAGTCTGCAGGGTGATGAGGCAAAAGTTCTTCAAAACTCATCAGAGTAGACCAGAGGTGTCCTTTCACCAGGCAAGGTCATCAGCTGGACCTCATACCTTAGGAAGTCAGGCCAATACCTAACACAAAAGATTATCGTCTGTCCTTTCTTTGTCTTTCTAAACTTAAATATTCATAGCCTTTTTCTAAGCAATATCTATGAAATTATGAGCTTGATAAGCTTAAGTGTATTTTTTAAGTACATATTAAAGCAAATACATAACAAAATTCCTAAATCACGTCACACACCTCCAGTGTTTTGTGTGTCCTGTGTGGGAAACACTGATCTAGTTCATCTTCCTCATTTTACAGATGAGAAATTTGAAGCTCAGAGGAGGTGAGTGACTTGCCCAAGGTCACACAGGTACTTGTGGCAAAACAAGGATTAGGGCTCCTTACCCTTGATTCCCCATTCCAATGCATTTTTTCTTCTGGTGGTTCAAGTTTTACTGGTGCCAATAGAAAACAAGGCAATTGCTTTGAGTCCTTTCTATCAGGAATTCCTTGCCTTATTCAAATTATTTCATGGTTCAATCACGTGTTTAGAACTACCAGTGGCATTTGCATGAAAACAAAAGCACTTATCATGGTGTGTTTATTTGTGTTGTTCTTCATTCTCTAAGGTCACTGTGGAGGGTGAGGGAAGGTCTTCTGACCTGGGTACTTCAGTGTTCCAATGACTAATGGATCTCTTGCCCTGAGAACTGGGCCAAGAGAGCCCACTGAAAACAAGTCCTCAGTAAGTCTGGTTCAATGCAAATATCTCAAAGATCAGAGTTCGAAGAAGGTAATGAAGTGAAAACCAAACCGTAGAGAATTCCAAAAAGGTAATTAATAGTATATATAGATTCAGGGCTTGAAAATTTGTATATACATATCCTAATATTTTACAAAGGAAACACAGAACTTATTAGTATAATGTATGACCAAAAAAGCAATCTAGTCTACTTGACAGATTTCTCTTGGCAGTATCTGTGGTCTTATTAATGATCATGAGAGAGCTGACACTGAGCTCTTACTCCCCGCCAGCCATTGGTCTAAGTCTGCAGAACACAGAGAAGGTACAGGCAGTACCCGGGTTGTGAACTTCTGACTTACAACTCATACTTGTCCTTTAATGTTATGTAAGTTTGCCCTCACTTTGAAAGCACTGAACCAACCCCTACTCCCAACAAATTCATCACATGCCCTTTATCACCACTCTTATTTAATATTGTACTAGAAGTCCTAGCTAGAGCCATAAGGCAAGAAAGGGAAATAAAGGGCATATAAATTGGTAAGGAAGAAGTAAAACTATCCCTATTCACAGGTGATATGATCCTATACATAGAAAATCCCAGAGATTCCACAAGAAAGCTACTGGAACTAATAGAAGGATTCAGCAAAGTGGTAGGATACAAGATCATCTTACAATAATTGATTGGATTCCTCTACGCTAACAAGCAGAACTCCAAAAAGGAAATTAGGAAAACAATACTGTTTACAATAGTCCCCCAAAAGATAAAATACATAGGAATAAATTTAACTAGGGATGTAAAAGACTTGTACAAAGAAAACTATAAAACACTACCGCAAGAAATCAAAAGAGACCTACATAAATGGAAAAACATATGATGCTCATGGATAGGAAAACTTAACATCATGAAAACATCAATACTACCCAAAGCGATCCGTAGGTACAATGTAATCCTGATGCAAATTCCAACATTCTTTAACAAGATGGAAAAACCAATCACCAACTCTACATGGAAAGGAAAGAGGCCCTGGATAAGTAAAGCATTACTGAAGAAGAAGAACAAAATAGAAGGCCTCACGCTCTCCTGTCTTGGAACCTACTACACAGACACGGTAGTCAAAACAGCTTGGTACGGTACAATAGACACATAGACCAATGGGACAGAATTGAGAACCCAGAAGTAAATCTATCTACCTATGAACAGTTGATCTTTGACAAAAGGTCAAAATCCATTCAATGGGGAAGAGATAGCCTCTTTAACAAATGGTGCTGGCAAAACAGGATATCCATGTGCAGAAAAACGTAACAGGATCCATACCTCACACAATCCACAAGAAGTAACTCGAAATGGATCAAAGACCTAAAGGTTAAACCTAAAACAATAAAATTCATGGACGAAAACATAGGGACAAACCTAGGGGCCCTAATTTTTGGCATAAATAGACTATCAAGCATAAATAAAAATATACAAATAGCAGAAGATAAACTAGATAACTGGGTCCTTCTAAAAATTAAATACTTCTGCTCATCATAAGACTTCACCAAAAGAGTAAAAAGAGAGCCTACAGACTGGGAAAAAAATTCAGCAGTGACATATCTGACAAAGGTCTAATTTCTAAAGTATACAGAAAATGTCAACACTTCAACAACAAAAAGACAATCCAAATAAAAAATGAGCAAATGATATGAACAGGCACTTCAGCAAAGAAGACATTCAGGCAGCTAACAGGTACATGAAAAGATGCTCACGATCATTAGCCATTAGAGAGATACAAACCAAAACCACAACGAGATACTACTTCACCTTGCCAAGAATGACACTGATCAAAAAAAAAGAAAATAACAAATGCTGGCAAGGATGTGGGGAGACTGAAACTCTTATACACTGCTGGTGGGACTGTAAAATGGTACAACCACTATGGAAAATGGTATTAAAAAAAAAAAAAACCCACTGCCATCCAGTTGATCCTGACTCATAACAACCCTACAGGACAGACTAGAACTGCCCCATAGAGTTTCCAAGGAGCGCCTGGTGGATTTGAACTGCCAACCTTTTGGTTAGCAGCCATAGCACTTAACCGCTACACCACCAGGGTTTCCAGAAAATTGTGTGACACTTCCTTAAAAATCTTAAAAATTGAAATACCATATGATCCAGCAATCCCATTCCTAGGTATATATCCTAGAGAAATCAGAGCTGTGAGACAAATAGACATATGCACACCCATGTTTGTTTCAGCATTATTCGCAATAGCAAAAAGGTGGAAACAGCCCTAGTGTCCATCATCAGATGAATGGATAAATAAAATGTAGTACATATATTCAATGGAATACTATGCAACAATGAAGAACAATGATGAATCCACAAAACATCTCACAACATAGATGAACCTGGAGGACATTATGCTGAGTGAGCTAAGTCAATCACAAAAGGACAAATATTATATGAGACCACTATTATAAAAAGACAAGAATAGGTTTACACACAGAAAGAAACATTCTTTGATGGTTAGCAGGGAAGATACTGAGAGGTATGTAAGAATAAAGGGTGACTACAGTCAATACTGTAACACACACAATTCTGCAACACCAGTAATAACAAAAAATAACTTGAGTCAATACATAGGTAGATAAACCCAGTGCCGTCGAGTCGATTCCGAGGAGCGCCTGGCGGATTCGAACTACTGACCTTTTGGTTAACAGCCGTAGCACTGAACCACTATGCCACCAGGTAGATGGGCATGCTAAATAGGTGTGAGAGGACATGCAGGACTACACCCTTGTGTATACATGGGTGTGGTGGTGGATATTTCTACATACATATCTGTAAGGACAGAGAGCATAGGGGGCATGGTTGTGGAAACGTCTTAGACATAACCAACCTCTCAAGGGACGGAGCTACTGGGCTTGAAGGCTAAGGACCACAGTCTCAGGGGACATCTAGGTCAAAAGGCATAACATAGTTCATAAAGATAATCTTCTGCATCCTAGTTTTATGAGTAGCATTTGGGATCTTAAAAGCTTGTGAGCAGCCATCTAAGATACAACTATTGGCTTCTTCCCTTCTGGAGCAAAGGAGAATGAAGGAAATGGAAGACTAAAAGAAGCAATTTGTCCAGAGGACTAATGGCACACATGAACTACAGCCTCCTCTAAACTGAAACCAGAAGAACTAGATGGTGCCCGGCTACCACTACAGACCACTCTGACCAGGATCACAATAGCGGGTTCTGGTTAGAATGGGTGACAAATGTAGAACAAAATTCAAATTCATAAAAAGACCAGGCCTTCCAGTCTAATAGAGACTATAGGAATCCCTGAGACTATTGCCTTAAGAGAGCCTCCTAACACAGAACTGCAGCCATTCCCCGAGGCTACCTCTCAGCCAAATAATAGGCCTACAAAATAAACAATACCACCCACAAAGAATGTGCTCCTTTGAACAATCAACTATAGGAGACCAAAAGGGCAACATTTGCCTGAAAACAAAGATGAAAAGGAGGGGAGGGGCAGGGAAACCTGACAGATGGAAACAGGGAACCCAGGTTGGCAATGGGGAGTACTGACATTGATTGCAACCGATATCACTGAGCAATTTGTATATAAATTATTAAATGGAAAACTAATTTGCTGTGTGAACATTCCCCTAAAGCTTAACAAAATGTTCAGAAAAAAATCTTCGTCACACTCACCTTCACTTGCACATGCAACTTTTAAATCACTGAAAAGGCTTCAAACCTTTTCTTGCACTAAAGTAGGGCTAAATAAGAGCCGTATGCACTTGTTCCGACTTATCCACAAATTTGACGTAATGACTTAAAGACAGAGGATCTCCTTCGTAACCCGGGGATTGCCTGTTCTATGACTCTCCTCACTTTACACTTCAGGCTACTGACGTTGAGAGAGCTTCAGTAACTTGTCCAACGCACGTTCACAGCAAGTGGCAGAACAGGGCTTTATACGCAAGGGTGCCTGATCCCAGAGCCCACCATTTTAGCCACGCCATTGCATTGCCTTTACAGAGGGGCTTCTCTCTCAACTCCACATGGTTTCTTTTCCTAGTAATTCACGTGCTTCGTGTCAGGACGCCTAACTCAAATTGAACTGCCTTGAAAATATTGAAATGTTCAGATTTAGAATGATTCCGAGCAAGCTGTTCAACATGAAACAGTTCTTGGGTCATTAAATAAGCTGTTACTCAGGCAGGCCTGCTGTCGTAATTGATTGTTTTCCTTGTTACCCTTTATTTTACTCTTTCTTATTCAATAGGAAGTTCATTAGGAATTACTAGGAGGTCCTTGACCCTTGCTCTCTCCGGAAAGTTAGGATCGAGTTTTTGTGTCATTTCCTAATGAAATTATTACCAGGGTAATAATACATTGTCATAGTAAGGGGTTGTTCAGTTTGGACTGGGGGTGAGGTAATTCTTTAGCCTTTTAGAACGGTCTTTTTTTTTCCCCCCTTCACCTTCTTTTCGCCTTCTCAGCTACAAGAAATTCATCTTCAACTAATTCAGGGCACTCTTCATTTCCTAAAACTGTTCAGTTTCAGTGCTGAGATGTTAGGTCTCGTCCAGTGTTCTCAGCTCCTATTAGTATTGTAACACTACCAAGTAATAACTTGATGCTGGTATTTATAACATAGGATATATTTCTTGTCATGTAAAAATAGGATATATTTCATTATGTTAATGAAATTCCATGCCTTCCTGGTAAAATGCTAGGGCATTTGTACTCAAATTTTCAAACCCTGCATCTAAGCTCAATAAAATCCCACTGTCGTCAAGTCGATTCCGACTCATAGCGACCCTATAGCTCAATAAACTGGAGTAAATATAAGGTTATCCCTATTCTGAGATTATTTCTTGATGGAAAGAGGAAAGGATGTTATCTCTAGAGCACTGGGAATTTCCTCAGAATTGGGGTATGGCAGTATGGCAGCCTGGCACATAGGCTATCAAGCATGGCATGGAGGGACCGGGGGGAAGAGGGTGAAACTACTGTTCTTGCTCAACCCCTTCATTTAACTGACGCTCAGAGAGATTAGGTGACGTGACCAAGGTCACCCGGCTGGATAGAGACCATACCAGCACAAAAAGTCAGTGTTGTTTCCATGTAGTATGAAAATAGAACCATAGTCCAAGGGATACAAAGCTCAGGAGAGGCCTCTCAACTCCCAGGTTCTAATGCGCTGTGCCAGGGGGCTCAATAAAGGTCACTGACTAATGAGATCTGTATTCATTCTGCTAATGCCAACAAATTTACCAGCTTAAACAACACAAATGCACTAACTCTGAACTCTGGAGGTCAGAAGTCTGACCTGGCTAGAATCATGGTGTTGGCAGGCTGTTTTCCTTTCTGGGGGCTCTAAAGGAGGATTCATTTCCTTGCTCATTGAGTTGTTAGCAAAATTCAGTTCCTTGCAGTTGTAGAACTGAGGTTCCTGATTTCTTGCTAGCTGTAAACTGAGGGCCTTTCCCAGCTTTTAGAGGTGACTGCATTCCTGAGCCCAAAGCCCCCTTTCCCCATCTTCAAAGCCAATAATGGCTGGTCAAGTCTTTGTCATGTGGCATCTCTCTGATTCTTCTTCCATGGTCACATCTCTCTCTGACAACAGCTGGGAAAGGTTCTCTGATTTTAAGGTTGCACGTGGTTAGGTTGGGCCCACGTGGATAATTGAAAGTAATCTTCCCATCTCTACTTTCTTGCCCTTAATCACATCTGCAAAGTCCCTCTTTCTACATAAGTAACATATTCATAGGTTCCAAAGATTAGGATATGGACATCTTTGCCGGGGCGGGGGGGGGGGGGGCACCATTCTGTCTATCCAGCCAGTCCTTCTAGCCCCCATCTCTACCCCCCCAAAAATGTCAGTTTCCCAACTGATCGGCCTTCATACCTAGCATTCTTCCTTCCATTAGCTCCCCACTTCAATCCATCCCTCTGGATTAACTTCCTCCAGGGCAGAATGTTAACAACATCACTTCCTGTTCAAAGCTGGATGTTCCTCCTTGCCCACTTAATTGAATCCAATTGAATTAAACTCTGGCTTTCAAGGCCCTTACTGATGTGGTATTTAGTTCCAGCCTTTCTTTCACTTATATTACCACAATTTGTGTGTATGTGTGTGTGTGGTAAAAACATATATTCCAAAACATTTGCCAATTCAACAGTTCTTGCATGTACAGTTCAGTGACATTGATTACATTTGTCATGTTGTGCAACCCTCACCATTACCCACTACAATTGTCTTTTGCAACCCGTTTTCCTCTGCCAAAGAAGAAAACTCAATCTTCCCACACTCGTCAGACACTTTCTCACCTCTGTACCTTTGCCTGCATAATTTTATCTGCCTGGAATGTATTTATCCCCTCATCACTGAATTTCCAAATCCTAAAGTTTTCTGAACTCAGCTCAAATCCATCACTTCCTTGAAACATACCATGAAGAGAAATTAAGTTTTGATACTTGCTGTGACATAGATGAACCTTGAAAACATTATGCTAAGTATCTTAGTTATCTAGTGCTGCCATACCACAAATGGGTGGCTTGAAAGAACAAAAATTTATTTCTCACAGTTCTGGGGGTTAAAAGTCCAAATGAGGGTCTCAACCATGTCAGTTCCTCCTGTGGGCCTCTCTCCTAGGTCCTTGTGACTGCTGGCAATCCTTGGTGGTCAATTGCAGCTTACACGTGCACTGCTTTCGGAGTTTCATGACATCTTCCCTTGTGTGTCTCTGTGTCTATTCACTCAGAAGTGATGAGGCTTAGGACCCACCCAACTCTGGTATGGCCTTATTAACACAACGAAAGAAAACCCCTAGTTCTAAACAGGGTCATATTTACAGGGGGTAGTGCTCATACATTTCCTTTTGGGGGACAAAAGGCAATCCATAATACTAAATGAAATGAGTCAGACTCAAGAGGACATATACTGTATAATTCCACTTGTATGAACTCTCTAGGACAGGAAATGCTTCAAGACAAAAGTTTACCAGGGAAAAGGTGGAGGGGTAAATGGAAAGCTACGGTTTAAGGGGTACTGGGTTTCTGTTGGGGTGATAAACACTTGTTTTTTGGCAGGGCTAGGGATGATGGTGGCACAGTATGGTGAGTATGACTGTTGTATGCCATTGTAGCAGTTCAGTTGATTCCAACTCATAGTGACCCTGTAGGACAGAGTAAAACTAGAACCGCCCCACGGGTTTCCTTGGCTGTAAACTTTTACAGAAGCAGATTGCCATGTCTTTTTCTCCCACAGAGCTGGTGGGTTCGTACCGCTGATCTTTTGGTTAGTAGCTGAGCACTTAACCACTGCACCACCAGCACTCCTTTGGATGTGACTAATTTGCACACTTAAGACTAGGTGAAAAAGCAAAGTTTTTGTGATACATATTTTACCACAATAAGAAAAAAAAAAACTTAGTGGTTTAAAATTATATTATTATAATTCATGATTCTCTGGGTCAAAAATGTGGTTAGGGCACAGTAGGAAAGGCTTTTCTTTTTTCTATGATTTCTGGAGCCTCAGCTGAGTTGGGAAACCCTCATGGCGTAGTGGTTAAGTGCTACGGCTGCTAACCAAGAGGTCAGCAGTTCGAATCTGCCAGGCGCTCCTTGGAAACTCTGTGGGGCAGTTCTACTCTGTCCTATAGGGTAGCTATGAGTCGGAATCGACTCGATGGCAGTAGGTTTGGTTTTTTGTTTTTTTGCAGCTGAGTTGACACAGGGATCTCTCTTGCTTACTTTCTCTATACAGCTTTTCCACACACCTACCTTAGACTTTCTCCCCAGCATAGTAGCCTCAGAATAGAAGAAATTTTTACATGGCAGCTCAGGACTCCAATAACCAACATGGAAGCTGCCAGCCCCACAAAGGCAGGCCTAGAACTGGCATAGCATCAATTCTGTGTTACTCTATTGCCCCAAGTAGTCACACGTTGGATTCAAGGGAAGGAGAAGTGGGTCCACAGCAATCTACAGGAAGAGTGTCAATTTGGGGACATTTTTAAAATAACACAAACCATTTTCTGTGCGTTAAGGCGTATGCCTGGTTTTTTCTCCAAGGCTGTGAGCTCCTGGATGTAATCCATTTAGTAGCTCCCGTGGTGCCTAGCAGAATGCTTTGCCCGTAATGGCTGCTCAATAGTACTTGCAGTATTAATGAAAAAATGTATTTAAGACAAGCTCTTCTTCTCAAAGGCAATCACACCTAATTTTATATTTTACAGGGTGAAAAAAAAATGTTGAGGATAGAATTGTTTTTTTAAGGCCACCCAAAAAGGTTTGAATTCGTACACTTGCATAAAACAGACGGTGGTGTTTTTCAAAGGGCAGGCTGTGAGCCTGACTCTCTAGTATTTATGATGGGAATTATGGGTAATCAATTTTGGGTTGCATTGAACCAATCTTTCTAATTGGATTCCAATGCAGCACCTGCTTTTTGTCAAATGCCAGCCCACGAGTGGGCATGTTACACAGAAACCCATTTCACATCGATTTTCAATGCTGCTTAATAGTTTGTTTTGCTGAGTCGATCAAACTTCAAATCTGCAATAACCAAATGGCTAAAGTGCTTGCCATCAAATTGGTTTTTGTCTGCTCTTTGTTACAAGGTTATGTAGTATCAGCTTTTAGAAACGTTTAAATACACAAATTTTCCTTCCAAAATACGTTTAACAGTACCCTTTTCTAATTTTAACCATTACTGCATTAGGAAAAAAAAAAAAACTTTTTTGGTAAAAAGAGCATTGAAAAAAATTTTCAGAGATATAAAATATATTTAATAATAGTAATAGGATGATAATCATAATAATACTGCAATTATAATTTTATAGAGAAAAAATCATTGGAAGGCAACGTGAGAAATGAAAAAAGCATGGCCTGAAAAAGAGCATTCGTAGGTTCAAAATCTGGCTTTACCACTTTCTAGCAAATTGCCCAACTATTCTGAGCTTTTCTTTCCTCATCTGCAAAACCAGGGTTAATACATCTAACTCATAGGGTTGTTGAAAGAATTACATGAGATAATGGATATTTCTGACACATAGTAAGTATTCAGTAAATGTTAGCTATTATTATCATTTTGTTGTCGCTGTTAACAATATGTTAGTAAGGATACTGCCCCAAAGAGCTTATGTTTCTAAGAGTAAAGAAAAAACAAAGGCATGAGAAGAAAAAGACAAGGAGGAAGAGGAGAACAAAGAGGAAGAAGGGAGGAAAGAGACAAGAGTAAGGAGAGGCATAAAGTTACGAAAGATTCAGGTTCAGAAGAGACTCTAGGGGTCATCAGTAAGAAGGGCGTGCACTGGGACCATTGGTGGTGATCAGTGATGGCTTCTCAAAGGATGCTAGTCTTCAGGGTTTCTACCGAGGGGCTAAATATGCAAAGGGACAATGGCCAGACCATACACGACAATGGAACCCTGACCCACAATCTCTGCAGCAACCAGCCTGGAAAGCCAAACCACAACCCTGCAGCCATCAGCCCAGCACAGTCAGCACTCAGGGACAGTGACTGCCAGCTTCTCTATTTTTTGCTCCCACTTCCAACTAAGGACCAACCAGAAAAAGGACAAATATGCTCTCAGTACCAATCACATAGGATGCTCTGCTTCTAGTTAGCCCTCCTCTAGCTTCCCCATGCCAGCAACCTCCAATCAAACCATACTTGAAAAGCCTTCCCTCTTTTCTGCTGTAAGGCTTTCCCCCTCCCCTATCAATCTTCTGAGTCTCTGCCAAAGACCGAGAGATGGTGGCTGATTTTTTTTTTTTTTTTGCTATAGCAAGCTCTGCATAAATACCAAAAGCAGTTGTGGTCTAATCAATTTCGACTCATGGCGACCGCGTGTGTGTCAGAGTAGAACTGCGCTCCGTAGGTATTTCAATGGCTGATTTTTGGGAAGTAGATCACCAGATCTTTCTCGTGGACTCGAGCCTTCAGACTTGCAGTTAGTGGCCAAGTGCCTTAACCTTTTCCACTGTTTATTCTCTTTTGGGTGGTCTTAGTTCATTTCCACATGACAAGTGAAGACAGGGGCCCTGGTGGCACAATAGTTAAGAGCTCGGCTGCTAACCAAATGGTTAGCAGTTCAAATGCACTAGCTACTTCTTGGAAGCCCTATAGGGCAGTTCTACTCTGTCCTACAGGGTCACTATGAGTCGGAATTAACTCGACGGCAATGGGTTTGGTTTAGTGATGACAGGAACAAAGGATTGGCAAGTTGAAAAAGTAAAATGGTAGGGAAAATACAGGGCACGTAGTAGGATAAGCTGTCTGATGTAACAAACATTCTGAAAAGTTTGGTGGCTTAGTACACTAAGTTCATTCCCTGCTCATATCACTGTCCAGTGGAGGTGGAGTGGGAAGAAGGTTGTCTGTGCAATTTCTTACTTAAGGACCAGGGCTTCTCCTTGTTAGGTTCATTTTACTTCTAATTCATAGTTTGTTAGCTTGAACTCAAGGAGGCCACATCTATTCTCAGGGAGGCTGGGATATGTAGCATAGCTGGGTGCCTGACAGGAAATATTGGCACTCACCCAAAGATAAATTATGAAGAGAAAGGCCCATCTCCTCTGTCTATGCTCCCCTGTCCCTCGGGGAGATACACCAGAATTCAGAACTTCAGGCTTTCTGAAGAGTTCCTCTGAGGTCTCTCTACAATGTGCCCATCTGCTGGACCATGTGTGCCATTCCTTTGAGGGACGCTTACAATTTATCAGAGACGGAGATTTTCCCCCAAAGGAATGAATCTCAAATGCTGACATTTCAGCTTTCAGAAGCAAAACTAGGGGGTAGGATAGAAGAAAAAGGGGACCATCAAGAGCAATGGCATGGTCAGGAGTATGGACTTTAGACAGACCCAAGCTTGATCCCCAGCCTGTGTGAGTAATGCATGCTTCATTAACAGCTCTGATCCTCTTGCCTCATCTGTACAATGGGGGCAATGATAGAACCTACTTTACCGGTTGCTTGTGAGAATTAAATAAGACAAGACACAAATTATGCACTCAATAAATGATAGCATGGGTAGCCCGTAAGAGTAGCTTACTTGATTTTTTTTCTAGTTATGATGGAAATTAAATTTTAAAAATACCTAATTCCAAGTATCTAAATATCTAAATGGAATCCTTGAGTGTTGCAAACACTCACACGCTTGGCTGCTAACTGAAAGATTGGAGGTTGAAGTCCGTTCAGAGTGGCCTCGGAAGAAAGGCCTGGCGATCGACTTCCCAAAACTCGGCTGTTGAATACCCTCTGGGGTCACCGTGAGTTGGAACTGACTCCAGAAGCAAGTGGTTTGAACTCATAAATATCTAAATATTTACTGGTAAATATTTACAGATATTTAGGTATTTACCAGTAGCTACTTTTTTACTAAATGTCTGAATATTTACCTGTAAATATTTAGTAGCTACTGGTAAATATCTAAATATATTATACAACACACACAGCCTCTGGCTCCGTGGGGAGCTCCAAGATGGCGGGATCCTCCTTTCTTCATCTTTTTATTCCACTCCTACCCACCCCCCATCTCAGTCAACCTATTACTTTGCATGTACTAATTGCTCAGTATAAGTTCAATAAGCTCCAGGTGCCTGGGAACAAGAAAGTGACCCATGAGTCATTTTAATGACATATAGTAATTAATGTATAAGTGAAATATGGTTAATGCTTTGAGGAAAACAGGGCTCTTAATTTTAGATCCTACATTTAGACATCTCTGCTTTTGCCCTATTTCCCACATGACCTTTGGGACTTTGTCATCTGAAAGAGACTTGCAGAGGACACAGCATCCATCACCCTGCCTCAGGCCACAGGACTGTCAGGCAACACCTCAGCTATCTTTTTTCTGTACAAAAGTCCCCTCAGCTGGACAGTTCTGTATGGTGGGGTCTACACGGACTAACACCGCTGGGCCCTGGCTTTAGGGAAGGTCTCATGTGTTTACATACAGCTGCACACCCTGGAATTGCTAAAATCCAACCTTATTCAACCTTTAATTTGTAATGGGGACAAAAACCCCTCCTGTAGGTAGATCCCTGGTGGCTCAGTGGTTAAAGCAATTGACTGCTAACCAAAAGGTCAGCGGTTCAAAACTGCTAGCCATTCCTCGGGAGAATATGCAGCAGTCTGCTTCTGTAGAGATTTACAGCCTTGGAAGCCCCATGGGGTGGCTTTGAGTTGAGATTGACTCAACAGCAATGGGTTTTTATGGAGCATGGTGCTCAAGAGCTTGGCTGCTAACCCAAATTTCAGCAATTTGAATCCACCAGCTGCTCCTTGGAAACCCTACGGGGCAGTTCTACTCTGTCCTATAGGGTTGCTATGAGCTGGAATCGACTCGAAGGCACTTAACAGCAACAGCAGCAACACAGGCCTTCGGTGAGAAGGAAAGAGATTGCTGCTCTCCTCAGTATGGCTTAGAGGAAAGTGTCCATCAAGCAGCTGACCTGGAGGCCTCACGGAATTCCATGCGGTCCACACCCCTTGACTGATCCAAAGGCCTACAGAGAAGCTTCTCATGAGACCTGGGCTCTGTGGCCACTGCTAGCAAAAGTTTTAACAGCTGATCAGTTCGTTCTCTTACACACATGCCAGAGCTACTCTGTAAGGAGTCAGTTTTCGTCACACCCTTGTCTAGTGCACCACTTAAGAGCTGTTTTAACGTCTCGTTTATTTACACAAGAAAAAATGATGAGCCCTGGTTATTTAACCTTCTTGTAAGGAAATTTAGAAGCCTTTAACTTAGCCTAAGATGAAAATTTCATCCTCTAAATAATAAATATGCCTAACTCTGAAAACAATGTGCATTATTGAATTGTAGCCATCATAACTCAGATCCCATTCAAGTCACTGGTACATAGGAAACTGTTCTATCCTAGAAAAGAGAAAAATTGGTCTTTCTATGACTTAAAGGGGTACCTGGGTGGTTTAAATGGTTAACACACTGCTAATCAAAAGGATGGAGGTTCAAGTCCACCCAGAGGCACCTTGGAAGAAAGACCTGGCAATCTCTTTCTGAAAATTCAGCCATTGAAAACCTTATGGAGCATAAGGGTCACACATGGGGTCTCCATGAGTCAGAATCAACATGATGGCAGCTGGTTACCGGTTATGACTTAAAACTCCTTATGGGCTGGGGATGGGTAGTTCTTAATCCTTATAGCCCCTGAGCTTAGTACGAAGTGTTACTAATTTAAAAAGGTGGTGGGAAAGAGACGAACAGAAGGAAAAACCCATTACCCACTGCAGTCCAAGTGATTCCAACTCATAGTGACCCTATAGGACAGAGTAGAACTACCCTACAGGGTTTCCAAGGAGTGGCTGGTGGATTTGAACTGCTGACCTTTTAGTTAGCAGCTGAGTTCATAGCCACTGTGCCACCAGGGCTCCAGCATAATAAAAAATCTGAAAGAGTTTCATCTAAGGGAATGTGAGTTTTGCCGGGAGAGAGCTTCACCTAGTCATTTATCCAATTACTCTGTCATCCCACAGTGTGTCATTTGCCATTCTAGGCAGTAGAGAAACCACAAGGAACAGGGACAACCTCCTTGCTCTCATGGAACTTAAATTCTAGCAGAGGAAGACCCACAATAAACCTTTAAACTACTGCAAGAATAAAAATAATCTTAGGCAGTATTAAGTGTTAGTGAGTAATTTAAAAAGGTGATGGGAGAGCAATGAACAGAAGGAAGGAGGGGTGGTGATTTTAACCATAGGAATCAGGAAAGGCCTCTCTGAGAAGCCAAGAGCTAAGCTGAGCCTGGGGCACAAGATCGAGCTGCCCGTAGGAAGATCTAAATCAGGGTTGCCACATTATGGTTCCCAGCCAAACCCGGCCTGCCACCATGATTTGTATGGACTGCCAACTAAGAATGCTTTTTTACATTTTTAAATGCTAGGAAGAAAAAAAATCAAATGTAGAAAGTTTTTCATGTCACACAAAAATGATATGAAATTCAAATTTCAGTGTCCGTCAAGTCGTACTGGAGCACAGCCATGGTCATGTGCTTTCATGTTGTCTATGGCTGCTTTCCTGCTGTAATGGCAGAGTTGGGTCTTTGCAACAAAGACTTCATGGCCTGCAAAGTCTAAAATATATACCATCTCCTAGTAAGGAGAAGGAGAAAATATTGAAGTTGTCAACGATTTCATTTTACTTGGATCTGCAATCAATGCCCATGGAAGCAGCAGTCAAGAAATCAAAGGATGCATTGCACTGGGCAAATCTGCTACAAAAGACCTGTTTAAAGTGTTAAAAAGCAAAGATGTCACTTTGAGGAAGACCAAAGAAATACTGATGCATTTGAATTAGATGGTGTTGGTGTAGGATATTGAATATACCATGGGCTGCCAGAAAAATAAACAAATCTGTCTTGGAAGAAGTACAGCCAGAATGCTCCTTAGAATGGAAGATGATGAAACTTAGTCTCAGACACTTTGGACATGTTATCAGGAGGGACCAGTCCCTGGAGAAGGATATCATGTTTGATAAAGGAGAGGATCAGCAAAAAAGAGGAAGCCTCAACAAGATGGATTGACACAGTGGCTGTAACAATGGGCTCAAACACAGCAATGACTGTGAGGATGGCACAGGACCAGGCAGTGTTTCGTTCTGTTGTACATAAGGTCACTATGAGTCAGAACCGATTTGACAGCACCTAACAACTTTTTTTTAACAACAATAGCAACAGTAAGGAGAAAGGTGCCAATCCCTGATATAAGTGAAGAGCATTCAGACACTATATGCACAAAGTCCCAGCACAAGGCTGAAGAGGACAACAACGGAGGCTGGAGTAAAGGGCAGAAGATGACACCTGAGAGACAAGCAGAGACCAAGTCCTTTAGGACACAGGATAATTTTTGGTCATCTAATCACATGCTACCACAGGGTATGAGTAATATGCTTTTATCTAGGCTCTACCCCAGGTTCAAGTTACTGAAAACCCTAGGTTCAAGTTACTGAAAACAAGGCCTATGGTTCATCACTATAATTAATAGAATTCCATTCCATCCTCCTCCAAGGGCTTGGTCTGAGGGCTTATGAATCCTCTTGTCTGTAGTTTACCAAATAGAACAGATGACTAGAATCCCAGGTCTACCACTTACTGGCTGTGTGACCTTGGGCACATTACTTAACCTGTCTGTGCTTCAGTTTCCTCTTCTGTAAAGTGGGGCTACTATTACAAAGCCACAGGATTTCTGTGAAGTCTAAATGAGTTAATGCGTGTAAACCACGTCAAACTCGTTGCTGTGGAGCTGATTCCGACTCATAGTGACCCTATAGGACAGAGCAGAACTGCCCCAGAGGGCTTCCAAGAACAGCTGCTGGATTCGAACTGCCAACCTTTTGGTCAGCAGCTGAATGCTTAACCACTGTGCCACCACAGGGCTCTGTAAAGCACATAGTATGTGGGGTGTTTTTGTTTTTGGTTTTTATTATCATTGTGACTGAACAAAAAAACTCACCTGGCATGCAAATGTGAATACCTGGCCCCAACCCGAGAGATAGGAATTCAGTAAGTTTGGGTGGGGCACAGAAACCTGTTACGCACTGAGAAATACTGCCCCAGGGAGGCAGGTGTGAGGTCCTGTGACCTGGCCTAAGGCATTGATAAACTCTAACTGTATCGTGGAATGCGTAGGTGGTCTGTGGTGTGAGATTGTTTTCCTATGCAAGCCAAAGCCTTACATTGGCTAAAGAAATGAAGGTGGTGGTGAGAATGGGGTGGGGATGGACCTCAAACCAATCCCACTTTGTGAGAATAATATAAAACCCTCTTCCATTGTGGGCAGGGATCTGTGCAGATCAAGTTGTGTTTGGAAACTCCCGTTGCCATGGAGTCGATTCCTACTCATAACAACCGTATAGGACAAAGTAGAACTACCCCATAGGATTTCCAAGGCACAGTGGTTGAGAGCTACAGCTGGTAACTAAAAGGTTGGCAGTTGGAATCCACCAGCTGCTCCTTGGAAACCCAGTGGGGCAGTCCTACTCCGTCCTGTAAGGTTGCAATGAATTGGAATTGATTGGACAGCAACGGATTGGGTTTAATCTGATTGAAGAGTCCTTATATTGCACTTTATGGGGAGGATATTACAAAAAGACACAGGGCTTCTTCCCTCTCCCCCTCTTCTCTTGTCAAACCCACAGTGGCCAAGGTAAGTCAGTGAAGCAGGATGTGTGAGGCAATAGAGAGCAGTGAGGACTGTGGTGAGCCAGAGCACATATGCCACACCTAAGGGGTTAGCTGCTTCTCCCCTCCAACTCATTGTTGTCACTCAAGAATGCAGACCTAGAATGGCCAGATAGTTTCTATTTTCCAAAAGAAGCCAGATATCTAGATTTTTATGCACTATATTCTCCCATTAATAAATGCTGGCAAGTAATTCAATTAAAAAAAAAAAAAAAAAACACTCTGTAGGCCAAACAAAACACATCTGCTGGCCGGATCCAGCCTGTGGGTGGGCCTCCAATTTGCAAGCTCTGGTCTAGACTGAGTAATTCAAGCTTTCAGATCTGCCCTGACCCTCTACCCCCGACCCCAAGGCCTGGTGGAGGAACAGGACCCATCCTAGATCAGTGGTTCTAATCATAGGTGCACATTAAAATCACCTGAGGGAGAAAAAAAAATACTGTACTGACGGCCAGCCCCCATATCCAGAGATTCTGATTAAAGTGGGCCAGGTGTAGCTCCCCAGGTGACTCTGTTATGCAATCAGGGTTAAGTTCTACTGCCCAAGGGCAAGACCACCTAGAAGCATTTGGAGAAGGAGATGATCTTGGGAAGAGGAGGCCCAGAGGTCTGGGGAACAAGGCCAGGCTAGAAACCCCTGTCAAGGTGTTAACATTTCTGTGCTTTTCCCTTGTCTATGGGTAGCAGTTATGTAAACAGTTAGGAAAAGTCTGACAGCACTGCAGTTTTTCTCTTCAAGGTGATTTTCATCAGTTACCACCAGATCTTCCATGAAGCAGAGCCAGAATGCTCCTTAGAAGTGAGGATGGTGAAACTCGGCCTCACTCACTTTGGAAGTGTTATCAGGAGGAACCAGTCCCTAGAGAAGGACACCGCTGACCCTCTACTAAGTTAAAAAAGAGCAAGACCCTCATTGAGATGAATTGACACAGTACCTCCAACAATGGGCTGGAACATAGTAACGATTCTGAGGGTGGCGCTGATGGGGCAGCATCTTGCTCTGTTGTACATAAGGTCACTATGAGTTGGGACCAACTCCATGGCACCTAAATCACCAGGTTGTCAGTAAACTCTCGTGGTCTCGTAAACCCAGCTGCCGTGGAGTTGACTCCGGCTCGTGGCGACCCCACGTGTGTCAGAGTAGAACTGTGCTCCACGGGGCTTTCAACTGCTGATTTTTCTGAAGGAAATTGCCAGGTCTTTCTTCTGAGGCACCTGTGGGTGGACCTAAACCACCAACCTTTCCATTAGTAGCTGAGTGTTTTAACTGTCTGTACTACCCAGGAACTCCTCGTAGCCTGGTTCAGCTCTGTAAGGTGGTGGTGGTAGTCGTGGTTGTAGGTCATGGTCTGGAAGGGGAAACAAGAGGCAGGGTAAATGCATTTTTGCCCCTCCAGCTCCCCTCCACTGATGCCTATGTGGAGAATAAGCATCCTTCAAAGGGGACCAAAGCCCAGGCAGGAGCTCCAGGTGACAGTCAGCAACCCAGGGGAGCTGTGTCAGGGTGTCTCAGCTGTGGATTTAAGGCAGGCCACCTCTTTCCCTAACATACCAGAGGAAAGGGATCCTTAAAGTTGGGCAGGGGTTGATGCTTGGGTGATGGATTATTTTTTCATCTTTGATACTTAGCCCAGGGTTTGGCCCATGGTGGGCTATAAATGCATGTTGAAGGAATGGAGAGAGGGGGAATGAAGGAGTCAGTGGTGGCTTTTATTGCCTTTCTGCCCTTTGAGGAAATTCCTACTCCTCTCGCTCCCTCCCTATGAGCAAATGGGGGGTCTGTATGGGAACTGGGTCCACTAAACCTTGTTTTGTATTAGCTGCTGTGCTTTCCAGCAAGTTCACAAGTTGCCAGGGTAGTTTCACACAAAGACTTCACTCACATATATTAATTGGCCCTTAACACACAGGAAGACACCGGTGAGGTTTTATAGTATGTGTGGAGGCTTTTTAGAACTGGGAACCAGATTCCTTGTCCCCCTCTGCACTCTTTGAAGTCAACAGGAGCCCTGCTCAGGGTGTCTAGAGAGAAACGAAGCTGTGGTCTAAGTGAATTGTTAGGAAAATGCATTAAAGTTCTAACCTAAGATTAAGTTACCCAGAGAAAACACACTTTGGCCGGAGGGAACTGCAATCAGAACCATCCGATGGGGGTCCTGTGGTCAGAGAAGAGAAGAAAACGTATTTTAAAAATTCAATTAATGCATTCAGTTGCCTCAGAGGAAATAAAGACCCATTGTCCTTCGCATATTTAAAATATGAATTGCCAATTAATGATGCGATTGGCAAATTGCTGTACAATTAAAAACACAGAAATGTTGTTTGAGGCAATTAGAATAATTGTCCTATGTTAATTACGGGTTGATGGATTTTGCATGCTGCCAGCAATTACCTTTTGAGCCTGAGCTTTTCTGAACAGAACCCAAATCCATAAAGACATTGATATAATAAGAACTATCTTCCCTGTTGGCGTGCCTGCTCTATTTTTAGTATCCTTTAAGATATGTAATTATTCTTAAATAATTAAGAGTTTCCAGAAGAAAGATTCTTAACACATTTTTTACTCATCATCGTTAAAAATCTTGTAACCAGTATTAAACGAGAGGGCAATAGAAGGAATGAAGACTTGGGAGTCAGGCAGACCTTGGTGAAGATATTTACCAGCTGGGTGCCTTAGGCAAATTAGCCTTTCTAAACCACAGAGTAAAATGAAGAAAATATATATCTTACAGAGCTGCTGGGAGGATTACATAATATTTCTGAATCCCCAAGCATTGTGCATGTCATATATTATAGCAGGTGCTCAACAAAAGTAGTTAGAGTTACTGTTTGTCTAGAAAGAGCAGGGCTATCTTCTCAACAATTTCATTAAAGTCCTTGCAGATACTAGTCTTGCAACTTTTAATTCACGGATTGCTCTTAATTATGGATTGCTCCTCCTTGGTCTCCTTAGCTGGTTCTTCCTCATCTCTCTAACCTCTAAATGTTGGAATATCCTTCAGCTCAGTTCTGGAATCTCTTCTCTTCTGTAACTAAACTTATCTGCTTAGTGATCTCATCTATTCTCATGGTTTTAAATATCAACCATATGCTAAAGACTCCAATTCTCTATAACAAACAATTCTAGAACTTAGTGGTTTAAAGTAACAATAATCGTTTCTTATCTTTCATCCTTTCTGTGGGCCAGGAATTCAGAAGCAGCTTACCTGGCTAGTTCTGGCTTGAAGTATCTCATGAGGTTATTTATAGTCAGATATTGCCTAGGGCTGTAGTCATCTGAAGGCTTGACTGGGACTAGAGAATCTATTTCTAAGATAGCTCACTCACATACCTGACATGTTGGTGCTGGCTGTTGGTGGGAGGCCTCAGTTTCTCACCAAGTGGCCTTCTCCACAGGGCTATTTGACTGTCCTAGCAGCTTCCCTAGAGTGAGTGAGCCAAGAAACCAAGGTGGATCCACAATGCCTTTTATGACCAAGCCTTGAGAGTCACTCACTGTCACTTCTGCCATATTTCATTGGCCCCACAGACCAGCCCCGATTAAATGCGGAAGGGGAGCACACGAGAGCATGCATAGCAGGAGTAGAGACTCACTGGGGGCCAGCTTGGAGGCTCCTTTCACAACCCTGAAATATATTTCCTCCCTGCTTGTTTTCTGGCCTTTCCCCTCTCAGTAAATGGCAACTCCATCTTTCCTGTTTCTTACACTAAACACTGTGCAACCAACTTTGATTTTACTCTTTCCCTACAATATATTGTTTGTACCTTCAAGATAGGTCCAGAATCTGACCAGTTCTCACCACCTGTATCATCTCTAACCTGGTTTGTTGTAGTAGCCGCCTGTCGGTTCTCAAAACAGAGCTCAACAGATCCTGTTAAAATGCCGGTTAGACTACTTCTCTGCCCCAAACCTTCCAAATGGCTCCTCGTCCTACTCTGAGTCAAAGCCAAAGGCCCTTCAGTGCTCTTCAAGGCTCTGCATGCTTTGCCCCTACTCCCGCCTTCATAATGCATCCCCTCCCATTCATCTAACCTGGGGTGCCTTTGGTTCCTCCAACCTGCCAGCTATGACCCTGCCTCAGTAGGCACTTATAAATGATTCTGGATTTTGCTGTTCCCCTTCCTGGCACCTATCCCCTTGCTTGGTACACTCTTTCTCATGTTATCCACCTTGCGCTTGTTCTTACTGTTCAAGTCTTACTCTCAGATCTCACCTTCCCTAATCAAAACTCCAGCCTTGCCCCTCACCTGCCCCTGGGCACACCCTATGCTCAGCTTTAGTTTTTCTCTGTAGCACTTATCACTTACCTGATATACTGTACACATCACTTATTTGTTCATTGTCTGTTTCTACCCACTAGAAGGGGAGGGAAAGTGTTTTTGTCTGTTTTCTTCAATGCTGTATTCTCAGCATCTAAAGCAGCCTCAATACATAGTTGAAGCTCTCAATACATGTTTGAGCGAATGAACGACAGCACTTAATGTTTTGCATAGTTGTTGTCGTACGCTGTCAAGTTGATTTCAACTCACAGTGACCCCATGTGACAGAGGAGAGCTGCCCCATAGGGCTTCCTAGGCTGTAATCTTTGCAGGAGCAGATTGCCAAGTCTTATCTCCCACGGAGCCACTGGTGGGTTTGAACCGCAGGTCTTTCATTTAGTACTGAGTGCTTAACTACTGCACAACCAGGGCTCCTTTTGCATATAGTAGGTGCTCAATATATGTTAACCATAGGGCTTGTAGTTACACTGATAGCAAAAAGACTTTATGAGCATGGGTAATATATATAATAACAACACTTATGTGATCTAATTGCTAACCAAAAGATCGGCAGTTCAAATCGACCATCTGATCCTTGGACACACTATCAGGCAGTTCTACTCTGTCCTATAGGGTTGCTATGAGTCAGAATTGACTCGATGGCAATTTTTTTTTAAGTGTTATTTAATATTATTACTCTTTTCTCTGATACACTTGTTAAGGCTCTACTGGACACACTGAAAAAATCGTAACAAATAATACTAGTTCATTGTATAGAAAACTGTAACGCTGCTTTCCAAGGAAAATAACCTCTAAGTGCTCCTTTAAGGTGATGGTGGCGGCCCCTCCATTCCTGTCTTCCGGATGGGGTCACTCAGATCATTTCTGACCTATTCTTTGCTACCCACCGAGCTAAGCACTTTCCCTACTTTATTCCATCAAATCCCTCCCAACAACCCTTGGAAGTAGGAATGAATTGCCCCATTTTACAGAGGGAAAAACTGAAGCCCTAAGAGGTTGGATAACTTAACATTGCACAGCTACTAAGTGACAAAGCCAAGATTTGAATCCAGCTCCGTTTGTAGTTACTCTGCTTCCAGGGAAGTGAAATCTGAGGATGTTTGGGGGGAGGCCGGGTTCTGAGCCTTGGGGGAGAACCATTCAGGAGACCTGGCACACAATTTTGATCAATTGTATTAAAGGCAGGAGGAGGCACTGTTTTCAGAAGCCTGCCTCGTAAAAGGAGCACTTCACCTGGGATGCAGAGGCCCTCTTGTTCACGCCATGCCTAGACGGGTTACCATGAGCTGGAATCAACTCCACAGCAACTGTTTGTTTTGTTTGCTTTTCAGACTTTAACGGTAAGTGTACAGCTGCTGGGGAGTTGAGCTGGTTTGTGTCCAAGAGGTATAAACACCACCTACCACTGCTACCGAACACACACCCAAATTCTGTATCTCAGTGTTGTTTTTTGAGATTCACCCATTTGTCTCTTATGAAAGAGAGTAAAACTAAAAACAATCAGTGTCAGCCTTATCTAGTATTTTCAAGGAGCATATAAGACGATTTCAGCTGTTTTGTTCTCTCGATTAATTTTATCTTGCTGCCAGCCACGATGGGAGAACCTACCTTTTATAAAGAAGCAGATGCTGTCCATTTCTCTCAGACCTATCTACAAGAGAGGAGGAGGTGAGCCCCTTCTGTGGCCTGCCAAAGAACGAGAATACTTATTACTCAAGAGGTTTTCTTCACTGGCATCAGCCAGTCTGTGGGTCACATTTAATCAAAGGTCCTGACAAACGGATGTCAGGAAGGTCAACTGATAACACTAATTTTTTAACACTCCCAATGACAGGTTTATTTGATTAGACCTTGATTTCCCCCAAAATCCACTCACATGTTTTATTGCTTGCCCACTTAGCCACACTTGTCTCAGTTACCTATGACTGCTTAACAAATCAGCCTGAAATTCAGTGGCTTAAAATAAGGTCTGTTTTTATTGATTAGGATTTTGTGGCTCAGGGATCTGGGCAAGGCTCAGTGGGAATAACTTACCTCCAATCACCTGGTGTTGACTTGGTTTATTCATGCCTCTGCATTTGGCATCGGAATGTTGTGTTGTTCCTTGCCTTTAGTATGTACGGTGTAGAGCTGCTTCACAGGGTTTTTAACACTGTGACCTCTCAGAAGTAGATCTCCAGGCCTGTCTTCTGAGCCATCGCTGGGTGAATTCGAACCACCAACCTTTCGGCTAGTCCTGGAGTGCTTAACTGTTTGAGTCACTAAGGGACCCCTGCGTTGAGATGAAAAGAACACAGTGGCTTCACTCACAAGCCTGGGGTATGGTGCTGTCTATTGGCTGGTCACCCAGTTTTCTTCCTCGGGCCCTCTCTTTCCACATGGTCCCTTATTTTCCAGAGCCTCTAGTAGGACAGGCTGGACATCTTTACATGGTAGCTCAGAGTGGGAAGAGGGCAGGAGTCAAAGCTGCCAAGCTCAGAGCTGGCACAGTCATGTCTACCATATTCTATTGGTCAAAGCAAGTCACAACATCAGTCTAGATTCAGAGATGGATTCAGAGGGAAATAGACTCTCCCTCTTGATGGGAGAAATTGTTGGCAGCCATCTTTGTAGATGATTAATCTATACACTTGCCTTGTCTGAATCTTACCCAATCAATCTACTTCCAATAAGACTTTTTTTTTTTGGTGGGGGGGGCAGGGCAGGTGACGAGGCAGAGAGTCTTCTTTGATCTATTGCATCTAAATCCAAGAAAAGTGTCAGAATTCCCCAGGGAACTATGGATATTTAATTAATCTGCTGAAGAATATAGCTCATGGATAAAAATGACAGCACAAAGCATATAATATGTCTGTCTATATGTTTATGATAAATTTGAAATGTGTCATAAACCCAACTGTCCTTTTGAAAACACACATAACAGGCCATAAAATTCCCAAACGCTTCTTGTTAGTGTGACTGGGTCTCAATGAAAAAGAGAATTGAACGGCACGAAATGATTTTCCCCGAACCACTTCTCCTGGGCAGCAGATGTTTTGAATGCTCTTCAGTTTAGGGGCAGTAATGCCAACCACATGCTCGCCTTTATTTTTGAAATTATTTTATTAAGGGCTCGCGAAAATATGAAAAGGGTAAAAAAAACCCACAAGGCATAAAAACATGCAAAGCACAAAGATTGTGTTCTGTCCACATGGTGGTAACGGAGGACACAGTTATAGGAGGTGTGTATGTGGTGTACGTATGTCACCCCAGCACCTCTCAGTCTTTAATGTGCAAGCCAGGCACCTGCAGACTTGGTTAAAAGGCAGATTCTGATCTGGTGATTCTAGGTCCTGGTCTGAGATTTGGCATTTCCAACAAGCTTCCTGGTGGTTCTGCTGTTCCGTAGATTGGAAGGGTGAGCATGTCTAAGATGGGGGAGTGAGAATGCTTGACAAGTCTCCCTTCTGGCGGAGGAGCAGGGCTCAGCCAGCAGATACTTCCTCTGCACCCACCATGTGCCTGCAACTGTGCTAGACAAGAGGAATACTGAGAAAAGACTAAGACACACACTCTGAAGTTAATGAGCCCCAGTCTAGAAGGACAGATAAATAAAAAAAGAATCAAATGAAGAGTGAAAAGAGAGAGTCTGAGACTGTACTGGGTTAGAGCACTGATTTAGACTCCAAATTAGGATGTGACTTGGGCAAGTCAATTGACCTCAGAGTCTCAGTTTCTTCATCTATAAAATGAGGATCTTTATGGTACCTACCTCACAGAATTCTTACGTGACGTCGGTTAAATTAAACCGTAAAGTGAAATAATGCCTAGTACATAGTAAGTGCTCAGTAAAAATTATTACGTGTTGTTATTAGTACATAAGTGCTGCCACACACTGTGAAAAAAAGGCCAATATATTTATTTTTAAAATGTTTAGTTTATATTCTTAGAGGAAATTCAGGAAAGATTAGTAAGTACGCAAAAGGAAAAAATCATGTCTGCTCTAACAATATCCCTAAGAGGCATCATGATACATCCCATAAGACATAAATATAAGGTGTGTGACATGGCGATTGAGATGAAACTTTGATCAAAGTTTCTGTTTATTCCTGACTTTATAAAAATTACTTAGCCTCAGTTTTCTCATCTATAAAGGGGGAACAATAAGGGCTGTTATATTCAACGTTCATGATGATCAAACATCATGATGGATTTTTGGTGTCTACAAAGCTGGCTTAGAATCTTGGCTCTGTCATTTAATAGCTTGTGTGGCCTTGAGTATCTTTTTTTAACTCCCACTGCAAAGAAAAAAGTATATAAAAGCACTCAGTAAAGTGACACACACATAATAAGTGCTGTTATAATATGACATTGCTTTAAAAAAATAAGGTATATGACTTCATGAAGATTATTATTCTAAGTTATGATAAACGTACTGCTTTTTATATACATCGAAGTGTTGCTTCTGAGTTCCTGGCGGTAAGGCATAAACTTTGACTCTACCCACACCTCCCCTCCCCCCTCACTATTTCATATGCTGCTTCAATAGGAAAGGCAGCAGATTGGGGGTGAGAGGTGCAGTATCCAGTGATGTCATTAGTCCATTCCTTCACTGCTGGAGCTTAGAGGCTGCCTCTGTACATTGACCATCACTCCAGAATCTCAGAATTTTGAAACTGCTTATCGTTTTGGTAAATGGTGTCTTTAACCTCTCAAAGAACCACGTAAAACTGTAAATTCCCAAGACAAGGACAAGTGTCCAGCTTCTAACTAGTGGTGGAAAGTGGACGCTAAATGTTTTTGGTCCCCGGTCGAAGCTACTTTGTAGAGCAGAGGCCTGTGAAGGTTCACAGTTGAGTTGCAGGCATCAGCTAATCTCCCAGTTGCAGCTTGGCATTGTGTGGGCATTAACCAATATTCCAATAGCCAGAGATTGCACAATAAAACACACCTCTCCCCACCCCATCAAAGGAAAATATTGAAATGGGGGACAGAGAAATCTTAAAAAATTATCTCTTATTTTCCATCCCTTAACTCATTAGCTTCCTCTCTTACCTTCACCAATTCATCTCCCTGACAAGGTTATTGTGAGGAAGGAGTTAATGAGTACACAGCTTTATCTTCCTTGGAAGAGAGATACAAAACAAGCTCAAAGCAGGGGTGTCAGCACCCTGCAAGTCTTCAGGGGTTTTTATAGGCAATTATTAACCTCTTGTGGCATTCCTGGGGTAAGGGAGACCTCTATGCTAAAGTAATCTACTAAGATTTTCCACCTATAGTGTGTGCGTATTCGATTTTTTAGGGTTAAAACTCAGTCGCACCTTAATAAACCTTAGATTTACGTAGCTGTAAACAGCTGAAGCACTTACTGATGATGATCAAAGACTACAGCCTTCAGTACGGATTATACCTCAACATACAACAAAAATCTTCACAAATGGGCCAGTAAGCAACATCATGATAAATGGAGAAAAGACTGAAGTTATCAGGGGTTTTATTTTTACTTGGATCCACAGTCAACACCCATGGAAGCAGCAGTCAAGAAATCGAGGGACACACTGCATTGGGCAAATCTGTTGCAAAAGATCTCTTTGAAGTGTTGAAAAGCAAAGTTGTCACCTCGAAGACTAAGGTGCACCTGACCCAGGCCATGATGTTTTCAGTTGGCTCGTATGTATGTGAAAGCTGGACAATGAATAAGGAAGACAGAAGAAGAATTGATGCCTTGGGATTGTGGTGTTGGCAAAGAATATTGAATATACCATGGACTGCCAGAAGAAGGGACAAATCTGTCTTGGAAGAAGTACAGCTGGAATGCTCCTTAGAAGCAAGAATGGTGAGACTTTGTCTCACATACTTTGGACATGTTATCAGAAGGGCTCGGTTCCTAGAGAAGGACATCATGTTTGGTAAAGTGGAGGGGCAGTGAAAAAGTGAAGACCCTCATGGCGATGGATTTACACAGTGGCTGCAATAATGGGCTCAAGCATAACAATGATCATGAGAATGGTGCAGAACCAGGCAGTGTTTCATTCTGTTGTGCCTAGGGTCGCTACGAGTCAGAACCGACTCGATAGCACCTAACAACAACAGTTTGTGAGGAGCCCTAGTGGTGTAGTTGTTAGGTGCTCGGCTGCGAACTGAAAGGTCAGCAGTTCAAACCCACCAGCCGCTCTGAGGGGGAAAGATGTGGCAGTGTGGTTCTGTAAAGATTTATAGCCTTGGAAACAGTATGGGGCAGTTTTACCCTACCCTATAGGGTCATTAGGAATTGATCAGAATTGACTCTATGGCAACAGCAAATAGTTTACAAAGCCCCTCATGTCTTTTATCAAAACAAATCCTTCCTTTAATTTTCTTAGCACCCAGGTCAAAGAGACCATTATATCTGTTACCTGTTTAAGAAAAAGGAGGCTTGCAGAAAGGAAATAGTTGGCCAAGGGTTTAATGGGTAATAAGAACTGGCTAGAACCCAGGTCTCCTGAATGCTGCCCTAGTGCTCTTTGTAGGATGTGAAATCTCTTTTAACATTGAGAAAGCACCTCTGAATCTCAGCATTCTTTAAAACCACCCATTATCACTGCCTAAAACTGTAACAAGGAGTCCCCTGGTGGTGCACTTGGCCGCTAACCAAAAGGTTGGAGGTTCGAGTTTACCCACAGGTGCCGTGAAAAAAAGCCCTGGTGATCTACTTCTGAAAAATGAGCCACTGAAAACCGTGTGGAGCACGGTTCTACTCTGACACGCGTGGGGTCACCGTGAGTCGGAGTCAACTTAATGGCAACTGGTGTATCACAGAGCTGTGACAAACTGCCACAGTTCAGATTCCTGGAAATTACTGTTTTAAGTAATCCCTGTGATCAACGTGATTTCTTGTGATTTTGTTATTTGCTTCTCTCCCTAATTCTTGGTGGTTTTAGGCTAACTTACTTTTCGATGCCTCTTTTTCAGTGGTTTTAAGACTATCACCTGCCGGGGCTTCTGTATTCTAGAGAGACCTGCAGCGACTCTCCTTGGGGGTTTGATTCCATGCTGGCTCTGGTAGATTAAAACCAACTGGGAAGTCTAAAATCTCTGGATGACCCCCTCAAGGAATGAGTAACTATTTAAAACTGTAAAAGTGGCAGTGGAGAAACATGAGAACTCAGAGTACTCAGATCAACAGTTGCTCAGTGCTGAATGGACCCAGACTGGCTTCTTTTTAAGCAGGGACATGGGTTCCCTCGGAAGCATGCTTTCGTTGTTGTTCAGGCCTCCCTGATCTTAGGTTGTGGCTGCCGATGAAGTTGCCCCTGAGCTCCACAGCACTGCTCTTCAAACCTACACTCTCATTTCAATCACAAGCAGGTTGCTAGTGTGTGGGCAAACTTCCATACATGGTATGGGGAGCAGACATGACTTCATGCACTGCTGTAGACAGAGGGACTGCCAAGGCTCAGGCGCCCAGTCCCCCAAGTGTTCCTCAGTGCAAGCTTCAGCTTTGGAATCTTTCCCCCGGCTTCATGGTAACCAGACCACAGGGGATGCTGTAGATCTGTGGGTACACCCTTACCTTGCAGATTCTTACATTTTCTTCTCCAGAACCCTGACACCCCAGAAGTGCATCTCACAGGTACACTCACATGTATTTGGAAAACATGTTACAAAAAAATATCCATTTTATTATACTAACCTTAGTACGAACCTGAAAAATCATCTCAGATGGGCATTTCAAGAAACCCCATATAAGTTCAATTTGTTTTTCTTACATATGCTGGTTGATTTTGGGGGCAGGGGCAGGATGTGACAGTTGCTTTGGGGGAAATGTTTATGGGTATTGCACATTAAATTAGTTTTCTGTTCTGTGTTCTTGAAAAATTCCAGAAACATCGACCTAGAGAACTTCATAAATTGGGGTCCTTTAAATCCCATTTCCTCTTGTTCATTATTATTATTGTACTTTCGAGTCTTTTTACCAAAAGCCTTTAAACAAAGAGACATTTCTTCTTGCCCAGATTGAAGTGTATGTTTATGTGGATTTCAAACAAAACAGAAAAGCTGGTTAAGGCCCTGGGTAAAATGAATCAGGTGGAGCAGTTTTCTGATAATGTTTCTTGGGAATCATTTTGGATTGATTTACACACATATCTGACCACTGCTTGGGCATCACTGCTGAGATCATGCAAGAAAAAATAAATAAATAAATAAACGTAGCACCACTACCTGATCACATAATGAATCAGAAGAAAGAAGAAGAGGAGGAGGAAGAGGGGGCAGGAAAAGAAAGCAATCACTTGACTGCCAAGCCCAAACCCAATTTTGGTTAAAGAAAAGAGGAGTCTTATGGCTGAAGGAAAGTTTGATGCATCTCAGTTAAAACAAACCCCTTAGACTGTATATAAAAAAAGGGACAAACGCTCTTTTTAATTTTTTTTTTTTGTGAGGAACATCTCCTTCTCTCAATTTTTAGAAAACATAGATTTGAGTTTGCTGGAGCAAATGTTTTTCAGCAGACTAGACACCCTCTTAATTTTCCTGACAACATGTGCCCTTACGCAGCTATGTTGGAAACTTGCATACTCCTGGGAAGGGTTATGAGACACGGCAAACCAAAGCGCCCAGAGAGGCAGCTGTATATTACAGTGCTAATCTTTTCTTTTTTCACACAGTGGGTGTGTGTGGTGTGTGGGCCTGCCTTACTGTTTCATGTAACACATGGCTATGTGCTGACCTGTGAGAACCAAAGTCAGAAGCTTTTAAACCGTTATTATTTCTCCTTTGTCTCTACCAGGAGTACTCTACGGTTTTTTGAATATTGGCTTAAAGAGGCTCCGGTTAAAAAAAAAAAAAAAAGCAAACTCTTTATCTAAGGCTGGAATATTTCCAGATGTACCCTTCAACTAGAGGGGGAGGGGGGGTCCACCTTTGAGATTTGGGTTCTGCAGCACACATTCACTCTGGTAACCCCGTTAATCAAGGACGTATTGCCGGATTTAGGACGTCAAGAACAACCCAGGGGCAGAAACAAGCTCCAGGTTGTGCGGGGAGGAAGGGGGCCACCCTTGATGAAATAACTAAGGAAATGCGTGAATTTTTAAATTTCCTAGAGGGCACCTGGAAGAATGGGCGCAGGTTTGCCCTAAATTCCCAGTTACGTTTGCAGCCTGGGGAAGAGGGAAGAACACTGGGGGCCAGACAGCTCCAAAGCGGGACGTTACCTTCTTAACCAACTTTCTTCCCACGGAGCCCTGGTGGGCTCAGTGGTTAAGAGCTTGGCTGCTAACAATCCACCAGTCGCTCCTAGGAAACCCTCTGTCCTATAGGGTCCTATAGAGTCGCTAGGCGTCGGAATCGACTCCACGGCAACGGGTTTGGTTTCCTTTTTACAGACCCAGAGGACATACCTTTACGCCCCCTACTCGCCGCCCGCGTCCCCCTCCTCCATCACCAAGCCTGCACGTCCCCTTTAAGAAGCGGGGGCTGTCTCTCCCTCTTTCTCCTCCCTGTCCCCCACCCTTCACACCTTGGGTGGGAAAATAGAGTGGGGGCGGGATGGCCGGAGGGGCGGGATCATGGGGAGCGCTCCAATGGCTCTCGAGGCTGGCGGTCGTGAACTCCAGCAGCCAATGAACAGCAGGTGGGGGCGTGGCGGGGCCCTGTTGCAAAGCGACCAACGTGGGCCGGCAGGCGGCCGCGGAGAGCTGAGCCGAGGGGGTGTGTGCGGGCGAGCGGCCTGGGCGGGGCCAGGGAGGGCCGGCCGGGGTTGGGCCGCGGGGCAGCTCGCAGCGAGCGGCTGATTGTTCCGGCCGCGAGGTCGGCCGTGCTCGCGCAGCGCGGAGGAGCCGCGAGGAGCCGCGCCGAGTCGGGAGTGCGCGCGCGCTCTGCCCGCGGCGCTGAGACAGCGAGGCGCACGGGGCCCGCCGAGCCGGGGGCAGCCGCGCGGTGCAGCCCGGGGCCTGCAGCTTGGCGCTCCGAACGGAGAGGAGATGCCCACGGGCGCCGAGCGCAGGCTGCGAGGCTGAGCGCCCTGCTTCCAGCAGCGGCGGCAGCACCGCCCTCGGCCAGCGGCGGCACTTGGCGTGCGCGGGAGTTCAGGAGCCGGCCCGGAGCGCGGCGGGAGGACCCAGCGCCGGCCTCGCACCCCTCTCCCGGGTCCGAGGGCTTCCTAGCCAGTGTGGGCAGGTCGGCCCGGATGGGCGCAGGGTTCGCGGCCCCCGCAGGGCGCTACCGAGCGGCCCGGGCACCGGGGGCCCGCTGAGCGTTGGAGCCGCCGCCGCCGCCGCCGCCGCCGCGGGTTAACTTGTGCCAGCGGCCATGCCCCGGCCAGCAGCCTAGTGCCGAGCGGCGCCCCCGCGGGCCCGCCCGTGCCTGCGACCGCCCGGGACCTCGCAGCCCCCGCGCCCGAAGTTCGCAGCGCGCTCCAGACAAGATGGCGCGGCCGGCCCGGGGAGCGCTCGGGGCCCCGCGCCGCTCGCCTCACCTTCTCCTCCTGTCGCTGCTGCTGCTGCTGCTGCTTCGGCCGGAGCCGGCGACGGGTACGGCCGTCCCACGGGCGTCCTGTGCCGCCGCCTGCGCTTGCGCTGGGGACTCGCTGGACTGCGGCGGGCGCGGGCTGACGACGCTGCCCGGAGACCTGCCCGCCTGGACGCGGAGCCTGTGAGTGCCGCCCTTTTCGCCCTCCCTGCGCCCCGGAGCGCTGTCACCTGGGGATAGCGGTGGGACTTCTTACCTGAGAAGGCAGTGCGGCTTGGGTTCCGTGCGTGGTTGGGAAAAGGTTTGCGTGGGATCCCAGAGGTGATACCGTGCGTGGGCGTCTAGAGGAGAGAGCACGGGGGGCCTGGAGGTGAGGGTAGGTCTTGCGGGTTGGGAGATGAGCGCAAGAGGGTAGGTAGTGAGAGTCCAGAAGTGAGCGAGCGTGATCTGGAAGCAAGTAGGTAAGTGGGAGTCTGGAGGTGAGAGAAGGTGAGTGTGTATATGTATGTGTGGGAGGTGGGAAACCCCTGGAAGGGAGAGGGCAAGGAAGCCTGTGCGGTGAGTGTGAGGGTTTCTTTTTTTCCTCTCCTGTAACCGTACTCAGGCGTCTGAGATCCGTGGACTTCCAGTGGCTAATGAATGGTGGCTCTTGGCTCCAGTCTTCCATTTACGTTATCTGTTAATGCGAATGTGTGTTTCGTCGCCTTCTGATCCCTGCTGACCCTGATGGCCTGACTTGGTGACTTGGCTCTGGCCGAGGCAGAAGGCAAACGTCCCCGGAGAACAGCCCGAGGAAGGGGCCTTTGGGACCTCCGGGAGATCTCTGACTGATGCGAGTTTGTCCTTTGCTGCCTGGTTGGCATTTTAGGGAACGATGTTCCAGACCCTTACTGTCTGTTCCCTAGGGCCCCATTGGGCTTGATGATCCTCTATAAATGGTGCAAATTGGTTGGAGTAGTGCTACTTCCAGAGACAGTGCGAGGGATTGGTCGATTTGAGCAGTTTGTTTCACCTAAAGGAGGTTCTTTTCTGTGCAGTCACGATTTTTTAACCTGGTCTTTAGTGCATGGTGACCTTTATTGACATTACAGGCTTCCATCAGCACTTAGTGGGACATTTCTTACAGGAGATTTCGCAAGAAAAAAATGCATTAGGCTTCCATAAGTATGGGAGAATATAATGGCCTTCTTTTACTTCTAAAAATCTGGTCCATGAGTCAAATTCTGCCCAGTTATCAGTAATTAGCACTTCTGTGGAACCCTTAGTACCTTCTAGAAAAGGCCTGGCTTTTCAGTTGAATAATTGAACATCTTTCCTAGAACACAGAAGAGGTGCAGCGGACACCTCAGGCATGGCATCCACTGTTTAAATAAGAAGCAGAGCAGGTGACACAACTTTTAACCAACACCTGTGGCTCGATCTCAGAAAATGTGGTCCTGATGTGTGGCTGCCATGAGAGGAAGGTAAAGGTCCTGTGCCTCTGGAAATAGAGCGCGATTTTTAACTTGGACCGTGTTAAAAATACCAAAAACCAAATCCCATGCTGTCGAGTTAGTTCCAGCTCATGGTGACAGTGAGCAAGTACTGCAAGGCTCTGAAACTTTCCAGGACCTTTTAGTTAGTTGGAAACCCTGGTGGCATAGTGGTTAAGAGCTTGGCTGCTAACCAAAAGATCAGGAGTTCACATCCACCAGGTGCTCCTTGGAAACCCTATGGGGCAATTCTACTCTGTGCTATAGGGTCGCTATGAGTTGGGATTGACTTGAGCGCAATGGTTTTTTTTTTTTTTTTTATTAGTGAGGTTTTCTCCAATATTCTGCTGCTTCTGTGGAATTCACTGACTTAACTGAAAACCAGTGGTTGTACTGTGGATTTTTAACGCAGACAGTGGCTGTGTGAAATAACTGGAGAAGGAGCCCGGCATTGACATTAGGTACTAATTGGTTTAGTTGAGGTGGCCTTTGATACTGTGGCTTTTCCTTTATACATAAGCTTTTGAAGTAGGCTTTTGAAGCTAACATCACGTGGGCAGGATCAGAATAACTTCTTAAGTGTTCACCTGTTGGAGGAGTGACTCCTGATGCCATGTGTCAGTGCCATTGTGGGGAAGGCACTTAGTTCAGAAGCCGTGACTTCCCGGAGAGGACAGGGTGTCCTCTTATTTGTCCTTCCGTGTGGTCACAAGATCCACTTTGCCTTGCCCTGTAATTTTTGGAGCAAAACATACTGGTTGTTTTTTAGGCTTTTGGTTGCCTAAGAGTGACATTTCTCGTGGCATGAATCGCTTTAGGATTGCAGTCTTCTCTCTTTTATTCACACTTTTGAAGATGAATACCAACCATACTGGGTATTTAGAGGTTCCATAGACTTGATCACAGGGATTATGGTGTTAACTGATTAGACTGTGAGCTGTAACTTCTTGTTAGTGTGTGGCAGCATAGTAAATGGATATACCCTTTGAAAAATGTTGTTCTGGTTAGAGAAAAATCAAGCAAATTTTTTTTTTCTTCAACTTCAGATTTCTCTGTTTAAACCATTAGTTTTATTCTGAATCTTACATCAGGCTATTTATACAGCTTATAGTCCTGGTTATGATTCCACAAGACTTGAGGGGAGAAAGTGTCAGTCTGTAATCTAATAAAATATCTTGTAGTTGCACCAGGCTTACATCCTTTAAGTCCATTGTGTCTAGGAGATGCTCAGAGCTAGTTTATAACCCCATGAACTAGATTTACAGCAGCTAGTTCAAACAGTTTCAGGCTGTGGATTTGAGATAGCAGGGGACCTGTGGCTTTATGGGACTTTTTTTTCTTTTGTCAACAGTGCATCTAACGTTGGAGTTGCTCCTAGGCCTAGCATAAGGAAAATAACACAATAATACGGATCTAAATGCAGTATGAGCAGAAGGGATGGAATGGAGCTAGTGGATGGGAAAATCATGTTAATCCTTGTGTCTGGAGGATAATTTATACAGCACCGTAACTTGTAGTAGTTGAGCCATTTTCATTGCTGAGGCTTCCATCCCATTACGTAGGTGAGATTGGCATGGTTCAACCAGCACATTCATAAATAGCACCAAGCACTGCCAAGCCTTATTCCAACTTCCCAGAACTTTAGAAATAGTTGAACTTCTTAAAACTCAGATATTTGCTTCCTTCGAAATTATTTTTGAGCGCATGGTTTTAGAGCTGTTTAAGAAGTTTTAAGTACAGTTTACTTTAGACTCTTATCTGTTGCATGAATTTGTGGCTAGTTCTGGGAGCCACATGATGGCCTGGTGGGATTGTGATGGGTGAGGAAGGCTGGCCCTCTGTTTGGAGGGAAGATGACTTGGCATTCAGAAACAAGGAAATTCACCAAAGGACACCAAATGTGGTTATCCTGGGTCCTGAGACTCATTAAGATGAGTTTATTGATTTGGGTCTCTTTATGTTATGTCTCCTTAAGTGTTTGCAATACCAAATCAGTGGCTTACATCTAACCTTGGCTTCTGATTACATTAGAAAATAAACCCTGGTTACCATTGTAGTTATGAAGCAGAGAGGGCCTTTGTCTTTGAAATTTTACAGCTGTGCTGGAAGGCCCAGGTGTGCAGGGTGTTGTGAATTAAAGGTTTGGAAAATACTTCCCATCCTGTTAATGAAAATTAGATTTGAAGTGCAGAGGACCAAATTGTTCCAAAACCTAAACTGAGATTTTGTTAAGAAATAGATTGTTGTCTGGATTGTCCTGAGGCCTTCTGCCCATTTTCTGCCTTGTCTCTGTGTCATTTAAGAAGAGCTAAACAGACCTCTGATATCTTCAATTTGCGGAAAGTGGACAAAGGGTTGTTTGGAATAGGGAGCATTTTAAACTTGGGGTGATGGCAGAGGAAAAATCTGAAAGGTGGAAGTTCTTTCAGACTTTCAGGGGAACTTCACCTCAGAGTCCTCTTCTTTGTAACACGTGTAGGAAGCCTAGCCTTGCTTGCCCCTTGATGAGGGAGAACCTATCTGTTGCCTGTTCTCTGGCAAATAAAATTGATTGCCTTGAGAGGAAGGTACATGAAGTCCAGCTGATATGAAATCATGGGCATAAATGCTAATTTTTGAATACTGCAAAATTATAAAGTGCCCAGAGGCCCACAGGGGGCCCACAGGACAAATTAACTCTGTATTGGCACACAATGCCCTCTTGCTTCTAAGGTGTGTCAGAATCGTTCCTGCCCCTTCTTGCAAGGGGGCACTTTTAAAAAAAAGTGTGTTCATCTCTTTCCATAATTATATTTGGTTACTAGATTTCACAGCTTTGGACATTTGAGTGCATCATTGGCATTAATTCTTAGGAACATCTCCCAAAAGATGAAGAAAACTCAGTGTTGGCCCAGATCTCAGCCTCCTGGCATTCCAGCAGGCTGGTTCCTAGTGAATGTCCCAGCTCTCCAGCATCTGCACTGTGTGCTGAAGCTTTCCTTCCTTCCAGTGCTAATTATTTTGCCTGGGTTCCCTGACCACACTGGGTTGGCCTCTGGCTGACCTTTCTCTCCCTAAGACACTGTGATCACAGTGGAAGGGCCTCTCCTCCATTCTACAGAAGTGTCTCCTTGGTGCAAAGTCTTTTCAGCATCCTCTCTTTCAGGATGGACAGGAATGTGAGAGAGCAGTGGGGTTTTGTGTGGCTGACAATGCACCTGGCCCAGTTCTGTGTACCTGCTAGAGCCCAGAGGTCTGTTGGAGGGAGAAGGCTGCAAGGAGGGTGTTTAAAATAGCCTGTGGTTATTTTATAAGTGACACTCACAGAGGGAAAACGAGCAAAAGGATTCATTGAACTGAAAGTTACTATAAGCAATAAAGGATGTTGGTTGTACCAGGGTCTTTTTTTCCCCTTTTTTGTTTGAAACTTAAAGGGATTCCTCTGACTTACTCTCATAGGTTGAAGGACTTTAAGTTTCATGAGCAAGCCTAACTTTCAACTCCTTTTGAAAGCGCTTGGTGACATTTACTCCCTGGGACCTTCCCTTTCCTGGGTGACTACAATTCGAAACGCTGGGGGTCTTTTAAAAGGGAACAGTGCTCTGGGCTGTGTTAATATTCAGAGCTGTTTACAGCGGATGCTATTTCTGCAATGCCTTTGCAGAAGACATTGTCTTGAGACAGGAAGGAGGGATGGAGGAAAAATTCCCAGGCAGAGGAGGGAAAATATTTTAAAATTTCACGTGTTCCCTGGCCTGTGGGAAGTTTAGGGACTGTTAATATTATTTTTTTCGCACTTAAGCATGAGCCTGTAGGCCACATCCCTCATCACTTCAGTTCCTGTGTATACTACTACCGTGGTCTTCTTACGCTTTTGTTTCAAGTAAGTGTGAGAATAAGTAAGACGTTCACCTGCAAAGAAATAAGGCTTCGAAGACCCAGCCCAACCCAACCCATAGCCGCCAAGTCAATCTGGATTCGTAGCGACCCTATAGGACAAGTAGAACTGCCTCACAGGGTTTCTAAGGAGCGCCTGGTGGATTCGAACTGCTGACCTTTTGGTTAGCAGCTGTAGCTCTTAACCACTACGCCACCAGGGGTTCCGTTTGAAGACCAGAGGTTAACATTTTCACTGTAGTTGACCCTCTGGAACTTGCATTTATTTTTTTGCCCGTAGAATTTTGTATAACTGCAAGGTTTAGAGTAGCGGCCCAGAGTAACCAATTAATTGACCAGTTACACGACTGGGACTGAGACGTTTTCGGCTGAAGAACTTGATATATGACTGTTGCTGTCATTAAGCCATGTGAATGGATGTGTAAAGATTGCAAAAAAGAAAATAGCAGTTTGTGGATGATCTAATTGGAAGCTGCCAATTTGTATCCAGGTTATTTTGTTTTTTTTTGGTGGGGGTGGTATGCTTGTGAATTTTTCTTATCCAAAGGCTTTGTGCTTTATGTGTTTTTATCGTAATTGTATTTTCTATATTTTAATACTTTGTTTGTGGTCTTTATCCAAGTACTTTTTTTGTCCAAGTCTTCTCAAACACAAGCAATAGACCCAATCTGCTTATAAAAGCCATTCCATTTTTTAAAATGGCGTTTCTCCATTTCCCTGCTCTCACAGCCTTTGCTTCCTGCCTTTAGCCCTTATCTTCTCTGTATCTTCTAAGTGGGCATTCGCTGCCCGGCTGTGTCTCCATCTCCGTTTGTGTTATTGATTGGGAAAAAGAGTAGATGAGGTGATACTTTCTTGACCTTCACTCTGTTGGGTATGCTGGCGAGTCCTTGGGTGGCTGGACTTCTAGCCGAAAAGGTTGGTGGTTTGAACCCACCCAGAGTTACCTCGGAAGACAGGTGATATGCTTCTGAAAGGTCACACAGCCACGAAAAGCCTATGAAGCAGTTCTCTGCACACATGGGGTCACCATGAATTGGAATCAACTTGACAGCAACTAACAACAACAGGATACGTTGGTGGAATAGTGATGAAGAGATCGAAAGTTGTTTCTGGGATCCATTCCTGGCACTGCCACTCTATAGCTCTGTGTGATTTTGGGTGAGCCTCTCTTCGTTTCTTAATAGGGGAACATAATATTCTGTCTTAGGTGACACATGTCTTTAGCTCAGTTCCATAATACGGGTTGATAAACTTGATGATTATGAGCACAATATGAAGGCTAAGACTTCAGTGACAGAAATCTTGCATCATCTCTCGTGGTCAGCCTCCAAAGGCAGATTTCCTGGTGATAAAGTCTTTCCTGGGAAAAGTTTATTTTTGCGATATAAAGGACTCCTTTGGAATGGGAGGGTGACTGGGCTCACAATCCAAGCAGCCTTATAAGGTTTGTGTGTGTGTGTGATATGTATGAAATGAAACGTGAAATTTCATGTGCCCTTGGAAACCTCAGACTATCAAGTGGGAAGCTATGAACAGTTGCTGCAAATTATACAATTAGCAGAAATTACCAAGATGGTTTATAAATGCATTCTAATTGTACAAATACGTCTGCCTATTTAGCATTATCCTTTTGGGAGGGGCTGTCTGGAAAGGAGGCAGGGGAGTGAGAGGCTCTTCAACTAATAATTTTATCCTATTATTTCCCAGGGTTGCATGGAAACCGAGCCCTACCCAGATGCAATAGCTCCTCTCAGTAGAAAAAAGTAGCTTGGAAAAATGCAGGTGTGCTCTTCCAAACAGGGCTTAGGTTACAGACTTCAGGGACAGCTGAACCCCACACTGTACCCACTTCTCTTGGCAAGTACATGAGGGAGGAGGAGGTGACGATTGTCTGCAGAGAGCAGGGGAGCCCTCACGTTTGTAGGCTCTTTGGGTCTGTTTGCAATCCAGTGGTAACTTTGTAGGGGATGTGGGCAGCCAGCACAGGGGCGTTGAGGAATCTGACGGGGATGTGACCTGAAAAGCCAGTTACTGTTTGCTCTTGCCTTTGCACCTGTAGCTGAGTCCCTTCCCCAGTGAATGGCCTTGATTCACAGCCTTGCCCACATGAATGGCTACGATTGTTAGCGTCTTTATTACTATTTAATCTAGCATAACCGGTAGGTCCATTGTTAAACAACCAATCTGTTCATCTCTGTACTTCTTAATACAGCTCGGCTTCCTTATAAACCAGGATGCAGGTTCCAATTACTGCTTATTCCGTTTGTTTTGGCAAAAGGTAGCCTTCAGAGGATTTAAAGAAAGTATGAGCTGTCTCTTTTTAGGTAGTTTGCGTTGATTATTAAGGTAAACTTTTGTGGTGTACAGATCTCTAATCTTTACCATCTGCAGGTATTTTTTTTTGTCTTAAGGCCTCAATATTAGGACCATGAATGAAATGAGTAAGGATCTGTCCCACAGGCAGAATTAGCTGGACGTTAAGAAACGAGGTGGAGATAATGGATTTTTTTTTTTTTTAAGCTGCTAAAAAACACGACCAGAAACCCTCACAACTTTTTTTCTAAGGCATAGTTATGAAGCATTTAGCTGCTTTGGAAACCCTGGTGGCATAGTGGGTAAGTGCTACGGCTGCCAACCAAGAGGTTGGCTGTTCGAATCCACCAGGCGCTCCTTGGAAGCCCTGTGGGGCAGTTCTACACTGTTCTATAGGGTCACCATGAGTCAGAATTGACTTGACAGCAATGGGTTTGGTTTTTTTTCTTTCGTCCTTTGCTCCTTTTACCAGTTATAATTTGCCGCTGAAATAATTGACTGCTTATCTTGGTCAGAGCATGCATTGCACTGGTAAATTTTTTCTGCCCCAAGTACTAACTTCATGATAGCCTGTTAGATAACAGTGAGGAGGATGAAGCTCTTTTGAACTGGGGAATAGAGTATCTGGTTTTAGTACCAAATCTTGTCGTTCCAGCACTCCTTGTTTGAAAGTATTTGTATGTCAGTCATTAGCACTTGGGCCTAGTAACAAGAAATTGACAAGCTAGCCTCTGCCTGGGTAGTGACAGCTACCACCTGACTGAGAAGAAGTACGGTGTTGAAGATACTCCTTTTTTCTTGTAAGCTATAGATCAAAAAGACCTGCTTTTTTTTTTTTTCTTTTAAAAATCTGAATTAATGGAACATTTGATTGGCCCCAGTTACTTTAAATAAACTCACTCACTTCTGCCCGTACAGGTGTTTTCTCTTATGTGTTTACTGTGGAAAGAGCTAACAGCTTCATGAATGAACAGAATATTATAGTTTAATGAACTCACCCATGTACCCGTCACCTGGCTTCAGCAGTCATAGATGTTCACCAGTCTTGTTTGATTTCTGTTCCACACACTTCTCCCCTCTCCCCTTCCATGCTTTTTTTTGAGAGTAAGTCTAAGGCACATCATTTCATCTGTATATGCATAGAGTGGTTTTGAGAGATGTGAATTTGAACAACTTCTGAAAGAATTGACACTTACAAATGTGTTCGGCAAAGGAAATTGTAGTTAGCTATACATTTACGAAGGAACCCTGGTGGTACAGGGGTTAAGTGCTCAGCTGCTAACCGAAGGGCCGGTGTTCGAGAAAGATGTGGCAGTCTGTTTCTGTAAGGATTTTGTTGTGGTTGGGTGCCATCAAGTTGGTTCTGACTCATCGCGACCCTGTGCACAACAGAACGAAACATGCCTGGTTCTGTCACCCTCACAATCATTGCTGTGTTTGAGCCCATTGTCTCAGCTGCCATGTCAAAGAGGGTCTTCCTCTTTTTCACTGACCCTCTGCTTTATGAAGCATGGTGTCCTTCTCCAGGGACTGGTCCCTCCCGATAACATGTCCGAAGGAGCATTCTGGCTGTACTTCTTCCAAGACAGATTTGTTCATTCTTTCCGTAGTCTGTGGTATATTCACTATTCTTCGCTAACATGTAATTCAGATGCATCAGTTCTTCAGCCTTCTGTATTGTCCAGCTTTCACACGCGTATGAAGCAATTGAAAATACTGCGGCTTGGGTAAGGCGCACCTCAGTCCTCAGAGCGACCTCGTTGCTTTTTAACGCTTTAAAGAGATCTTTTGCAGCAGATTTGCCCAACATAATACGTCATTTGATTTCTTGACTGCTGCTTCCATGGCTGTTGATTGTGGATCCAAGTAAAATGAAATCCTTGACAACTTCAGCCTTTTCTCCGTTTATCATGATGTTGCTCATTGGTCCATTTGCTGGGATTTTGTTTTCTTTATGTTGAGGTGTAATCAATCCATGTACAGCCTTGGAAACCCTGTGGAGCAGTTTTTGTTCTGTCCTGTGGAGTCACTATGAATCAGAATTGACTCAGTAGCAGTGGGCGTTTTGATCATACATTTACAAAATGTTTATTGAGCACCTACTATGTGTACTCTATATGCTCTCAGAAACAGGTATTTTTGGGGGGGCAAGTGGTGGTGGTGGGAGAGAGATTTAGTTCTTTGTCCTAGAGAACTAGTTCTTTGGCAGAATTGTACCTTTCTGATTAATTTCCTCTCTCCTCTGTTTGGTTTGGAGGTTTCTGCCATAGTATTAGTTGTTGATTAAAATCCATGAGTGAACAAATGTAATTAGAAGTGGATCACTTAAAAAGTGACATTTCAGATATGGAATCCTGGTGGCACAGTGGTTAAGAGCTTGGCTGCTAACCAAAAGGTCAGCAGTTCAAATGTACCAGCCGCTTCTTGGAAACCCTGTGGGGCAGTGTTCTACTCTGTCCTGTAAGGTTGCTATGAGTTGGAATAGACTCTGTGGGAACGGGTTTGGTTTTTTTGATATTTCAAATATTGTTGGTTAATAGAGGGATAATTAGCCATTGGTTGTAGTTAAGTTGTGAGCCTGAATTGAGTTAACTATTGTTTACTTCGCGAGGCCTGACCCTCCAGCTGTGGCTGCTTGAGGCAGCTTTAAATAGAGACACCCTGTAAGAAAATCCTCAAAAAGCGAAGAACTAGGTTCCTGGAACTCTCTGCTTGATTTAAACTTCACACAAATTTGAAAATGTTATTCTCCAAGTAGCTGCTGAATGGTTTTGTTCTGTTTTTTAAAAGTCCACTGTTTACTTTCTCCATAGCCTGTTACTTGTTGGTTAGAAGGCCCCTTTAGAATAGCTGCTGGCTGCAGCTTAATTAGGAACCCAAAGAGAATTGCCTAGTCCTTCAAGTTTCATTCACTTTATTATAATTTATGGAATGATTTCCATATTCTATTTCTGGAAATCTAATTTCTGTAGATTATTGAGTGCTTAGTGGTTTTAAAAGCTGCCCAACATGGTCAGGTTAAAGTCATGGATTTATTAAATGTAATTACATTTATAATAAGATATTGATTAGATGCTATCCTACAGTGGCGTCTGTGTTTAGAAAAGTGGAAGCATACCTCTAAGGATTTAAGAAAAATCTATGGGTGAAAAAACTTCCCATTGAGAAATTCTGACTGAATTTAATTTCTGTTTTGCAAATGGGGATAACTGTGTTCTTTCGCCTAATTTCATCATCATGCATCATGCCTGAATTTCACCCAACCCCCCCCCAAAAAAAAACTCTTTGCCATTGAGTCGATTGTGACTCATAGTGACCCTATAGGACAGAGTAGAACTGTCCCATAGGGTTTCCAGGGAGCAGCTGGTGGATTCAAACTGCAGACCTTTTGGGTAGCAGCTGAGCTCTTAACTGCTATGCCACCAGGGCTCCGCCTATATTTTAGTCATTTTTATTTTTAATTAAAAAAATTTTTCTTCTTGTCTGTAATTTCCTCCATCCACCTGGGCTGGTGTCAGTTTCTGGCACACACACTTCCAGTGCTTGCAAAACTTATAAACAGACAGAAGAGCTGGTTGCTTCCAGGAAGTTGGTTGTTGATGCAACGAAGTGAGGGCTGCAGACGCTGCAGCTCCAGTGGGATGGGGTTTCCTCTGTCTTCGGAGGAGGGCGGTCCAGAAAGTCAACCTAAATGTTTTGTAGCTATTACGGTCTGCCTCATCCCAAATTCCTCTGACTGTTTTCTCAGATTTGGTGTCTGGGAAGGACTCTTGGCTGGGGGAGGTTTGGCCTCATTGAGGGCTGTGCTTTGCCCAAGAGAAAAATCTGGAACTCTTCTATGGAGATATTTTGATTCTTTCATAAGTTCATTTGAAGGAATACTTAGAAATGATTAAATTGTATTCATTTTTGAACTGCCCTAAAATAAAGGCTGGTTAACCTCAAATATTGTTTAGTTGAGGATCTGGGGAACTTTATTATATGTGAAATCCTGGAGCTCAGTTCATCTTTCTGCACAGAAAGGAGCCTACACTTTTCATAAAGTTTCTTAAAGGGGTTCTCTTGACCAATGAATGATAAAAACTACCTAGATGGGAATTTTTGTTGTTGTTGTTCTTAAAGCTATGAAGGAGGGGGTGTGTAGAAAGGGAAATAGCCCATGGTTGGGCATTAGGAAACTTGGGGTTTTAGCCCCAGCTTTCTTACTTACTGATTGGCATTGTAAGCCTGGATTTCCTATCTGTAAAGGGATGGATGACCTCTGAGACTCCTGGTTTTTAGGTTCATGACTCTATCCCTTTAATTGAAGCAAAGAGGGAGTAAACTATTTGGATGGTAAGAATTGGTACATTGATCTGTATCCGGGTTACTTTGATGTTGTTAGCTGTTGTCAGGTCAACCCAAGTCAGCCCCAAGCTCATGGCGAACCCATGCATGTTGAGTTTGGACCATTATTCATAGGGTTTTCACTGGCTGATTTTTAGAACTGGATCTCCAGACCTTTCTTCTTGGTCTGTCTTAGTCCAGAAGTTCTCCTGAAACTCTTCGACATCATTGCAACGCACAAGCTGGGATACTTACTTAAAAGTAATCTTTGTGTATTTGGTGCTTCTGAGTGAAATTCTCAGCGATACCCTGAGCAACAAAAGAAAATAGGGTGTGCGTGGTGGAATCTCAATGAGGGAACCTTTTGTGGGCCTTTAGGTGTTGTTGAGAGGGAGTTAATATTCCACTTTATTATTTTCTTTGATTATTGACTACTTTTTCCTTCTGGCCCAAAGAAAACTATGGAAGCTAGGGCAGACCTACTTTAGATCTTTGACTTTTTAAGAACTTAGATCTGGAGCCCTGGTGGCATAGTAGTTAAGAGGTTGGCTGTTAACCAAAAGGTCAGCAGTTCAAATCCACCAGCTGCTCCTTGGAAACCCTGTGGGGCAGTTCTACTGTGTCCTATAGGGTCGCTATGAGTCAGAACAGCAACAGCAGCAAGATCAAAAAGGCAAATTAAAGGCATATTTTTTCCAAAGGGTTGCTTATCTCTCTGCCTTTCACAGGGCCACTGCCAGCAGCTCTCTCAAGCAGGACTTCAGTGCATGGTTGGGATGTGTGAAGTTGTAGATGATAAACTGCCTTCAACAACCAGATAGGTCATCTAGAGCAGATTCAGTAGTAGTAGGCACGGGAAGGGCGGCTGCGCTTGCCATTGACTATGTCTGTGGTGGGTTTCAGAGCAGCTTTCAGCCTTTTTACCAAGATGACCATTTATACCTTTCAGGGTGGAAACTCAGCAGCCTGATAAATACAGCGCAGTGGCTTCTTGCTCCAGTTTTTCTTTTTGAAACATTTTATTGTGTTTTAGGTGAAAGTTTACAAATTAATTTTCCAACCAGTAATTCTCACACAGATTGTTTCATGACCTTGGTTGCAATCCCTGCAACGCGTCAGCACTTTCCTCATTTTCTCCCTTGGTTCCCCCATTTCCATCCATCCGGTTTCCCTGTCCTTTCCTGTCCTATTTGGTTTTAGGCACATGTTGCCCTTTTGGCCTTTGTTCTAACAAAGCACATTCTTCTTGGATGTTACTATTTATTTTATTATTGGTCTGAAAGGTGGCCTCCAGAAGTAGCTATAGTTTGAAGTTAGGTTATTTTAGGACAATAGTCTCGGGTTTTTTCAGTCTCATTCGGACCAGTAAGTCTGGTCTTTTTTTTTTTTATTATTTGAATTTTGTTCTGCATTTTTTACACATTCTGCCCAGGACCTTCTATTATGATCCCAGTCGGAGTGATTGATAGTGGCATCCGGGCACCATCTAGTTCTTCTGGTCTCAGGTTAGAGGAGGCTGTGGTTCATGTGAGCCATTAGTCCTTTGGACTCATTGCTTCCTGAGTCTTCGTTCTCCTTTGTTCCAGATGGGAAGAGACCAGTAGTTGCTTCTTAGATGGCTGTTCTTGCTCCGGTTTTGAAGTCTCTCACTCTTCTTGGTCAAATTTATTCTAAATCTATCCATCTACCAGGAGTCCCTGAGTGGTGTAAAAGTTTCAGTCCTTGGCTACTAACCAAAAGGTGGGCAGTTTGAACCCGCCCAAGGTCACAGCCCCTGAACCCTGTGGAGCAGTTCTACTCTGCACACCTGACAACTTCGGTTTAGTTTTACCCATCTACCTGTATTTTCCTTGGTTTCCTTTTGACCAGTCGCTGTTCTTGAAAATCTTGATTCCTATCACAGTGGATCCTTATCATGCAGCCTCTTCCTAAACTTTTGTTTTCTGTGTTTGAAATAGCCATCTTTCTCTCACCTGGAGTTTGTTGGTTCCTTCAGTAGAAACTCTGGGGCCTTTTTTTCCCCTCCCACCCATTCTTTACTATGTGAATGTTGTTCATAAGACTGAACCTTTGGACTTTTCCTGTATTCTTTAGAACAAATTCTTGGAATTTGGAGCATTGTTTGGGGATACAGTTTAAAATGCAGTGAAGCTGGAGGCGTGATTAGTGGTTTGGAACTTCTTGACAGAAAGTTTAACAGGGACTACTTCAGGACTAAAGGAAATAGTCAAAAAAAAATTGGACTTTTTTTTGTTGTTGTTGTTAACATTCTCCCTTTAAGACCCAAAGATAACCGTTTTGCATTGTGGTTTCTGAGATCAGAATAGGCCAAATGATCCTCCTACCCCTCTAGGAGCCTCTTATGTCATTGTCAGCCATTCACTCTGTCACTCAACTTTGTTCTGGTGAATATAGTATTTATATCTAGCCCCCTCCTCAGGATGCTGGGAGTTTACATGATTTGGTAACTTCTCACATGTTGCTGTCTTTTCTTCTCCACTTAGACGTGAAGGCAGCAGGGATTGTTCAGTATCATACACATAGAAGTCCCTTGATAATTGCTTTGTTAATTGCCTAGTGATTTTCTTCCTTAGCTCAGCGTTGCTATTTGTGGCTTCTGAGGTGTGATTATTGCTAATTGACATATGTGAGAACTTTACCAGGAGTGTTTTTGAAATTCACATGTAAGTTGCAAAAGGCCATTTTCTTTGTGCTGAGGAGTTGGTGGGTTAAACCTGGGATCTGTAAATCTATCAAAAGTCAGCTGATGGATAAAAGGGATAAATTCAGGGCCTTTGTTCAATAGCTGGAGCTCCCTGTGGTGTGGGCCTCCCGTGAGAAGTCATAGGCTCTGGTGGGTCTGATTTTATATGTCAAAGAGAACTTCTGGACAGTATACTTGACCTCAACCAGAATTATGCGATGTCCTCCCTTCTCTTCGCCGTCCTCCTGATTTTCTGCTTGTGTTTGAGAACCACTTCAAAGAATCCGATGTGTTGGGGCCAGACGCCATGCAGTTATTCTTAAAAGAATTTGGAAATATAATTGAAAACAAACTCTGTTGAGCAAAGCAGACCTAGGCAAGTTCTTACTTTGAGGGAGAAGGGAATTCCAAGTTTTTTCTCTGTTTGGAGCCGATGTCTCAGAACACTTGTTCTGCGAGATGAATCATCTGTGAATTCTACATCTGGGAGTTATATATTGGGAAATGGCATTATTTTTAAATGGAGAAGAAACACAAAAGCTTAAAGTTACAGTGCAGCTGGAAAATTCTAGTCAGAGTTTAAAAAAAAATTAGGATTGAGGTGAAATTGGCAGGCTATTTGGACATGAGATTGTGATGCCTAAAATAGACATATCCGTATATAGAAAGCAATATGACAGCCACATGTATTTATTGGGACCCCTCCCCTTTGATTTGAGACACATGACATTTAAAAAAAAATCATAAACATCAACTAGTCAAAATCATGTGGCTTGAGAGTCTGAATTTATTTAAACATTTGTCTTCAGCTGCTTTAAATAAGTTCAGGCCGTGAAAAGCCCAGAGCAGTGTGGTTTCAGGGACTACAGAGGAGCATGACACGGTGTCCTCGTCCGCTCTGAAGCACCCCTTCATTCCACATGTGTGGTTATGCGAGGGTGGGTGGTAGTGGGGATGAAGCAGCCATGCTGTTACATGGTGCAGTGATAAGAGTGGAGGTTCTGGAGCCTGGCTGCCTGGGTGACCTTGAGCAGTTTACTTAACTTTCTTCTGACTCAGTGTCCTCTTATGTAAAATGAGGATAACTGTTTAGGGTCGCTATGAGTCTGAATCGTTTTTTTTTTTTTTTTTTAACTCAATAAGGTTGATATGAGGACAAAAATGAAATAGTTTGTAGAACAGAGCCTACCACATAGCAGACACTCCAGAAGTGTTAGCTATTATTTATTATTACTATAACTATAGCAACAATAAGGAACCTTGGTGGTGCATTGGTTAAGTGCTCAGCCATTAACCAGAAGGTCAGTGGTTTGAATCCACGATTTGTTCTGCAGGAGAAAGATGTACCCAGTCTACCTCCGTAAAGCTTACAGCCTTGGAAACCACATGGGCCATTTCTACTCTGTCCTCCTGTAGGGTCGCTATGAGTTAGGAAACAAAAACAACATAGCAGTAACAGCACAAGTGTGTTAACTAATTCAGTCATCATCTTTATTCTCTGAAATATATTGCCTCTGTTTTATATATGAGGCCCAGAGAGGTTGAAGGACTTGCCTAGGGCCCCAGAGCTAGTAGTTGCCCAGAGTTAGAATTCTGCATGGGTCTACACGATTCCATTTAGAAAGAGTACTGTAAGAATAGCACTGCCTTCTGACTTCTTTCTTGTGCTTGTCTGGCCTCTCTAACAAGGCTCTGCATTTCTTAAGGCCAGCGACTGCTCCTTCAGCTCTTCAGTGGCTGGTAGCACCTAGCACTGGCCATGCAGATATCTTGAACATGATCTTAAAAACCATGCTTCTTCCTTGGCAGGCTTGTGTGTTAGAATCCATTTTGGGTTTGCCTCTTTGGGGAAGGGGGTGGTAGCATGCGCATATGTCTGGCCATCTGTTGTTTATTGTTTCTGTTGGGTTGTGGTTTGTATTCATGTTCCATGTTTCTTTGGTTTCTGGAGCAACTGCAAATATTATATGCTCAGGGATCAAAAAAAGTAAACTATTTATAAACAGTAAAGTATTCTTGGGTTTGGAAAGTGTTTTTCTCAAATGCGTGTATATTTGGTGGCTTTATTATAATCTCATTGATGTATCGTTAGACAATTTGCAGATCAAGGCGCATTGAAAAGATGGGCCAGTCAGGCCTGCCTAGTGTAACCAGTTCACAAACAGCCTTGGTGATAAGGCCCTGGTGTTAACTCTGACCTGAATGGTGTATTTTTAACTCAAGAACATTTAAACAGTTTAGCCTGCTGGCGAAGTTTATACTCTGCCTGAAATCCTTGGCGTGCCTTGGGTTGTGCAGTGCTGTGAAATATATGTGGTCCCGTTCCTGAGACTGCTGTGACCATCAGTGACGAACATCCCCCCCCGCCCCTTAAAACAAACGACAGAAAAAGGCTGCAGCAGAGAGATGAAAGGAAGAAAGGTGGAATTTATCCGTGATTTTAACTGATAAATTTGTTAAACTTTTCTCCTTTACTATTTCTTTGTGTCATGAAGATTTTAGGGGGGATAGAGAGCTTTTAACTACCCGTCTCTCAGTTTGTCTGCCATACTGTGGTGGCTTGTGTGTTGCTGTGATAGTGGAAGCTATGCCACCAGTACTTCAAATACCAGCAGGGTCACCCATGGTGGACAGCTTTCAGCAGAGCTTCCAGACTAAGAGACAGACTAGGAAGAAAGGCCTGCTGGTCTAGTTCTGAAAAGTAGCCAAAGAAAACCTCACGGGTCGTAACCTCATGAGTCACAACAGAACATTGTCCACCTCAGTTGCTTTGTCCATGTCATCAGGAGGCATCAGTTGCTTGAGGGGGACATCGTATTTGGTGAAATATAGGGCCATAGAGGACAAGGGAGACCCTTGGTGAGGTGGAGTGGTACAGTAGCCACAATGATGGACTTGAAGATGCTGGTGATCATGAGGACGATGCAGGACTGGGCAGTGTTTCCTTCTGCTGTGTATAAGGGTTCCATGAAGTGAGTGAACTCTGCAGTAGCTAACTAGGTAGCTAGTTTTTGGTTCACATCTATTTTGCCATCTCTCCCCCGCCCCTGCCACAAGGGTCTTTGTGTTTCAGCCCTTGGCAGTCCACTCCCCTCTTCAGCTCCTTCGTGCACCTCCATCCTGCCTGGCTCCCTCTCCTCCAGCTGCCGCACTGGTGTTAGTCCGGGCTCTTATAGTCATCTCGTGTCTCACAGCCCGTACGTACTGATCCCTCCACCTCGAGAAATAGTCCCCCCCTTTGCCTTGCAAACCGTTGCTCTTCCATCTCAAATGCCCCTACCCTGGAAAGCTTTGCTGACTTCCCCGTTTAGGTTAGATTGCCCTCTCGAGGACTCTGTACTACTTTGTTACAGAAGCTTAGTGTGTTTATTTGATTAATATCTGACTCTGGTATTAGTCTGTAAGCTTCCTGAAAGCAGGGGCTGGGTTTGTTTCTGGCTCATCATTATATTTCTGGAATCTAGCGCAAAGTCTGAGACGCATTTAATGCTCAGTGCCGACATTGATATAGGTGTAGAATGAATACCAAACACAGTGAGTCCTGTAGAAGTACCTTTCCAGACAAGTAGGATAATTTAGGCGGCAGGACTGGGTAGCCGAACCAACTCAGCGACAGCAGTGACGGGGCCCAGAGCTCGCCTGTTTGTCCATTTCCTATGTGTGTGTATCTGTACATTGTGTGTGTGTGTATAGATAGATAGATACAATGCTGCTGAGCCGATTCTGACTCATGAACTCATGTATCAGAGTAGAACTGTGCACCACAGGGTTTCCAATGGATGGTTTTTCAGAAGTAGATGGCCAGGTCTTTCTTCCAAGGTGCCTCGGGGTGGACGTGAACCTCCAGGCTTTTGGTTAACAGCCAAGGTGGTTAACCGTTTGCACCACCCAGGGATTTCTTCCTAACTTAAAGTGTTGAGGAACTTAGAAGAACGGAAAGGAAGAATAAACAGAAGGGAGGCTGAAAGATAGCAAGTAGGCTGTTCAAGTGCCAAGTTAACAATTGAACAGCTCTTCAGCCTTTCTGAACTTCAGGAAGGTGACTTCGAAAGCCCCTCTGCAAGTATTGTTACTGAAATTCCTTTTTTAGTTTTAGCACTGCGTGTGACGTGTCTCCCACGCGGGGTCCCTGGATGTCGCTGCTCTTCTGGATCTCCGGTGGGTGGCTGTCCTTGGCAGGTGGGCCAGACTCAGCAGCTCTCCTCTGTGTTGCGTTTGGCGAGGGAGCCCACAGTGCACTTCCCAACTGTTGACATGGTCTCTCGTCTGTTCTTTTGCTGGAGCAGGCTTTTGGAGTCTGCTTTTTTCAAAGTTGACACTGCAGCAGGGAAGGTTGCTTCTTACATAGACTGAGGCTGTCTAGACACCCTTCCCCTTGTGGTTATTCTGCTCAGTTTATGCTGAGCCTTCGCCAGGCAGCTGGTTTTGGTTGCTTAGGCTCTTAGTTACTTTTTGCTGAGACCTCTCCCCCTTTGACAGAGAGGATACCCAGGCCAAGGTAGTTTTTCTTCCTCTGCTGGCAGAGGGGAAGACTGCGCTTCGAGTAGTAAGAAGGACTGAGAATACTGCCGTGGTATTTAACCTGCCCTTAGTGGATCCATCCAAAGTCACAGCTTAGATGTATAGAAGCTTCTGTGGCAGGAGATGTCAGGCAGATACATTTCTAAATCTGTAAATGCCCTTTGGGCTTGGACCTCGAGTGTGAGGCATCAGCCCTCCACTCCACGCCCCAGGTGCACACAGCTTGTTCCCCAGGGTTTCTGATCCCAGCAAAGGGCTGGTCGCCAACACGGGCTTGTCTTGGGGCAGTCTCCTGAGATGGTAACAGGTTTCTGATCCCAGCAGAGGGCTGGTCGCCAACAGGGGCTTGTCTTGGGGCAGTCTCCTGAGATGGTAACTAAAGGCAGTAGGAAAGGGAGTCCTGCCCACCCAGCTTTCAGTGATGCCTCAGTTGTTATTTTAATGGTGATTGAGTTCTTGGGCTGAGATCTGTAGGAAGGCACTTTTGTACCCAGAGAGCTGGGATAGTCAGGGTCATGCCTTACCTAAAAGGGATCTTGTGTTGCTGACCTGTTAGCCTGGTAACCGTGGATTTATTTTAACTACTTTTAATTTTCTAGTTACAAATGTTAGACATGTTTATTGAATAAAGAGAAGACTACAAAAAAAAATAAAAGATTAATTGATCTCATTCCCCAGTGATATTTTATTATTTCGGTATATAAATTTCCAGTAATATCAGTGGTTCATTACCTATTTAGAGTTACATCTTTTTTAGACAGAATTGATACTGCAGTGTGATTCTTTTTTTAAAGAATCAGTATCGTCAATGTTTTCTCTGACGTTAAACATTTTAAAAAATACGGTTTAAGTCATAATTAAAATTCCCTATAGGTTTTTCCCTAAGCAGTGCCAACCACTTTTACACATACCTATTTTACATTTCCTGTTTACTTCGGATGAATTACTAAATCCAAAATGCCCTGAATTTGCAAATTCTCAAGACTCTTGGTAGCATTGTCGCAAGAAAGAAGCCACCGATTTAAAGTGTGGAATCGATTTAAAGTGTGAAATCGGGGCTATTTTCCCATGTGTCCCCTCCTCCACTTTTTTTTTTTTTTTTGTAATCAGTGACCAGTTTAATGCATGAAAATTGCATTGGGTTAATTTAATCTGCATTTGTTTGGTGAGGTTGAAGATCTTTTCATATGTTACTCAGGCATTTCCTTTTTGAATTTCCTCTTATTGGTGCTTGTTTAATCAGTTATTTTGACGTTCATAACTGAAATTTGGGCTTGGACATAAGGTGCACACACTTCTGGGTGGTGCAGATAGTTAAGCACTCAATTACTAACTGAAAAGTTGGTGGTTTGAACCCACCCTCAGAAGACCTGGCCATCTGTTTCTGAAAGGGTGCAGCCTTGAAAACCCCATGGAATTGCAGTTCTGAATGCAAAAAGTCTTTCCCCTCAGGTGTAATTGCATATAAAACTGTGCTGTATTGGGCAAGTCACAACTTTTGACGCCGAACTAGGAAACGTTTCTGTTTTTAAACCAGAATTGATCCTGTGTTCTACAGGGGAACGTGGCAGTGGCTCTGTGGATCCCCAGCAGTAGCCCCAGACTGCTACAGCCCTCTGCAGAGCCAGCCCGCCTGTGCCCAGGCCACCCTGTCCGTGGCCCGTGTGCCTGGTACCTACAGCTGGTAGGAATCAGAGCAGATTAGTGTGGCGGAGAACCCTTCGGGAACAGCTCCCAGCAAATGGAAATTATTTTAAAACAAATTGATGCGGTTTTTCTGTCAAACCTACTTGGAGCATAAACAAGATTGGACTGTAAGCCGCTTCCCTTCTGCAAACGAGTCCGTGTTTAGAATGTGGCTTCGGACGAGTAAACATGGTCGCTAGAGTGAGTTGTCATTGTGCATGTTGGATGTGAAAAGTAAAAGTTTCGCACTAACCAGCGCTCTCCTGGACAGCTCTGATAGCGCTGGAGAAACCATCCCCCCTTTTTCATATGTCATCCTGTCACATACATCAGTACTTCCTGTAAAGATTTTAAAGGTAAGGATTATTTTGTTGTTGAAAGGATTAACGGGAAAGAAATACCAAGTCAATTTCTGTGGTAAGATAAACATTTTAATTTTATCCCTTTGCCAAGTAGTAATATCAAAAACATCTTGTGAAGTACTTAGCTCTGTGTGTGTGTGTGTGTACCCTCCTGTTTGTACATCTTTGAGATCTCTGCCAGTTTCAAGGTGGTTCCTCTGCCCTAGGGACAATGTCGGCTTTATTAAATTGGCTACAGGTTCCGTAGAAGGCGAAACAATGCTTTTAATGTTCCGATTATATATTAATGAACAACCAGGCCAAGGGGCACTTGCCAAAAAAGCTACAAAGTGAGAAAGCCACCAATATCAGAATGAACTTTGCACTCTGAAAGTGTGAATAATGTTGGGTGAAAGGAGTTTATTGCATAAGGGGAGCAACTGGAATCTCTTTGAAGTAGGTCAGCATCCTGGCCCCATTAGCCTTTTGGGCTGTGCAGTTAACCACATCTCTGCTGGCTAGGACAGAGCTCCGCTGTGGTACCCGGGTGTCGGTGTCGCGGCGCGTGCTCACAGCCCAGGAAACCCTGCCCAGACCACCAGGGGCCGTGGAGCGCCAGCGTACCGTGCAGGGGGACTGTTTCCTATCAGGTTCAGCAGATTGTAATGTAAAGCTGAAATGTATAGTGTCCCACGTCCACCCTCCCAACTTGCACTTTTGGAGGGACTTTTCCAAAAATAGCATGCTGTTTTTCTAAAATTTTCCCTTCCCAACCACAGAAAGGAGTTAGAGTTTCATCTGTTGATCTACGTAACTAATTTATTTCCCCCTCTTTGTAGTGACATTTCCTCCTGCCTCTGACTTGTTCTTCGTTTTTGAATGACTGGCCAGTGGGAACCCTGCTTTCCACAGCCTTATTAAGTAATTAGAAGAAGAAGAAGAAGAAGAAAAAAATGCTCTTTTGAAATCCTGAGAAGTTGTTTTCTGTGGGAGGATAAACTTCAGCAGAGGTTTTGTTCGTTTGGTGGGCCTGTGGGGACGGCTTGGTAGTGAATACAGCAGTTTTTAGGAGGTCATTTATTCTCAAGGAGCTGATTGGGTGGGGCGGGGGAAATCATGGCTTTACCATTTTATGTGGATACCTCCCCCCGCCCCGTTCCTGTTCTGTTTATCTGCTAGCCCTCAGGTTATTTCCTCATTTTTGTGGTATAGAAGTACCCAGGTGGCATTTTGAGAACCTGCTAGTAAGTTCAGCAGGTTTTTTTCCCCCCACATAACAGCTTTATTGAGATACAATTCAAATACCATAAAAGTCACCTTTTTAAAGTGTACAATTCAGGATTTCTCCTACATTCAGAGAGCTGTGCAGCCATCACCACCAATCTTGGCATGTTGTAATCATCCTCGAGGGAGACCCCACACCCATTAGCAGCCCTTTCTCATTCTTCCTCTGCACATCCCCTGGCATCCTCTAGGCTGCTTTCTATCTCTGTGGATTTGCCTATCCTGGACATTTCATATAAATGGAATCATACAATATGTGGGATTTTGTGTCTGGTTTCATTCACTTAGCAAGAGTAATCTATGTCGTACCTTGTACCAGTACTTCTTCCCTTTTTTTTTTTTTAATGGGTGAATAATCTCTTAGGTGGAGTCTCTGGGTGATGCAGACAGTTAATGTTTGGCTGCTGACTGAAAGGTTGGTGGTTGAGTTCCCCCATGGGTGCCTTGGAAGAAAGGCCTGGCTATCTGCTTCGGAAAAATCAGCCATGTTAGCTCTATGGAGCACGGTTCTAGTCTGACACACATGGGGTCACATGAATCCAAATTGACTCGACAGCAACTAGTTATAAGGATATACCACATTTTGTTTATCCATTCACTCGTTGCTGGGCGTTTAGGTTGTTTCTACCCTTTGCCTATTGTGAATAGTGCTGCTATGCACATTCGTGTACAAGCTTTTGTGTGGATGTATGTTTTCATTTCTTTTGGGTGTATACCTAGGGGCAGAATTGCTGGGTCATCTGGTAACTCTGTTTAACGTTTTGAAGAGCTGCCAGACTGTTTTCCAAAAAGGCTGCCTGTACCGTTTTACGTTTCTCACCAGCAATGTATGAGGGTTCCAGTTTTTCCATATCCTCACCCACACTTTTATCTTTCTTTCCCTGATAATAGCCATTTTAGTGGTTGTGGAATGAGTGGTATCTCACTGTGGTTTTGACCTGTGTCTCTCTAGTGACTTATGAAAGGACCCCTGGCGGCACAGTGGTTAAGTGTTCAATTGGTAGCTGAGAGGTCGGCAGTTCGAACCCACCAGCTGCTCCGAGGGAGAAAGATTTGGCAGTCTGCTTCAGTAAAAGATGTACAATCTTGGAGACAGTCTGGGGCAGTTCTACTCTGTCCTGTAGGGTCGCCGTAAGTCAGAATTTTTTTTTTTTTAATTTTTATGTTTGAACTTTAGATGAAGTTTACAGAACAAACTAGTTTCTTATCAAACAGTACACACATTGTTGTATGACATTGGTTAACAACCCCACAACATGTGAACACTCTCCTTTCTCAACCCTGGATTTCCTATTACCAGCTTTCCTTTTCCCTCCTGCCTTCCAGTCCCTGCCCCAGGGCAGGTGCACCCCTTTAGTCTTGTTTTGTTCCATGGGTCTGTTCAGTCTCTGGCAGAAGGGTGAACCTCAGGAGTGGCCTCATTACTGAGCTGGAAGGGTGTCTGGGGGCCATATTCTTAGGGTTTCTCCAGTCTCTGTCAGGCCAGCAAGTCTGGTCTTTCTCTTTGAGTTAGAATTTTGTTCTACGTTTTCCTCCAGCTCTGTGCAGGACCCTTTATTGTGATCTCTGTTAGAGCAGTCAGTGGTGGTAGCCGGGCACCATCTAGTTGTACTGGACTCAGTCTGGTGGAGGCTGTGGTAGATGTGGTCCATAAGTCCTTTGGACTAATCTTTCCCTTGTATCTTTAGTTTTATTCATTCTTCCTTGCTCCTGAAGGGGTGAGACCAGTGGAGTATCCTAGATGGCCGCTCACAGGCTTTTAAGACCCCGGACGCTGCTCGCCAAGGTAAAATGTGGAACATTTTCTTTATAAACTCTGTTATGCCAGTTGAGCTAGATGTTCCCTGCAACCATGGTCCCCACAGCCCTCAAGCCAAGCAGTTCGGTCTCTCAGGGAGTTTGGATGTGTCTATGGAGCTACCGTGGCCTTGCCTTGTACAGGTTGTGCTGGCTTCCCCAGTATTGTGTACTGTGTTACCCTTCACCAGGGTTACCACTTGGCAATTAAGTGTTTTTCCATCCTCACCTTCCCCTCCCTCGTAACCATCAAATATGGTTTCTTTTTGTATGTAAACCTTTTCATGAGTTTTTACAGCGGTGGTGTCGTAGAGTCAGAATTTTTGACGGCCGTGGGTAGTGGCTAATGATGCTGAGCATGTTTTCTTGTGCTTTCTAGACATTTATATATCTTTAGAGAAATACCTGTTCAAATCCTTAACCCATTTTTAAATCGGATTCTTTGCTTTTTTATTTTTGAGTTGAAGGAAGAATATGTTTTAAAAAAGACAAATCCTACAATTTCTAACAGTTCAGGGTATTTCCCAGGTGGGGATTCTCTGTGTTGCATTATCCAAGGCACCGTTTTCCTGTGTCTCTGAAATGGCTTCCTTAGGGAAGAAGAGTTTCATGTTTAAGATTTTAGCAGAAAGAAATATAACGGACAATACTTAGCCTGGTACCTTGCTCCCCTGTTTGTGAACCCAAGCTAAGTTAAAAATGTGGCAGAAAAGAGCAGTGCTTACTCCTGCTGGGAAAGCAGACTTCAGACTCTGGGGGAGCTTATCCCAGTGTTAGCCACTAGGACAGTGGGAGAAATTGCCCTCCTGTAACTTAAGGGGATCTGCTGTGCATATACATTTATATAGGATGCCTGGTAGTGCAGTGGTTAAGCGCTCGGCTGCTAACCGAAAGGTCGGCAGTTTGAACCCACCAGCCACTCCACAGGGGAGCCATGTGGCAGTCTGCTTCCTTAAAGATTAACCGCTTGGAAACCCTATGGGGCAGTTCTGTTCTGTCCTGTAGTGTTGCTATAAGTTGGAATTGACTCATAGACAACGGTTTGGTTTTTGGTTTTATGCATTTATGGGTGGGTCTGAGCATTTTCTCAGCATTTCCTCTGCTCCAGGGCAAGCCTGCCTTTGCTGACAGAGCTTTGCAGCTATAAATTACACAGAAGTGCAGCACCGAGGCTGCACAAATGCAGGCAGGGCAATCGCTCTGGACAGGTTTACAATAGGGAGGTGTGAAGTGCTTGCTGGAGACTGGAAGCTGGGGGAGGGAAGACATATTGAACTTGGGCAGCTGTGGGGTGGTGGGCTGATGTTGCTAATTGAAAACTAGGGCCACAGTGGCTTTTAATGGGAAAGGAAAGGAAGCCGAGGCCTTGCCATGGTTTCCTTTAAAGCAAGAAAACCAGAGGAAGAATAACTGGAAAGAGTTGCTTGGTTGAGTTACTTGGGGCTTGGTCCTGAATTTTTGCAGACATGTAGAACCTTGAGCCTGGGTTTTCTGTTTGTCTTCCCCACTCCACCCCTTGGTCCCATTCTAGATGAAATGAAAGTACTGGGGTGTTGGGGTAAGGGAGGGAATCTGGGGTGGTGAGGGCAAGCTTGGGAGAAGGCCCACACGTATATTTTGAAAAAAATACCTATTGCCCTACCTTTGGAGACCCACTGATTTAGGTAGACTTGTTAATGTGCTCATCTGTCTCTCTAGAGAATAATTATGTCATAGCCCTCTGTTCATTCTCCAGGCAGTCAGTAGGCCTTTTTTTTTTTTTTTTTTTAAACTCTTTATAGACTTTGGAGTCTAAGTTATTTAAGGTGTTAGGGCCTGGGAACTTGCATCTTTGAGCAGCTATCTAGGGGCCATTGTTTTGGAGTCTTAAGTGTGAGACCCACTGCCCTAGACAGTGGGCTGTCTTAGGTTTGGCTGCAGGTCCTGTGGCTTTAAGTCCTTGTGTACCCGGCCCTTCTCTACTGTTCTGCTAGTGCCTTACTGAGCTCTGATGGTTATAGGACTTCCTTCACCAGGCCAAACCTTTTCCTGTCTCAGGGCCTTTGCCCTGGTATGCCTCACTTGTACTCATCCTTCAGGTCCCAGGTTAAACATGTCCACAGAGAGGGCTTTCCCAGAACCCCTAGGCTAGGGTGGCCACTGTCTTGCACAGGGATAGCCTTGGAGCATCTCTGTGGCTACCTGTTCAGCAGTTGTCTTCCCTTCTGATTATAAACACCATGTGGTCCTAGAGTTTGGGCCAATTCCTGGCACACAGTAAGTGCTTAGCAAGCATTTGTGTGCTCATTGATTTCCAAATCAAATGTGCGGGACCATTGGCTTTTCTGTTGTGTTGTGTTATCCGAGGCTTTGTTGTCTCATCTGCTCCCCACACCTGTAGAAATAGCCATGAGCTGAACATCCTACAAATTTGCATTTTTGGGTTAGCTGTTACTTTCTATTTCACTAGGGTTAACTAAAACCTGTTGCCCTTAAGTCGATTCCGACTCATAGCGACCCTGTAGGACAGTAGAACTGCCCCTTAGAGTTTCCAAGGAGCACCTGGTGGACCAGGGTTAACTAGCTGCCTTTTAAGGGCCAGGTGCACACACTGAAATTGTTGTTAGCTGTCATTTAGTTGACTTCGACTCATGGCAACCACATGCACAATACAACAAAACACTGCCCAGGCCTGGATCATCCTCAGGATGGCTGGCGTGTCGGAGTCCATCATTGTGTCTCTGTGCCAGTCTACCTCCCTGAAGGTCTCCCTTGTCTTCTTCAGCCCTCTACTTTGCCAAGCATGATCCCCTACTTCAGCAACTCATCTCTCCTGATAATATGTCCAAAGCAAGTGGGTTAATGATGTTCTGTTGTGATCCATAAGGTTTTCATTGGCTAATTTCAGAAGTAGGCCCCCAGGCCTTTTTTCCTAGACTTAGTCTAGAAACTCTGCTGAAGCCTGTCTACCATGGGGGATCCTGCTGGAATTTGAAATACTGGGGATATAACCAACCAGCATCAGAGCAGCACACAAGCCACCACAGTAGGACAAACTGACACCAGTTGTTTATTAAAAAAACAAAAACACAAAACTGACCTATCTTTATTTCAAACTAGAAATTGTCATCCTAGCAATTTGTAAAAGGCACTTTTGAAGGCCGAACATAAAAGGTGTGGAGATGGTAGAGGTGATAGGATCTTCCTTGATGCATAGGAGTTAATGTGTAACTGCTTTAACAAGGCTTATGTGGACATTTATGTGACCTTGCAGCTATTTGGAATTCATAAACCCCTGAGGTATATCATCTGTTCGTAGTAAATCCACGCCTCTGCAGCAAACTCATAGCCCAGGATGTCATTTCCTTTGGTTGAAACAGCCACCCCAAACTGTTTGGTAATCCTCTTCTCCTGCAGCAGGTTGGAGACACTCAAAAAGTGCTGGACGAGACTTCACTAGGTTCCCTCCTGCTGCATGCACATGTTTTTAGGTTTCTGGCTCTTGTGACCTCCCCTTTAAAACAAGGGAAAATGAAGTGAGATCAAGAAAAAGGGGAGGATAGGACTAAGTTCTAAAAGGGAATTGGGTTCTTCTTTTGGCGGGGGGGGGATTGAGGGCTAGAGGCATGTCTTCCTCATGTAGATAATGTCTGAAATCCAGGCACCTTGTCGTTTGGGCGAGTACTCTTCTAACCGTACCTGCTGCTCCCTCGTGCCCCGGCATCTTTGGAGAGTGTCCGTTGGGAGGGGCCAGATCAGAAATGGTAGCGCGTGTTTACAGTAATGTCTTAGCAAACTAGAATAATTTTGTCCTGCTTTTTCACCTTATTAGAGTTATCTAACCATTCTGAGTGACAAAACACGGATGTGTGGGAGTTTGGATAATGTGGAACCCAGAGACCAAGTGACCTGGGTAGTGGTGTGTCTGGCTCCACAAATAACATTTCAAAGTGCTACCTGCCCCTAATGGCAACAGAAGCCATCAGTTAAATAAACCAGCTGTTAAGTAAGAGCAAGAACAGAAATGTTTGCAGAAACAACCTTTAAATTTTCTGATCCTTGATGAATGTGAGTTGGTTTGTGAATTATTAACTTCAGTGTGCGTGAGGAAATATTGGCAGCTGAAGTGTCATGTATATTTTTACATAGGAAAAAATAAAGCTGACCGCACCCTCTGCTGCTACCATTTTGGGCTTAGTGCTTGCTTGCCTTCACCCAGCAGGCGTATTTAAAGCAGAGGCAGGAATGTTGGCTCCGCAGACCACACACTCGTCATATATCAAGGCTCATCACTTGCCGTAGCGATTTTGCTCAGGCAGGAACGGAAGTGATTATAGCCTGTTGGCATATATATGAGTATGAGGACCCAGAATTTCAGTGAGGAGTCTGGTGGGGATACGTGGCTAGTTGGGAAGAGTCATGTATTCGGGGCCAGAAAAGCAGGTTTCCTGAATCATAGGAAGCAGGCTGGAAGAGTCTTTTAATGTCACTTGCGTGGTAGTTTCGCAAGAGGGCTTTGAGGAATTTTTTTAATTTGTCACTGGTGAGAGAGCCATTTTCCTCTAGTGCCTCGATTTCTTGGGCATGGAATCCGAAGTCAGCCTCCCTCCAGGCCCCCCAGTGTCTCCTTGGCAGAAGCAGGCACAGCTGAGTGAGGGTGCTGCAGTTTAGCACCCACTGGGGAAAGGCATTGGAAGAGGGTGTTGGGGGAGAGACGTGGAGGAATCCACCTGCAAATCTGGTCTCTACGATGCTCAGCTATTGCCAGTCTCCATGGCCTCTTAAAGTTGATGTTAATAAAATAGTAATTTCTTCCGACTTTGACCTGGGAAGGGAAGTTGTGTATAGAAATTAGTTTGAGGGATGGGGCCTGAGGGAGGAAGGCTTGCAAAGGGGTGAAGTGGGAGGGGTGCGACTGGGAGAATTGGGGCTGACCAAGCAGGACTACTTCATCGCACATGTCTTCCTCTGAGCGTCACATACTTCTGGGTATTGGTGGCTTTATTAATCTGCAGGGTGAGGGAGTCACACTTGGAAATACCTGGGTGTGGTTCTTGGGGTTCAGTTACTTTACTGTGAGGTCTAAGCTTTGCTCATTTTCTGTGCAGGCAGCGCACATACCACTAGAAGGCAGAAAGCAGGCGCTTTGTCTCCCATCCCCGCCTGTCCTTGTCCTCGGTGCATTGCCATTTGATATTGGCAGTCCTGAAAGACACTGAACGCTTTAGCCTCAAGCTGCTGGGATTGTTGCGGACAGAGACCGTGGGTCCCGCAGCCAGCCTCCCGTATGGAAACGCAAGAGAAGAAATCCGAGCTGTAAATGAATCTCTGTCTTGGGGCTTTGTAGTGGCAAATTATGTGAATGAGTGAATTGAAAGAGTGCTTGGCGAATACCGAGGCCTTGGATAAATATTGACACCAGCAGTGTGACAGGCCTCCCAATTGTCCCATGCCCCTAGGAATAAAAAAGGTCTTTTCGGAGGCACTCCTGACCTTATAAACTACCCTGACGAGTTTGTGCAGGTGCTTTCTGCAGTAGCTCTTCGGGTCTGAGAGTGGCTGGTTTTCTCTTTGTTGTCACACAAGCTTAAACCTAACCAGATCCAGATCTGCTTTGGCTTATTGATCACAGTTGAGTTTGCTGCAAGTGAATGTAGTTGCCAGGAAAGCTTGCAGAGTCATGCTTGTGTGACCATGCGGACCAGATCTAGGATTCCAGTACCTTTTGTTTACTTTCACAGCATTTCAGGACTGAGCGTCAGGGAGCAAGGAGAAAGGGAAGCCAGCCCAGGAGTCCCAGCTGGAGTGTGGACTGATAGCTGAACACGGTGCCATCACTCCAAACCATACTTTTTTTAATCCCCTGTACCTCAGAACATGGGTCAGAACTGGCCTCTAACCATGGAGAGCTTATGATGCTGATTTTAGTGTGAATTATGCAGGAACACATCAAGCCCCCAACCCTACCTGAAGCCCCCAAGGTCGTGTGCTTACTGGAAGTCATGATGGAGTCTCTTGATGTATAGGACAAACTGAGCAAAGACTTTGACAAACTCAAATTTCATCATCTTTAAACAGGAGTGATTGTGGAACCTGGGGGATTGTGTTTTCCTTGGATAACATTGTTAGGCAAAGAAGTCACAGCTGTTCATGGGGTAACTGTCTCAAGGTAGCCAGTCTCATTGATGTGACCGATGGGCTTTGATTTCTGGCCAAAATGTGACAATGCCCAGTGAATTGCATGCCTCTTGTCTCTCTCCCTGGTGCCTAGAAGTACATGTGGTGGTTCTTAGGTTTTTCCTCCTATAACTGGGACTCCAAAGGGAGTCATTTATGATTGACTTTTGGTAGAGATTGTAATTACCTTTGCTGGTGCTTTGGTTTACAGACTCCTATTCCTGTAGGGTTGCTATGAGTTGGAATTCACTTGACGATGGCAAAGGGTTTGGTTTTTGGTTTTTATTTCATAGATACCGTAATTATTAAAACATTGGTCAGCAAGTGGAATTTAGTGCGAGGAGCCACCCTTTAAGACCCATCCTTTGGAAGTGAATGACCTGGAACTGTGAACCATGGAGAGGCAGGGAGGTGTGTGTGTTGGGAAAGGGTGTGAAGGTGAGGGCGCCTGGTCGTGTGATCCACTGAGCCTCCCTCACTGACTGTAGGTGGGCCATGTGAACAGGTGGGCGTCTCTTTTAGAGACCTTGGTAAATGATGATAATAAAAAAAGAAAGAAAAGTGTATGGTGGCTCAGTTGTTTTCACAGCCAGTCCCCATTTGACATGGTAAAAATTTAGTGCGTTCAAGGATGGAGGTCACACGTATTGTCTGATTCTTGGTAATTTCAGTGCAAAGGAATTTTCCTATTTTAAGAGCAGAAAGCAGTCTGTATAAAATAATGCATGCTGAAATACGAGATGGTTGTTTAACCTTGACTCAGTATCTTCAGTGCCATTTCAACAACAGAAATCGTCACTGCCTCAGCACCATTAAAGCCGGGAACCTGATGTGTAGACAGTCTTCTAAGTTGAGAGTGTTTCATGATGTCTTAGTATTGTAGAAAGAAAAACTTGGCCTTTTGGCTTCAGCTAAGCATTTCATGACACACATAAACTTTAAAAAGCCCAATGGAAAAATTGACAGAATGAGATCCCAAGTCGATAAGCTAACTAATAAAGTCAGTGACTTAACTGTGTTAGCCAGAAGGCTGACCTTTTAAAATCGTGTGTTTTCTTTAAAATATCTAGCGAGAGATACTCGCGTGTCTCCTTGCAATACAGCAGATGTATCCTTGAAAAGTGGTGGGTAAATCCAGTTTTTAAAATTTGGCCGACTTAATGCCAGGGATCTGTTCCCTTTATTTTGAGCAATCTTCATTTTTAAGTTTTGAGGTTGGTGGTAAAAGAAAGGACGAATTAACCATAGAAGATAATTTTTGAAGGAACTTAATACACTTAATCCATTTGTAATGCAGAGTATCTTGGTAAATGCAAGTATATCTGAATTTTTATATTAGCTTTATGGATTTTGGATGTTGGGGCTTCGCTGAGACACCAAGCAGTGTCGCAGAGGCATTCACGAGCAGCGGCCGTGATTTCAGTTGAGAACTAAGGGATGCACGCATGCTCACTGGGAGCTGGAGCTCCAGAGCGTCTCCAGAGGAACTGTGGGCTTCAGATCATGAGCAGCTCTAGCCCGGGAACGTAGTTACACCCACTCATGTCGTTTGTCCCTTCCATTTTTTTTTTTGCACGTGGGTGGGGAGGAAAGAGATGCTGATAACACTAAGGGAATACATGTTTGTACAGATGTATTAAAAAAACAAACTTTCTTTTCCTTCTTCCATTTAAGGGGGGAAAATAAGCATCTTACTGCTCTTTCGTAAGCCAGACGTGATTTGCGTGAAAGTGTTCTACTAAATACTTTCTCAGGCAGGTCTGATCGTTACTTGGGAGGCGCCATGAAGTTTTGTTTTTTGGAGTAACACGAGGTTTTGGTACTAGTATTTTCTTTTTATTTTACTTATTTTTTTTTATATAATTTGTATTTTGCTGTTGAGAATATGCCCAGTAGAACATGCGCCAGCTCAACAATTTCTCCCTGTACAGTTCAGTGACAGTGGTTGCATTCCCTGAGTAGTGCGACCATCCTCACCTCCTTTCTGAGTTGTTCCTCCCTCATTAGCATACACTCACTGCCCACTGCGATCCCTGTATGATCTTTCAGGTTGCTGTTTATCCTAGTATTTTCGTTGATTGGATTTTGTTAGCGAGTGAATTATTAGAAATGAGGGTTAAAAAGCCACAGAATGTCTTGATCCTTTCCTGGTCCTAGGAAACTCTTAGACAAGAGTGTTTATGACGACATGGAATGACTCAGATGGAGGGAAGGAGTTTTTTGTTTGTTTGTTCTTCATATTTTAATCCGTGTCTTTTGCGCTCAGAGGAAGTAATATGTTATTGGAGGTTTCATTTCTGAAGAATTGAGCCACTGGTATAGAATTTGCTTATCCCTTGATTCCAGTAAAATCCTTGGTCGTACCTTCTGCCAGAAAGACAGGCTTGGCATTTAGCCACTCTTTTCTGACCAGCAGTGCTTTTTATTGAACTGTGTTAAAATAGCTGTTTTCCTCGTGGATAGTAATGTTCCTCTCAGAGACCTTAGGCAGGGGCAGGTAGTGTGTGACATCACTCAATGTTAAGTGGAGAATAATTTCAGTGTGTTGGAAAAGGAAATTGACCACTGCATCACTGGGCATAGGAGTCCCTGAATGGTGCTTGACTGCTGACTAAAGGCTCGAGGTCCAAATTCACCCAGAGGCTCCTCAGAAGAAACGCCTGGCAGCCTGCTTCTGAAAAATCAGCCACTGAAAACCCTATGGAACGCATTCTACTCTGGCTCACATGGGGTCACCATGAGTTGGAAATAATTCCATGGCAGCAACTGGTAACTGGTTTTGTTTATGAATGGCGGTTGTGCCAAATTTTACATAATTAAATTTTGTTGCGTGACATTCTATCAAAGAAGTGTCCATAAGATATTGCTAGATTGCATTTTTCGTGTGTATACCCAATGCGTATACCCAGAGTAACGAATTTGAAAATGGTATTTTGCAGTGGTGGTTCACAGGAAACCTGTCTCCTCAGAGTGGACCTCTGTAAGGCAGAGGGGTGAGGGACAGGTGTCAGGAAGGGAGAACAGTTCAGACCACAGGAGCATTGGTGAGCAAATCTGGGACTCCCGATGTATCCACTAGATTGTTTTGCCCTTTTTTTAGCCTCACCCACCCCTTACTTCCTGTCCCTTTTGCCCAAATTGTTGTAACTACTACAGAAGCAAACATCTTCATTTCCTGCGTCAGTAGAGCGTGGTTCTCAGTTAGGAGCCCTCCTCCAGCCTTTAATTGGGAGAAGCTCCATTCTTCCAGAGATGAGCACACGCTCCAGCCCCTCTCACAGTCATGGTTGAGTGCTCTGCTCTCAGAGCGGCTGTGTCTAGGGCCGTGAGGGCCATGTTGGAGATGAGATTGATGGCGGGTGGGAGCACTTTGCTCTGAGGCACAAACCCTTCTGTTCAGCAGAATGGCCGGGCTTTCCAGAGGTAAAGACTGAACTCTGTTACTGACTGGTGCCCAGCAAGGGTGTAGGGGTTCCTGTTGTGGAGGTGGTGAGTTTGGGAAGTCCTGTAAAGCTTAAGGAGTCTCTGAAAGGGTGACTTTGCGAATCCTCTTTTCAGGTGATGAACGGGCAATTGTGAGGGACCCTACCTCTGGCCCCTCTCCTCCCCCGCCGCATTTCCAGGCACTTCTCCAGTAGCAAAACCACACACAACTGGTAGGCACATCTTCCCTACGGGGGAGGTCATGGTGATGTGCCCTGTGGCAGCCTGGCAGTAGGACCAGGCCCGCGGCAGGCAGCTCTCGCTCTTCACGTTCTCTTGGTCAGATGTCCCCACACTGGAGTGGGTGTGGCCAGAGTGCCTCTTCTAAATTAAATGTTTTATTAGTCCTTAGGGGTTAATGATGCACATACTATATTTAATGAGAGACTACTCATGGGAAATCTGTGTGCTTCACCCCATAGCCCTTCTCAGTCAGGTATGAGACAACAACGACAGACAACAAACACATCACACCTCATTACTTTGTATCTCTTTGCCTGAACAAAGGTTTTGATAGGAAAACCAGATCCCAGGAGCCTCTGCTTTAAGGAACCACATAGAAGGCAAATGCTGATTGCCTTCAGCGATGATGAGAAAATGTTTTAGACCCCTTGCTCTTTTGGGCCGAAACTTTAAGTGAATGAACAAGGAGATACTCTGTTCCCATGGTAATCAACTTTAGTGGCCCTGTAGATGAACATTTATGAGGGGCCTGGCACTAGGTTTTAAGGCTTATATAACCCTTGACTTCCTGTCTGGTAGGCTGTGGGTCTGACAACGTGGGACTTGCCTTCTCCACTTTACCCTGACACTGTTTGTGTCTTGCACGTTTCCTTTCCGTGAGGTTCTGACTTTTGGCTGGCTGCTTGGCTGGCTGTTCTATGCCCTCCATGCTGCATTTTACTTCTCTGGCCTTCTTTTGGAAACCCTGGTGGTGTAGTGGTTAAGTGCTATGGCTGCTAACCAAAGGGTTGGCAGTTCGAATCCACCAGCCGCTCCTCGGAAACTCTATGGGGCAGTTCTGCTCTGTCCTATAGGGTTGCTATGAGTTGACGAATCGACTCGACGGCACTGGGTTTGGTTTTTTGGTTTTGGCCTTCTCTCCTAATACCCTTCTTCAAAAACTCTGCTCTTTCCTTTTTCTCCGACTCTTCTTTAGCTGAGGTCTTGCATTTTCTGATAAACCTTTCTCATCACAATTGATCTTCTTTGCTCTGAAGGCCATCTGAACTCTGTCTGTAGTAGAGATGGCAGGCTCAAATGCTTACAGGACCAGGGAGATCCTGCACATGAGTAAAGAGGGCCTGGGTGAGAGGGTAGGGGCGGTGAGGTCTGTACAAACTGGAGTGCTTGCTGCTGTCAGGAATGCCGGCCCAATGATTATTTTTCAAGGGAAGCTGAAATCTTTTTATTTTTTTACATTTCTCGTGAAAATGTTAATTTTCTGCAAACACTGTTCTGTCCAAAACAAACACACAAACAAATTTCCTTGCAGCCCAGCTTTGACCCAAGAACCACCAATTTGCAACTCCTGGTCTACCATTTGGAGCCCTGGTGATGTAGTGGGTAAGAACTTGGCTACTAACCAAGAGGTGGGCAGTTTGAACCCACCAGCCACTCCTTGGAAACGCTTCCAGGCAGTTCTACTCTGTCCTGTAGGGTCGCTATGAGTTGGAATCGACTCGGTGGCACTGAGTTTTTTTTGGGTCTGCCATTAACAGCATGGTCACTACCTTACAACCTTCTTCTGTAATTATATGGTTAAGAGTCTTACCTTACCCTCCCGGTAGGTTGTAAACTTCCTTAAGGTTGTGGACTAGGTCCTATCCTAATTTGCATCCCTCATAGAACTTATCACAGCACACTGTACATTGTAGACAGACGCTCAATAAATAATTGACCGATTTAGCGTTTGGTTAGTGCTAAGCCCAGAGCCAATAAGGAAAGAGACCCAAATCTGTTCTCAGCTGCCAGGGTGAGACGTGTGAAATACCAAAGTAGGGATCCCTGAGGTGGGCCTGACTGACCTCACTCAGCTGACGACTTGAGCATTAGAATTCAGGGCCCCACACTAATTTCTTTCCCTTTTTTATTAAGTTTTTTTTTTTTTTTTTAATTGTAGTAAAAAGATTCAACAACATTTACCAATTCAGCATTTTTTTTACGTGTACAATACGGTGACATTGATGATGGTCCTCATGTGGTACAGCTACCCCTGTTCGTTTCCAAATCATTCTTCTGCCGTTAATAGAAACTTAGCACCTCCAATCAAAGACTCCCCTTTCCCCTCCTCCCGCTCTTGGTAACCATGAATAAACAGTGGCTTCTATACATTTTCCTATTTCATATAAGTGAGATCAGATCATATTTATCCTTTTGTATCTTTTTTTTTTTTTTTTAGTTTGCTTTAGGTGAAAGTTTACAGAGCAAATTAGTTTCCCATTTGATAGTTCGGACATAAAAGTGTTCCAGGACATTGGTTGCATTACCCAGAATGTGTCAGCACTCTCCCTGTTTCTGTCTTGGGTTCCCTCTTTCCTTTCCTCAGGATTTTCTACCCTTCCTGCCTTCTCATCTTGGCTTTTGGGCAAATATGTCTTTTCGATCTCGTATAATTGATTGTTCTAAGGAACATGTTCCCCTTGGGTGTTATTGTTTATGGACCTGTTTGTTGTTTGGCTGAAAAGGTGGTCTCCAGGAATGGGTTCATTCCAGGTCAGAAGGGTGTCTTAGGGCCATAGTCCCAGGGGTTCCTCCAGTCTCTGTTAGACCAGTAAGTCTGGTCTTTTTTTTTTTTTTTTTTTTAATTAACTTTTATTAAGCTTCAAGTGAACATTTACAATTCCAATCAGTCTGTCACATGTAAGTTTACATACATCTTACTCCCTTCTCCCACTTGCTCTCCCCCTATTGAGTCAGCCCTTTCAGTTAAGTCTGGTCTTTTTTGTGAATTTGATTTTTTGTCCTATAGTTTTCTCCTGCTCTGTTGGGGACCTCCTGTTGTGATCCCAGTCAGAACGGTCAGTAATGGTAGTTGGGGACCATGTAATTCTTCTGGTCTCAGGGCCATGTAGGCTGTGGTTCATGTGATCCATTAGTCCTTTGGACTAATTGCTCCCTTGAGTCTTTGGTTTTCTTAACCCTCCTTTGCTCCCGAAGGTAGGAGAACAATAGTTGTATGTTAGATGGCCGCTCACAAGCTTTTAAGACCCCAGATGCTACTCACCAGTAGGATGCATAACGTGGTCTTTATGAACTATGTTGTGCCAATTGACATAGATGTCCTCCATGTCTGTGGTCCTTCACTTTTGAGCCTAGGAACTTCGTCTCGTGAGGTGTTTGGTTATGTCTGAGAAGTTTCCATGACTGTGCCCCTTGTATGCTTTATTGTCTATCCTTTTCAAGACTCTATTTTCAGCTTTGAATTTTTTTTTTTTGATACCATGTGTTTTCATTAGTGGAAGCATGCTGAATCATAGAATGTGTTTAACTTTTTGGTTGGTAATATGGATTTTGAGAAATATTATTTGGGAATACATGGGTCCCACAAACATCAGGGAGGTTCTCGGGAGCTAGGACTGTTGGGTGCCCGTCTGTCTCACTGGTCATAGGTAGCAGTGGCAGGATTTATTGCAACACACACACACACACAAACACAACACCCACCAGGGCTCCCTAATTATCACAAGAAAACCATAAGTAAGCTTACAAAAGCCAAAAGAGATGAAATTTTTGTCCCAGTCACACTTACTGGATGCACTACCTCACATTTAAGGCTCCTTTGCTTTAGTGAAAACCCTGGCGGCGTAGTGGTTAAGTGCTGCTGCTGCTAACCAAAAGGTCGGCAGTTCAAATCTGCCAGGCACTCCTTGGAAGCTCTACGGCACAATTCTACTCTATCCTGTAGGGTCGCTATGGGTCGGAATTGACTCAATGGCAGTGGGTTTGGTTTGGGGGGATTTGCTTTAGCGAACATTTCTTTCACCTTACAGTGTTACACAAGTTCCCACTGGAGGGCAGCAAATACTTTTATAGAGACCCAAGAAACCTGAGAGCCAGAAAAAGTGGGTAGGATGGTATATGTCCCACGGGTCATGAAAGGGCTGTGTTAATATACATGCAGCACCTATAATTATATATATAGAACCTATACACAACCAAACCTACATCTGCAGGTGGGTGTGCTCCCTTACACCCTCCCATACCTCTTTAGCATACCTATCTACCTGTGTATCCATTTGCAAATTATTGTTTAATACTCTTGTTGCAGGATTGTCTGTTATAGTAATTACTGTGCAAGATGCCCTTTATTCTTACATTCTTCTCAGTGTCTTCTGCCCTTATCGTGTTGTACTGACTTCACAATATCCTGTGTTGCCCTTCTTCACCAATATTAAAATTACTATCTAGTTATTAATTTTCCCTCCCTCCCTTCCTCTTGTGCCCTTGGTAACCATCAAAGAATTTTTTTTCTGTGTGTAAACTATTTTTTGTTATTTTCTAATAGTCTCATTTGTCTTTTCTGTAGGTGAATTTTTGCAGCATCATGTAGGTGTTAGAGATCAGGCACGGATTGGAAATGTCATAGCTAAAAACTTTTCCCAATCTGTAGGTAATCTTTTTACTCTTTTGGTGAAATCCTTGGATGAGCATAGGTGTTTGATTTTTAGGAGCTCCCAGTTATCTAGTTTCTCTTCTGCATTGTTAGTAATTATATCATTCTCATGTAAGCCGTAGTGTGTATTATCAGGCTGTGCAGTTGTGGTTTTTGGGTAATGAGGGGAACGCATTGCAATAGAAAAAAGAAATCTGATATTCTGGGATTTTTAAAAAAATCTGTTACTCTCATAAAACCCTACAGCAAAGGTCTAGGGAACATAATGTGATGATTTCATTGGAACTTGGTGTGTACTAAATGTAATTCCTCAGAAGGTAAAAATACAGCAGAAACTGTCTTGAAAGTGTAAGGGATTAACTAACCATGACAAGTTGTACGTTCTTCCTCACTCATATCTCTTGAAATCATAAAAGGACTGATCAGCTTTTTTTTTTTTTTTAAGCAGATGATTCTGTTTTTTAAAAATTATTTTTATTTTATTTTTTGTGATTTTCCCTTTAATGGGTGGCAAACAGCAAATTGTGAGATTGAGAAAGAGATGGACAACCGAAGCCCAGTTTCCCTAGATAAGGCTAATTCTGGGTGCCCCAGTGGTGCTCAGTGGTTGGGTCATTGGATTGCCTCACATTTTCTTTCTGGTTATCTCATTCAGTTTAGCAAATATCTGAAAGCTTAAAATACGCAAAATACAGTGCTCTTCAAGAGTCCAGACAGGGTTGAGTGATGGGAAATAGGCCAACCTGGAATATGAAAACCTCACATTCCCCAGCCAATGCCTGTTACAGATTCAGGGCCAGTTCCTTCCACTTTGAGTTATTCTTCATATTGATGATTAAAAATAGAACCATGCGTTCTTGACACTTTCACAGAGGGGTTTTGCTCCTATAGTCAATGGTCTATAAGCAATGCTTGCTTTGGGGGATCGAGTGCTAATTATGTTTCTAAGGATATTGGGTTATTTCCTCATCACAATGAACTCGGAAGTAAATGGAACTTTTTATCCTGCAATTTCCAAGGAGTCAATAAATTATTGTTTGCCAGCTTTTGAATAGCATTTCCAAGTTTGTAATACGTGGTTCTGGAGTTAATCCAGGAAGATGCTGGTCATATTATATGAATACTGATTAGATCTATAGCATTATACTCAGAGGGCTTTTTTTTTTTTTTTTTAAAGATTGTCTTCCTTGGGAATTGAGTTTTCAGAGGCCCTTCCTCTGTTGGGATGGTTAAGAACTTTGTTTGCTTAAAGAATTTGGGCTAATATCAATGCCCATTCCCCACCACAGTTTTAAATCAAGGTCTTGCATTATTGGGAAACTCAGATTTATTTAAAAAGTCCAAGTTTCTTTTGTAGATTCCATTTCACTTGATTTGACCCAGTGCTGCCCAGTAGAGATTTCTGCTGTGGTGGAAATGACCTCTCTGTGCTGTTCACTATGGCAGCCACGAGCCACATGTGGCTATTGAGTCATTGAAATGTCCTCTCTGTGCTGTTCACTATGGCAGCCACGAGCCGCACGTGGCTACTGAGTCATTGAAATGTCCTCTCTGTGCTGTTCACTATGGCAGCCACGAGCTGCACGTGGCTACTGAGTCATTGAAATGTGGCTTGTGCAGCAGAGGGACCGGTTCAGTGATGATAACATTTTTGAGTTGTGCAGCCATTCTCATCCCTGCTTTCTGCGTTGTTTCTCCCATTAATGTAGACTCACTACCCCTCAAGTTTCCTGTCTGATCTTGCTGTTGTCAGTTTGATCCCATATCCAAAAACAAACAAACAAAAAAACCAAACCTGTCGCCATCGAGTCCAATTTGTAGTGACCCTATAGGATGAAGTAGAACTGTCCCAAAGAGTTTCCAAGGAGCATCTGGTAGGTTTGAATTGCCAACCGTTTGGTTAGCAACCATAGCACTTAACCACTATGGCAGCAGGGTTTCCTTGATCCCATATAAACCAAACTAAACCCACTGCCGTCGAGTCGATTCCAACTCATAGCGACCCTATAGGACAGAGTAGAACTGCCCTGTGGAGTTTCCAAGGAGCGCCTGGCAGATTCGAACTGCCGACCTTTTGGTTAGCAGCTGTAGCACTTAACACTATGCCACCAAGGATTCCGGGTTTCCAAATAGATAGATCTTAAAAGAGCACAGTGCTCAAGGCAGGCATTCTTTACTTGTTAAGCTAATGAGGAACTGAATTTTTTTTTTTTTAATAGTTGTGCTTTGGATGAACAAACTAGCTTCTCATTAAACAGTTAGTACACATATTGTTTTATGGCATTGGTTAACAACCCGACGACATGTCAGCACTGTTCCTTCTCGATCTTGGGTTCCCTATTACCAGCTTCCCTGTCCCCTCCTGCCTTCTAGTTCTTGACCCTGGGCTGATGAGCCCCTTTTAGTCTCATTTTGTTCTGTGGGCCTGGCTAATCTTTGGCTGAAGGGTGAAGCTCAGGAATGACTTCATTACTAAGCTAAAAGGGCGCCTGGTAGCCATACTCTCAGGGTTTCTCCAGTCTCTGTCAGGCCAGTAAGTCTGGTCTTTTTTTTGTGAGTTAGAATTTTGTTCTATGTTTTCCTCCAGCTCTGTCCAGGACCCTCTACCATGATCCCTGTCAGAGCAGTCGGTGGTAGCTGGGCACCATCTAGTTGTACTGGGCTCAGTTTCGTGGGGCCATGGTAGATGTGGTCCGTTAGTCTTTTGGACTAATCTTCCCCTTGTATCTTTAGTTTTCATCATTCTCCCTTGCTTCCGAAGGGGTGAGACCAGTGGAATGTCTTAGATGGCCACTGACAGGCTTTTAAGGCCCCAGACGCCACTCACCAAAGTAGAATGTAGAACATTTTCTTTATAAATTGTGTTATGCCAGTTGAGCTAGATGTTCCCTGAGACCATGGTCCCCACAGCTGAGGGACTGGATTCTTAGTTTTATTTAATTTTAATTTAAATGTAAGTAGCCACATGGCCAGTAGCAAGCTACCGTATTGGGCAGCACAGCTTTAGACAGTGGTGAGGATTTCTCAACTATCTTAAAGACTTAGCTCTTCTAAACCCATAGGGTCAGGGTAGGGGGTCTCGTCAGGAAGAATGCTCCGCGAGCAGACTCTTGTGCTGTTACGCAGTTTGCTTTTCAAACATGCCGGAATAAAACTTGAGCTGTTCTCTACAGAGGTGCCTGTTGTGTGTTCTGCAAACCGTGGGCCGCACAGTTATCTTTCAGCAGATTAGCTGAAAGCCTGTCTATGGCAGGGCTCAATTGTTCCCTGATCTGCGCACCCTTTGTGCAAGAACAGGAAAAATTTGTGTTATGACAATGGCTGACAAAATGTTTAATGAAAGCCGCAGTTGGCAGTAACTAAATTCCCTGAGGTTTCTTTCCTCCCCTCTTTGCTACTGAGAGATGCAGAAATGCTTTTGACAGCATCTGCCCTGCTGACAGATAAATTGTTTTGACAGGAGAATCTGAAACCTTCAACTGAAGAGAAATTCAGATGTTGGGCCTGGTGAGGGGCGGTCATGTTTGTAGAAATAAGTGAGATGCTTTCGACTTGTGTGTGTGTGTCAGCTGCCCCCTGACAGAAAGGCCTCATGAAGCCTTTTTCACTGATTAACCCATTGCTGGTCCTTGGGATCTGAGAGGAGAATTTACACTTCTGCAGAGCTCTTGGAAAGAACTTAGTCGTTGAGATATCAGTATTGTCAGTAAGCATAGCCGTCAAAGGGTGAAAACCTTTGTTAAATGATGCTGGGAGTTTGTTTTCCTGAAATGGGCAGGTAAGAAAGTGTCTTTTAGGATTTTATTTTGGGTTTTATTAATAATATAGAGTAAATGTAGATATTCACTATGTGTTATATAAATACGGTAAATATATAGAGAATATAGTAAATAATTTTCCCCATTTCCTGATAAACGTCATTGAGGTTCAGCAGCCTGTCTCAGGTCATGGGACCTTCTCATATTTAAAAGTAAGGGCAGTTCTGTAACCAGAAGTAGAAATTGTTCTAAGGGACCTGAACTTCAGCCCCTGTCTTTTCTTTGTATTGCTAGTAGGTACTCTGAGGGGGAAATTATACTTTATTGACAGTCTGCTGACCTTCATTTGTTTATACATTGCTTTTCTGATTCATTAGAAGTAGAAAAGTCAATGTGTTCAGCCTGACTAAGTGGAAACTTAAGTTTCCGTTCAAAAGTATCTTTATTTTCTGTGGTATTTGTTGAACTCCCAGTATTGTTCTGATACTGCTACGGAAGACCCTTTCTCAAGTCCCAGTTGCTGTCCAGTTGACTCCAACTCGTGGAGTAGAACTGTGCTCAGTAAGGTTTTCCGTGGCCGATGAACCTTGGGTGGACTTGAACTTATAGCCTTTCAGTTAGCAGAAAAGCACATTAATCATTTGCGCCACCAGGGACTTTTTCTCAAGTAGACTTATCTAAAAAGAAGAATTTGTACAACACTTTTTGAAATTTAAATACATTTTGCTTGACCTTTAAAGGAAAGACTGACCAAATGGTGTGGTGATTTAAAATGATTTCATTCTACTACCAAGTTGCTGAGGAATATGGATGCTGGTGGAATGGGAAATGAGGGAGGTGATTTTGTTCCAGATAGTGAAAAATGGAGCCGCCAGTTAATTGCCTGAAACCCAGATTCCACTGATGCCCAGCTCCAGCGCTGGGCACACGTATGAGCCAGAAACAAGCCCTTCACTTTGAACCTTAATTGCCTCAGGAGTAGGTGGCTGAGATCAGAGACTGAAAGCTGCCAGTCCTCAGGCCAAATGTGGCCTGCAGATATGTTTTGTTCAGCCCATTCAGGGTTACTTTTTTTTTTTTTTTTTTTAAAGAATTGAAAATATTTCACATAAGAATCCAGATGGTGAGCTTCACTTGAAAAAGGAGAAGAGTGGTCTACACTGGCCCTTGTTTCTGGAGGCGAGGAACACGTGCCCCTTTGGGCAGGTGGGCGGGTGGACGGGCACCATTGTGGTGCCCACGTTCCACACCTGGTATGGTCACAATCCATATGACTTGCTTGCTCCTATGGGCTCTTGCTTTCTGGTTTCTGAGAGTCTTTCTCTAATGTTTCCTCCAACTCAAAAATCCTGCTGCCTGTGATAATATAGAAGTTACAATCATTGTAAACTCAGTGTGTTTAGACACAGGAAGTGATATTTCTCCCCCCCCCCCTTTTTAATGTATGATAATGTGCTAAAACAGAGGAAGAAAATTTCAGTCCAACTAGCAACCTGTGGATTTTCTTTACCAGGCCTAGCTTGTTGATTTCTAGACACATTAATAAATACCCCAAGCACAGACAAGCTCACACTTGACTTCAGTCTGTGGCTTAAAAAATTACCACCTTCACTCTTTATAGTAATATAATCTCTGGACAAATTGCTTTTAATCCAGGCTGTGCCACAAATGCAGAGGTATCATTTGTTTCCAGTGCAACTTGATTTTCATTTAGGTGGATGAATGTCCCTGAGTTCACAGTGAAATGGCTATCAGCCCTCGGCTAGTATTGATTTAAATGTCTCTGGAGTAAGTTTAATAGATGGTTGCCACTTACGTGACAATGGTGCCCTTTTAGAGACAGACTTTAAACTCCTGATTAGTAGTACTGTTAATTGGCAGTTATGTGCAATGGAATTAATAGCTGAGATGAAAAATGTTAACCTCTTCGGCAAACACAGGGCTGGGTCTGCTTTGGTGGCAAGGAGCAGGATGCTGTGCAAAATAAGAAATTGAGGCCCATTTGGATCAAATTCTTGTGGATTCTGTTCTTGAGACTCAAGTCAGCTGGTCTGGGTTGAAACTCAGCTGTGCAGACATTGCCCCGTTTGCTTCTAGTCTGCCTCTAAGGGTATAGTCGAGTGAGAAAGGAGAGAGACAAATGCGTTGTCTTGAGAATGCTGTTCACGTGTAGACAGATGGTGTCACCTTAGAAGGCTGCTCACACCTGCGAGTACCAGTGAGAATGCTGTTCACGTGCAGACAGATGCTGTCACCTTAGACGGCTGCTCACACCTGTGAGTACCAGTGAGAATTTCCAGTGACTGGCTCCTCTCTTCTGTGTGATCATGGTTCCAAATATTTAATTCATGGATGGTAGGAATACAGTGTTCATAAATACGCTTGCGATTCAGGACCTTCTCATGTTCACTTTCTAAACAATCGTGTGAATTTTGACTGTACATATAAGCAATTTTTAGTCTCAGGTCTTGTTTAAACTGGGGTTTCCCAACCTCTAAATGCCACTGTTGACATTTAATCCAGTGCCCTCGAGTCGATTCCGACTCATAGTGACCCTATAGGACGGGGTAGAACTGCCCCATAGAGTTTCCAAGGAGCGCCTGGCAGAGACATTTAGGGCTGGATAATTCTTTGTGGCGGAGGCTATCCTGTGCATTGTAGGATGTTTTGTAGCATCCTTGGCTTCTACCCACTGGATGCCATTAACGCACCCTCCCTCTGTCCCTGCCACAGTTGTGACAACCAAAAAATGTCTCTAGACATTACCAAATGTCCCCTGGGGAGCAAAATCATCCCTGGCTGAGCACCGCTGGTTTAGACACTTTGCTACTGCTTGATGTTATCTGAGGCTTCGTTGTTGGGTTCCGACTCATAACGACCACCATGTACAACAGGAACACTGCCCGGTCCTGCGCCATCCTCACAATTGTTGCTGTGTTTGAGCCCGTTGTTGGAGCCACTGTGTCAGTCCATCTCATTGAGGGTCCTTTTTTTTTTTCCACTGACCCTCTACTTTACTAAGCATGATGTCCTCCTTCCGTCTCCAGGGACTGGTCCCTCCTGATAACATGTCTAAAATAAGCGAAATGAAGTCTCCCCATCCTCGCTTCTAAGGAGCATTCTGGCTGTGCTGGTTCCAAGCAGATGTGTTTGTTGTTCTGGCAGTCCATGGTGTATATATATATATATTCAGTATTCTTCACCAAGACCGTAATTCAAACGCATCAGTTTTTCTTTGACCTTTCTTATTCATGGTCTAGCTTTGACATGAATATGAAGCAATTTAAAATTATCATGTCTTGGGTCACGTGCACCTCAGTCCTCAAATTGACATTTTTGCTTTTTAATACTTTAAAGAGGTATTTTGCAGCAGATTTGCCCAATGTAATACCTCATTTTATTTTGTGACTGCTTTTCATGGGCGTTGATTTTTGGCAAGCAAGGTTATGTCGTCTGCATATTGAAGGTTGTTAATAAGTCTTCCTCTAATTCTGATGCCATGTTCTTCTTCATATAGTCAAACTTCTGGGATTATTTGATCCCATAGAGACTGAGTAAATATGGGGAAAGGATATAACCCTGACACACACCTTTTTTGACTTGAAACCACACAGTATCCCTTTGTTTTGTCTAACCACTGCATCTGGGTCTGTGTATGCCTTTCTCATGTGCGTAATTAAGTGTTCTGGAATTCCCATTCTTCACAGTGTTATCCATACTTTATTAGGATCCACACAGTTGAATGCCTTTGCATAGTCAATACAACACAGGTAAACACCTTTCTGGTATTCTCTGCTTTCAGCCAAGATCCATGTGACATGAGCAGTGATATTCTCATTCCATGTCCTCTTCTGAATCCGGCCTGAATTTGATGCTTTAGTAAAACATTAAGAAGATGCCATTAAGGATAGCCTTGGACTTGATACGGTGCAGAGAGTTCAGACTAGGACATACTAATGTAGGTAGAGCACTGGCTTGTCTTAGAATTTCTTTACAAGTTCAAAGTGTTGAAATGGTATGGATTGAAGTCCATTTTGGTTTAGCCAACTTAAGGTGACGTGAGATTTTCACAGTATTGCTTTGAGTGACTTGTTTATGGATGTAAGTAAGCAGGAGATACATCTGTAAATCTCACATCAGTAAGATTACTTAAAATAACACGAGGCAGGGACGGTTCTGAGGGAGGAGAGGGCTTGGTTTTGTGGGGAGGGGGGCAGGGAAGATTCTTGAAACTTGGGTAAAATGCCAAGTGTTGATTGAATTTTTTCTCTCTCCTTTTACCAGAAACCTGAGTTACAACAAACTTTCTGAGGTTGACCCTGCTGATTTTGAGGACTTGCCGAATCTACAGGAAGTGTGAGTGCTTCCCCCAAACCTCTGGGGTATGGGAATGTGGAGAGCTCTTTAGGAAAAGCTGCTTATATTGCAGTGTTGTGCACTCCCCTGGAGCAGCAGTGTAAACATGCTGGAAGGAACACTGCGTATGGGCTGTTAGTAACAGATCTTACCACGTCCTTCCCCTACCCTTTTGCTGTAGCCCGCTCTTCTGAGGCGGGCAGTGAAGAACATGTACAGCCCAGTTGGTGTAGAGTTACTGGACATCCTTGCTTCGTGGTGGGTGTATAGGAGAAGCTTCTCCCTGTGGGACTGATTCGGTTCATACACCTGGGCAGGTACTTTTCCCAGTTCCTAGGGAAATGGAGCAGCCTACTTAGCAGTGGCATATGATGGTAGCCCACCCCTCTTGTTCCCCAGGAAACAAAGGTGTGCAAGATTGGACAATAGAGGCTGACCTTTACCCTCCTACCTCTGAACAGCTGGGCATTACTCCTTGCTGCCTTTTGTAGTATCCTTTAAATCAAGCCCAAATCTTTTCTTCTTTGTTTCAATGTAAAGAACCTCAGAGTTGGAAGTGGCCTTGCAAATACTTTGTCCCAAAGGGTCAACAGGGCAGTTGTGGGGGAAGGAGGTCTGAAAAGAATCACCCAGGAGGACAAACTCCGTCCATCAAGGAGGCGGTCAGGTTCATAATTCAGTGTTTCCCCACTCCAGGCTGTCTTTAGTGCTTGTGGTTAGAATATCTCACTTCTCTGTGTTAAATCTTAAAGCGTAGTGGTTTCCTTTAGAATTGGACAAAATGAAACTTGGGGTATTTCTTCTGGCATCACTCAAGCTCCTGTTTAACATTTATTTGAGTGCCTACTCTGTGCCAGGCACTGTAGTAGGTATTGGGGGTACCGTGAACAAGTAGGGCCAAGGCCAGGGAGGCGAGTGAGATACTGGCCTCAGTTGCAAAATTTAAGACACATATTTTAAGGCAATGTTTAAAAAATCAAGATGAATGCAAAAAAAAAAAAAAAAAAAAATGAGCAAAATAACAAAAATTTAAAGAAAGACTTGAGTATTAACTGACTCTTTCTTTTGCCTCAGGCTCCAGTATGGCTGAGCATGGCACCATGGCCAATCCTGTCTTTATTTAAAATTGTGTCATTTTGTTCATCCTGGATTTTAATTAAAAAAACCCAAAAAACACTGCATTCGTAAATTCCTTATCTTAGCTGCTGAGTTTTTCAGCAGCCCCTTAAACTGGTATGCAGCTCCTCACCTGTCCATCCCTGAAGACAAATGTCTCCTCTCAGAGCTTACATTGGGATGGGGCAAGGCAGGCACAGAACAAGGAAACCAGCTAGGCTGGTAAGTGTTGGGGGGAAATTGAGCAGGGTAATGCCAGGACCTTTTCCTTCCTTTGTTTGTAACTTTGGAGGGGCGATACCTGAGCCAGCGTGGTCAGGAAGGTGACGATTAAGCAGGTGTGAATGCTGTGGATGGAGGATTCCTCAAGGAATGCCCAGGAACAGGGCCGGGTGCCTCGACTGACTAAGGGGTGGGGGATGCTGCCAGGGCCGGGACCCTTTAGGGCCTGTCATTGAAGCCTTCTCAGCTGAGAATGAACGACCAAGCTGCTGTGGAGGCGTAGTAGATGCTCTGGTTCGTATTTTTAATGATTTGTATCAAACTCCCTCCTTCCACCGGACAGACTTTTAACTTTCATTTTGCTTGGCTCCGTCGGCCTTCAGCCTTTAGTTCTCTTCTGCTTGGTGCTTTTTAGAGTTTATGCTCCATACAGATAATAGAACTGAGAGCATCTGATTTCTACCTGTCCTTGGGGATGCTGGTTGTGAGCATTAAAAATTTGTGTGTGTGCATAATAACAGCTGTAGTAATCATAGCAGCACTCTGTCCATCCTTTTGCAGGTATGACCTCATTTAATCCCCGCACCAGCTCTCTGATACAGATAGTCAGTAGTCCCACTTCACAGAGGAGGAACCTGAAGCCTAGAGAGGTTAACTAAACTCATGCAGTGTCAAGTGGTTGAACTCAAACCTGTCTGTAACCTGAGGCTGCACTCCCTTACACCCCACGGCCCTCATCTTATCCTACCATTCAGCTATAGATGAACAAGAGACCGAGAAAACCTTGGGTCACTCTTTCTACCCCACACTTCTCTGTCTAGTACAGAGTATTATCTCTTTAAATCTACACCATCCTTCACATCTGGCCACCCCTCTGGCTCACAACATGGCTGTTCTCCCTCCTCTGAACTGCTGTTGTGTTTAAGCCCTGGTGGCATAGCAGTTCATATCCACCAGGTAGCCCTTGGAAACTCTGTGGGGCAATTCTACTCTGTCCTATAGGGTCACTATGAGCTGGAACCAACTCGACAGCAGTGGATTGGTTTCAGTTTGGTTATCATGCACTTAGTCCCACGTGGTGCTCTTCCTGTTTTGTGTGCAAGTTCTCTTTGCTCCTGCTAATGCCCTCTTGAAGGTTTACAGTCAGCTAGCCATCGCACTAAACACCAAACTCATTATTGTCACTCTTGCCTTTTTCAGACAGTGGAAGGATAGGACAGCCAGGAAGTGGCAGTGGTCCGAACCCCTTAGTGTAGCTCCTGGTCCGTGCTGTCTGTGGCAGCACTACCTTCCTGAGTGTAGGGATTTAAGGGCAGAGATTCCATCTTACAGATGCAGTGTGGTGGAGTATGAAAAACACATGTTTTGGTGGCAGACGGACCTGGGTTTGAGTCCTGGTTCTGCCCCTTACTGGGTCTGTGTCCCTGGATGAGTTACTTAGCTCCTCTGTCTTTCTGTTTCCTCTCTTGTAACAGGAGCATAATAATACGTTATAGGGATTGTTACAGCTATTAGCTGGAGATGATACACGTAAATGCGCAGGGCCTGTTACGTGCCAAGGGGTCATTTCATGTGATTTCCTGTCTCTTCTGCCACGTGTAGAACCTCCCAGCCCCTAAGTTGGGTGCATTATGAAGAAGCAGATACTTGAAACTCTTGCACTGTGACCACCTCCGTTCTCTGTGTCACACCCTGTCCTGTGGGATAAATGGGTGAACTCACCGATGCCCATAGCTGGGAACTTCTCACTGACAGAGATCTTGCCCTAAGGGAATTCTGTTAAGCTGTGGAGGCAGAAAGATGTGTCAGGAGAGGGAAGTGGGGAGGTGGAGAAGGATATGGAAAAAAGAAAAAAATAATAGCTGACATACAATCACTTCTAAATTATCTAGGCTCAAGAGAACTAGGAGCTGTCAGTTCTCCCAAGGCCTGGAAGCCTTAGCGAGAGGGAACCACGGGCTGGCAGAGCGGCTGCGTGGCGGTTTAGCAGTGGTTTTATTTTGGAGGCCCCTGAACCACAGAACATCATGGCTGGTTGGAGAGAGAAAGTGAGCCCTTGGGGGGCCCCTGGAACACACGAGGGCACTTGTGCAGCTGCTTCCAAAGCCACACTGTTGTGTCACTGCCCATGCCATTGTTACTGCCCACACCATTGTTGGTGGTCACACCATTGTCACTGGCCACACCATCACCACTGCCCAGACCATTGTCACTGGCCACGGCTCTAAGGAAAGTCCTCCAGAAGTGCCTCCAGTGAGGGGTCCTGGACAGAGAAGCTCCTCTCTATGAATAAAAAAAATAAGAGGGGCTATTTATATGTTGTTCTTTAAAAATGGATCAGGTTACTGCTGCCTGGCCTGTGAGCACTTGATGTGGGTGCTGTGTGCTTTCCAAGGGCATTAACCCAAAATGCTCCTGAAGGCGGTAAGTGAGGGAGCCTTAGGTGTGCCCTAAGATCACTCTCCTATATCTCAGCTGTGTGTGTGTGTGTGTGTGAGTGATGGTGGTGTGTTTAAGAGTGAAATGATGAAGACATACAGTCTTCAAGCATTGTTTTTTGGCAGTTAGTTACTGCCACATATTAAGCATTTACTACGTATCTGGATAGCTCTTAGGTTTAATTATTTCCGCTGCATCTGCCAACACCCAGTGAAGTTGGTACCTGTATTATTTATATTTTTGGGGAAAAAGAAGCTAAGGTACAGCAAGGTTAAGTGACATGCTGAAGATCAACTAATTGCAGAGGGTAGATTGGGGTCAAATGAGTCTAGGTCTGCTGCTCTGTGACTGTGCCTCAGGCTCTTTGAAGGTGAGAATGATGACTGAGCACCTTCCTGGAAGGCTTGGCATGTAATTCAGTGAGTTATTACTGTATGTAAAGTACTTAGCAGAGAGCCTGGCACGGAGTGAACGTTAGACCCTGTTACTATTGATATTATTGTATTATTACTGTTATTTGTATTATTGTCCTATATCATGATGCTAAAATAACTTTATCCAGCTCTCTGGCATAGTAACTGTAGGTGATTAAGTCTTGACAACATAATCATATAGTATGTGTTATTAAGTAACTAAAGCACTAACAGTTACTGATTAAGTGGCCCTGACCCTAACCTGTGTACCTACCCGCTACTGGTGACTTTCTCCTCTTTAAGAAACAAAGCCAACCAAAGTCATAACCTCCTGCCTAGCTTTGACTATTGCAGCGGTTTGTATTTGGAAACAACCAAAATGCCTACCAATTGCAGATTGGTTAAATAATTCCTGGTTCATTTGTACTAAAGGACTAATGTGCAGCTGGTTAAAAGAGTAACGGGGATCTCCAAGATGTATTACTGAGGGACGAGCTGTGGTATGGAACAGCCTGTAATATGCAGCCGTTGTAGAAATGTAAAAGCTGGGTCTGTGCTGAGCAGCTGGCCACAGGGGCTGCCCCTTGGAGGCAAACCAGGGGACTGAAGTGCAGGGAAGCTTTGTTTTTCACTGTCTCCTTCTTGTACTCTTTTTGGAAATGGTGTGTATATGCCTTGTATTCTCTTTCGAAATGGTTTGAAATGTTTACAGTGTGCTAATATTAGCTATTCAGTAAATAAATACATATGGCCAAAACAAAAACCAAATCCCAAAATTATTCCTTTGGTTTGTTTTTCAGTATTTGCTGAAGCCTAATTTGATTTTTTTTTTTTTTAATAATAATAATAATGTACTGCGAAATGGCCTTTTTTTTCTTTTTAACATTTTGTGTCTTGGAAAATGTAAATGTTCCTTTGAGCAAGCCAAAATAAATGGAAGTTTTTTGGACAGAACTGAGGGACCAAAAAAAAAAAAAAAAAAAACCCAGTGGATTGAGCTGGGAAAGGCGCCCCCTCCACGTCTGCCCTGAGGCAGGCAGGCTGTGCAGCCCCCTTTATCCTCCTTACACCATCTCCAGCCCCAGGATTGGGCCAGATTCATGTCCTTCTGCCCCTGAGGCACTTCTTGGCCCTGAATCATGAGGAGAAGGTCCAGTGAGAGAAGCTGACATTGCAGAACAAGTTCTAGGGCCTTGAGTGGAAGCACAGTTTTTTTTTGGGGGGGGGGGGGTGGTTATGGAAAGACAACAGTACAACCCTAGATACTTTAGAAAATTTCATCAAATGCAGTCCTGAATCTCTGAAACTTCCTGGTTAATGAAGATGGTGTTAAGCTTCCCGAGTGCCTTTCCCCTCCAAGCTCCAGCTGCGCTATTTTTGACCAGTCTCTATTTCAGCCTGGGAAGAAGCTCTTGGCGTCTCAGCGGGTTCAGCCCTCATTGCCTTCTGAGGCCACATTCTAGTCTTAGCAAGGAAGGGAGCGAACTAAAGGGAAGAAGGCAGTGGTGGAGCTAGCAGACTGACTTTTTTACTTATGGTTCCTTGTAAACAGAAATGGTTTAGAAGTAGGCTGGCGATGCAGTTCCTCTCCTGTGGGCTCCAGCTGTCCTTTTCATAAATGAGGCCGCCCTGTTGAGATTAGAGCCTGCTATTTCTGACTGAACCTGTTGGCTGGGGGCTGCTAATCCAGATATAAAATGCCCTGTTAATCCCTAGCACCCCCTCTGGTCCACTGCACCTGTATACGCTGCTCTCCAGCAGCTCCATTGAGATTTGAAGTATTATTATGCCCCCTTTCCTTGTCCGTTTATTTCTGTGAAATTGGGTTGAGCCATTTGTCCTGTGTACACTGGGGTTGAGACTACGCTCATTCGGCAGAAGCTCCCCTGCAGGGAAGTGCACACTACCTGTTTCAGGTTGAAAATCAAGACAGATCATAGGGTGACTGAAAAATAACTACCATGTGGCGCAAGCATTTATGAGCTTTCCAGCTTGCCCTGTGCTTGCTGGCCTTGTAGCTTGTGGCTGTCCTCTGATTTGCAGTCTTACTTGGGCTCAGACCGTGGCTGTTTCACTCCCTAGCTTTGTGACCCTAGGCTGACTCTTAGAGAAATTACCAGTCAGGTAGGGAGTTGGGTAATAGTAGTACGTCATACCTGAGTCAGTTGTTGTGGTGATGAAATTGCATTGTATATGTTGAGTTGTCGCTGTAATTGTAGAGAAATATAGGCCTAGACTTCCTGGGCCACTGCCACTTTGCTTTGTGATCTTGGTCGAGTTACTTAACCTCTCAGTGTTTCAGTTCCCTCCTTGCTATGGTACAAATGTGCGTGGGACCTACCTTCTAAGGGTCTAAAGATGAGGTTGTTGTGAATTGCCGTGGAGTCGATTCGTACTCATTGCAACCCTACGGGGTTTTCAGGGCTGTGATCTTTCCAAAGCGGCCAGACCTGTCTTCTGAGGTGCCATCGCATGGGTTTGAACCACTAACCTTTTGGCTAGTAGTCAAGCACTTAACCATTTGTGCCACCCAGCTGCCTTGAAAACAATACGTTGAAAAGCTCTTAGAACCATGCTTGGCACATGGTAAGCCCATAAGTTAGCTGCTGCTAATACCACCTCATCTGTGTTGTAGAATAAATCTCTAAGAAATGAAGAATTCTCAGCAAAATGCCTTATAGCACAGGCCCCAGACCTTAGTTTTTCTTGCTGTGATAAAATCTGAGGGTCTTTTTAGTAACAAATGCATCCCTGCACCAGGATGGGACAGGGATCTCCAGCAGGGTCGGAGGAGATAAAAGGTGAAGCAGAAACCATCTGATCTGGGGGACAGTTAGATAAGAGACTGTTAAAGTAATTAATTGTCTATTTCTACACACAAACAAGGGCTCTTTAAGGGGAGAAAGGATTCGCCACATGATACGATCTGCTTTCTCTGCCAGATGCCTCAGTCATGAAGCTGTTGAAACAGCCAGCCTATGTCCCAGAGCCCAGCAATGGCCAGACTTCCTCCGTAACTGGTTTTGGCACTAAAGAAAGCAAAAGGAATAATTCAAGACCTTTCCTCCTTCTTCTCCTTTTTTTTTTTTTTTAATTCACTTCTATAAAAGATGGCTGATAACTATTCTGTTCAAGCAAATGCTAGCTGTATGCTTGCGTGAATACGGCTGTCATTTCAGTAGCTTTGCCTTCAAAAAGTAGCAAGCTGCATTGTAGACAACACACCTCCCCTAAAAAAAAAGTGAGAATGAGGTAGCCCAGCTTTATCACCTTGATTTTGCATCTCACATACAGGTTTTTTTTTTTTTTTTTTTTTTAACAGCCTGTCAGAACACTGTGCTCTGGCTTTCTTAAGGACTTTTAGGCCCACTTTGTAAGTCTGATTTTGGATTCTCTTCCCAGATTTGGAAATACATTTCCATGTAAGGAGGCCAGATTGCAAAGCCTCTTGGGGCAGACCAGGCAAGCTGTGCTTTGGTCTGTGGGCTTCCTCTTCCATTAAGCGATATTAACAGTGGAAACACAGATTTAGAATGTGTGAATGCAAATGGAGCTTGGAGACGGTCTCTTGTCTGCAGAGGAGTTTCAGAGTATCTTTGTGCAAAAGTGTGTGTGTACATTTTCCTGGAACCATAGATGGACGATAGTCCCTGAAGCCGACTCCCTGTGGCATTGAGACCCATTGGCCCCAGGTGTCACAGCCCCTCCAAACACCATGGGGAGTGTGTGAGCCTCTGGTTCTCCTTGGCGTTTGTTGCCCTTTGGTTCACAGGGGCCCATCTCACAGCTGTATAAAACAACTGGGAGAGCATGGTCTTTCCCCTCCAGGGCCTTTTCTGACTCTTTAAGCCCACAAGGAGTGGCTCTGTGATGTTCTCTAGGGGCACTTTTATTTGGAACCTGTCCTCCCTGTCCCTTGCCCGTCAGTCCTGATTTCTGAGCTAGATGCACTGTAGGAAACATTTCCCCTTAGTTTTTATTTCTAGACTGAGGATATAGTAAATGGCTGATTTTTGTGACCTCATACAACTTCTCTCCTTTTAAAAATTTATTTTAAATTCTTTATCTTTTACCTAGCATTAGTATATAGCCTCGCTGTGCCTCATTCAGCAACGTTCTTGTGATTTCCTTTGCACGTGGACTTCATGATTTCAGACTACTAATTTAAATGACTAATTTCTTCTTTTTGTTCCAGGTACCTCAATAATAATGAGCTGACGGCCATACCATCCTTGGGTGCTGCTGCTTCTCACATCGTCTCTCTCTTTCTGTAAGTGGATGCAATCAGGAAGTCCTGGGCTCTGGTGAGGCCGTGGTAGTACCTCACTAACACTTGGTGACAAACGCCTTGCTTGCTGTTTTTGGGTTTGCAGAATGAAAAGCTGGGAAGCGTTGCCTTTTACCAATTTTGGGGAAAAAATAGCTCATTTTAATGCTTAGATGTAAATAGAACTAAGGTTCTTTCTCGTGGAGGTTAAGCCATGACATGGGTGAATAAACTGGGATTAAAGGAAACTTTATTTATTGTGAAGTATTTAAGACAGCAAGTTCATCTTTGTGCCAGTGAACTTGATAACGTGACTCCATTTACTTTCATGGCTTTAAAGAGAGTACTGCCAGGCCTCTGAAACCAGCATAAAAGTAAGGAATTATTTGTCATGACCAAGTGTTAGACAAAACGCAACCTGTTGGCTGTCGTAGACAGCACACTGGGTACGCAGAAGGGTATGAAGGGACTCTAGTAAACAAAGGAAGCCACAGGGATGTCAGGCCCAGGCTAGGAGCCTTTACTAGAAAGTTAAGCACCTTACTGACTCCCATTTCTCCAGCAGTCAGGAGGAAAAAAGTGGTTTAAACTCATCCAGAGGTCGTTCTAGATAAACCAGTAGCAGGCCCAACAACTTTCTTGACCAGATTTTATTGGCAGCTTCCTAAGCTGAGCACCTCCCTATTCAGTGTTCTGATTCCACTCAGTCCCACAGTTTTATTTGATTGTGATTTGGTGGTTTTATAACTTGTTTGCCCACCCGTATGACCCCAAGGCTGAATAGGCCAAGCAGAGGACTTGGCAGGAGAGAAGATTGCTGGGGTAGCTTGCAGGTCTCAGATTTTTGCTGGCAGCAGGCCCTTTGTTCAGGAGACACTGTGTCTTTGAGGAAAGTGGTCTTAAGCTTAAGCCTTTTCAAGGCATTGTGGGAACCAGAGATTCCAGTTGTAACTCAGCCTCTGCATCCTGGACTGTCTCCTTAACCTCTCTGAACCTCATTTTCCCCACTTATAAAGTGTGTACCTGACCCATTTCATACGTAGGGCAAGGCTGAGGTTGGAGGGTAGCGTAGTGTATATGAAGCTCTTGACGTCATGCGAGACACGTAGTAGGTGTTGGACAAATGGTGGCTTCCTAGTTGTCACACAGTCCCTCGGGCCTTGGCAAGATCTTGCCTTCAGGGCCACCAATTAAATGAGTCAGTCCTGGTTTGTATCAAGTGCTAAAATGAAGGTGTAGCCCTTGGTTTCCTTGATGGATGGGCCAGGGTCTGACTTCTTTTTGTACCTACTTGGCCCACGTGCCCAGCATTTGGAAGGTGCACAGTTGCTGGGTAGATTAAATTAGCTAACCGTATGTGAGTCTAATCAGGGACACGATAATCCCTTCGGTGTCTATAAAGCAAAGCACTTGAAGACGCTTTAACTCCTTGCTGCTTGAAGTACAGTTTGTGGACGCAGCGTGGAATTAGCTTGGCGCCTACTAGAAATACAGAGTCTCAGGCTCCTCCCCAGCCCTTCTGGGTCAGTATTTGCGTTTAACAAGACCCCCGGTTGATTCAGGTGTGAGAAGCAACTGCTGCTTAACTCCTCAGCCGTCATCACTGTGTGAGGAAGCCAGGGCAGGCTCCAGTGTCTGTGACAAGAGAGGTTCCCTGAGGTCCTGTAAGTTGCAGCGGCAAGAGATGGAAATGAGACTTGACACAGACGCCCAGGCCTTGCTCCTTTATCTGCCCTCAGTGCAGGAGTTGGCAGGTGAATCTGAACCACCCTGTGCTCAAGGTCCCAGCCTGCCCTGTGGGGCCTGTGGCGCTTCGAGTCACGCCTTGCTTTGCTGACTAAAAATATATTTCTATTCCTTGGCCCAAGTGCCAGGAGCAGTGGGGCTGGTTGGCCGTGTTCCTGCTATTCCATTAGATAGAGTTTAAATATGTAAAGCGGGGGTGGGGGGAGGTGTGGAGTCTCTCCTGGTTTTGATTTAGTTTGCAAAATGCAGGTTAGCCTTGATGTGAAGCTGGTCTGCATATGACTTGGTCGATGATTTCTCCGAAACTACCAGAAACCGTGAAGGGTCTTCAGTTTTCTCTGCTGGGCCTGTGTTCCCTGATCTTAGACCTGATAACCGGATCTAGCACGTGCAGAAGTTAGGTTAGCAGTGGGACATCTGGGTGGTAGGGTTGTAGAATATTTTCCAGTCCTCCCTCACACCTTTCTGTATTTCCCAAGTGGACTGTGCAGAGGACAGAGGAGAAAATAACAGGGCGGACAGTGGGTGGGGGCGTCACAGCCAAAGCAGCACCTTTTCCATCCTGACCACCCGATGCAGACGACTTAGCATCTCCCTCCACATGGTGGTTCCAGTTGTTCAAGCTTCGAAGAGCACATTTAACTGATGGGTCTGTCGCTTTTCAGAACAAAAGGCATTTTCCGTTCAGCGCCTTAGTAGGCCCTTCCTGTACTGCTCGGGTTTTGTGGTCCAGGGTCCCTCCCGAGGTAATCTCGCGAGAATTGAAAGTTCAAAGCCTCTAACACATTGCCTGAGAAGTGGTAGGTTAGTTAGCTCAAAAGGATCCCTGGTGGCTCAGTGCTGCTAACCAAAGGCCTGCAGTTTGAACTCCCCAGCTGCTCCGTGGGAGAAAGACCGGGTGACCTGCTCCCCTAAAGATTACAGCCTTGGAAGCCCTATAGGGCAGTTCTACTCTGTCCTGCAGGGTCGCTATGAGTCGGAATCAACTGGCTGACGACAGGTTCAGTTAGCTCAATAAATGTTCACACCAGGAGTCCTAAATTCCAAGTTCTTATTCCCATTTCCCCTTTGTGGGCAGGCAGAGGACCACAAAACAACCAAAACATGCCAAAGATAACAGAGCTGGTATCTGCTGAGGCTGGCTAGTTAGAGGAATGACTTTGTTGAGACAAGTTTTAGGCAGGTGCATCAGGGAAAAGAGTGGACCAGTTCTGTCTCTGATACTGTCATGACCTTGGAGAAGTTAATTTTTTCCCATCTGTTGAATGAGGGCCTAAAACAGATGGTAAACTATCCTTGCAGCTTTTATATTCCTTCTGTGATCCCGAAGCCAAGAGGAAGGAGAATAATGTCCTAAAAGAAATAGCTACCCCCCTGTCTGGTAACCACTACTGCTGCTTTATATCTTTTAACAGAAGTAGCAGGTTTGGGATTTTCAGCTCAGACACCTGTAATTACGGACTTTGGCCTCTGGATTTTGTTTGCGTCTGGAAGTTGGCGCTTCATCTGTGTTTGGTTTTCTGTCTTTCTGAGTCTTTGACAGTAAACCTTGCACCTTGCTCACATGGATACTCTGATCCCCCAGACATCAAGCCCTCTTGGCTGGGCCCTCCCAGTTGGGAGGGCCTCATGGGAAAAGGCTTTGTTTTATGCCTGACTTTAACATCATGGACTCAAAAGAGAGTTTCAGAGTTTTGGGAGCTGGAGTCACGCAGCAAATTGCAGTTGGTGAACACTTTCTGATTAAAAGAATCTAATTCAATGAAAGTATTTGTCCAAGAGCAGATTTATTTACATAATATTCTGAGAATCATGCCAAAGCCATTTGTCCTTAATAAAAAAAATGCATAAAACTTGTGGAGTACTTTTAACAGGATTGGGTTGAAGGGGCTGTTTTCATAATCTAGTTCTCAGAAAGAGAAACAAACCTTTGTTATATAAAACAAAACAAACCAACTCATTTCCGTAGACTCAGTTCTGACTCATAGCGACCCTATAGGACAGAGTAGAACTGCACCATAGAGTTTCCAAGGAGTGCTTGGTGGATTCAAACTGTTGATCTTTTGGTTAGCAGCCGTAGCTCTTAACCACTACGCCACCAGGGTTTCCTTTGTTAAACGGCGGGGGACGGGGGGCAGATATCTGCCAGTGGATTTTAATGTTTGAGATTTTTTTTAAATTTCAAGTCCAGGAAACCCAAGTTACGATTCCCAGAGCAGCAGTAATTTTGTCTGATGCATAAGCGACATTTCTGTTGAAGAAAAATTTCCGCTTTTCTTGTGATGTTTCTGCACTTGTATCGTTGAAGAGATTGGTTATAGTGAGAATGGTTTTCAGTCCCAGGAATAAAAAAGCTAGCTGTGAAATCGACTCTGGTTTTAAAGTGGGCAGCGCTTTGTCTCCTGTACACGGGCTGTAGCGCATTCCCCACGTGGCACTTCACTTTGTTCCTTTAACTTCTTTTCCAGCTGCTGGTGTGTGTGAGCCCCTGCACCTTGACCTCGCCTGTATTCCCTCTCTGTCCCCCTGCCTTTGTCATAGATGAGGCTGGAGGCAGAAGTTAGTTGTGCACAGTTACTTGCAACTGTAACATTGCTTTTAAAACCCCTTAGGTTTATGTTGTATTTGAAAAGCATTGAAATACGTTTTACTCCTAATCCTGGTGGCAAGGGGTACATTTTTGAAAACGACTTTTTTTTTTAATCAAGGTAAAATTCATATAACATAAAATGCCATTTCTACTATTTTAAAGTGTATAATTCAGTGGTTTTAAGTATATTAACAATGTTGTTTAGCCATCACCACTAATTGTAGAACATTTTCATCACCCCCAAAAAACGATTAGCTATTACTAATGACTTCCATATCCCCTTCCCCTCAGCTACTGGTATCCCCTAATCTGAAAAACTCATTTTATTTGAGGGAAGTATTTTTCTCATATTAGCAAATGTACCTGGAAGACAGAGATGCCTTTAACTACAGCAGTTATTTTATTGTGACTTCTTAGCTGAAGAAAAACTGGTTAAATAAAAAGGATGAAATATTTAAATCTCTTTTTTGTAACTTCCGGAGAATGAAACATGGGGGGCCATGAAACAGTGTCCCGTCTGTGACCCCTTTCCCAGCAAGTTAAGTGGGAGAAGTCCTGGGTGGAGTTGAGGATCTCAGGCAGTGGAAGGACTGAGCGCTCCTTCCAACTGTATCTGCTGGTGAAGTAAAATCAATAGGGATACTTAACTCTCAGTGTGTGTAGCAAACCCTCTAGGAAAAAAAAAAGGAGGGAGAAATCAATTTTCTTTACAGGCTTGTTAATGTAAAGATCAGTTCCCATTAAAGCATAATTAAAGAGCGAGGCTTCGGAGGGGAGGCAGTGATGACCTGAGCCACTGGCGATGACGCTCAGGGCTTCAGAGAATAATTAGAGTCCCTCAGTGGGGCCCATCCAGTAACCAAGGGAGAAAGGGACCCAGAAGTCAACTTTGGAAAATTAAGCTCAGCCTCAGAGCCTGAGCTGAGGCTGTTAATCAAGCTTGAAGCACAGGTGAAATTATATTGAGTAATAAATAGTGAGCTGGACTTCCTAAAAGAGTGCGTGTGTCTGTCTGTCTGTCTGTCTCTCTTTTGGAGGAGTGGGGAGGGCAGATTTACTCTCCGCCTGAGGAGGTGGCTTGCGGCCTCTTGCCCTTCTCTTCACTTAGCTGTCATTAAATCGTTCTCCATATTGCCTCACCTGGAAGCAGGTAATCATTTGCAGATGTAATAGAGAATGGATGTGAAAAATCTTTTTTGCACATGATGCTTATACCCGGAAGCATGAAATAATAGATTGTTTCAAAGGTTGAGAAATCTGTGATGGTGAAGCTTGTTGGGCGTTTATAGGTATCTGGATCTGTGGGTGTCGTAGACGTGTGTACAAGGTGAGGGGAAGGTAGCAACTCACCCCGAGATAAAGGGTCACTGTGCCCTTCAGGCTAGGGTTCCTCTGGAGTAACTTACCTGATGAACCATCCACAAACCATCAGATCAGGTGTGGACCTCATCATGTTTGTAGTTAGAAAATGTGCAAACATGTAGGTCTTCCCACATTCTACTTGGGGGAGGCTTCCTCACACGGGAATCCAGTTTAACCTTTCTTTTGAAGGAAGGCCAAGCCACTCGAGTGTTGGTGTAAAAGTAAACCTTACTTAGCCATTAGAGTTCATTTGCTCTGATGTTTGCACATTCTCATCAGGAATGTGGAGTTACTAGTGGCCAGATTCCTTGGAACGGAACAGTGGACAGAGTTGTTTTAAAAACCGTAAGCCTCATGTCCACCACTCGTCTGTCGGTTTATACTGTGGTAGCTGGAAGCTGTGCCACCGGTCTTTGAAATACCAGCAGGGTCACCCTTGGTGGACAGGTTTCAATGGAGCTTCCAGGCTAATACAGACTAGGAAGAAGGGCCTGAGGTCTACTTCAGAAAAAACCGGTTAGTGAAAACCTTATAAACAGCAGCGGAACATTGTCTGCTGTAGTGCTGGCAGGTGACCCCCACAGGTTGGAAGGCAGTCAAGATACTACTGGGCAAGAGCTGCTTCCTCAAAGTAGAATTGACCTTAATGACGTGGATGGAGTAAAGCTTCATTTGCTGACGTGGCATGACTCAAAACAGATCAAATGTGCAATCAAGATGTATTGATAATTGCTGGTGATAGAATGTGAAAGTTGGAAACAAAGAAGAGCATCAGTGGCTGGAAAATATGGCCTTGGTGATAGAAACAACACCAGAGATTGCGTGATAGAATGTTGCAAGACCAACGTCTTATTCATTGCAGATACCCTTTTTTCAACAACACGCAGACCTTGCTGGATAGAATATATGGGAAGCAAATTGATTACGTCTGTGGAAAGAGATGATGGAAAAGCTCAATATCACTTGTCAGAACAAGGCTGGGGGCTGACTGGAACAGACCATCAAATTGCTCATATGCAAGCTCAAGTTGAAGCTGAAGAAAATTAAAACAAGTCCGTGGGAGCCAAAATACGATCTTGAGTATATCCCATCAGAATTTAGAGACTACCTCAAGAATAAACTTGATGCGTCGAACATTAATGACTGAAGACCAGACAGATTGTGGGATGACATCAAGGACATCACAATGAAGAAAGCAAAAGGCCATCAAAAAAGACAAAGAAAAGACCAAAATGGCAGAGACTCTGAAACTTGCTCTCCAACGTAGAGTAGCTAAAGCAAACGGAAGAAATGATACAGAAGTGAGCAGAAGATTTCAGGGGGCGGCTTGAGAAGGCAAAGTATTATAAGGACACTTGCAGAAGACCTGGAGTTAGAAAACCAAAACGGAAGAACATGCACAAGCTGAAAGAACTGAAGAAAAAATTCAAGCCTTGAGTTGCAATACTGAAGGATTCCACCGGGCAAATACCAAGCAACGCAGGAAGCGTCAAAAGAGGATGGAAGGAACGCAGAGTCACTCGTACCAAAAAGAGTTCATCGCGTTCAGCTGTTTCAGAGGTAGCAAGTGATCAAGAACTGGTGGTACTGAAGGAAGAAGTTCAAGCCGCACTGAAGGTGTTGGTGAAAAACAAGGCTTCAGGAATTGACGGAGTACCGACAGAGATGTTTCAGCACACGGCTGCAGCACTGAAGATGCTCACTCATCTGTCTTAAGAAATTTGGAAGACAGCTACCTGATCAGCTGACTGGAAGAGGTCCAGATTTGTGCCCATTCCAAAGAAAGATGATCCAACAGAACGTAGAAATTATCGAACGATATCATTAATATCACACGTTAAGTAAAATTTTACTGAAAAAAAAAATTTTTTTTTTTCCAGTAAAATTTTACTGAAGATCACTCAAAATCAGCTACCACCCATCCTTCACGGAAGCTTCTTTGTTGCTGTGAACGCCGAACAGGTTTCAGGGGAGCTTCCAGACTAAGACTAGGAAGGAAGCCCCGGCAATCTACTTGAGAAAATCAGCCAGTGAAAACCCTGTGGATCAGAATGGTCTGATCCCCAACCTGTCATGGGGACGTCCCTGGACTGGGCAGTGTTTCGTTCCATTGTGCACAGGGTTACCATGAGTTGGGGGCCACCTATACTGCAGCTAATGACAACAGCAAGGCTCCCCAGTAGATGGTGACCAGCTCAGACTGCAGGGAGAGCTCAGAGACCGGTGTGGTAGGAAACCTGTTGTTATCTGAACGGTGGGTTTCAGCCGCTCTGCTTATTACAGCCCTGCAGCCCTGGCAGGAGGAGCCAAGGAAGGGTTTTAGCGCCACTTATCTGTGGGCTGATATTAGTCACTATTATCAGATAAATCTTTGCTCTTGCCAGGAAACTTGAATGGTATGTCTTTGTTCCAGGTGGAAGTTAAAAGGAGCCTCTGAAAAGTAGGAAATTCTCCTGCTGTAAGGGGGAATCAAAATTCAGGTGCCCATAATTTAGGAGCCCACACCTCCCTGCTCTTTTCACTCCTTCCCCACCCTGCGTTGTTCACTAGGCGGTTCGCTGGGTGTTTATTCACCTCCTCTTTTCCCAGCCTTCTACCTGTGGTCCCAGTTGTCAACAAGGCGCAAAAGAGGTCACAGGAAACTGAAAGAAGTGCAGACGGGTTTCTGATGAGGCTGTGAGTGCGTATGCAAGGCTGCTGAGGGCTGCTGAGGTTTGTGGGTGGATTCCTCAAGTGAAACCTTTGAACAGATGTGAATGGGCCCGAGATGGGTGTCTGCTGAGTCCTGCGGACTCTGTGGTCCTGCCCTCAGGAGCTCTCAGTCTAACTGGAGAGAAAGATGTGCAAATAAACAGTTGTAATACAAGCCTAGGCTGGGGAATGTCGCCTGTTCTCGCCAGTGAGATGTGTGACAGTGAGGTTCCCAAACACTTCAGCCGAGGCTCCCTGTTAGGTGGCCCTCCTTAAAAGTGAGAGTGAATTACAGGCTTACGATAAACCAGTTGCCGCAGGGTCAACTGACTCCTGGCAGCCCCACGTGTGTCAGAGAGCTGTGCTTCGTAGGGTTTCAAAGGGCTGAATTTTTCGAAGTAGTTTGCCAGGCCTTTCTTCTGGGGCGCCTCTGGCTGGATTCAAGCTGCCAACCTTTAGGTTTGCAGCTGAGTGTGTTAACTGTCTACGCCACCCAGGGACTCCACAGGCAGCAGGTGGAAGTCGCTACGTGTTCAGCAGTGCGTTGGTTGGAGGAGTACTAACAGGACATAGCTAGTTGCGTTTTTAGGCCAGCTACTACCCCACCTCCAGTTTCTTTGTCACTGGGCAGGCTGTTAGGAAGAGCCAGCAAACTTGTGTTGGAGGGCAGAGCCAGACCAGTAGTTCTTAGGACTGCACCCTCATCAGAAGCTAGATACCCCCACTGAGCCTCAGAATAGAACATTAAACATCCAGTTTACAAAGGAAGCAGCTCTCTGTCTCTGAAACTTCACAGGGACTAAGCGTGGACCGCTGCATGTCCTGGTCTGAGCGAGCCTTTCACTGGGAAAGGAGGCGCTGTGGCTGCCGCAGCAAGCCTGCCAAGCTACACTCAGCAGTGACTTGTCATATTCCCGCTTTCTTCTTTTTTCGAGACTGGGGGAGGGGAGAACCCGCCAGATGAGAGGTCCAGCTGTAAGCCATTTGTTGAGAAGGTGAAATGAACACAAGCTGCGGGCCCGAGGAGCTGAGGAAGGGGAGAACCTGCGGAGGGGAACTTTGTCATACAGCCCAGTGTTTTGGGGAGCTCAGTAGCTTAAGTTGCATTGTTTAGAGTTGGGTTCTGCTGGGAATTTGGTTTTGTTTTCTCTGATGACCACGTAAGCTTTATGCACAGTCCAAGATCTAGTGGTTACAAGGCTCCCCGCCGCCCCATTCAGGTCGTGGAGGGGACGCGTCTCACCTCCTAGCAGTGGGCGCCGAAAGTGCCACAGGGCTAGGGAAGCGGAGCTGGTCTGGTTGCACAATCTCCCGTGTGAAAGGAGCTGGCCGAGGCCCATATCAACAGACTCTTTCCAACTGGGACCATTTCCTCCTCCCCCCCTTGCTCACTTCCTGCAGGTGGCTTCTGTAATCCAGTTACCACTGGGAAGCCACATGTGCGTAGCCACCTAATCCGAAAATGGCTGGCTTGACTTTGACCTGCATGGTGACCTTGCAGAGAAGGCAGGGCCGATTGTGTCTGCTCACACCTGGGAGCCATTTCAGCTTTTATAGCCCAAGTGGAAGAAATGTGTTTGTGTTTATGTTGGCCTTTCATTAATAAGGCCTGTCATTGTTGGAAGATACGTTTAGATTCACCCTGCCTGTTCAAAGGCCGAGGCTTTTTAAAGATAGAATCGTTTACTCAGCGTCATTACACCAAATCATATGAAATTGCCATGTTTGTCATTCAAACATGGTCAAATGTTGGCAATCCCGTATGGTGCAACCTATTGAGATTAAAAAAGTGATGGTTAGTGTTGATGGTACTGTGAACCTTGGCAGGCATTGATTGCCCCATGTGCCTTTCTGGGGTGGTTTCATTGTGTTGCCTTTGCAGTCCTGTGAGACGTGGAGTCCCTGAGCAGTGCAAACAGTTAACACACTTAGCTGCGTTACTAACCTAAAGGTCTGAGTCACCCGGAGGCACCTCAGGAGAAAGGTCTAGTGATCTACTGCTGAAAAATCAAACATTGAAAACCCAACGGAGCACAGTTCTACCTGACGTATGTGGGGTCCCAGTGAGGTGGAGCTGACTCAGTAAAAAGCGCCTGGTTATTAACAACATTTTACAGATAAGGCACCTGAGCCACAGAGAGGGACAGGAACTTGCCTGAGGTCACACAGCTAAGAAGTGACGAAGGTGGGCCCTGGAGCTCATTTCTCTCTGCCTCTGGGGGGTATGTGGGAGCCTGAAGAGTGTCTTGTCACTGCTGGCAGAGGGGAGCTCTGCTGCTGCCTGGGGTGCAGAGTGAGTTGCCCTGCAGGCCAAATGAGAGGTTGCTACCCAGGCCAAGGCAGCGCACCTCTGTGAGGAGAGGGAAAGTCCTGTGTGTGCCTCTCTGAGAACCCTTGCTTTGAAAGCCTCAGGTGAACTTCCTGTGCAGCCCTTGCTGTGGTGGTCATCAGCAGATGCAAAGTAGCAGGAAGAGGCAGGACCCCCCCCCCGCCCCAGTCACACACCCATTCTGGTTATCCCAGGCTGGTTATGATCATCCATCCGTTAAGGGCAACGGTGAGGAAAAGGAATCTTGTCCTCGGGTCTGGGCAGAGCCCAGGCTTGTTGATGGGTCCTGCCATCAGATTCTGGGATAGCAGCTGGCTATCTGCCCTCCAAGACATCACTTCAAGGCAAATTCCACTGCCGTTTCCTCACTTCTGGGTGCCTTTCAAACCTAAACAGCTGAGATAAAGGTGCCAACTTGTGGTTTCTCTTCCCTGTTCCTTGAACCAGGGGATGAATATATGAGCTACGGAATATGGCTGAGCTGCAGGACATGCCCCATGTGGCACACGGGGGTGTCTTCTTTAGTGACCACCAGTCTCTGCTCATCACCTCTTGGGGGCTGAGGAACATTGTGTTATTGGGGAGGCTGCTGTGAAACTAATTTCTAAATATCAGGGCTCCTTCCTCAAGTACATTTAGGGAAAAGATCGATAACAAGTAGATGTCTTTACACTGATACACACATCATAGAATTTTATAGAGAGGGCTATGGCTCCGGAGTCAGACTGATCTGAGCTTGAGTCCTGCCATCATCACCTGCGCTGTCTCACCTGGGCAGCTTCTCTCTGGCTCTCAGTGTCCTCACCTGTAAAATGGCATTGTTAAGGCTGTTGGGAGGGTTAACTAAATAATGGGTGTTCTCAGTAGAGTATCTGGTATATAGTGAATGTGCAACAAATGTTAGACAGGTTGGCTAATGCCGACTACTCCATGTATTGAGCACTGGTGGGGTTGTGGTCCAGGCTGGCCCTGCCTTTGCTGCTGGGCTCTGAGGGAGTTTGTTCTCCACACTGTACTGGAGACCTGGTGTCAGATTGGGGTAGAGTCTGCTGTTGCTGTTAGGTGCTGTTGAGTCAGTTCCTACTCAAGGAGACACTATGTGACAGAGTAGAACTGCCCAATAGGATTTTCTTGGCCATGGTCTTTATAAGAAGCAGATTGCCAGGTCTTTCTCCCATGGGGCTGCCGGGTAGGTTTGAACCACCAGCCTTTGGGTTAGCAGTCAAGGACTTAAGAGAGTCTATTTATATTCTCTAAAAATGAATCTTCCTTGCAGATATCCATCATGGCTTCCCAACAAGAGAGTTAGTAGTTTATAGATAATCCCCACGTCTGTATGTGGTGGGTTTTTTATTTTTTTCAGTCCTTAGGTTTCTGTGTATATTAATTATGAGAACTATTGAGGACAACAGAATTGATTTCCTTCCTCTTTTCTTACTGCACGTTCTCTACCTGGGGTAGGTGCAGGAAGCACGAATCTGATGCTAAGCCGTGGTTCACATCCTTGGCTGCACGGTAGAATGACCGGGACAACTTGAACAAATCTAGATACCCAGGACACACCGCGGGTCAGTGAAATCAAAACCTCCAGTTGCAGGGTAGGGGAGGCTAGAGCCCCCCTCAGTGTTTTTTTAAAAGCTCCGGGTCATTCCAGTGTGCCGTTAAAAGGTTTTAAGAAGCCTCGAGCTGGGTGATTGCAATTGAAATTCAGTGTTCCTCCTCCTCTCGCCCCCTTTCGATCCCTGTCATTTAAAACACCTGCACTCCCCACCCCCCTGCCCTCCACCCTCTTTTTTTTTTTGTCTCTCTCTTTCTTCTTCTTGCCAAGGTGGAAGTGAAATAAAAATAAGGCTGGCCTATAATTTTGCACTTGTGGTTCTGGGAGTCCCTGTTAGAAGTTTTAGTTACCTTTTCACTATTGATTTAATTTAAAGATATTGTAAAATTAGTCGCCTAAATGACTTAAAATGCTCTTGTGGTGTGTGGGGCAGGGTTTTTGGTTTGATCAGACACGGCTAGCTCATTTGGTGATCACAGAACCTGGCTGTGGGTCTCCCTGCTAATCTGGGCCATTTCTTTCCCCTGAAAGCCTGCCCACCATCTCTTATTTGCAGATCTTATTCAGTTTCTTTCTAAATCAGCAAAGTCTTATTACTATAGTGAAAAAAACCTCTTTATTGTAAAAATGATAGGCAAAACTTATTTCAAGCCCCTTAAAAAGCTTTTTCTTTGTGATTCTAAAAGTAAGACTTAATTCTTCCTTTTAAAAAACAAATCTGGAAACATATGCTATAGAAAGGTCCCGCCGCAAAGCAGTATTGTATATAACACAGCAGATATCTAGCGCTGAGGTGGAGTTTGGATGGATTTCTGTGAGTTGGACCCTTAGCTCTGGAATTTTGGAGATGGGACAAAAACCCCCTCGGCCTTTTCTGAATGTGGCTTTTTCTTCAAACCATGTGTTTTTTATAAGTGGAAAAAAGTGATACACGGTGGAGTTTTTCTGCCTCGTAATTGTTGCGTGTTTTCTTGGAGTGAAGTTTTTCTAACTCATAATTGTTGCATGTTTCTTGGACTGGAATGAGGACCAGCTTGTGGAGAAAGGCAACATAGGCTTTGCGGGCTGTGAAGGTCCAGGCGCTGCCCCTCCAGGGCCCGACCCCGTATTAGTGGCCCCACAGACGGCAGTGATAAACCCTTTCACTACCTTGGTTTCTTCATAGGCCAGACTATCCCCCCTCCCCCCAATTCTGTAATGTGTGCCAATAAGAGCTCTGACTTGGTGACTCTCTTAGCAGTTATGTGGTTCCAAGTAAGAGCTTAATGCCTGTCTTCAGGTTCCCCCACTCCCTGAAAAAGGACCCTCGCCCCTGAGAGATTCAGTAAATTGTCCATGGAGATTGATTAGAAAACAAAGTTACTATGCACTGTGGACGTGAGTTTGTTTCCTGGAAGAGGGCAATGGTCATTATATCCCTGCTTCCTGGGCCCATGGGGTCACCTGTGAGAAGAGAAGCCAAAGGCCCAAGGAGCGAACACAATGGCGAGGACCCCCCCGCTGCCTCTCTGGGGAAGCCCCCATTTGGCCTCTTGTTGGCGGGCATTTTAACAGAGAACGTGGATTTTGGGGTGTCTGAGGTGATTTCGATGCTGGCAGGGGAAGCCCCCCTCACCATCCTCTTGTTGGGATACCAACAGAGTTTATATTAGTCTAAAGTGAGGTGGGAAGCTAACTGCCCCCCAAATGAGAGTAAACACCCTTTCTAGAGTGCACATGGCCGCCTCTCCTTGTCACCACAAGTGTTCTGACTCTGCCCGGTTATAGGACCTTTCACAAGTCACTCTTCTGTTCCTGCTTCTGTAAGGAAAAGGGCTGCTTCCATCTCAGTGATACTTAACCGGGCTTAAGAATATGCATGCTGCTTCCCCACCTGTGGGCTACATGTTCTTTGGAGTAAACTCCCATCTTTAGTTGAGGACTGTTGTCGTGGGTGACCCACACGTTGTAGGATCCCAGATTCCTGGCAGAAGCTGATACAGTTGTGAATTCTGTCCCGGGGGGTCTGGTATTGAGAAGTCCACTTGGAGTGATGCTGTGGGTTAGCCTCCTTGCCAGCTCCGCTGGTCCACTGTCAAAACTGAGATTGGGAAAGCCATTCAGGATATTGGCTCTGAGGGGGCCCAGTCTTGGCCTTTCTCCTTCTCTTCCCCCATAGCCCCTGAGTACTGTCTGCCCTCATCACTCCCCACCTAGTGAAGTGCCTGGCTTGTGCTTGCCCCACAGTCAGTATTTGGTGAAGAATTGAAAGAAGGACCTCTTCATCACTTCCCTGTCACCTACGAGATAAAGTCTCAGCAGCCTATTCAGAGTTGGCCCCTGCCTCCATTCTTCTGGTCTGGTACCAATTCCTGCCTTGAACTTGACTCAAACTGCCTGTAATGAATGCCTACAGAGACTGTGTCTCTGCATTTCGTGCCTCGTTCACGTTGTCACTTTGGTCTGGAATGTCTGTTACTCTCCTAGCCTCTCCCCCTCCAAGTTTGTGTTCCATGACACTGTCACCGTACCCATCACGTCTCTTTATTTCTCTGTCTCCTGGACTTGAGCACTGGGGGGCGGGGTGAGGGGGCCGGTGACACTGCGCTCAGACTGCACATAATAGGCATCTCGAATGTGTTTGAATAAGGAACCCTGCTGGCGCAATGGTTAAGTACTTGGCTGCTAACTGAAAGGTCAAGAGTTCGAACACATCAGCTCCTGTAAAGATTACAGTATAGAAAACCATATATAGCAGTTGTACTCTGCCCTGTAGGGCTGCTATGAGTTGCAATTGACTCCTTGGCAACGGGTTTTGTTTTTTTTTTGGTTTAGTTATCTAGTGCTACTATAACTAGGAATACCACAAGTGGATGGCTTTAACAAACAGAAGTTTATTCTCTCACAGTCTAGGAGGCTAGAAGTCCTAATTCAGGGTGTCAGCTCCAGTGGAAGGGTTTCTCTCTCTGCAGGAAGGTCCTTGTCATCAATCTTTCCCAGGACTAGGAGCTTCTCGGCACAGGGACCCCGGGTCCAAAGGGCATATTCTGCTCCTGGCACTGTTTTCTTGGTGGTATGACACTTCCCTATCTTTCTGCTCACTTCCCTCTTTTATATCTCAAGAGTCTGACTAAAGATGTAACCGAATCTGGTAGGTTGAATCCTGCCTCTTTAACATAACTGCCTCTAATCCTGCCTCATTAACATCATAGACAAAATGGTGAACGATCATATAATACTGGGAGACATGGCATAGCCAAGTTGACACATTTTGGGGGGGTGCAATTCAGTCCATACAAGCAGAATGCAAAGATGTCTTTACTGCGGGACTTATCGGTGCCTTTCCTGCACTGACCTGCTATGGGCGTCTGCAAGGGGCAGTGGAGGATATATGCTACCTTTCCCAAACTTGACTGGACCTCAGACTCTTTTCATGGAACACTACCTCCCCAAGACTAGTGTTCTGGGGCCGGCACTTTGGGACTGTTGTGTCTGGCAGCACAAGCCTGACCTGTGTCTGTACCTTATAGGTGTGGGTGTCCAGCAAGCCCTTCTACTTTGCCAGGTAGCCCTGGGGCTCAGCTTAATCCATATCTGAATGTTAACCCCAGAGTGCCAGGCATGGTCCACACTGACCTTCTAAGTATGGAAGCTCTGTGTTAACCCTAGAGTGCCAGGCAAGGTCCACACTGACCTTTCAAGTATGGAAGCTCTGTGTTAACCCTAGAGTGCCAGGCAAGGTCCACACTGACCTTCTAAGCATAGAAGCTCTGCCAGCAGCATCTTTTTCTCTGGAAATCAGACCCCTCCGTCCTTTCCTAAAAGGTGGAAAACTAAAGCTCAAACCGTTCATTTGTATCCCTAGATGGGTGGTGGTGCAGCCACTTAATCCGCTCAGCTGCTAACCCGAAGGTTGGTGGTTTGAGTCTACCCAGAGGCACCTCACAGGAAAGGCCTAGCAATCTCCTTCTGAAAAATCAGCCATTGAAAACCCTATGGAGCGCAGTTCTACTCTCACACACGTGAGGTCACCATGGTTGGTTAGACATCAGAACCCCATAGAGCCCAGCCATACTTGGTGCTTGACTCCATATTTTTTAAGTTTCTGCTTGTCTTGAAGGAAAAGCTAGAGACCAAATAAGGTTGCAGGCCTTCTATGCAGTTCTACTGTGAGCATCATGATGTTTTTGTTGTTGTTTTAGTTAAACTTTTTATCTCAAGATAATTGTAGATTTACATGTTGTTGTGAAAAGTAATACAGAAAGATCCCATATACCCTTAACGGAGTTTCTTTCTTCCAGTGGGAACATCTCACAAAACTATTCACAACCAGGATATTGATGTTGATACAGTAAAGCTACAGAACGTTTCCATCCCTACAAGGATCCCTCACGTTGCCCGCCCACCTTGGCAACCACTAACCTGTTCTCCATATTTATAATTTTGTCATTCCGAGAACGTTGTATCAGTGCAACCAGTGGATCCTTTCGGGATTGGCTCCCCTCTCCCCCAGCGTAATTCTCTGCAGATTCATCCAGGTTGTTGGTGTGACAGTAGTTGGTGCGTTTTTATTTCAGGGTAATATTTCAAGATACAGTTGTACCGCAGTTTGTTTAATCACTCACATGTTGAAGGATGTTTGGGTTGTTGCCAGTTTTGGGCTATTACGGATAAAGCTCCTGTGAACATTCATGATGGGCTTTCGTGTGAATAGAGGTCTGTTTTTCTAGAATAAATGCCCAGAGTGCCGTCGCTGGGTTGGATGGTAGTGGCATGTTTAGTGTTTTACGGAATTGCAGACTTTCCCACAGTGGCCCTGCCAGTTTGCATCCCCACCAGCAGTGTAGGAATGACCCAGTTTTTCCTCATCCTTGGTAACATTTGGTATTGACATCTCTTTTTTTAATTTTAGCCATTCTGATAGGTGTGTGGTGATACCTCAGGGTTTTAGTTTGTATTTCTTTAATAGCTAATGATGTTGGACATATTTTCACGGGCTCATTTACCATCCATATGTTTATTTTCTAATTGGATTTTTGCTTTCTTTGCTGCCGAGTTTTGAGAGTTCTTTATGTATTCTTGTTACTAGTTCTTTATATGTGGTTTGCTTGTGTCTTTTCCCAGTCTGTAGCTTGTGTCTTCATCTTAACAGGATCTTTCACAAAGCAAACATTCTAATTTTGAGGAAGTCCAGTTTATCAGTATTTCCTTTTACGGGTTATGCTTTTAGCGTCAAATCTAAGAACTCTTGGCTTGGCCCTGGACCCTGAAGATTTTCTCATGTTTTTTTCCTAAAAGTTTCATAGCTTTACATTTTACGTGATGACATGTTCTGAGAAGTCTGAAACAAAGAAAAAAATCGAAGCTGGTGTTTCCCAGAAAGAAACAGAACAAGTGTTGGGCTGTGGCGGGAGTCTGGCCGGGCACCCTGAGGGAAGGGTGGATTCTGAGTAAAGAGCCGTGCTGCTGGTGTGGAGCCTGTGCCCCTTTGATGTTGTATCGGGTCTTATCATCTTCTGGGAGGATAAGAAGGTCTGCATTAATGGGCTGACTCCTTCGTTCCACCCGTACACATCCTTCACCCCTCCCAAAGTGCAGGCATATCATATGCTGAAGGCTTGGGAAATTGCGTGTTAAGAGATATCCTAAATCATATGATCGGGAGATCAAAAGTCTGCCAGATGGGGCAGGAAGCAGGCCTGGTTTTCTTTTTAAAGGCCCATCAGCGGTATCATTCCCCAGAGGAGAGGATCTCGTCTTGGAGGCTGCAGCCAAGTGCTGAAACAGCTTCCTCCTTTGCCTGCAACTCCAGAGCTGTCGGGAAGCTGGCATGTGAATCTCGTGGCATGTGCCAGTGGCCAGCAGAGGGGAATATCCTTTCTGTGGCCCCCATGGGAATTTCAGGGGCACCCCAGCACCCACAGCCCATTTCTCTGCTTAAGCTGTCTGACCCAGCTTCTTGTACCTCTGTGGCTCTGGGGACTGGCACAGCACCTGGAATTGGAGGGTACCTGGGCTTGCATCCTGCCCAGCTGGGTGACTTCAGACCGGTGCTTTATCCTCTCTGCATCTCTTTGTTCCTTGGTAAATTGGTAGAATCTAGTATAGGGCTGCTTTAAAAGTGTGCCTACTTAAACTTTATTTTTCTTTTTAAGTGGAGAGTATTCAGTCAATTTGAATTATTCTCTGCCTTTCAGGATTAGAGGGCGTATCCTCGGGTGGTTGAATAGGATGGGTGACAAGTTTCTTCCCCCAGAGAATGTCCAGTCCTGTCACACTTACTGCCCAAAGAAATAAGAGTCACTCTCACTGCCTATTTAGGGATGGGGAGGCTGACCACGCCAGTCATCTTAAAAATAGGTGAGGTCTGGCTGACCCTGCGGCAACTGTGTGTGTTGACGTGCTGTGGCTGAGAGCCAGGGAGTGTGGAGGCGTGGTGTGCACGGTGGTTCCAGGCAGGATTTGCTCCCTCTCCATCTGCAGAGAGCAAGGTCCTGCCTCGGTTCCAATTACAGATTCATGGGGACGCCTCTCCCTGGTGGATGCAGAGAAGGGGTGGAGGGACAGGGTACTGCCCAGAGAAGCTTTTTTTCCCAGGGATTTTTCTGCCCCAAGGCTGTCATGCATGTCAGGTGTTTCTAAACTTAAAGACTAGGTCCCAAGTTCAGTGCCTAAGGACACATTAACTGCTTTGTAAAATATAAGTTTATTTACATAATTGATAACCACATTAAAATAATAGGTGCAAAATACAGAAAGGAGAAAATCCCATCATTATCATCCTAGGTTTGAGAGCAGTGAGTTACAGTGTTTCCTGCCTTTTTTCTGCCTATTCCTTTTAGAGAATGGCAGTGATGAGAACTAATCAACTCTGTATTCTGCTTTGTGCTGTAGACATTCTTCTGAGTGTGACTACCACAGATTGCTCCACAACTGAGGCCAAATGGAAGGGCGTCACCAGAAGGTTATGTTTCTTTGGGAAATTTTTTGTAAGGTTACCATATCGTTTCTCTTTGTTGGTTTCAGTTATCCAACTCCCGGTCGATGAGGTCCGCAGGAGCAGAAACCACAATAAAAACAAAAACAAAACCAAGCCCATTGCCGTCGAGTCAAATTCCAACTAATAGCGACCCTATAGGACAGAGTGGAACTGCCTCATAGGATTTCTAAGGGTGAAATCACACTTCCTCATCTTTCTCCTGCAGAGCAGCTGGTGGGTTTGAACCGCCGACCTTTTAGCTAGCAGTTGTGTGCTTAAGTACTGCACCACCAGGGCTCCTGAAACAACAACAGGTAGTGACAAAGCCTGTTAGTCCTGGGCTCCTAGGCATCCCCTCGGCCATCCCAGTGGCTAACCAGCATTTGTGGAAGTTAGGAGTACTTGCTCTGTGAAATTCAGTGACTGTCATTTCGCATGGTGGAGGTTGGGGCAGACCTCTCCCACCCAGTCCTGGCTGGCGTGAAGTCTTCATTTGAGCAGAATCATTCCTGGTAGCCTCGTCACACGCTCCAGGAGTGGCAGTGTCCACACTCCTTGGCTAAAGTTTTGGGGTTCAAGCCTGGCCCAAAGGGGCACTCTCAACACTGCCATCTCTTTGCACTTCCCACCTTTCTTTGCTAGAAACAGTAGCTCAGCGCTCTGAGTCTGGGGGAAACTGTGCCATATCTAGTTGTTACGGTGTGCTGGACTCCCTTCCTTCTAACCTCAAGGGGCAGAGCCAAACAGGCACAGACACATGTCGCTTGTAATGAGAATAAGTTTAGACTTGTTCTCAACAAGAAATCAGGTGAGTCCAGTTCAACAGTGCAGCACCTGCTGGCTCCCAGGTTTTGCCTGGGTGAGTGGCTGGACATGATGCAGCTTGACAGCCTGGTGCTCCACTGACTCCTAGGCAAGGGAAAGGGAAACAAGAAGAAAAGAAGGGTACATTGACTCCGTTAGGGGAAATGAAAGCCAGAGTGAACTGAGTGCCCGTGTTGGCCCTGACCAGCGGAGGCAAGCTCTTTGGACCTCTTTGACTCAGAGGTGCCCACGCGTGGGTTGGAATGCCGGTGGAAGTGGCTCATTGTTCCAGGCTTTCCATCTCCAGGTCCAGTGTGGCGCCACCTTGCCCTGCCCAGTTGCCAGGACAAGTTACTGCTGATGGTCCTGGTACCGTCGCATCGAGTGTTTTTGACAAGCACTCGGAAGTCCCTGCCAGTGTTAAAATGGCACAGCCAGTCTCCCCACAGAGCGCAAAATCCAGATGTGGCTTTCTTGGCCCAGCAGTTTCTGATTGGAACTACTCGAGTTGAATCTAGTTGCCGAGGCAGGAGTGGGCGCGGAGGGGTGTGGTGAAGGTGGAGACTTAGCACTGCTGTGTGTGAGGGATGCTGCCCCATCCTGCGGCTAAGGAAGAGGGAGGGTATAGCTGTTTCCCCTTTGCCAGCTCTGGTTCATCTACTAATGTCTGTGTTTGGGGTTAAGCTGAATTTGGGAAATGCATAATTAACCCGAAAATCCATTTGTTCAATATTTTCTTTTAAATAGGTCCGCCAGCTTTCCTACCTAAAAAAGTCAATTTGGTATTACACCTTTAATTTTTATTTTTTTTAAATGGGTGATGGTTTTTCCCGCAGAGCCTTTTTTGTCTGAATAACAGATTCCTTTGTTGAGGTTTGTCATGGCAGATACAGGAGACTGAGTTAAATTTGTTCGGCAAATACTTGAGCGTCTTTTATGTGCTAAGTGAGAGAAAGATAATGGCAGTCTGCTCCCATAAAGATTACAGTCTTGGAAACCCTGTGGGTGCACTCTACTCTGTAACAACAACAACAAAAAAACCAAACTTGTTGCCATCGAGATGATTCTGATAGGGTTGCTGTAAATCGGAAGAGAATAGAATTGATTCGACGGCAGTGGTTTTTTTTTTTAAAGGACGTAGCGGTAAATAAAACAAGCCAAAAATCCCAGCCCCTCGTGGTTACATTCTAATGATGTAATGATGTTAAGATTACTTAATTCCTTAAGAGGTTTTTTGTTTTGTTCTGTGTGTGTTTGTGCGTCTTAAGAAGAAATGCAGAAACATTCCTGGGAGTTTGGGTTGGGCCTGGATGGCTTGGGTCCTGATGATTCGCAGTCGTTCCTGGGTTGGGTCGCTCCAGACTTCACAGGATGGTGGTGGCTGGCCCTCGATTATCCTAGGTTTCTTAATGCCAGATACTGGGCTTCCAGCTCAGTGTATACCAGTGGATGGGAGAGCCAAGCGGGACCTGCTACACGAGGTCCCTCAGCCCATGCACTCCTGTGGGAATGGAACGTCAGGTCTTTTTTGCAAGGGGTTAATCGGAACCATTCATCGAAGACCCCAAGGGGAGAGTGACCCTAAAGGAAGTGAGCGGGTCGGGAGGTTGGTTGACACAGCCCAGCCCTGCCTTCAGAGGGGTTGACCCCGCCTGGCAGAGGCTGTTTATCCTGCCACTGGACTGCTCTTGTTTTTTATCCGATCTCCACCTGAATAAACAGACCCAGGACGTCATCTGCAGCCACGCTGAGAATCTGCCAAAATTCCCCAGGGAACTGGTGATTCACCAGCAGCTGGGGAAAGGGAGAACGAGCGAGCGAGCGACCTGCTTATTCTGATTCTCATTTCCTGTCCAGCAAATAACCCGGGCTGGGCCGGTTCTTAAAAGACACGAGTTTTTTCAAGCAAATGATCAATTTATGCAATAGGACAGATGGTCTTGATTTTCATTTTTAAGAAGATAGATGTAAAGTGATCACTAATGAGAAGACTCTGATTTGGAGAAGAGAACTTCTCTTCAAGTTGGCCTAGGAAGACTATTCTTGACTCTCTTTTTAAAATCTCATCTTCATTTTTAAGTTGCATATGAGGTATGGTCCTGGTATGAGGTACATCCAAGTTATTTGTTAACAATTTTGGACTTAGAATGATTCATTACATACATGTGTGTATGTATATGTGTGTGTATATATATATAAACCCAGTGCCGTCGAGTCAATTCCGACTCATAGCGACCCTATAGGACAGAGTAGAACTGCCCCATAGAGTTTCCAAGGAGCACCTGGCGGATTTGAACTGCTGACCTCTTGGTTAGCAGGCGTAGCACTTAACCACTATGTCACCAGAGTTTCCTATATATATATGTATGTGTTTATATACATGTATATGTGTGTGTGTGTGTATATATATATATATATATATATACGTATATACCAAACCCAGTGCCGTCGAGTCGATTCTGACTCATAGCGACCTTATAGGACAGAGCAGAATGACCCCATAGAGTTTCCAAGGAGCGCCTGGTGGATTCAAACTGCCGACCCTTTGGTTAGCAGCCGTAGTTTAACCACTGTGCCACCAGGGTTTCCATACATGTGTACACACACACACACCCCCACACACCCACACACACACACACCCAGCCCCCATTTGTAAGACAGTAATTCTGGTTGACACATGAACAAGATTAGCATGCACTTGGCCATATTCTCTGCCCCTAGACTGTGTTCCAGTGGTCTCCATGGGGAGGGGTGCTGGAAGGCAGACACACAAGAGTGGTGGCCCCTGAGGGTGTGGTTGAAGAAGCATCATGAAACAGGGCGCTTGGGTTAAATTGCTTTTCAGGTTCATTTCAGCCCTGGAGGATTGGTTTAAAAGAAAGCTAGCAGCATTGACTGAGGCTGAACACACGCATGCCCTGTGATCTGCACAGCAATGTAGACATGGCGTGCCTGACAGAAATACATGCAGAGATGTACCAAGAGCCATGTACAAAAGGCGTGTCCATGTACATTGCTGGGGTTTTTTTCAATGGCCTGAATTGGAAATACTTCACTGACTGTGAGCACTAGAATGAAAAAATAAATTGTGGTATAGCCCTTCAATAAAAATACTCCGCAGTGATGGGAAAGAGTGGCCGTGGGGAGGAATCAGCACAACACAGTGCAACAATAGAGACAGTCTCATGGATGTGCGTTAGCCAGACACACAAGAGGACATGTGGGACAATTCCATGTATATCATGTACCAAAACAGGCGGACTTCATCGTTGGTGGTAGAAATTATAGGTTCTCTTTAGGAAGAATGATGACAGGGAAAATGTCAGGAGGTAGGAGGCTTCTGGGGTGCTGAAAATGTTGTAGATGTTGACCTGAGCAGTAGTTGAGTATATTCATTTTTTAAAAATGCCTTGAGTCCTGTCCTGACGATTAATGCACATCTCAGTATGCCTGTCATATTTCAGTGAAAATGTTTAAAACAAACAAAACAATTGCCAGCACTTGGCCATATGGCCTGTTTTCGGTAGTGCTGTCTTTTTGACAAAGGAGAAAACCTCTTCATGTGAGTTCTTGAAATGACGAACATCTTTTGGGGTTTGCAGTAGTACAGTGAACCTCCCTAAATAGGCAGTAGGGCAGCTTTGCCTTACACTGGTCAGTAGAATCAGTACTATCAGGGCCTCAAATTGTGTCACATTGTTTGATTTAAAATTCCCAGGTATCCCCAAATGGCACTTACTGATGTCTGCACATCTTCATCCATTTTGATCAGAGCTCTGAATGCCTGCTGTGTGGGAGGCGGTGGGGTGAGGTCTTGGGTGCAGAGTCATAGTACAAACCCTCAGGCAGTGGAGATGTGCTGTGGGTGCCCAGAGGCCATGGGGTGTGAAGTCACCCTCTGCCATGATCACAGTGGGAAATGAGGGAGTAGTGGCATGTGGGCTGCCTTTTTTCCCATCCCAGGCTACCGTTGTATGAAACTTATTTCTTATTAGAGATTCAGGTGAAGCAAAGAACTGTTATGTGAGTTTCACTGATTTCGTAAGTAAAACACTTGAAAATTTGATCTTGAGGTAAATTTACGGTGAGAGTCGACACTCCAGGAATTAACAGTTTAGCCTTCTGTGAGTTACTGTGGTCCCTCTGGAAGAGCCGGAAGGCGTAGCTGGTTAGAGGTGAGGATTTGTGACCTGGCTAGCTTCAGTCTGTTTCTGCCTAATGGGCAAAACTAAAAAGAGTAAGGATATACAGTGTGAGCCTCTGTTTTCTGTGAGATAACCCTGTTTGCCTGCCTAGCTCCACTGGCTCCAGTGAGGAACTTGGGTCATCTTTTGAGGAAAGCAATAATGATGTAGACTTAGGTTTCATTTCACTTTCTGAAGTGGTAGAAAGACATTAGTGGGATGGGCACGGGAGGGAGAAAAGTGGGTTTTCTCTCAGCAGTATAAAGGTATTTAGCCTCACTCTACAGGTGGTTGGAGCCCTGATGGCGCAGTGGTTAAGAGCTTGGCTGCTAACCAAAAAGGTCAGCAGTTTGAATCCACCAGCCCCGGCTTGGAAACCCTATGGGGCAGTTCTGCTCCGTCCTGTAGGGTCGCTATGAGTCGGAATTGACGCCACAGCAACAGGTTTTGGTTTTTACAGATGGAAACCAGGCAGTATTACTACCATCACCAGTTGCCATTGGTTCGATTTCAACTTGCAGTGATCCCATGTGTGTCAGAGTAGAACGGTGCTCCACAGGGTCTTCAGTGGCAGTGACCTCTTTGGAAACAGACTCTGAGGCACCTCCGGGTGTACTCAGAACTGCCAACCTTTTGGTTAGGAGCCGAGTGCATTGTTTGCACCACTCACTTGGATTTCAAACCAGATACAGGAGGAATGATTTAATTAACCACAGTGCTAAAGTGATGTCAGAGCTGGAATCGCAATCTGGGTTCGTGCCCGTAGAAGCCCAAGCGGGTTGCTGTGGTATAGACCAGGGTCACCAAACTGCGACCAGTGGCCCAAATCCTGCCCACTGCGTGTTTTAGAAATAAAGCTTTATTGGCCCTCAGCTGTGTTCATTCATTTGCATATCATCTGTGGCTGGGACGATTATCTGATAGGCAGGTACACACTGGTTTACTTGTGCTTACTTACTGGTCTGTAGTGGACACTTTCACATCTTGATATATTGAAACCTCTTTGAAAATGTTCACTACAGATGATCTGGTAAGCAGGGTAAGCACTGTGCTTACCTTGCCTGTTGAATGATCTACCCGTCCGTGACTGCTTTCTGCTACAGTGGCAGTGCTGAGTAGTCGTGACTATGTGGCTCACAATGCCTAATATATTTACTGTTGGGCCATTTGTAGAGTAACTTTGCCAACCCCTGTGTAGACAGGGTCGCTATGAGTGAGAGTTAACTCGGCAATGGGTTGTTTTTTTTTTTTTTTCCTGTAGACAGTAGGTGCATACTTTCAGGAGCCAGCTGTTACCCATTTGACCCACCTTGGCCCTTCTGCCTTTGATCTACTGGCTGTTCTTCCTGGCTGTTATCTGTGACATGATCTCTTTTCCACTGCTAACGGGAATACCTTGTAAACCAGGCTTTCACAGAGCTCTAGTGGAGCAACCACTTACGATAAAAAGTTTTAAACGTTGGTTTCAAATGCCGCCGTCTGTTTTGCTGTCTAATTTAACATCAGCTCTGAAAATGTAGCCAAGTGGGGAGAGCTCATCTTGCATGCTCTCCGTCTTTGAAGACTGATTTTATTTTTGAAGCCCTTAACAGGTGTTGGTTTAATAGACTTCTGCTGTGTTAAGTTCTCCTCACCCCAGAGGGCAGCCCAAGGGGTAAAGCGACACTGTGGTTGGAGGTGAATGCCATGTGACCTGGCCACCACATGCTTTCCCAGACCCCGTACCTGCAGAAAAAGGCTGGAGTGTTCCTTTGATGAGGCCAGTGAGAAGTAGTCCAAGCACAACACCGTCCCCCTCAACCCCCTTGGACCCACCACACCCTTTTTTGTAAACTAAGTAGATCCCTTCGCAGTCTACCTCCCCTAAGAAGATAGCAGTCGTTTCTCCTTTGAACACAAGTCTGTGAAGACACGACCATCCAGAGTCCCACTGAATAAGAACTCTAGTTCCATCTGCCTTACTTGCTGAGAGTTAGTCTCACAAAACCCTGTGCAAATTTGCCACACACGCAGGACTCTGGGAAGCTGGCACAAAAGCAAGGCCATCTGGCTGAGGCCAATCTACTCAGACCAGTCTGAGTTGACCAAGAAACAGCCAACTAGCATTTAGATCTAGCCAAGCTTTGCTGAAGGTTTGTAGATCAAATCTGGGGTGGCATCTCAGGATTCTTCTGGGAGAACCACTCTGATGGTCTGGATAAAGTCATGTTCCCCTGAAGTGGCATCCGTGGTCCTCTTACTCCCCTGCTGTGTGACCTGGGGCAAGTTTTGGAAGATTTCTGAGCTTCACATTCTTCCTCTGTAGAGATAATGACAGTACCTACCCTATTAGGTTGCTGTGTGATTTCACTCATGAGTCACCCAGGGCCTGCTACCTAACAGGTTCCCGGTAATAGGTTGGCTATTGTTAAGAAGAACTTGGAATAGGACTTGGAAGTTATAAGGATGAGTGTGGCTGTTCTTGGGAACTGGGCAGTTATGTTAAAGGAGTGACATATGACCACCTGTGTTGGCACGTGGCTTTGAAAACCTGGCCAGTTTCTTGGAAGTGAAGGACAGGTTGAGTGAGGGCTACAAACTTGTTCTCACATCAGCACACTCTCAAGGAGGTGGGAGGGCTTCCCCTCTGGGTGTCTGAGCATTTACTGTTACCTCTAACCTGGATGGAATGGTGGAGTCTTGGAGGGGATGTCTTAGACGAGCAGGCTACTCCTGGTGGGGTGGGCTTGGGTCAGGGGCTTGGTGTTGGGCCTGAGCCCCACTTGCTGTGGGAATGAGAAGGGGGATGTAACTGGCCTGGGCAGGGTTGGGGCTACGTCAGATCCCCAGCTACCCTGAGTGCTGCAGAAGCCGTGGGCTGCGATTTGTTTTTATAGCATGGTTCCCTGAGACAGCCCACGCCTCCCCATGGCTGGTTCTGACACTCTCCAGCTGGAGTGGGCTTGTTTCACGTTTGAGGCTAGGAGTGGGAGATCTGAGTTAGCCTTGTGTTCTTGAGGGGAGCAGTGTCTGCCTGTTTGCATTGACATATGGCATAGGAATACATAGTCGTTCATTCATTTTTTTTTTCCAGAGTCCTTCTACAGAATAGATCCTGAGCCTGGCTCTGAGGATATAGATAATGACAAATAAAAGGAACTCACTTTATTAATCAGCTGCAGGTCACATCAGCCCATGGGGCATAGGAACCTCACATCCCCACTGTACAGGCAGGGTTTCTCCGAGCCAGGATTTGAACTCTGGCAGGTTGGCACGCAGCGTGTTCTCCCACGCAGCAGCACAGTGTGGCCCTTCTCCTGCCCGGGCAGGTTGCAGAGGTCCATGGGAACCAGAGCTGCAAGGGGAATGTTCCTGAGCACAGGATGCCTAACAAAGCTGCAAACCCAGGAGCTAAAGCAACAGAAGCGTATTCTCTTACAGTTCTGGAAGCTAAACCCAACCAGATCAAGGTGTCTGCTGGGCGGCGCTCTCCCTGGAGGCTCTAGGGGAGGAATCCTTTCTTGCCTCTTCTAGCTTCCAGTGACCCCAGGCGTTCTTTGGTTTTTTAGCTGTTTAGCTCTAGTCTCTGCTTCCTCTTCACATTGTTTCTGCTCTGTCTCTTTTGTTAAGGATACCAGTCACACTGTAGTATAACCTATTTCCAAACAAGGTCGCATTCACAGGTAATCAGGGGTTCGGACTTCAGCTATCCATTTTTGTGGACACAATTCAGTCCACGATAGGGAGTTTAGGAGGGGTTTGGGAGGTCTGGGCTAGAGTCCAGAGCCAGGTGATTGGGGCCCAGGGCATCTTCAGTAGCTGGAGATGGCAGTTGGTGAGCCTCGAGGACCTCAGCCACCTTGGGCTCAGTCACTGGGGTCTGGGCAATGCTGCCGTGGACACTTGGAAAGCTCTTCTCTCTCCTCCCATTCCTGCATTGAACTCATCTGCCTGCAGGGTCCCTTCCCCACCGCCCACCCCCCAGCCCAAATATACCTGTGTCTAGCCTCTCCCTTCCACTGTGGCTCATTCAACAATTTTTTTATCGAGCACCTATTATATGCTCTGCACAGTCCCAGTGTCTGGAGATACAGCAGTGACTAAAACAGACAAAAGTGTCCAACCTCATAGAGCCACATCCTGGTCGGGAGAAGATGTTAAGAAAGAAGCAAAATGCTTGTGGTTTTAGAGGAGGGAAAGCCTTACAGAGAAGGCGGCATTTGAATAAAGATGTGAAGGAAGTGAGGACCTAAGACTTGTGGTCCCTGGAGGGAGAACGATCCAAGCAGCGGGAACAGTGAGTGCAAGAGTCCTGAGGTAGGAGTCGGCCTGGCGAGTGTGAGCACCAGTGAGGGGCAGGGTGCGGAGGTGGAGGAGCAGGTGAGGCAGTGAGGCCGTGTGTGGAAGGACTTGCCGTTTTTCACCTGGATTACTGCGATACAGCTTGGCCTGGGAGGCATTTCCTGATGTGGTCCTGTCTGCCCGGCCAGCTCCTCTCAGCTGCTGCTTCCCACCCTGTGGAGCTTGCTTGCCCTAGTGCTTCTCTAGGCAGAACTCAGCGCTCCTCCCCTGTGGGCTTCCAGTGCTTTTTCTCCATCCTGGCTGTAGCCCTCACTCTGGGCACTGTGGCTTCTCATCTCCATGGCTGCCTCTTCTGTTACGTTGGGAACGTTTTCCTAGCGTGTAAATGAGACCTGGCTTCATCACAGCGTCCTTTATCCCAAGTGGACTGGGGCAGAGTGGGGGCCCAGGACGTGTTTGATTCAGTTAATAACACACTGAAAAGAAAGAAGGAAATAGTATAGGATGAAAGGCGAAGGCAAGGAGACCGTGGTGGACGTGGGAAGAGGATGGAGAACAGGGCCCATGGGGGAGTGTCACAGGGTCGCAGCTGTACCCCGGGCCCTTGGACCGGGTTAGTCTTGCCCACGCCAGAGCTTTCTTTCTGTGACTTTGGGCCAACAGTACCCCATCCTTTCTTTACTCAGTTTCCTTTGGTCCTGGCTCCCTGGTACTGCATTCACAGTTCCTGGATAAGACCCAGGCCTCTTGCCATTGTTTCTTGTTCTTCCCATACTTTCCATAATAAAGGTTTTCTCTTCTCTTTTCCTTTTGGAGTCAGAAAACTGAAGAGACAATCTTTATTAAAGAACTCAATAAAGAATCCAGGGAAGCAGCTTTGGGGGAGGGCAGCGAGGTGGTGGGAACAGCGCCCTTTCATTCTAGGGAGAGGGCTCTGTGTGTGGAGCCGTGCCCTGGTAAATGGGTGTGTTGAGTCCAGGGCCTGGGAGACTTGTGAAAAAACAAAGGAGTCTACGAGAAGCCCAGAGCTGCTGGGAAAGAGGGCCTTGTTTATGCCTGTTGGAACTGATTTGGTCAAGTGTTTGTTTAAAGGAGATGCCACTTTGTAAGCGACGCCTGGGTTACTTGTGTTGTGTTCAAGAATGCTTTGACTGGCCGGAGACGCTGACACTGTTTACTGAGAAACTGGCTAGAGTGCGTGCCTCTTGGAACCCAGAGGCCCGCACTACTGCCCAGCAGAGTCTTAAGCGCCTGAATATTAGTACCGGGGCTGCGGTGGTTTGAATCTGCCAAGCAGGGCCAAACCCACGAGGGGCAGTTCCCTTGGTTAGCATTTGTTTTCTTTTTCCCGATAATAAATATTGGGTGGTTGGTTAGATTGTGGGTTTGACAGAAGGAGGATTAAAGGTGCAAAGAGGTCATGGTAGAAATTTGTTAATGTCCGCAGATGCTGTGGTGTGGTTTCAGGTTAGGTCCTCATGTCCCTGGGAAAGGAGGGGTTGTGGGCCCCATTGTTCAGATGAGGAAACTGAGGCACAGAGAAGCTATTGAGGGGATAGAGTCAGGAGGTTTAGGGGATTCAACTCCAATTAGCTCAGTTAGCAGTCAGCTCTGTTTCTCTTGGTAGGTGGTCAGGGTTTTCGTCATCTCCTTTGTTTTTTTTTAATCCCCTGTACCAATCTCCAAGCCTGGAACATGGTCGGTGTCCGTCAAATGTGAGGTGTGTAATGATGTGTTCAGTTGGATTAAGCTGAACTCTGGGCTCTGATACCTACAGTCTTGTAGTTTATAGGGCTGGACTAGGTTCTGAGAGTTACAGGTGAGAGCTAGGTTAGGAGCTGTCTTGTGGTCCCAGGTCATGTCTCGCTGGTCCCTGCGTGGTCTCACATATCACCACTCTTCTCACCCTTGGGGAGAATATACTTCGACAGAGAAACTTTCACAGAAAAGGGACAGAAAATTCAATATCCTGTGAAACGTCCAGCCAGCATATAAAAACTTGATGGAAAGAGGAATGGGAGGCCGTGTTTTAAAACAGCTAGGAAAAAAGTGTCTGAAATAAGGGATGGAAGTAATTATAGCCTCTTATGGTTGCTTTGGAGTCCCTGGGTGGTGCAGACAGTTATGTGCTCGGCTGCTTACCGAAAGGTTGGTGGTTCAAGTCCACCTAGAAGTGTCTCGGAAGAAAGGCCTGGCAATCTACTTTAGAAACATCAGCCATTGAAAACAGTTCTGCTCTGGCTTACGTGCGGTCACTATGAGTCAGCGTGGACTCCCAGGCAACTAGTTCTGGTTATAGTTGCTTTGCAAAAACGAACGATTGCTTCTCTTTGTGTGTTTTAGGCAACACAATAAGATTCGCAGCGTGGAGGGGAGTCAGCTGAAGGCTTACCTTTCCTTAGAAGTGTTGGATCTGAGTTCGAACAACATCACAGAAATCCGGAGCTCCTGCTTTCCCCATGGACTGCACATAAAGGAGCTGTAAGTGCCTTCTGTTCAGCTGTAAATGCCCGTCCTTCTGCTCCCAGGCTGGGTAAGAGCTGTCACCAGCACCCAAGTCTCCAAATAGCATGAGAGTCCCTCTCCTGTGCAGAGCTCCGTCAGCTGCCCTCACCTGTTTATAGAGCAGCTTCGGGCACGGTGCAGAACTCGGTCAGCTGCCCTCACCTGTTTATAGAGCAGCTTCGGGCACGGCGCAGAGCTCCATCAGCTGCCCTCACCTGTTTATAGAGCAGCTCCAGATCCTACAGCCTGACTCTGACTGCATAGATGGACAAGGACACTGAGGCCAAGTAGCCTGCTTAAGGGACACCCCACTCAAAGAGGAGATCCTGGGCCTCAGATACTGATCGTCTGGACTAAGACGTCTGTTTCCAGTTTACTGGGCTGCCTCCCAGGAGAGCTTACAGACAAGATTTGGGGGTAGTTTGAGCGAAATCACGTTGGAGGGAGACCTCTGTGACAAGGCTTACCTTGTCACAGACTCAGCTTATCTTTATAGTGTCGTGCCCTATTTTAATAAGTCATTTGGCTTAGTGGGGGTGGGTGACGTTACTCCATTTTGTAGGTTCTTAGGGCCCCTTAGGGTTCTTTGTTGTTCGGTTTCTCTTTTACCTGTTCTCATGGCCCATCTCGCACCCAACAGAAAGTAGGCCAGAAGAATGAAAGTTAGTATCTGTTTAATCCACCACTTCCCACAGGAGAACATCGGTTTGGGGAGGAAACCAGCAGGTAAAGAGAGATTTTCAAATCACATGCAAATTTTCATTCCCTGCACTCCTGTGTCTGAGTAATTCCTGAGGCCGGTTGAGTGGTTGTCATGACCTGTCTTTTCAGGGAGACCGAGGCTTGGCATGCTGATTTTCCAAGTAAAGACCCAAAGGCAGAGCAGGCTGCATCAGGGCATCAGAAATGGAAACGGGAGGCCCGGGCTCTTTGAGCTGATGCGGCCCTGTTCAGTTCCTAATGAGGGCTTTTGAAAAGGTGTCCGGCTGCCACCTGACACCTCCTTGCTTGGGACAAAGAAACCACCAACTGCTGAAGTGGGATGCAGGGACCTTCTCTCCTGGCATCAGAGCAGGAGGAACTTTGCTCTCCTGGCAGATTCTGGCCAGTTTCTCCTCATCACACAGACCGTTCTCTAATCCGAAGTGTTAAGAACAAACAGTCCCTCCACGTTTGCAAAGAATCCTCATGTGTCGTGTTCTGGGCCCCTGCCTAGTGGAGGAATGAGAAGTGCCTCATCCCCTTCCTTGCCTCCTCCACTGTGGAAAGTTCTCTGTGGTCTTTCCCCTTTGCTCCTGTGTTCAAAAGAACAGCATTTGTCCAGGGAAGGTGGGGGGAGAGGTGTTAGGAGGTAACATCTGACAGGAATACCATAATGTTCCCCAGTTTTCTTCTCCTCCTCCTATTCTTTTTTTTGTTTGTTTGTTACTTGAGATACAGTTTACATGCAGTGGAATACGCAGACCCTCCGGTGCGCTTCGAGAAATGCACTTCGAGAAATGGTATCTGCCTTTTCTGTATTGTAAGGAGGTGCCTCTTATGTACACAGTCCTGTACATGTATGCACTACTGAAGTATTGTTTGCTCTCCACAGGGACTCTCTAGATCTCCTTAAATAAAGTGTTTTTGGGGGGCATTTAGAATTCTTAAAATGAACTGGTTTATACACGTTTATTATGTAAGTCATAAAATAAGATCCACTTCAGAATTAAAGGCCTTTTGCTCAAGTTATTACATCGACTCCAACCTTGCCTCTCAGGTGACTTTCTGCTTCATAGGGCTTTCCTCTTCAGCCTTGAGTCATAACCCTTGGGTGGAGGAACCTGGTGGCCGGGCTGGTGTGGGAGAATGGTTGGCGGTGGAGGTGCAGTTTGCCCTGGGCATGGAACAGGGCCTTCGTTGAGCAGTCCTGATAACCTGTGTTTCCGCGGCTGCCCATCTGGGAGTCAAGATGGCGTCCACAGCCTGGTGATGACAAATGCCTCACTGGAAACCTGCCCCTCTGGGTGTGTCTTATTTTCCCAACGCCAGCCGGGTTTTGTGTCTTTGACGGAAGGAGGAAGGCCTACTGCTGACTGCTACATTTTCTCTTCTTAATCATTCCAGCAACCTGGCAAGCAACCGGATCGGCACCCTGGAGTCGGGAGCATTTGATGGTCTGTCACGGTCGCTGCTGACACTCCGCCTGAGCAAAAACAGGATCACGCAGCTTCCTGTGAAAGCGTTCAAGTTACCCAGGTTGACTCAGCTGTGAGTACGGAAACCTGCACTTTAGTTAAGGTTGGCCAAACTTTATGGAGGCCATCTTTCCCCAAGGTCCTCATACCGAGGCCATCCCTTTCTCACTCCCCCTCAGCACAGCTCTGCAGAAACTATCACTAATGGCCCTACGGCAACACCTAATAAAAGCAAATTAGGAGCTGGGTCTGGGGCCTGGTGGGCTGCCTCAGATTGCTGAGAAAAAGATCCGGGGAGTGTGTGAATGCTTGCCCTCAGCGGCTTTTTCCAAAATGAAGGGAAGACTCCTGCTGGTTAGTGATGCTGGCTAATGCGTAGGCTGTGTGGGTTATTGTAGCCAGAGGTAGTGAGCAAGAAGTGGGCTATGGTGTTTGTCTGCTAAATTACTGTACTTTTGATGACCATGTTTTGAGTGTCCTCCTGGAGTGGCACAGGGTTTGGGATTTAGGAAAACCTCTATAGGGTCACTGTGAGTTGGAATCAACCTGATGCCAGCGGGTTTGGTTTTGGTTTTCTATTAACCAGAACTGATTAAGGACTCTTTGTTCCCTGTTTTTTTGTTCTCCATGCCCTCTTTTAGCTGAAGAAGGTATCTAAGGAAAATAAGCCAGTATTAGAGATTGGGATTAAATAGAACAAAAGAATCATTTTGGGCCGGGTTTGGCAGCAGACAGGCTGAGCCCCAGCCTCCCGCTGCCTCTCCGTCACTGCTCTGCGCAGTGACAGCCAGAGCCTTGCCCCTTTTAGACCTTGGAGCAGGTCTGTCTCGTTACCGCTCAGTAGTCTGTGCGTGGGGCAGGGTCATGAGACACTGCAGAAATATTTGGGGAAAACCAAGGACTTTCTGGTCAGCCCTGTGCTCTCCTTCTTCCCCTTCCTCCTGTGCTGCCCCAGTCCACCCAGATTCCTAATGTCTTTTGGTTGACTAAGGCTTGATCATACTGGGGCTGGAAGCCAAACGTGTATGCTTCATAGTGTGTCTTCCTCCCACCCCCAATCCCCTATGCAGTCACTTCTGTCCATAAGTAGAACCAAAAAAACCAAACCCATTGCCTTGGAGTCAATTCTAACTCATAGCGAGCCTGTGAGACAGAGTATAACTGTCCCATAGGGTTTCCAAGGCTGTAAATCTTTATGAAAGCAGACTGCCACATTTTTCTCCCGCAGAGCGGCTGGAGGGTTCGAACCGCAGACCTTTCGGTTAGCAGCCGAGTGCGTTAACCACTCCATAGGTGGAGTTCCTGTTGAATGCCCTTAGGGAAAGTGTGATTGCCATTTAATGCCCAGTGGTTAGACCTTCCCTGGGTTGACGGTTTCTGCTGCTAAGAGACACCTCACCTAAGACACCCACATCCTGGGTCATGCCCACCTCATTGCATCATCATGGACAGTGCCTCACAACAGGGTATCCGGAGCACACACTCACAAGGGAACATGGGATGGCTGACGTGGCAGCTGCATCCCTCCTCTTTCACTCAGTAGCAATGGTGCCCTGTTCAGTGTCAGCGAGCGAGGAGGGGGTATGACACAGGTGTGGGCTCCAGCTTCCAGGGAACTTTTCCTGCTGGCTTAGGAAACCCAGCCAGGGCTGCAGCGGGGTGGTCATAAGCCAGTATGTGGACTGGACACTCTGAACCTGTTGGCTCCACTTCTTTAGGGACCTCAATCGGAATCGAATTCGGCTAATCGAGGGCCTGACATTCCAGGGACTCGACAGTCTGGAGGTGCTGAAGCTTCAGCGAAACAACATCAGCAAGTTGACAGACGGGGCCTTCTGGGGGCTGTCTAGGATGCACGTGCTGTAAGTGCCAGCCAGGCTCGGGGCGGGGCCTGGCTCTGCTGTGGAGCAGAGGACACAGGTGGGGTCTGTCTGTGTCATGCATGCGTTCGTTCCTCTGAACACTAGGCATATCATGGGGAACTGGACCCAGCACCCTGCTCTAGAGGATTGTATCTGACTTCAGCTGGATTCCATACTGTGGTGTCTGTGTCTCTGGGGATGGGGCCATATCTGATTTCCTTCCTCGTGGGGTTGAAAAACCTCTTGGGGGGGGTGTTCGTGGGTGAGGTCAGGTAAGCCGGTCGGTGGAGGTGGACAAGGAAGCCATTTTAGTGGGCCTACTCCCTCCCACCCCCTTTTTGCTCCCCACCCCCGCTTCCGTAATGAACATGGGATCGCACAGCTGACTCCCTTCCCATATCCTCCTCCCACACACCACAGGAAGTTCCTTCTTTCCCAAAAGCTCTTGGATTTGACAGTCTTTCTTGATGTGCAGGTGGGCCAACAATGTATAGCTCGTCCTGAGAGATTTATTTATGTCTTGTAAGCTAATCAAGGCACCCCATACAGATGTTCGCGTTTATCAAGGGAGCAGTCTTTTCAACCAGATGTGTACAATGAGACTCGCCTGCTCGCCAGAGCAACATAGAACAACAACAAAGCGTACCTAAAAGAGTGTTGGTGATCTTCTATTTTGAAGCACTTAAATTCAGTTTTTTCAAAAAAAATCAAAACCAATGTATACACAAAGTTAAATACAACCAGATAGTAAGAAAAGCAGTGCCCCGCCACCCTGGCCACATTCCCAAGAGGCAGTCACTTCGGGTCATATCTCTGTTTTCAGTCGGCCTGGTGGTTACTTGCAGGTCTCCAAGTTAATGCACCTATACTGTCTTTCTTTATCACACTGAGATTTCTTGCGTTATAATGATTTACCTTGCTCCTGACACCCCCTTCTGCCTTCCACGTTGGGCAGATTGTGTCACTGCTGTTATATCCTTTATCGGTTATCTTTGTAACAGAAACAAAAGCCAAAAAGCCTCGGTCCAGCTCCAGCCACTGATGGTGCTGTCTTCATTATCAGAAGCAGCTCTTGAGGACCGTCCCCTCACAGACACACTGTAGAACAAGGACGTGAGCACTGCTCTTCTCTTCTCACTGGCCTCATCCTCCACCTTGGCTTAGTTGTATCTCTCTTTACATTTTCAAGAAAACGTTTACTTGACATTTTGGATGGTGTGCTGTATAGGCCAAGGTCAAAAATGAATCCTTGTATTCTCAGAAGACATTAGAGTTAGGAAATAACCATTTGGTTTTTATGTTGAACAAATTCATACAGATTGGGGGTGATGAACAGTCTTAGAGGTTATTTATAAATTAAGTGCTTACTTTTTGAGCAGTGGCAGAAAGCAAAGCCTGCTTGCTCAAAGTCCCTGTCGCATTGAGCATGGAGCAAAATTTGAAACAGTAGCTTTCATGAAGAGGCTAGTCATGTGGGGTGAGTCCTCCTTGGCTGGGGTGTGCTGTGCTGAGAAGCAGGGCGGTAACATACTTATTCATATACTTGTTGAGAACTCAGTCCCAAGTGGTTTCTCATTTCCTTCCCCCAACAGCCTTACAAAGTCAATACTCTTGGTATTTCCACTTTACAGATAGATGCTCAGGTCCATTCCGCCAGCAAGTGGCAAAATTAGGACGTAAACCCAAGTTATTGGACCCCAGAGCTGAAGCCGTGTCTCTTGGCGCAGTGTTCCAGAGCCCAGATGTTGGTAGCCTGCCCTGGGTTTGAATTCTGCCACCTCCCCTCCCCTCCCCAGTTACTTGCTAAGCTGTGGAATCTTGCCGAGTGACTGACTAGCTTCTCTCAGCCTCTGTTTCTTCCTGTTTAAGATGAGGGTAATAGAAGCTGTCTCACACCTTTCTATTCCTTTCGTGGACTGTGCCTTTGCTGTGGCCTCTGCTCGGAATCCCTCCGTCCATCGTCCATTTGTTTGTTTGGATCACTTTCACTCCTGCTTGATGTCTCAGCTAAAAAGGTCCTGTCTGGGAGCTTTCCCTTGCCCTCTGAGCTTTCTCAGCCTATCTTGGCCCTTAGCACTCACTGTCTGTTGTTTCTGCTGGGCTTCTCCTACCCTCTGCGTGCAAGTGTGTGTAGACAGACAGACACACACACACTCCCCACATACAAACACCCCCCCCGCCCACACACACACGGGGAAGCAAGAGAGCCAGCCCCCACAGTTCTCTCATATGCTGTTATGTCCTCAGTACTGGCCACGATGCCTGATACAGTGTGGCTCTTACTCGTTGTCTTTTGAATGGATGGACGAACAGATACCGCAGCTAAAGTGCTCAGCACAGTGCCTGCCATTGTCAAGTTCCTCACCACTGTCACGAGCTGTCTGCGGGGCTGCTTCATCCTGGCCGTGGCTTTCGTTGCAGGCACCTGGAGTCCAACAGCCTGATGGAAGTGAACAGCGGCTCTCTCTACGGCCTCACGGCCCTGCACCAGCTTCACCTCAGCAACAATTCTATCTCTCGCATTCACCGCGATGGCTGGAGCTTCTGCCAGAAGTTGCACGAGCTGTAAGTGTCCGCCGCTTTGGCCTGCGACAGTGTTCGGATGCTGCCTGTAGGTGCGGTCTCCAGAGCCCAGAAGGCGCTTGGCCTGGCCCTTTCCACAGCACCGGCACCAGTACCATGCTCCAGGGAGGGCTGCTCAGGGAGGGAGCTCAGAGGCAGGCCAGCCGGCCAATAGCCCTGTCCTGGAGGGAGGACTGGTCTACAGCCAGGCCTACAGCAGGAAGGACCCCGAGGCAGCAAGCAGACCTCAGGGATGTGGGTTCAGATCTGTTCCTGGTCTTTTCCCCGTTCTCCCTCTTTCAGATTAGAGTGAGGGAGTAAACGAGACAAAATCCCCGCAGGGAACCTTTGCCTCAGGCGTCTCGTGGGTTTGGAGAAACTTCGCTGAGATAGTAGACTCTGCTGTGGAAGGGCAGCCTAATGTTTTAATTGTAGCTATTTTGAGTGCGCTATGAGTTGGAATCGACTCGACAGTGACAGGTTTAGTTTATGGAAACCCTGGTGGCGTAAAGGTCAGCAGTTCAAATATACCAGGTGCTCCTTGGAAATCATATGGGGGAGTTTTACCCTGACCTATAGAGTCGCTACAAATTGGAATCAAGCCGACGGCAGTGGGTTTGATTTTTTTTGTATGATAATGGCTACACCAGATAGCACCTACATCTTTAGCGAAAGAGGTTATTTGGGTTCAAGCTTAGAAAGGAGGGTTTGACAGAGTGAAGCTGAGAGGTGGCGAGACACTGATAATGGAACAGTAGTTTTCACCTTGCTTCTTTCAGACAGATTGACAAGGCACCGGCCCCTTCCTTGTCCCCATTTTGCATTTCAGCGGTCTGGTAGCAGAGGCTCCGTGCAGTGGGGAAGGTGTGCGGACATTTGCTGCAAGATGCATAGTCCCCTCGCTCCTTTGGTGTCCCCAGACGGGGCCCTCAGGTCAGAACTAAACAGCTGAGCTGTGGTGTCCAGGGTTTCCCGAGATCAGTGCTCACAGCTGCTCTGGCCTTAATGGGCGCTGGCCGGCCTGGGCCACTGTCAGGTCAGGGTGTAATTAAAGCAGCGTAGCCAAGGGTGCACGTATCCGTGGTCCGTGTCTGAGAGCCATTTCTAGCCCACCTCCAGAAGGTGTAGAAGACTGGTGTTGGGTGGGGAGGGGCAGGCCCTCACCATGTTTGTTCTCATTTCTAGTTCCTTGTCTACTTGGTTTATTTTTTAAGAGGATTCGGGCAGGTTTTCTTTTCTTTTTCTAGGATGGGCTGTAGGAAAAGATTTACCCATTGAAGTGAACATACGTTTATCAGAGTGCCAGCCTTCTTTCTTGCCTTGAACGTACTCTTGAACTTACCAGACCAACTCAAGGGGGTGTTCAAACTGAATGTTGGTTCTTGCAAGTGGTGTTTTTTCTTCTGTGTTCTCTCTCCCCTCCTTACACAGAGGTTACACAGGCTGGGCATTTATATCTTAGCAGATCCATCATTATCTAACGCAAAAATCAGGAGTTCTGCTTCTTAATGTATTCCTTGGATGTGTGTGTGTGTGTGTGCATGTCCGTGCTAACCTTTTGGATTTAGCTTCCTGACACTTGGAAGCAGTAGAGTTGCATGTTATTTTCACATGGCATTGGTTGGCTTCTGACAAGCTCTTTACCTGGGCTATGACAGTGTTCACCCCTGGGAACTCCCAGGACGTGTGGTTTTCTAAGGGCCAGTGCTAGAAGTGGTCGGGAAGCAGGAGAGGCCTTCTGAGTCCCTCAGAACTGGCCAGTCTAATTATGGAAACGAGAAACAGTTCCCTCTGAATCACCTGAGGGGTGATGAAAGGCCACTCCTTTCTGGGGCAGTCCTCAGTTCCCTGTGTCCCTCTCTGGCTGGCAGACAGTGTGAAGCTGTCTGCTTTGCCCTTTATAAGGGGCAGAAAAGGCCATGCAAGCGTGCCTTGACCAACTTAGCAGTTCACTGCTGTCCAGGTAATGTCAGAGCCAGATTTAGGGTTGCTTTTCAGCATGTTGTCTCCCCACCTCCTTGAAGCTGAATTCGTTAACTGCAGGTGAGGCCATAATTGTGATCTGCTGCCAAGTCTTTTGACTGGTAAGACACCATGACTGCTTTCTCCAGGAGGGAAAGAATGTAGCTCCCTGCATCCTTTAAAAACTCATTAATCTTCTCTAGATTTATTTTTCTTCTTCTTGCCCCAGCCCACATTTCCCATTTTTCAAAGACAGATGATTGCTATGTCAGGTAAGCAGCCAGGGACTGTGTCAGCTGTACAGGAGGACACTGGGAGGAAGGGGGCTTGATGCTGACGCTCAGGGAAGGTGCGTGATGGTCAGGGCACGTTCCCTGCCCTGGACACAGTAGGTGGGTCATGCTGAGATGCTGACTTGGATAGGAACAAGGGCGCTGGGCAGCAGACTCTGATTCCCCTCAGTATTGCCCAGGTAAGATGTGAAGTACTGGTGTGGAAGGCTTGCCCCAGGCAGTGGCTAGTGGTGCCCTCTGCTGGCTGACGTGCGGAGTCTAACGGAGTTCCTTGCTCACTTTCAGAACCTGCTGGGCTGTGGGTACCATTGCTTACCAGGTCCCATCCAGAGTGTCTAGGTCACTGCAGTGGGAGGTCTTTCTTAGCCTGAATCTTGATCACCTGTGGACACCAACGAGAAGGCATTGGAGCCTTGAGGGTTCTTGTGTTCCTCAGTTTGTGGATCTCCTCTGTGTCTGTGACCTGAAAGACCATCCCAGGAGTCCGCCTATATGGGTTTGGGGCCATGATGGGGTTTTAGCTGCACGGCCACCTTTGCTGTTGGTATTCTTGTGGGTTTGTGTGCGTCAGTGAGGAAGTGTGCCCTCCCACTGTGGCCCGGATGACAGTGGCTTGGTGTTGAGAAAAGGAGAGGAGGGAGGGCAGCCCCCTGTGACCTGATGGTGACGTCTGCCTTCCCGTCTTCTCCAGGGTTCTGTCCTTCAACAACCTCACCCGGCTGGACGAGGAGAGCCTGGCCGACTTGAGTAGTCTCAACACCCTGCGGCTCAGCCACAACTCCATCAGCCACATCGCAGAAGGCGCCTTCAGGGGACTCAAAAACCTGCGAGTCTTGTACGTCTTTCCCTGTTGGGTTGACAGAAGAAGGAAGGGGTACCCACTCAGAAGAGCAGAGCAGAACAAACCCACTGCTTTGTTGAATTCCCTTCTCATTTGCTCTGAGTCAGAATTGGCTCCACTGCTGACCTGTTACGTGTGCAGCCTCAAGCTTTTATATAACCAACCGAAAAGGAACTGGTTGAGCAGAGAAGTGTCTCTCACTCCTCTCAGGCTGGTGCTTGCAGAGTGATGATGACTCTCGGAAAATCTGTTGTTATCAAGTGGTAATTCCCACAGGGCGCTTGGCAGGACGCTGGGGTCCTGTGGTTGGGAAAAGCTGCCCAGGCCGAGTGCTTGGAGCAGCCTCCAGGGCAGCAGCCGGGGGTGTCTTCCCAGTCCTGAGTCTTCTGGCTGACTTCCACTGTTAAGTCCTGAGTATGTTGTACCTGAACCAAGCGACCACTGGGGTCCAGCTTTCAGGGCTGGCGTTTGAGCTTCTTTAGCACACGTTGTGTCCCAGGATGCTTCGTTGCTTAGGGAGTTCCGTGACTTTCCTTGAGGCTCATTAGGAATCACTTAACAAAGTGAAGGTGATAATGTCATTTCCCTTTAGGTCCCTAATTAAGCAGAGTGACAGGAAGTTGCTGCAGGATGCTTTTCTGGGAGTTTCACCACCAAACTTGTCAATTGTTGCCTTTCGAGAACTTCCAGACAACTGCTGGCATAAAGCCCAAAAGGAGGGGCATATGGGTTCTAAAAGACAGTGGGCAATGGCTTCTGTGGGCACCTTCCCAGGCGTGCTGACTGCAGAGAGAGGGGCCTGTTCCCATTCCAGAGGTGGAGACGGGTGGGCTTTAATGCTGAGCCATTGTTGGAGAGCAGGAAAGCACCCCGACGCCAGACCATCCACACTGAGGTCAGCCTGTGAGGCCTTGCAAGGCTTGATTAACAAGGCTGGGAATATTCAGACTGAGCAAGCCAGAGAAAGAGAAAAACTTCGGCAGCCAGGGCCAGGAGTAGAGAGACGAGGCACACGGAGCCACAGCCCCGGGCCCCCCGTTTGCATATGAAGATAATAGAGAAGAACCCATTGAAAGAAGTCCCTTCCAGCAGCAGAATCTCAGCTGTTTGAACTTCATGCTGTAAAATACGGTTGCAGCGAGCATTGTACTTACTTTTCAGTCAGAGCTCATTCCTCGCTGACAGTGTGATTCCTTCTGAGGGCTGTCACGGGGCCAAGAGCAGCATCAATTGTCTCTTCTTGGCCCTATATCGCAAGGGCTTGGGAGGACATTTCAGGGACCAGGAACCTTGTGTGAAGTTGGCGAGGGCTGAATGTGGTAGAGTGGGGCTTGGCCACCAGGTGTGGTGTTTGCCTGAGGGCTGTGACCTGCTGCTGGAAGCTGAGGGAAGGAAGCTGATTCACTGGCCTTGTGATTGCACTGTTGGAGGAGACTGGGCTGAGAGCTTGGCCTCCTTCCTCCCATCCTGGCAAGTGGGTCACAAGCCTGACTCAGCGCCCAGATGTCCTCCATGGCTCAGGCAGTGCCTGGGCAGGCACTGTGAGGAGATGGGGGCTCTGGGTCCAGGCCCGCTTCTAGCACAGGAGGACCCCTCTCTCGCTGTCCCTTCATGTACCTGGCAGTTTCTTGGTCCCGTCTGGAAAAGGTACTCTGGTTAGTGTGAGAGCAGACAGGGACCTTAAGGAACCCTTCAACCCTTAGGGCTGGTTTTTGGTGCCAAGGCCAGATGCACGCACTTGGGGTGGAGTATGTGCTGTCTGCCCCCCCCCCCGCCCCCGCCGCCCCTCCCCGGGTCACTGTGGCCGCCTGGGAAGCAGCAGATGGAGGCCTGAGGAAGCTTCATGTGTGATTAGTGTCTGCTTGGTTGGAGGCCACACCACAAGGTGTGGGCAGAACTGGGCCTCCCGTAGGGCAGCGGTCTCACTTGCCTTAGCTGTCCCGGTGCAGCTGGGCATCTAGAACGCACGGAGATGTTTTCAGCTTCAAAGTGGAAGCTTCCTGGAAGGCTGAGCCCCCTCCCCCCATGTTGAAGAGTGAACTGAGAACTCAGACCGAACGGTGACCTTTCTGTCTGTCTTCTCTCCAGGGACCTGGACCATAACGAGATCTCAGGCACAATAGAGGACACCAGCGGCGCTTTTACAGGGCTCGACAGCCTGAGCAAGCTGTGAGTATCTCCTGTGGGAAGTTCCAGCTCTGGTGAGGGAGGTGGTTTTTTGGCTTCCTTTGTTCTGGGCTCTGCAGGGGGATGGCTTAGGGAGAACAGTCTGGATGAGAAAGAGGGAGGCACCCCACCTTCTGACCGGGCCAGTGGTCCCCCTGCCCTGGGCCTTAGTTTCTGTGGGGCCAAAGGCCTTGTGGCTCTTTCTCCTGCTTAATGTGACTGACATGAAAGCAGCCGGATTTTTTTATTCTTTGCACAAAGGAACCTTGCCCTCAGACTCAATTTCTAGAAGTGTCTGAATGGTAACTCTTGATAGTTTTAAGGCTCTCTAAGTATTTTTGTCATCAATTCTAATCTTAAACGGAAACACTCATTACCAAGGATAATAGTAACAGCTATTTTTATTTAAGGTTTTGGGTTTTTTGTTCTTTTTTCTTCCAGCACCTAGGACGTGCCAGTTACTCTGCCAGGCACTTGTATGTGTATATTGTAACTGTTGTGTCTCACGAGGGCAGCCCCTACTATGTTGCCTTTTTATAGTTGAGGAAAGCGAGGCCAAGGAATTTTGCCCACGACCACACAGCTAGTTAGCGGCCAAGTTAGGATTCCTGGCTCCACAGCCTGCGTTATTTCTCCGTCCTACCATGGTTCTCTCTGCGTCTAGCCCCACCGCTCACCCACAGAACATAAAGGAGTTAGATTGTTCACTGTGGATTAGCCACTCAGAGGAGACTTGAAGGGATAAGGTGAACCAGACAGTCCCTGCTGTGGTCTTGGGGTCCCAGGGGTAGAGAGCAGAGGAGAGCCCACCTGCCCCCCAAGTGCGAATGTGAAGTGTTTTGAGAGCACCAGGTGAGCTCAGGACACTAAGAAAGCTTGTCAGGGAAGAGCCTTCTTTGTAGAGTCAAAGCTTCGGATGTGTTTGAAAGGTGTGGTTTTTCACACCTGTGATACTACAAGGTACCGGTTAAGAATAAGCTGTTTTAGCTCTGGGAGGATTGGATTTCTTCTTGAGGAGTATCCTTCACCTATCAGTCTTTTCTCTTTTTCTTTTCAGGACCTGCCCCTCCCCCCCCACCCTCAGCCCTTTAACCCATACACAGCAAGTTTAGGGAGAGCCAGGAGCAGCAAGGCCTGGCAACCTAGGCCTGTCACTAACAAGAAGAGCTACAAGCTTGGAAAGGGGTTCAAGTCCAACCCCTTGCTGTCAAGTCGATTCTGATAACGGCATCTGTACCTCACTGATGGGAGGTGGCCGGGAGGTCGACAGCGTGGCCTGGCTTCTGGAAGGGCCTGTCCTTCCCCTAGAACTGACTTAGGACCAGCGTTCTTGGCTGGTTCAGGAGGCTCCCCCCCGCTCCCCCTGCCCTGCTGACAGAGGGAACATATGTGCAGTGTGAATGGCTCTGAGGACCGTGGGTGGCCCAAGGCTGCCTTCCTCATTGCCTGCTGTCTGTCTTCCCTGGCGTTTCCTCCTACCTTGCCCCACTGCACCAGACTCAGCAGTTCTGTCTGAACCCCCAAGAAGACACTGCAAGCCCCCATTTCCTCCCTTGAGTTATCTGGTTTGACATGCACGGCACTAAAACGGGTTTCCAAACTGAGTAATCATGAGAGTCATCCGAGAATTTGTTAAAATACAGATTCTCAAGCCTTAGCCCATCCAGCCCTGCAGAATCTGAACCTTGGCCTAGGGGCTCCGCACGTGTTTGAAAAGAGAGAGCGAGACAGACACACAAGCATACAACTGGGGGAAACTGTAACTGAACAATAATAATTCCTTAATATTAAATATATGTAGTCAATTATTTTAGGTATTATGATGTCATGGTTATGGTGCAAAAAAAAATCCTTCTTGGGTTAAAAAAAAAAAAGACAGGATACCTGTGATTTGGATTCCTCAGAGTGCTCTGGGTTGGGGTGGGAAGTGGTGGAGGTAGAGATGAGACTGGGGCGGACAATGGCTGTAGCTGTGCCGTGGGTACGTGGAGCTTCATGGTACTCTGTCTACCTATGATGGTGTTTGAAGTTGTCCACGTTAAAAGAGGAAATAAAAGGCAAATGTTGCCCTATGGTCCTGGTGCACAGCTCTGGTTAAAAACCACTGTGCTTGGCATCGGTCAGTGTTGAGTAAGCGTTTGTTGAATGAAAAAGAAAAGAACGAATGCGGCTCCTGATCTCCTCCCCAGCCCAGTCTCCTCAGAGCTTTGCTGGCAAGCGCTGTTGCACGGCCAGGACTGGGAGAAGGCGCCACAACACCGTACTGCCCTGTTTTTGTGGGCCAGGACCCAGTGAGAAGTGGGGAGCATGTCAGCATAGAGAAGGGCTGCCCCCTAGACTTGTCATGTCCGATGAATATATCCATCCTGTGGAGACAGCATCAGTGTTGGGAGTCCCTTCAATCTGACGTGGGCTTGCCTTTGAAGAGCTTGAGGGGCTGGTATTCAGTGATCTACCTCAGAGTGGGAAGGGGAAACTTTCTGGCTTTCACTGAGTTTAAGCTAAAGGACCTGGGGTCCCTCCCACCACACGAGAGGCCAGACCTAGATTGAAGTGTTCTCCCAGAAAGGAAGAAGAGAGCAGCAGAGCCATAAAAGGCCTCCTTCCGTGAAGGCTGGGTGGATGGCGCCTTGCCCTTAATGTTTCCAGCTGCTGCACACAGCCATTTTGGATGGTTCTTCAAACTGGAGCTCCCGATAGGGCAAGAAGGCTCCTAGCCCCTGGCAAGTTGCTTTCTTCTCCCTAGCTTGCCTGTGACAATTGTGTTCCCCACTCCAGAGCCCCCAACTCACAGCGTTTATGAAGCACCTGCTGGGCCTGCACAATGTTCCGGAGTTAGTATGTGAGGAAGGAGGCAAAATTCCCGGGCCCCAGAGTAGTGGCAGAGAGGAGCAGTTAGTCATCTGTGTGCCATGAGTAACACAAGTGCCAGCCCCGTGGTTCCTGTGGCATTCTTTGGGAGGGAGGGGATTGGGTGCACACAGGAGGCGTGGTGAAGGGGGTGCTTGGGGAAACGGGCAGAGCTGGATTATGAGGCAGAGCCTCCACTTCTGCAAGGTAAGGGCCTGAGTAGGTGCCCCGCCTTGGCCAGTGGGTGGGACGGAGCCCACAGAATGGTATTGATTGTTGAGGGATGGGGGAAGGGTTGTACATGCCATGGCTACACTTAAAGACATGAGGACTAGGACTGCTTCAGCACTCCGCCCCCAGTGCCCGCTGGGCTTGCTTCAGCAAGAGCTGAACAGGACTTTGGGACCCCTTTGCTGGGCCGGCCAGGAGGTGTGTGACAGGGTTTGATAGATGACGTCCCCGGGTCCCTATCTGCTCCGGTGGTGCTGAGGAGTCAGTCAGGCCAGCTGTCCCTTCCCTGAGGGCCTCGGTCAGGTGCAGCCAGGTCTCACCTACCCTCCGTAACATGGACAGAACTAGTGTCACACACAGCTCCCTTTTCCCACACAGCAGCCGTTATCAGAGCCGTCAGCTTGAGCTCAGCCCGCAGCCCCCACATGTCTGGGAGAACCTAAGGACCTATTTTAACCCACCAATCAGGACAGTAAAAACCCATCACTGTTGAGTCAACTCCTACTCAGTGACCCTAGAGGACAGAGTAGAACTGCCTCACAGGGTTTCCAAGGCTGTAATCCTTTCCACAGCATAATTGAGGGTATGCTTTATTGGTCTCGTCACTATTAGAAATAACAGGCTGCTCTCATTGTAAAAAGGGACAGTGTGACTAATATTTAATGGCAGCTTTTTCCTGGATCTGGCTTATGGGCAATTTCACCAAACAGTTCAGTGCATGTTTACCAGGACCGGGAGCACAGTGGTCCAGCCCAGGGCATCTGAGGAAGTGCAGAAGTCGGGGGTTCCGAGGCCAGCTTGGGATAGAGTGCCCGGTGCTGTCCTTGGTGGGCTGGTTCTACAGTTAGGGAGCATCCGTTAGCATGGTCACCAGGTTTTCTGTGTGTTTGGTTTATTTGTTTTAAAATGAAACTTTCAGATTGAGAGAGGTTGTGGAAACTTTCAGGATAAGATTTTTTTTCACGTCACACAGACTGCCTCTGAGGGAGAGAACAGCAAAGGGATCTTTGGCCTTTTTGCCCCTTCACCCTCCGGAGGCCGAAAACAGAGCGGGCTTTGTCTGAGGCTGCTTAAATGGAGGACCTGCGAGAAGGAAGGGGTCTGCTTCTGATGAAATGGGGGGTTGGGGGGCCCCTCTGGCACGGCTGCCCTGGGAAGTGGCTTTGTAGGCTCACAGCGCTCTGGGAGCAGGTTGAGAAAGTGCGTCTTTGTGTGGCCCCGTCGCACTGGCCCACCTGTTCCACTGGAAGCCTGGCACTGGCGGCTTTCCTGGTACTTACCTGGGGGAGTCCCGCAGGAGCCCTTTCCCAATGATGTTGGAGCCTGGGGCTCCTGTGGCAGGCGATACCTGGAGCTGAAGGGAATGCTGTGGTCCTGAGGCGGGAGGAATTGGAGCCTTGTTTCTTTTCATTGCCAATGTCCAGCACACACTAGGTTCACCCCTGTAGAGAAGCAAACTGTCCTTTTGGTTACACAGCCCTGCGTGATGCAGGGAGGCAGATTTTGGCTTCAGAGAAAACACTTTTTTCAGGTTGGGATTAGAACTGTGTTGACGCAAGAACCCCCTTCTCGTGGGTGTGCAATCCAGGGGAATGGGCGTTCAGGTAACGTTGGAGGTTGACTTTTGAGGATCCTTGGACCTGGCATTTTAATGAACCTCTGGCCCACGTATAAAATCCAAGGTCTTGTTAAAGAGGCCAGAGCACCCCAGCGTCTCCTGCAGGCCTCGAGGAGGCCAGTGTGGGCCTCTAGTGCCAAGAGCTACAGAGCCATCTTGATGGACGCCTGGTTTCCTGCCTCTTTCCTTGTATTTGTTGGGCACCTTTATCCCCAGAATTCAGTGTTCAGATTGGGCAGCAGTTTTCATTACCCTCTCTGACTCTGGTTCTTCTCCCTGAAGCAGGGAGCAGCCTCCTCTACTGTGAGGCCATTGCTAAACTTTGCCCCTCCCCACCCCCTTGGGTGGTCCTTGAAGAAGCCTGGGCTGGACAAGGTGATTTCCACTTAACATCGCAAAGGGCCTTTTTAGGCAAGACGGTGCATGCAATTCCAGCCTGTCATCACTGCTAAATTCTAATAAAGATAAAAGTGTTTCATTTCAGAAAGGGGAAGGCCTGCATACTTCAGACCCTTAATCTCAGCACAGGTCAGATTTCCACCTGCAGCCCACAGGAGAGGCTAATCAGATAGCACTACCCTAATTATCTGTTCTCTTTCTTCCAACCCTCCCTGGTCCACCCCCCCCCCCCCCCCCCGCCCTCGTCCCGTTTCTGGATGTTTGGAAACTGCAGGACTCTGTTTGGAAACAAGATCAAGTCCGTGGCTAAGAGAGCGTTCTCAGGGCTGGAAGGCCTGGAGCACCTGTGAGTATCTTGCCAGACCTTCCCCGACCCACAGGCCTTCCAAATGCGACTGCTGGGGAAGTCTGCTCGCAATTTAATCGCATCTTTGTAAACCAAGAAACAGGCTATTTGGAAACGCCAGCTGCTTCCTTCTCATTATAAGACAGCTTTAACTTTGGCCTCTATTTTGCTGATACCAGGAACAGTTACAGAACATATGGCCGTTGGTGTGCTCCCAATTAATACAGTTGGTATTTGGAGAAATACCTTCCTCCCTTGGCCTGCCTGCTGCTCCATTGCTCCAGACTCCTTCACGGGCGGCATTTCCACCACCACAAGGACCGAGTATGCTGTGCCACCAAAGCAGCTTAACCGTGCTGAGTGCACACTGGATTTAACTGGGAGGTTTTCTCTGGTGTAGCTGCCTGAGACCCTGGGAGGAAGAGGACAGAGTGGCCCTGAGTCACTCATTGTTGCCATCTGGGGCTGGTGTTTGTAGTACCTTATTCTAGTTTATTTCCTCATTGAATCCAGTTTGACTGTAATCCTGCTGGGAAAGCTTTGGCCTGTTGACTTGCTGAGCAGGCCTCAGCCTCAGTTTGAAGCCGCCCTTAAAGGGCCTTGGTTCCAGAGTGACTCCATGTGTTTGTGTCAAAATATGTGAAATGACAGCCACCTAGAGCAGAATTAGGACACAGGAGTCTAGCTAGTACCTGTGGTTCATCTTTGAAACCAGGGCTGTCCTGAAAAATCCCTAGTGCCTTGCCTCACATGCATGTCATTTAAGGGATGGCTGACCTTGAAGGTACCCAGGATTTCTGTGCGTAAGAGAATTACATTCTTTTTCAGGAACCTTGGCGAGAATGCGATCCGATCTGTCCAGTTTGATGCCTTTGTGAAGATGAAGAATCTTAAAGAGCTGTAAGTTCCTGGGGTTCTGGGGCTCTGACTGACATGGGTGGAGAATTCCAGAGTGAAAAACTCCCAGGCCTGCAGTTATGCCTTTTTTTACATGATAGCTGTGACTGTTTATAGTTGTGAGTTAAATTACCTTTTTAAGAAAAAAAATGCCCTGTTGGGACGTACTCCGGACCAGGGGTTGGCACATAGTAAATATTTTCAACTTTGCAGGCCATAAGGGCTCGTCACGACTACTCAGCTCAGCTGCTGGAGCAGAGAGTGGCCATAGACGATATGCACATGAGCGGACATGGCTGTGTGCGAATGAAATCTTATTTATAAAACTTGGCAGCAGCAGCAGGCTGCATGTAGTTTGCTGAGCTCTGTTCTGTTCTAGATGACACGACATGAAATAAACTTCTGTAAAGCGGATAATCACTTTGGTGACGTCAGGGACAAACATTCATCTTTTGAGTTTGCTTAGAGCAAGGAACCTATATTGAGAGGGGCTGCCTTAAGGAGCATGGTGGGCTGTGAGTGAGGCAGAGAATCTGTGGGTGGTTAGAGCTGAAACAATGCCCAGCCCATGTGCGTATGTAAGGTCACTGTGGTGAACAGTGGTCATGGTGGCATCACCGACGTTGACCCTGGTCTTCTGGTGACAGGGCTTTTGGACCTTACCTGTATCCTAGTCTCCGCAGAGTGGCTAGTCTGGGTGTCCGATGGAAACACTCAAGTTTCCTTTCCTTTTCCTATACGTTAATCCATTCTACATCCAGTAAGCTATGGCCATAGTACTGATTCCTTAAAGGTGTGACTTTGGGTTCTTCTGAGTGCTGACAAAATGGCAGATGCCAAAGAGTGGCCATCTCTGTGCCCTGAGTAGGGAAGGGGCCAGGCGGAGGCTTGGTTCTGCCTCAGCAGTCCCGGTATTGCAAACCTGATCCCGGCCCCTGGTGACATTCTTCTGGGTAAGTGGGGGGAAAGGAGGTGGTCAGGTCTGTCAAGGTGTAGCGCTTTTTCTTAGAAAGGTCTTGCCTGTAGAACAGGATTGAGGAATTTTGTGGCTGGCTCCATGGAGCTTTAGGGCTCTGCAGAAGGTTAAGTTCTGGTACTTCTCCTTTCTTTCAACCTCATTAGTTTTGCTTTTGTCTGTTTTGGATAATACTTAATGTGAAGAAAGGATTCCATAGCTCTGATTCCAGGGAAGAGGGAAGAAGTGATTTAAGACCATTTTTAGAAGGATGGACAGATGGACAGATAGGTGATAAAGCTAGTATAGTAAAATGTTAACGGTAAAATCTAGGCAGTAGGTACCCGTTCCTTTCAACTTTTCTATCTGAAGTACTGATTTAACGAGAAGAGAGTATTTGAGAAGGAAGGAAAGGTAAAGATGGTTTCCTTTTGGCCTCCTAAAAATTCAGTTTTCCTGAGACAGTTTTCTAGCTGGGAAGAACCAGGCCCTTCCAGAAGCTTGGACCCCACGATGCCTCTGCCTGGCTGTGGAGGCTCAGTCTTGGTCTTCTGCCTGGGTTTCCCGTCAATCTCTGCATGTACCCAGCTGTGGCTGGCTCTGGGCCCAGGCCTCAGATGGGAGAAGATACGGTTAATTCCACTTGGTCATTTTCTTCCCTCATTGGATTGAGGCAGGTTGTGTGCCCACTTAGTCATCCTCTGGGTAAATTTCCACAAGTGATGATTAGAAACACACTTTGAGTTGGAATCATGAAAATACACAACATGAGCCAGTGGAGTATTGGAATGGCTGGAGGTGGGGGCCGTGGGAAGGCAGAGCCTGTTAGTAGCTGAAGAGGCTGTGCTCTTAGCGAAGGGAAAGTAGCAAAGCCTTGGGGTTACTCACGGTCCCTGCTGTCTAGTCTTTAAGCCTAGCCCGTATGTGTGGTGGGGGGTTGCCAGTGTGTCTGTTCTAATGCTTCTCCATCTGTGCTGTTTGTTGGTCCTAACTCGGTCTTTAGGAAAACCCTCTCTCCAGGTCAAGCCTGCACTGTTTTTCTAAGGTCTGGTCTCCTTTCAGTTTGAGGTGGGTTTCACTGGGGGCAGGTGAAATCCTCAAGGCTGCCAGGCCCAGCAGATTGACTGTGTGTTACAAGGATGAACTTTTTTTCACACATTTCTAACCAAGGACAAATGTCAAATTTGTTCTCCCCCTTTTGTTCCTGTGGCTCTAAATATTCCGTGTCACCACACAAGTCTCACAGTGATGGCCTAGTATCTTCCTCTTGGATGGTCATTCAAAGTACTGAGCCTTTCCTGCTTGACTACAACAGAAAGCGGAGTCACACCAAATGCCCTCTTGATGGGGAATCAGGTGCGTCCAGCAGTGAGAGAGCTCCTTTTGGCTCTTCACCTAGGCTGATGAGTTCTTCAGAACCTGACAGCTGCCTGCTCAGCCACCACACAGAGCTCAGTCCTGGGAAGCTGCCCTCACGCTGAGTGAGAATCTGCCATTTTCCCATGTAGCCCCAACAGCCACTCTTCCACAGGGCAGCCTTCCAGATATCGCTAAGCAGAGAGCTACTTGCCCGTCAAATAAAAATACAAGATCTAATACTGATTTTAAGGTCTAGTATGGGCAAGAATTGCAGTTCCAATGGCTTTGAGATAAATTATTTCAGCCTTTAAAAAAGCACTTTCCAAAATTAATAAATGAAAATGCTTAACTTATCTGGGAGTGACGAGGAACAGCAGGGAAGAGTAGATTTTACTTAGTCAGCCTTGGATTATCTGGCTTAAGACTCGTTTCCCCTTGCTGTTCAATAGGTTGACAGTGTCTTTGCTCACTAGAAGGCCAGAGTGAAGTGGAAGAAAACAGAAGCCCAGTCCACTTGGTTGCCTTGTTGACTACTGATGAAAATGGCAGATGGAGAAGGAGGCTGTTGATACAGTATTAGCTCACGTGGCATTTTGGGAATTTCTAAGCATGCTGGCACCCCCTTTAGTTACCATGTGCCACAGATGACAGTTTATTACAGGGAAGCCTGTGTATTTTCTTTCTGGGCCCTTTTCTTTGTCATGGGTCGGCCATCATTCTTCAGCTCACAGCCTTGAGGTCTTCCAGGATCAGGCAGCTAGACTCTTTGGTTGACTTATCTTCAAGTGACTCCTCAGGAAGGAATGTCCGCTGAGATGGCAATTCTGATTTCTGTTTAAAAAGCTTATCCTCAGTTGCTGAGAAATGAAAAAGAAAATATTCTCTGTTTTGGTTGGAGCTGCACAAAACCGAAGTTGTGCATTCTCATGCTCCCTGGGCAGTGGCAATTAACTCTCAAGCACTGTTGAGGGAGCGGAGCTGGATTCATCGGGCCTCCCGAATAATGCTGGTGTGCAGACAAATACACAAACAAGAGGGAAGCATATTGGCCAGGCTTACGTGTGGAAGTAAGAAAACACACAGCTTTGCCAAATCAAAAAATAGCAGCCGTGTAGGAAAAGAGCCCTTCTCAGAATTTATTTCAGAATTGAGATCAAAGTTTCAGTCCAAGTAGCTTATTGGGAAAGTGGGGAAAAAAACAGAGAGGGGACAGTGCTGGCTCACCACGACTGGACATGTCACAGGCCCAGAAAGGTGAGAGAATACTCCCAGGGTCACAGAAGAGCCGTGTTTGCCTGAAAACACGTGTCACCTCCAGCTTCTGCTATGTGTGGTCCCTGCGCCAGCAGCATCACCTGGGATCATGTTGGAAATGCAGAGTCTTGGTTCCGCTCCTGTCCTTCTGAGTCAGAAGCTGCATGTTAACAAAGTCCCCAGGCAGGGTATGTGGGCTGCTCTGGGTCATTGGATAGGAAGTGTGTGAAAAACCATCTCCCCATCCAGCTTGTGGCGCTCACGGTAGACACTGATTGAGGTGCAGACGCTGATCAAGGTGGTCGGTCGTTCCGTGGGCTGAGGAACATCCCCTCTTTGCAGTCACACTCAAGCCTCCACTTCTGTTTTTCTTTCAGCCATATCAGCAGTGACAGCTTCCTGTGCGACTGCCAGCTGAAATGGCTGCCCCCGTGGTTGACCGGGAGGATGCTGCAAGCCTTCGTGACGGCCACCTGTGCCCACCCACAGTCACTGAAGGGCCAGAGCATTTTCTCTGTACCGCCAGAGAGTTTTGTGTGTGGTAAGACAGTCTCTGGGACTTTTTTCATGAAGGGCAAAGGTCAGGAGGAACTCTTCATTATGGGAGTGCTTCTGGGATCGGAGTAACCCCAACCCATGATTACAAATCAGCTGCTGGATGCAATTTATTTCCCACTGAAACCACACGTAGTATTTACCGTACAGTCGCCTCATTATGTGGTTCCGGGGGTACATGCATTTAATCAGAAGGGAACACGAGTCGGTACGGTTACAAATCACAGTCATCAGTGACAGGAAGGTGGTTCTGTTGTTTCAAGGGGGCTCTGGTGCCCGGGTTGAGCTGTGAATTTATTCAGTGTATGAGGCTGGGGTTTTAATGTGTGTCTCTTTCCAGCCCCAAGAATGAAAGGTTAAATGCAGGAAGAGCGAGTCTCAGGAGTACAGTTGCTCTAGTAAAAAAATTCCTTGATGTTGACTTACGCTCTCGCTGTTTCTCCAAACCACTGGAATCTCCTTGCAGCTCTAAATTCCTTTCCCTTCTGATTGGCTAAGACAGCTCTTGCCATCCTTTGACCAGGGGTGTCAGGAACCAGGTTTGGTTCCCCAGCAAATGCTGAACAGCTGAGAACGCACACGTCTGCTAGCTCAGAGAGGAAGGACGACACCTCTTGGTCAGGAGGATGGGGTCACAGGAGGAATTTTGAGTTCTCCTGTGTTTTCTCTAGGGCAGGAGCTAGGCTGAGATTCCCAGGCCTGACGTGAATGGCTAGACATGTGTGAGTCCCTGATGGGCATCACCTCTGAGTCCAGGGACCCAGCCGTGATGGTCCTAACCAGAGCTCACCTCATGGTTACCACGACCCTGGTGGCCCACTTCTCTGTCTCTCTACTTTTTGGCCATAGCGATAGCCACACACCCACCCGCCCCATCACCACTTCTGAGAGCAGGCTTGCCTACCTTTCTCTGACCCATGGCATTGGGAATTCATAAGGACACTATCAGCATGGGAGTAGCCTTCCAAAATGAGCTTTTCTTACTGATCAGTCTTCAAAAAAAATTGCCATCGAGTCAGTCGTACCTGACCCATAGCGACCCTGTATGGGGCTTCCCAGGCTGTAAAACTTTACAGAAGCAGACTGCCACATCTTTCTCCCGAGGAGCAACCAGTGGATTAGAAGCCGAGCACTTAACCACTGCACCACCAGGGCCTAAATGTTTTAACTATAAAACCGTGGATGAGTTAAGGCCAGACGTAGATCAAGAGAGAGACTAAAAGTTATGTATGGTAAACAGGGTAGCCGTAGCTGGGTTTCCTGGGCTTCCTGGGGATTGGGCATTTTTAATGATTTTGCAGCCTCAGGGGCTACAGAAGCTGTCCCTAGTGATTGGGTACCTGGCCCTGGGGTGATAGGACAGGCATGTCGTGACCCAGGAGCGTGTGAACCCGAAAAGGGGAGTAGTTGAAGAGTGCTCAAGAAGGAAAATGGACCTGTCTCTAGCCAGGGCCTCAAAACTGGGCCAAGACAACACCTTTGAGGTACAGTATATTACACTGAGGCTACACACAGCTCCCATCATCTAGGCACAGAATGGCCGTGTGATTCTCTGTTCATCAATACCTGGTCCTTGACCAATCAACTGTTTCTAGAGCTGTCTGCAATTCAGCCTCCTTGCCGCTTCGTCCCCCTTTCCTGCCATAGAGTGTAGGCTTTCCCTCTGTATGAGCCAAGGTGGGTTCAGCTGCTGGACTTTGGCATAACGTGTGATCCCATCCACATGAAATGTCCAGAACGGGGACCTCTGTAGAGGCAGAAGGTAGGTTAGTAGTTACCTAGCACTGGGAAGGAGGGGAGGAGAGGGGATAGTAAAGAGCGCGGCATTTCTTTTTGAGGTGATGAAAATGTTCTAAAATTGACTGTGGAAACGGTTGCAGATCTGTGAATATACTAAAAACCGTTGAATTATACACTTTAAAGGGGTAAATTTTCTTGTATATGAATTACATCTCAATAAAGCTGTTTGTTAAAAAAGTAATATAATTGACATGCCATAAAATTCACCCCTTTATAAAGTGTACAATTCAGTGGTTTATTAGAATATTCAGGAGTTGTGTAACTGTCACATTATCTAATTTTAGAACAGTTTTCATCAACCCTAAAACAAAGTCCATGCCTTTTAGCAGTCACTTCCTATTCTCCCTGCCCTACCTTCTGTCTCCACTGGTTTGCCAATTCTAGACATTTCATATAAAGGGAATCACATTATGTTTGATCTTTTATGACTGACCTTGTTCACTTAGCGTGAACAATATGTATCAGTATTTCATTCCTTTTTATCGATAAATTCTATGTCATCTATTGATACACCACATTTGAGTTATCCATTCATTAGCTGATGGGTTGGTTCCACTTCTTTGGCTATTATGAATAATCCGAAATGAGCATTTGTGTGTAGGTTTTTATGTGAATTCTCATGGGTATATACCTAGGAGTGGAATTGCTGGGTCGTACGGGAAGTCTGTTCTAACTTCGGAGGAACTGCCAAACTTTCTGAAGTGGCCGCACCATTTTACATACTCACTAGAAGTGTATAAAACTTCAGATCTCTCCCCATCATGCCAATGCGTGTTATCATCTTTTTATTTTCGCCATGCTGTTTTTTAGTGGGTGTGAAGTAGTATCTCATTATGGTTTTGATTTACACTTCTCTTTTTAGTAACTAACGATATTGAGCATCTTACCATATGCTCAATACGGACACATGTATATCTTCTCTGGAGAAATAGCTATTCAGGTCCTTTGCACGTGGTTTAATTATATAATTTAACTTTTAATTGTTGAGTTAATGCCAGGCTACCATTACTGAATGTTCTGATCAGTCTGTAGAAGAATCTGAATCAGAAGGGGGACATGGAGAATTTCAGATTCTCAGGGAATCTAGCATTTTTGGAGCCATGTAAGCTGGATGAGTCCCTGACACTATTGCTATGAGGTTAACTTTAAACCAAAAATATTCCCTGAGGTCTTCTTAAAACCAAGCTATAGTTCAGCTTAACTATATAGGAATTCTTTGTATATTCTAGATGTCAGACCATTAACAGAAATATGATGTGCAAATATTTCTTCCCATTCCGTGAGCTTTTCACTTTTTTGAAACCCAAAAAGTTTTTACTTTTGATGAAGTCCTATTTGTTTTCTCTTTTGTTGCTTGTGCTTTTCGTTTACTATCTAAGAAACCATTGCGTCAGCCAAGGTGACAAAGTTTAATCCTGTGGTTTTTTCCTTCTGTTCCTAAATTTGTTGGATTTAGTCAGATACTTTGCATCTGTTTTGATGATCATATGTTTTGATTTCTTCTGTTTATGTGGTGTATTAAATTGATTTCCTTTTGTTGAGCATCTTTACATTCCTGGGATAAATCCCACTTGCTCATGGGATATAATCCTTTTTATTTGTTTCTGGATTTGGTTTGCTCTATTTGGTTAAAGATTTTTTTTTTTTTTTTTTGGTTTTATATTCATAAGAGATGAAGTTTTTTGGGGGGTGTGTGTATGTGATGTCTGGTCTTGGTATCGTGGTAATGCTGACTGCCAGAATTAGTTGGAAAGCATTTCCTCCGATTCCGTTTTTAGGAAAAGTTTCTGAAGTACTGGCAGTAGTTCTTCCAATGTTTGGTAGAATTCACCAGTGTAGCCACCTGGGTCTGGGCTTTTCTCTGTGGGAAGGTTTTAACTAATTCAATCTCCTGTTACATCTATTCAGATTTTTTATTTCTTCTTCCGAGTAAGTTTTGGTAGTTTATTTTTCTGGCAATTTGTTGGCACACAGTTGTTTATAGTATTCCCTTCTTATTTCTTTTTACTTTTGTAAGGTTGGTAGTAATGTATCCCCCTCTTTCATTCCTGATTTTAGTCATCGGAGCCTCCCCCGCCCCTTTTTTTGGCCACTCTAGCTACAGACTTACTGATTTTGATAATCTTTTCAGAGAACCAACCTTTAATTTCGTTGATGTTCTCTGTTTTTCTATTCTCTTTCATTTATTTCTGCTATAATCTTTTATTATTTCTTTCCTTCTGCCTGCTTTGGGTTTAGTTTACTCTCCTTTTTCTAGTTTCTTATAGATTATTAATTTGAGATTTCTTCTTAATATAGGCAATTTGCTGCTATAAATTTCTAAGCACTGCTTTATCTGCATCCCAGAAGTTTTAGTATGTTGCGTTTTTGTTTTCATTCATCTCAAAGTATTTTCTAATATCCCTTATGATTTCTTCTGGTACTTGAAGGAGTACATTATTTAATTTCTACAAATTAGTTTCAGTATTCCTTCTGTTAAATGATTTCTAACTTTATTCTATTGTGGTTGGAGAAGATTCTTTGTAGATTTCAATCTTTTTAAATTTACTGAGACTTGGTTTGTGGCCTAACATATGGTCTTAGAGGATATTCCATATGCATTTTAGAAGAATGTATATTCTGCCCTTGGTGGGTGAAATGCTGTAGAGTCTGTTAAGTCTAGCTGGTTTAGAGTGCTTGTTGTTCATGTCTTCTACTTCCTTGTTGATTTTGTCTAGTTCTGTCCATTATTGAAAATGGAGTATTGATGTCTGCAGTTACTGGATTGTCTGCTTCTCCCTTCAATTCTGTCAGTTTTTGCTTCATGTATTTTGGGATTTTCTTGTCTCTTTGTTTTCCTGATGGATTGGTACTTTTATCATTATAAAATGTTATCTCTGGTAACAATTTGTGTCTTCATATAGACACTCCAGCTCTCTCTTGGTTACTGTTTGCCTACTTGTGTTCTCAAATCTAAAGTCTGTCGTCTTGTAGGTAGCATATAGTTGGGCCATGGTTTTTTATTCATTATGTCAATCTCTGCTTTTTGGTTGGAGTGTTTAATTCATTTATGCTTAATTAATTACTGATAAGTTAGGGTTTGCTATTCATGTTCTATATGTTTTATCTTTATCATTTAATTTTTCCATTACTGATTGCTTTTGTATTAAATAGGTATTTTCTAGTGTACCATTTTAGTTCCCTCGTTGGTCTACTGTATTTTGTAAAGTTATTTTCTTGGTAGTTGCTATGGTAGTTATAATTAATATCTTAATGTAAAACAGTCAGTAGTATACAAAAATTTTGCTCATAAAGCTCCATTTCCTCCCTCCCGTTTGTTATTATAAATATTTCATCTTTATACATCATAAACCCACCAGAAGTTTTATAATTATGGCTTTATGTAGCTGTCAGCGAAGCATAGGAAAGAGTTACAAATATGTGTTTATACTGTCTTTTATGCCCACCTATGCAGTTAGCTTTAATGGCATTATTTCTTCACGTGGATTGGAGTTACTGTCTGGTGCTCTTTAACTGCAGCCTGAAGGACTCCCTTTAGTATGCTGTGTAGGGTAGATCTAATAGTGAGGAATTCTCGCAATTATTGCCTCTCTGGGAATATTCTAATTTCTCCTTCACTTTTGAAAGAGATATAGAATTCCCAGTTGACAGTCTTTTTCTTGCAGTGCTTTCAATATGTCATCCCACTGTCTTCTCACCTCCAAGGTTTCAGAAATCAGCTATTAATGTTATTGAAGATAAATCCCTTGCGTGTTAACGAGCCTTTTCTCTTTTGCTGCTTCCTGGATCCTTCCTCTGTCTTTTGATAGTCTGACTCTGATGTGCCTCGGTGTGTATCTTTGAGTTTATTCTATTTGGATATTCTGTTCATTGAGTTTTTCGGATGTGTACATTAATGCTTTTCATTAAATTTCAGAATTTGGGGGCCATTATTTCTTCAGATATTCTTCTCTTTTCGAGTCCCATGATTTGTGTTACGTGGACTCCCATTATTTGTATATTGTTATGCTTGCTGGTGTCTCACAGGTCTTTGCAGCTCTGTTCATTTTTCTTCATTCTGTTTTCCTCAACTGGCAATTCATTTCTTCTGCCGGCTCAGTTCTGCTTTCATGTCCCCCAAGTGGATTTTTCATTTCAGTTACTATACACTTTTAACTCCAGAATTTCTATTTGGTTCATTATATAATGGTGAAAACCTGTTCTTTTTTCCTTTAATTCCTGTGGACATTTCATTCACCTGGTTTTCCTTTTTTTGGGCTAGCCTCTTGTTTGCCCTAACTGGTATTTCTGCCTGAAGCATCTATATTGTTAAACAATGGCTGCCAATTGTTTTCTGAGTCAGGGCAAATAACTACCAGCCCTGTGAATGGGCTGCTACTGCATAGGTCTCATGGTGACAATTCCCTGAGGATAGGGCCTTTGAGGGGTACTCCAGACCCATTCTGTCTCCCTCAATAGCAGCTAGTTTCAGGTAGTTTCAGGGCTGCTGTAGAGCTGTGGAGAAAGGAGTGGGATCAGGACAAGTAAAGATGCCACAAAATTAACATTTCTTATTGAGATTCAGCCTTTTTTTTTTTTTTTTTTGAGTCAGTGCTCCATGGATTGTAGTAAACCTTTGGTTACTTTCTAGAATTCTGAAAAGGATTTTGACCATTTTTGCTAGGGTTCGTTGCTTTTATCAAGTACAGAGTTTTGGAGGTCCTTTCTGGGCTCTTCTGTATATAGTTCATACCTTCCTTTTTTCTGTAGTAACGGTTGTGGGTCCGGCCTGTGCAGCCATCTTTGTGTAAGAGCCTTTTTTGTAAAAGTCAGTAGGTAAAGCCGGTTGTAGTCTTCTCAAGGAAACTGCTGGCTGGTTTGATAATTTAATATTGTTAGGTTAATTTGTAATCAAGGACTGCTCGTGGATTTATCATTGGATAAGACCACATACCCATGGTACAGCTTCCTTATGGTGCTTAGTGTAGCGCAGAACTCACAGGAACCCTGAAAGATTGTTATCATGGGTGTTTTACCTGCTCACTCTTTGATGCAATTTCTTGCTAGTTTGAAGAGAAACCTGATCCCTCTGTGTACTGAGAGCCCGTGTGACTTACATCTGGTCCTTTTCCCCCAGATGACTTTCCAAAACCCCAGATTATCACCCAGCCAGAGACGACCATGGCTGTGCTGGGCAAGGATATCCAGTTCACGTGCTCGGCAGCCAGCAGCAGCAGCTCCCCTATGACCTTTGCCTGGAAGAAGGACAATGAGGTCCTGGCCAACGCTGACATGGAGAACTTCGCCCATGTCCGCGCGCAGGATGGAGAGGTGATGGAGTACACCACCATACTGCACCTCCGTCACGTCACTTTTGGGCACGAGGGCCGCTACCAGTGCATCATCACCAACCACTTTGGCTCCACCTACTCACACAAGGCCAGGCTCACCGTGAATGGTACGGAAGTGCTATCTTCTGTTACTCTGGTGTCAGATTGTTGTGAAGCCACACTCATGACTGCTGTCTGTTATCCGTGTAGAGATGGTTAGGACAGGAGACACACAAAGCTTCACTGGGAGACTGTTTTCTGGGTGTGCCCCACAGCAAGTTTTACAGATTGAAGGGTTATTCTCTCAGAAGTTTTTTTTTTTTTTTGGTGACTTTTTCACCCAGTTACGTTAAGTCAGGTTGTGGGGCTGAGCCTTGTAGTTTTCTTATCCTCCATGAGCCCCTGGGTGGTGTGTACAGTTTAAGCGCTCAACTACTAGCTGAAAGGTTGGCAGTTTGAACCCAGCCAGCGGCACCTCAGAAGACAGGCCTGGTGAGCTGCTTCCAAAAGGTCATAGCCTTGAAAACCTAGAGCAGTTCTACTGTGCACACATGGGGTCACCTACCCCACTAACTAGAGGAGCCCTGGTGGCACAGTAGTTAAGTGCTCAGCTGCTAACTGAAGGGTTTGCAGTTCGAACCCACCAGCTACTCCGTGGGAGAAAGTTGTGGCCTCTGCTTCCATATAGATTACAGCTTTGGACACCCTGTGGGGCAGTTTTACTTTGCCCTGCAGGTCTTTATGAGCCAGAATCAACTGGATGGCATTGAGTTTTCTGGGAACCCCCATAAGCTAATGGGATTTTCCTGATTGTTCAACTTCTGGTGACAAAGCTAGCATAGAGGTCATCAGAAGAGTTAGAGCTGGCACGCTTCCAGCCTCCTCAGACCACAGAAACACATTCTTAGCCACACTTCAGCTGGCTGTCTTGGCGTATTACGGAGAGAGTTCTCACTGTTGCTTGAAAACTCAATGGTTCGACCTTGATGGGAACTGCGGTGACGTGCCATTCTCTCGGGGTGGGGGGTGGGGAGGATATTCGCGAAAAACGAGCTCACCAGATGCATGGTTTCTGCCTGTGTGTATAGTAACATGGTCCCAACACCACCTCCCACCGCTGTTTTTTCAAGAGGGAAGAGCTGCCCCTGATGGAGCAGATACCTCTTTGCCAGGCTTTCTGCTGGTGGGAAGGCGGGCAGGCATCAGACCTGGCATTGATGAGGTGCCCTTGGAGAGACCGGTTACCATCTGAGGTAGAGCAGGGGAATGTTTCTTAGTAAGGCCTCGTGCATGAGGAGCTCACAGCTGACGGCGTACGAGAAGAGACTGACGGAAATGCTCCCCTGTGGTGGGGAGACCATTGGCAGACCTTGGAAACCCACTGCTCCCAATTCCAGGGGTGGATGTTCCTGGTGGCAGCAGTCAGCCACAGGCAGACATTGGCATGGGAAGGTGGTGAGGGGTGGTCTAGCTGCTGGAGGATTTCCTGGTCTCTGCGTCTAGCTTTCCTGAACCTGACCCTGTATCTGTATGTTTTGTAGTGTTGCCATCATTCACCAAAATGCCCCACGACATTGCCATCCGGACTGGCACCATGGCCCGCCTCGAATGTGCTGCCCGGGGCCACCCCAACCCCCAGATTGCCTGGCAGAAGGACGGAGGCACAGATTTCCCCGCTGCTCGGGAGCGACGCATGCACGTCATGCCAGATGATGACGTGTTTTTCATCACCGATGTGAAAGTAGATGACATGGGGGTTTACAGCTGTACCGCCCAGAACACTGCCGGCTCAGTTTCAGCTAACGCCACTCTGACTGTCCTAGGTTCGCCTGTTGATACACTATGTGCATGTGGGAGGGGGTTCTGAAATTGCACAGATGCCGAGAGGAAAGGTTGTCCACCCGCTCTGTGCAGCCTGCGGTGGGGAGGTGGGTGTGGGGGGCTGTTTCTACTTTGCTTAAGATTGTCTTGATCAAATGGCTCAATCTCTTAAAAATGATAGGCAGTGAATTGAGAGTCTTCATTCAGAGCAAGGGTTAGGCTTAAACTTTAGTGAGAGCTGCCCTTTGACCTGGGCAGGAGGGGACTGAGCTCTGTCACTGGACAGCCTGGAAACAATAGAAGCCTTTCTGGCCAGAGGTTGGCCAGCCCCCAGAATGCCTTTTATGATTTAGTCATTGTGTTAGAGGCTCTTCTGAAAAGCTTGCCACTCTGATACAAGATCTTACGTGGCATTTCACTGGGATGCTGAACTGTCTTTTATCCACAAGGCAGATCTGTAGCACATGGGGCCTGCAGAATGACCGTAAGATCTTCACTGACTTCTTGCAGAAACTCCGTCCCTGGTGGTGCCTTTGGAAGACTGTGTGGTGTCTGTAGGAGAAACAGTGGCACTCCAGTGCAAAGCCACCGGGAGCCCACCACCCCGCATCACCTGGCTCAAGGGGGACCGGCCTCTGGGCCTCACTGAGCGGCACCACTTCACCCCAGGCAACCAGCTGCTTGTTGTTCAGAACGTGGTGGCAGAGGATGCAGGCAGATATACCTGCGAGATGTCCAACGCCCTGGGCACTGAGCGAGCTCACAGCCAGCTGAGTGTCCTGCCCACGCCTGGCTGCAGGAAGGACGGGACCAGCGTGGGCATCTTCACCATTGCTGTGGTGTGCAGCATCGTCCTGACCTCTCTGGTCTGGGTGTGCATCATCTATCAAACCAGGAAGAAGAGTGAGGAGTACAGTGTCACCAACACAGGTCAGGCTCTTGGGAGGAGGACAAGCAGTGACATTTGTCAGGCTAGGTCCAGAGGCTTTGTCAAGAATTTCATTACGTTCAGTCCTGTCAAACCTTTGGGAATGTGGAGGCACTCTGGATGGCTGAGGCTTTGGTCCCATCGGCACCATTTAAACTTTCTGGAAGTTAGTACTGAACGGGAGCACTGTCGTACACGAGTCTGGGAGGAACTCTGGTTGCACACAGGTCTGTGTGTCGTCCTCGGGCCACGTGTGGCTTCTTCCTAAAATGCCTTTACGGTGCTGTCTTCTGTTGGTTCTGTCTTTCCTGTCATCCTCTGTTTCATGGACTCAGCAGCAGTCTGACTGAGGGAGGGTCAGCAGGCTCCATGAGGCAGCGGCTCTGCACAGCCTCTGTGGCCATTGTCGGGTGGGTCCCTGATGGTGGATACGTATCTGCATTTCTTGTCAGAGGGCTGGATTGGGAACCCTGGCATCTGACTGTCTTGTCTCTTTGCAGATGAAACCATTGTGCCGCCTGATGTCCCAAGCTACCTCTCTTCTCAGGGGACCCTTTCTGACCGACAAGAAACCGTGCTCAGGACCGAGGGTGGCCATCAGGCCAGTGGGCACATTGAGAGCAATGGTAAGGCCTGAGTGTCAACAAAGCAGACCTGACATAACTGTCTCCAGGGTAGCTGCCTGGCGTTAGACCAGGCACACTCGGTGAATCAGAAGGTTGCACGACAGAAGGCTTCAGTGGTGTTTTTGTTTTGAACTCAGCCTGAGCACCCTTCTGCAAGGTTTAAAAATCCTGTCCCCCAGAAAGTCCCTATGCTGGGCTCAGTTTCTGCTAGCCAAGACAGGTAGGATTACCTGGAATAAGAGCTGCAGAGGACCTTACAGGGTATGAAACCAACCCAATCCTCGTATAGGGGAAGAGCCCAGGTCTGCTCTGTGCTCCCAGCTTTCTTATACTACAAAGCTCGCACCAAGGTGAGGTAGTTGGGGCTGTGTGGAGCCTGAGCAGAGTCAGGGTTTAGCCTGTGAGAACGCTTATCTCACAAGGTTCTGAGTGCTCACAGGCCACCTGGTGGGAAGGAAGTAGCAGAAATTTCCCCCGCTGGACCCTTTGAAGGTCATTTTTTAAAAATGACTGTGTTCTAGTGGCTTTGTCCGCACTCCTTTTATAAGGCTTATTGTGGAACGTATAGGCCCAGAGTTCTAACGGTGTGGCATCTATTGCAGGTGTTTGTCCAAGAGATACAGGCCTCTTTCCAGAGGTTGACGCTCATGGCGTTGCACGCATACAGCCAAAGCTCTGTGTGGGGTATAATAAAGAGCCCTGGAAAATGACAGAGAAAGCCGAGAGAACCCTTGGTCCACATAAAACAGGTATGAAATGCTTTCATCAGGAAAAATATTTTATTCTCAAAATCAAACGGAAAGGGAGCTATAGTATTGGTCTACGATGATGTCAGTTTTGTATTCAGCTATAAACACAAAGCTCTGTGTTTGGCTCACTTTTAATTCCAGAATTAGATGTGTATGAAATCTACAGTATGATCAGTCTGAGTGTAAATTTTATGATTTATAAGCAAGTAAAATAAGGGGCAAGGCTAAACAAAACGGAGAATCTTAGTACTTTTTCCCCAGGGCTATCTTGAGACTATTGAGACTAAATTTCTAATTGCTTGGAAGACTCTTGATACTACATGGTACCTAATTCAAATGGGATTGTTTTTCTGGGACTATATTCTCTGAGTAAAAATTAATCTCAGAACATGTAAATGAAGTCCCTGTTCATCATTAGTGGCTTGGTGTTGCCCTGGTCCTCCTGTGAGTGCACGTGGCAGTGTGGAGTACTTGTTAGTTGATGTAAACGGGGCTTTCACCTTGCAGCAGTGGAGGGAAGGGCCTGCTCCTTTGTGTATGGACAGAGACATGGATGGCAGTGGTTCTGACCCGTCTTTGGCTTTATTCTCCAGAGCCCAGTGGCCCGGTCGTATGCAGTGACTGCAGCCCTGATGTGGCCAGCTACTCCAAGGAGCAAGCCTTCCACCCTCAGCCTGCATCCAGGGACGGTGTACAGCCAAGTACAACAAGCAGCCAGGAGTCCAGTCGGAGTGACCGAGAACATTCTCCGCATCCCCCAAGCAGTGGGACTGTTGATGGGTCCCGTGCCAATTGCAGGGGTTCCCTCTACCCCAGTAACCATGATAGAATGCTGACATCCTTGAAGAAAAAGCCAGTGGCACCTCTAGATGGAAAAGGTAGCTTTTTATTGCCTACTGAGGCATCACTAGTAGGTGGGTTGGGACCCACTTAAATGGTCAGGGCTGGTAGAGGCATCTGACATGGCCTCTGTTTTCTCGTAGGAGGTTCTTCTCGGACTTTAGCAAGGCGGTGTGAGCCAGACTCCCTAGACCTACAGCCTACATCCGCACTAACTTCAGCCAATCCTGAGCTTATGGAAGCTGCCTCAGACTTTCCCGCTGTCCCCAGTGAAGCTGAGCACTTGCTTCTTTCCAACGGGCACCTCCCCAAGGCATGCGACTCCAGTCCTGAGTCCACACTACTGACAGGACAGCTCCCCAGGAAACGGAGTGTGCCGCTGTTGTTTGCACCAAAAGTCTAGGCTTTGTCTACCTCAGCCCTCATCTATCGGTCTCATATAGGAAAGAGGCAGGAGAGGCTGTGAGGAAGCTTGGGTTCGAGCGTCAGTGAGTTGTATATAGTTTTAACTTTCACGTGGAGTATCAGTAGTTCAGAGGACTTGCGTCTGAAGCACAGAAATGCAAGAGGCTATTGTGTACAAAAGGCAGAAAAAGTATTTGATACCATTGTACATAAGAGTTTTCATATATATTATATATCTTTTACAGAGCCTATTTTGATCTTTAGTGCATGGTTAACAAAAAATATTGTACATTTTTGGCAATATTATTTTTCATATCAGGTTGCTGTTTAATTCGGGGAGGTTGGGATAGCTCTGTGCCTTAACGCATGAGGGGGATTTCTAGAAGCTAAAAACACATTTGCTCCCAGTAGTTGGGGTGGGAAGGGTCAGACCCCCAGGGTGCTCTACAATCAGAGCGCTCGCTCCTGAGTCGGAAGTAACCTCTCGTCAGTATTGCTCACCTGTGGGCGCTCCTCCCTTTCCAGCCCAGAGGTGCACGTGTCATTTGCCTGTGCAGTGAAGGACTTTTTGGTTTTTCTTTAACAAGCAGAGTGAGGGTGTTAATCCACTGCAAGCAAGTAGTCAGAAAATGACGCACTGCCCGCTGCCTTTGATGCTCACTTTGTGATAAAAGCAGATGTGGTCTGGTATCAGTCAGTTGTCATTTGAGGCTTCTTCTTAAGATAAAGGCTGCTGGTGTTGATACCTGTGGATTTTTCAATAGTGATGTTTTAGTTTTGCCGATATGATGAATATTGCATTGGCCTTGGGGGATAAAAAAGGATAAATTTCTTCCTTTTCAGGGCTCGCTTATTTCTACTGAGAACCCCCAGAGCAGGCCTGTCCATGTCACCCCCTCACACAGACAAAATTGGGCTTGGACTGCACAAGAGGCAGGCCCTGACCTGGGTTCTGGGTCTGTTTGCACATTTTGGACCCACAGCTCACCATCTTGTGAGTGCCAACGCGAAATTCAGTAAAAATCAAATTGAAACAAATAAGGTCCTTAAAATCTCAGAAAGCAAGCTCCTTTGGCAAAAAGCTGAAGGTGGGTATTGACAGAATGGGTTACCTGTTTCAAAAGGTAAGCACGTTCAGTTTTTTCCTCAACACTTCACTGATTGTTACTGCCACAAAATATGTGAATCTGCTGCTTCTGAGAGGCAATGTGAAAGAGAAAGTATTACTTTTTATGTACAAAGTTATTTATTTATAGAAATTTTTGGTACAGTGTACATTGAAAACCATGTAAAATATTGACGCATCTAACAAATGGCACTGAAGTGTCTTTAATAAAGGTTCATTTATAAACGTTGGGCGTGTGATTGGGGTCCTTCTTCTAGGTACGTTAACCCCCAGTGCTTTATCCCGTTGGAGTCCAGAGTATCCCTTACAAATCCAGTCAGCCTGCCTTTAATTACTTTTTTCCCAAAAAAGGAGACTCGGCGCACACGACCGCTGCAGGGAAGGGCTTACCCAGCACTGCTAGATGCCTGAGGAGATCTCTCCCTTGGAATTTTTCTAAACCTGGAGCTTATTAGTCAAGTTCTAAAATCTCACAGTATGGCGGCCTTCCCATCGCATCCCTTTTATTTTCAGTGTTGAGCTTAAAAACTCCAGGCACAAACCTGCCGAGGAAGGAAGCAGCACACTGTTCCCAAAGCTGGCCAGGGAGGAGAGCTCTGGCTTCCCCAGAGGGCCCACCATGCCCGCTGCCCCCCAGAAGCCAGCTGGGCCCATCTAGTCACTTGGGCTGCAACTGCTTTCTTTCACACACCACGTGGGCTGCCGGACACTTCTCTGTAAAATAATACAATCATCTGTTCTTTCAGTGAAATCTGACGGTAATTAAAAACGGCAGCCAGGTCACCCAGAAAGAATGCTTGCTACGCACCTGTAGATCGTTCTTTTTAAACCAAGTTATAAGCTTACACAACAGGACTTAACCTGGGGGTGAGGGGAACACACACTAGCCATTTTTTAGAAAGTTATATCCATCTCTGCCTTCTGCTGCCTCCACTATCAGGTGGCAGGAAATGAAGGCTCAGCTACAGATGAAAGCCCTGAGGGGCCTGGCCATTACTGAACTTGTTTATTAAAGGGTTCTGAGAAAACGGTTCAAAGTACTGCTTGGGACATAATTCGTCTTTTCTCTTTTCTAACTTTCTGGCACACAAGCTGATGACTTCCTGCCGGCCAGCCTGTACCGTGGGGGACACATTTTAGGTGTGGTCATCTTAGCAGAATTGGATTTTAGCGCTGTGTTTTGTTCAGACGGCCGGACAGCTGCGCACCGGAAGGGAGACAGTTCTCACAGCAGTCCCCGTTCTTTTAAGAAGTGGACGTCGGGCTGCCTCTGATTCACGGGCGCTCTCTGCCCAGTTCCAACAGCAAGCTGCGTGTTTGGTCATAAGCACCAAGAAAGATGAAACCTCCCAGACTGATTGCTGCCATTCGAGGGAAGACACCTGCAAATAATCTAGAAAAAAGCAGGGGGAAAGATCTTAGTTTGTGTGTGTAAAAAAAAAAAGTTTTACCAAATTCCAGTACCACAGCTCGTTCAACTCAACACACCATGCTCATTAAGCCCCCACAGCACTTACAATGTGCTTTTCTTCTTCGTTAGAATGGCACTAAATTACATTCCCGAGTAGGCTTGTTGACGTTTGAGCCCAGCTGTTTGCTGGCTAAAGTGGCTAAATACCAAACAGCTTACTCGTGAGCGCTCAAAATTAAGTAGCGACTCTCCCAACAATAGTTCTTTTTAAACCTTCCAGACCATTTTCCCCCATGCAACCCTGTGAGATGATGTTCCCATTTTAAAGATGATGAAATCAATTTTTTAAAAAGGAGTCAAAGGGCTTCTAGGTGAGGCTGCTAGCTTTTCCTGCCCTGAAGTCTATGGTGGTCTCTGGTGGTGGTCCTGTGCAGCAGGGGAGATTTCTTAGACATCCCTGCTGCTCCTCTTGGTGACTCCTTTGCTGTTTCCTTAGAGACCCCCCAATGTGATGCCACAACAGGAAGTCAAGTCTCCACAGATTGTGTTTTCTCTTCCCCTAATTTAAGGACAGAAACAGCAAATGAGCTGCAGCTGGGAATGGAACCGCCTCCAGGCAGGCTTGTCTGCAGCACCACACAAGGCCAAAAAAACCAAACCATCTGCCATCGCGTCGATTCTGACTCACAGCGACCCTACAGGACAGAGTAGCACTGCCCTATAGAGTTTCTAAGGAGCCCCTGGCGGATTCGAACTGCAGACCTCTTGGTTAACAGCCATAGCACTTAACCACTACGCTACCAGGGTTTCCAAACAAGGCCAGTAAGCATTAATGTGGCAACTTTGTAATAATCAAAGAAATGGGAAATAAAAAAACAATGAGATTTAATGCCCTTCAGTATTAAAGATGCTAAAGATGAAAGTGGGAGCCATACACATCAGTATTACCGGGAACGTAAGAGGGGAATTCATTCTTTAACAACCCTCCCATAGCTATGTACGGGGCCTGTGCAGAAGCGACGCCACAGCCACTAACAACAAGCTGTGTACAGGTGTTTGTTCAGGGATGTGCATGGTGGCATTGCTGGTAGCAGAAAAGTGCCAACAACCCACCCACAGTGAAGTAATTATGGCCCAGCACGCTCGCACTGGACGATTATGGTAACAATGAGGTAGTCCGTAGGTACTGACGTAGAAAATACACCAGATAGGTTTAAAAGGTCAAGTCTGAAGCCATATGTATAATATGACTGCATGTTTGGAAACCACAGGAGGGACGGCTCCTAAACAGCTAACCATCACTTTCTTTGGAGGGTAGGAATATAGGAGGCGCTCCCTGCCTGTATTCCTGTAATATGTGGACGTCTCACCATGAGTATCACTTTTGTAAACAGAAAGCCAAAGTTAGAAAATCGGAACTAGGGGTTATACTAGTGAAAAGACATTGATTCTAGTCTAGGGTAAAAAATTGAAAGTGCTCAAGTTACAGCAACAACAGCTGTGCGTCTGTTAAGGTATGAAAAATAAGCTAACTGGTGGCTCTCCGAGAAGCGGCCAGGAAGGAAATCCCTGCTGGTAACTCACACGACCGCCCCAGCAGCCTCCTTTCTGCATAACTGGTGGGAGAGGTCAACTCACTGCCCTCTGTATGTCAGCACCCAGATCGCCTGAGGAAAACAGGGACCTGAGAGCGGTTTTGTGGGACCCTTTTTAGTTAACTAGCAGGATTTAAAGTAAAATATATACATAAACTTAAGAACCTCTTTTTCTTGTCTAGGAAAATTCTATGGAAAACCAAAACACACTTGTAAGGAAAAAAAAAAGTTGTTCAGCTCAGTATCATGCAAATTGTTTTGTATGAGGAGGTTGGTGAGCGCAGAAATTCGTAACTGACTGCTTTGAGGCTCCTGAGTCCCTCTGGCCTGAAAAACAGATTCATCTCACTGCCCCTGTTCTACAAAGAGAAAGGGGTGGGGGGGTGGGAGGTGAGCAGAAGTCCTGTTTGCCATGGAATTCTCCAGGGCTTTGAACCGGTTCATTCCGGTTCAAACCCCTGCTGAGAATTTGCATTTCCACCCTCAGTATGTCTGGAGTTCAAAGCCCTGAATTTTCCCTCCCCTTTTACTATCTACTCCTAAAAGCCAAAGTCTTGTTCAGCTTTCGCTGCTAATGAGCTCAGCTGCCCCTAGCAGGAGGCAGATGGAAGCAGTTTATGGTTTCGCTAGATGACAATTGAATCTATTACCATAATTACAGCCTTAAAGTAATTTGTACCAGTGAGCACCCCAACCAAACTGGAGGCAAAGACGACTCCGAGTGGAACAGGGCTGTGTTCTAGCAACCACACGTCAAACGTGTAACAAATGTACAGCGTTTAGCATACCGCTCATGGCAGGAGCAGTTACTATATAAGGACACAGTCAAGAAAACAAAAAGCCAGTCAATTAACTCTAACAGAAGAAAAGCAGGAAGGAGCAATCGGGACAAGCAGACGTCCATCTGCTTTCTGCCTCCTGCACTGAATGAGCGTATGGTATTTTAATCTTGGAGAAACCACTTTGCCCTGGAGCAGATCTTCCAAATAGGCACCCAAGCAGTCTGCTCCTGTGTGAATCCACCGGGAACCTGGTTTTTTTTTTAGTGTTCATTTACCCCAAGAGGTTAACGCCATTCCAGTGCAAGAGGGGGAGCCCGTACGACTGAGAGAGAGAGAGAGACTGTGTGCGTGCGGGTAAGCTCTGTGTGGGAAGCCGCGGACTGGGAGCAGGCCCGAGACACAGCTTCAGGGCTGAGGATGACCAGGACCACAGTTCAGAGCAGCTGCCCAGGTCTGGAGGGCTGTTTTTGGTTTGCTTTTTCAATTTTTTTTTTTTGCTAAATTATTTGTCTTCTTTTATCATATTACTGAGGAGGCTAATTAAAATGCATTTCTAGGTTGGAAGTTAGATCTGGATGAAATGAAAACCACTGCTGCCTAGAACACCCTACTCATGATTACACTGTGCACTCTAACTATAGCCCAAGCCTTAAGACTTTGAAGAGATTGCGAAAATCCAAACTACATTCGCAGAGCTGACAATGCGGACAGAAAAGAGACAGGCCCTGCTCTGGCTGTGGCACTGCCTAGTGACTGTACAACATAGAGTCCACCGCACAGCTGAGACAGGCAAGATCTCTTCTCAGGCTATTCAAGAACTGTCCTTCTCTACAAGCTTCGGTGGCCGTGGTTTTGCCATCCCCGAGTACAATCACTTTCTCAGGAAAGGCAAACTCCGCAGAGCTGAGGGCAGTGGCAGAGGGGTTGGTCAGTAGTTGCCAGAGAAGCTACTATGAAATATATGGAAACAAGACAGTGAAACTCAGCAGTTCAGCTTGTGATGATCTAAAAAAGCTACTGCGCACACATCTCCATGTGTGGCCCCATCACTGTTTGAACTACTTATGGTTATTTTATACCTGCCAATGAATAAGCTGCTCTAGAGCTCGTTTTTCTCTCACCATTTCTTTGTTAAATGTAGAATCAGAGCAAGAATGAATGTGCCTCGGAGAGGAGCAGATCCGTACCCCTCACAATATATTAGCCACAGACAGCAGACTCCTGGTATACCACCACACTTCCCTCCCAGGCTCACGTTTGACCTCAATAATTAATGCCATCTCCCTCACGGTGAAACCCACCCAGCCCAGCCCCGTCTCAAAATCCTGAAGTCCTTCAGGCAGCCACCACCAATCCACCAGAGTTGTCACAAAGAACCACCCAATGCCATCTACTTTCCAGTTGGAAATTTTGAGGAGGGGGTAGGGTCGCTCTCCTGCAAACACCTTAACTGGGGCCTAACCTACCTGGTTCATGCTACCCAGACTATCAAATAATTGAAATTAAAACCTGCCAAATGCACCCAAAAACTTTTCTTTTCTTTTTGGGAACTACAACCCAATAAATGATCTCACACAGCGCTGGGATGCAGTGGCAGCAGCACCGTCCCAAGAGAAAGCCTAGGGGCCCTGCTCTGCCGCAGCGCTGCTCTGTACACTGGCAACCCGACCACGAGCTCACTCCTGACCTACTCCACAAGGAGGCTGCTGCTGGTTCTCACAGGAAAATTCCTGGTAGATGATTTCAAAGAGAAAATCATAATTTCATATATCCATACAGATCAACATTTAAACAGCTTTACACGTTTATGCCGTAAAGGCAATGCTGAAGAGAGAGCTCCTCATATAATATTAGCCAGAAGTTTGAGGCACTTAGTCAATAGTATAGAACAGTGGTTCTCAACCAAGGTATCATGCACCACGGTGTGTTGAAAGTAATTTGTTACTAATAATAGCTAAAGTACCCAAACCACAAACACTTGCTCTAACGATGTTACCCTTGGTCACTCGGCACCCCTGCATTGTGTAAACCAAAACCTATTTTAGTAACGCTGCAGCCCATCACCTGGCTGTGACTGTCCTCTAACATCAAGATGAGCAAGGCTGAGAATCACTGGGTTGGAATATTTCATCAAATTGATTGTGTGATATGATCTCATTTATAGGGTCGCTATGAGTCGGAAGCGACTCGACGGCAATGGGTTTTGTTTTTGGTTTTTTATACAACACCAAATGGAACATTTTAACAATATCAATAAATATTATATAACAATATAAAAAGAACACTAACTAGGACAAAAGGAGCCCTGGTGGCACAGTGGTTAAGCACTCTGCTGCTAACTGAAAGGTCAGCAGTTTGAACCCAGCAGCTGCTCTGTGGGAGAAAGATGTGGCAGTCTGCTTCCGTAAAGATTACAGCACTGGAACCCTATGGGGCAGTTCTACTCAGTCATACCAGGTCGCTGTTAGTCAAAATCTGACTTGATGGCACCTAACAACAACAACAACTAGGCCATAAGCAGAAGGAAGGAAAGGTGTTCATCCAGTCTCGGCTAAAGGACCTCAGAGGAAGAAGAAAGAGGCAGGGAGAGGTGGAGAGGCAGCTGGCCATTCCTCTCGTCCTTACCCTGGCAGCCCCTGTGTCCGCCAGACCCCACGCAGAGCAGAGAGAACGCCCCCACCGGCAGTGCTGGAACCCACCTGGAGAAAAAGACAAAGGTGACGTAAACCATTTTACGAAACTCCCCCAACTTAACAGCTGGCTCGCAGATATCCTCAGGTACAAGGACCCTACCACGCTCATTTAGGACACAGTTTCAAATAGACACGGGTGTTTCTTAGGGTCCTCTGTATCCTGCTCAGCCAGAAATGCTTCCATTCAGCCCTCACAGACAACTACTGACTTGGCCCGTGCCACGTGGGAGGCTGCTCTTCTGGGTTATTTCTCTCACAATCAAACCATCAGCAGAGCTCGCCCAGATTATTCATGTTCAACTATTTAACAGGAAAAAGACAGAAAGTAATATTAACCCAGGAAGGATGGGGTATAACCAGTACAAATGGCAGAATTATGACACTTACCTAAGTAGCTAATAAACACATTTAACTACAATATATATCTGTGCAGATATATTGTACCTGAATCGAAGCATAAGTAAATCGGACAGCCCAGATTATAGGATTATCCATAGGACAACTGGAAACTTCAGTGGTGTGGTGGTTAAGTGCTATGGCTGCTAACCAAGAGGTCGGCAGTTCAAATCCGCCAGGCGCTCCTTGGAAACTCTATGGGGCAGTTCTACTCTGTCCTACAGGGTCGCTATGAGTGGGAATCAACTCGACAGCAGTGGGTTTGGTTTTGGTTTGGTATAGGACAGTTGGAGTGCTGGTAGCGCAGAGGTTAAGAGCTCGGCTGCTAACCAAAAGGTCAGCAGTTTGAATCCATCAGCTACTCCTTGGAAACCCTATGATGCAGTTCTACGCTGTCCTATAGGGTCACTATGAATCGGAATCAACTCGACCGCAACAAGTTTGAGTCTGAGAGTTATTACCTACGACAGCATAACAGCTCTGTTTACTTACATAATGTAGGTAAAAAATGATTCTGAAATGTAAAATGCTATATAGACGCTGGTCACAGTGACGACTGTGGATATCGGCGTGTCAACATCAGCTTCAGCAGTCTCACAGGGCTCTTATGGGAATACTGGCAGAGGGCTGCCGATACTTCAGGAAAGTGCCATCTGCTTTTATTCACTTTATACACACATACGTTCTAGCCCTAACAGATACAGTAGGCACCTGGCGTATCGACATTACATTATTTTACTACCCACCTTTGCCAACATAATTCTTGTCTTTGCCACATCTAGAGGCGTGGTGACTGCAGCCGCAAATCCACCTGTGCAGATAAAAATACCCAACACACGAGGGAGATACTGTTTACTGAATAGATGGTGATCTTATCATTTTTATAATTTCTCATAACTCTGCCAAAGTCACTTCTTTATTACTATGTCCACTTGACCAACTCAAAAACAGATGCACACACGTAAACCCTTTATCCATGTGCTTTGGTTCTTTTGCAGTGATTCCGAATTCATATAAAAAGAGGTGACCAGATACTGCTTTACATACTCAGGTAAAAAAAACGGGGCCCTGCACAATTCCTTGCTGTTTCGTATGCTAGCAAAGGAACCCGAGTGTGTGCACACGCAGTATGTGTGCACACGGTCAGTTCCCGCTCTCGAGAGGACAGGCTCCTCCTGACTCCAAGTAGCCATGCCTTCCCATGGGCAACTGTTCTTGAAACTGGCTCCAAAGGCTTCTGTCGTCGTGACTCTGCACACGGCAGAGTGGACAAATACGTGCGTCGCTATGGGGAGTTTTGGTATAACTGACTGGATTCTTCAAGCTAAAAGATTTACAAGGTCAAGCTTTCTGTATTTCACAGACTTCCTGATAACAGCCCAGTTAGAGTAACTGCATTTCTAAGCTCTCTTCTGCATCTCCTCAGAGTCAGTCTTGTCCTTCCTCTGGCTTCCTTCCTACCTTCTCTCTTCTCTGTTTAAATACTGTGAGTTCCAAGCTGTCCACAGAATTTAAAGCTGTTCACATGTGTGCACAGAGGAATGGGAAGACTTTTTTTTTCTCCTTAAAAAAACAGAAACCACAGTTTATAGTGTCAATATTTTATTTAATATGGTACAGAGATACATTTTAAACCCCAAGACGCCCTGAGGTGATAAATCAAAGGTTCTCAGAAGTAATAAACCCAAAAGGGCTTTCTAAAGATTTGGCTAGCAGAAGCTAGGGTGAAAGAGGCCACTGTATAAGGGCTGAGCAGAGCGTGTGTGTGCCAGGGGAGCTCCAGAAATAGCACTCCTCTCCCTCTAAGCCCTGTGGCGTATGACAAGAAGGCCACTTGATCTCTGCCAAGTACCTCTCTAAATATGTTGCCAAAATAAGATCATTACACTGAACCGCCTCCATTTGGTAACATTTATGAAGACACTGACTTTTTAAAAGATGTACCTATTTATGTTTTTATGTTCCATTTTGGTTACCCATGAGTGGCGCGTAATCTTAGGGAGTGTTAATTAACCTGAATATTAGAATCCCCTTTGTTTTAGCCACCTTTGCATTACCGATACCTGAAACTCGTTCCTCCAAGTTCAAAAGTTGCCTAAAATTCAGAGACTTATTCAATTTCAAGTCTTCTAAAATTTTGTGGAAGCAGTCCTGAAATCCTACTCTTTTATTTTTTTTTCTTTTAACCACAGATTCTGCCCTAGAGGAGTAAGTACACTTTTAATTGTGGAAAAGAGTCCAAGAAGGCATCACATACATCAAACAAAAGATAGTAAGAAACCAAGAGGGAGGGAGGGAGTGAAGGAAGGAGGGAACCAGGCAACGAACCTATATTATCCCAGAATTTCCCACCCTGAAATACTATATTTGGTTTTGTTTCCCTTACTGGCTATGAAGTCTAGCAGCATCCAGCAAGAAAAAGAACTCTTCTTTGGAGCCAGAAAGACCAAAGCTTAAATCTTTGCTCTGCTACTTGACTGGCCTTGAGTAAATTTCTTATTTTCTGAAGGACCCCACGAGGATAGGTACTCTCATTATCCCATCTTACAGGTGGAGAAACTGAAGCTCAGAAGTTGACTAACTTGTAAGAAGGTTGGACTTTGTGCAGAGCTGGAACTATTAAGTCTGTCTGGCTCCAGACCCTGGGCTCTTGGCCAGTGGTCTCCTATTGACCTCAGTTTTCTCATCTGTCAAGTACAGACAGTAATACCTACTTCCCATAAGAGGAGGATTAACTGACTCTCCGCAAAGTGTCTACAACAGTGCCTGGCTCACAGCACCCAACAAGTCAGTGGCTATTTCCTGGGTGGGCAGGGGTGTGTGAGTTTTCCTACTGTCGTTAGCCCAGCATACACAGTAAGCCCTCCAGCATGCTTAGCGGGTGCCCTGACAAGTGTCCAGAGTTTTTACAAATTGAAGATTTCAACTTGTCCTCTAAAAGGTAGGGAGGGGGACTGATATTTGTGGCATGCTTCCTTTGCATCTGGCACTCAGCACTGTGCTAGTCACTTGTGTTATTTCATCTCACTCGCACAGGTATTATTATTCCTGCCTCAGAGACAACTTGTGCAGCACCACACTGCCTGCATGGAGCCAGCACTCAAAGTCAGGCCTATCTTGGCTCCAAAAGTAGTGCTCTTTCCACTACATAATGCTTGGATATATATGATAAGACAAATTAAAATTTGAAAGTTAAGACTCAGAAGTGCAGATACCATTTTCCTATTTGAAAATGTTCACAGACTCTCCTAAAGGTTGACAAGCAAGGTCATTTGTCCTGTCTGGTCATTCAAACTTTTATGAGTCACCTATGTTGAAAACTACTTGTCTTCTAATAAATTTGGATACTGCAAATCAAACATTTTGGCTACAGCAAAGGTCTACCTTTCCTCCGCTGTGGGGTGCCTGACAATATTCTTTTAGAGATTTAAGAGGGTCAACAATCTGTCTCATTGAAGTAATGTGAAGAAAAGTTAAAAGACAAACACGCATTGGCTGGAATAGGTCCTAACTTAACTACCATGATGGAAACTGTGCTGTATGTAAGTTGTTAATAAATCAATTTGAATATCTTTAAATATAAAAAGATTTTTTTAATTCACGAATGTTACCATGTTTTTTAACGAGGCTCCAAGGAGGGCTTGTGAGGATAATAGAGTGAGGATAATGGGATGCGGAGACCTGGGCTTTCAGCTGAAATGTGGTTGTTTTCTACATTTTACCTAAGGGGGCTGTAAACCAGTGGTAATAAATATAAGGGACGTACTACCATCTTAGACAGGAAATACTTATTGGTGCTGCAGCTGTTGGCTCCCTTAGTGTTCAAGCCACACGTGAAATGATTTCCTGTGGTCTCCTCTAGAGTGAGATTTTTGTTGAATGTCAGGCTGACTGCTTTCAAGGACCAGATTGAGGGAAAAGTAAACTTTTACAATGAAACCGCATCTCAGGTGTCCTTGGGGAACAAATGCAGAGTGTTTATCGTCTTTAGACAAAGCAGCCACCTCCCTACAATAACAGGCCTGGAGTTGTCGCCTCCAGGCAGCAGTTGGGAATGGGGGGGGGGCACTGAGCTGAACTGGGGAGCCCTGCTGCCATTCCTGGCCCCCCAGGGCCTAGCCTCCCCTGACTAGTCTCGGAGGGACAGGAGCATCTTCATGCACCTCTTTTGCACGATCTCCAAACAAGGGTCCAGATGCGGAGAACTTAAACAACAACAAATGTGTATGTGTTTTAAAGATTGTGTCAAGCCTTCTCATTTGTTAACCAAAGACTCCTTTTCATCCTCTTCTAGAATTTTAAGCCATGGGGAGAGATCTCCTTTCTTAGGGAATGTAAGTAGGTGTTTATTATGGGAAACTGATCACAAAACACTAGGGTAGCAAATAGCATTACAGTAGTAAATACCATAATTACTTAGACTGCATTACGGTTTATGTTTAGAAGTTAATTTTAAGTGAGGAAGTTGGTAAAGTCATTTTATTTTTCCTACTTTAACCCCTGTCCAGAAGCCAAAAGAATTTGCAAGCCTGACGAGCCGTCAACACCTCCAATCTCAAGAGACATTTTTGGATATTTGTGCCAAATAGTTTACAGAACAAGCGTGGACAGGAGAGAATGCCAGGGATGGCACGGAGAATGGCTCATCTGCAACGAGTTAACCATCTTAAACTTGGGAAAGCACACAGGGATGAGCAATCTGACTTCTGCTTTAAGGGCTGGTTTCTTCACTGCCTTTATGGCCACGTCAGGGCCACATGGGTCTGAAAGTGCAGCGTGTTTAAGCCCGAGAGGTCTGACAGGGACCATCCGCCAAGATGGCCAGTCCTCGGCCATTTCTCTGCACTGTGTAACGCACACCGCTGCAACAGGCTCTTACAGAATACTGATCTTTCACAATTTAGAATATTTTCAAATGATATTTATCCTTCAGAAAAGTTTTAAAATAGTAACCTTGTTCCACTTGATCAACGTCTGTACCAAATAAAATTTCAGGGCAAAAAGGGTATAAACAAGAAATGCACTTATTTTATCTGTTGCTAAATAAATGTGGATCTAGTGACAAGCAGTGGAATTTTTTCAGACCTTATCAGAACCTCAGCTGAAGAAACAAGACGACTGTATCGGAGGAGATAACTATAAATTATACTTTTATTAAGGTATCATCCTTTGCAACTGATCATATGAATTACTGGGATAATAAACTTTTAATTTGCTGGATGGTGGTTGTTTTTATTAAAATGGTAACCATTCCCTACATCTACCCAGTTTTACAGATCACAAAACACGAACACATCCACTATCTGACTTAATCCCTGATGAAATGCCCTACAGCAGGAGGGTTGCTCCTACATTACAAGTAAGGAAACTGGCGCTCAGGAAGGTTTACTCATTCCTTAGCTGGAAGCAGAACAAGAGGCTTAACCATGCTCTAAGTGGGACAGCTCAGCCTGCATGAGCTGTGTGGCTTTGGCACATCACTGCCCTTCTTGTCCCCACAGGTGGCCTCAGCGTTCATGAGAGCACAGGGCTCCTGCACTCCTCAGGGCCACCTTAAGTGAGAGAGCCCGGAGGGCATCTTGCCCAGCAGTCAGGAGGTGCCTGGTAAAAAGGTTCTTTGCCCACTTCTATCTAAACGAGTGGGTATTATAGAGCATTATTCAGAAAGCGGTGCGGTGATGAATGCAAATGGTCTCATACTGTATTTGCAAGCAAATCTTTGAATTAGCTTCTTGAGGAATGGGGCCGGAGAAATACATTCATTTCAACTCATGGAATGTTACAGTATTGTAGACTTGAGGACATGGCTTTCCTTATCCAGGATGGCTAAATTTCCATAACGCTCACTTGGTCCCCAAGGCCCATGAGGAAGTCAACAGAAACGCACATTTCTCTGAGAGACTGGGGGATAACGACCCTGACCCCTGGAAAATGAATCCAGACCACCTACTCATTTAACACAAATGACTGTGCGTCATGTGGAAACAATTATCCATCACCATCACTCCGGGTTGGCTTCACATCTAAAGGCAAGTTTATTTTTTGATTATCGATTCTATAAGTCAAACAGCTCGAATTATTAATAAAGAATCCTGTTAAATGTATGTTTTCCTATTTCCTAGTATCTACAACAAAAACCCCAATCCAACAATCATTAAACAAAATGGAAAGTAATTATTTTCCAATAAAGTTGACATCCTTAGCCTATGTATCTGTCCATTTACTGACTTCACCTCTAAACTAGCAGTTTACAATTTTCCGGCAAATTTCCACTTCGTTTTATTTCAACTGTAATTCTAATTTACCTTATGTGCAATAATAAAATGTATTTCAATTGAAGACTGTTAAACCTATCACTTAATAAATTCTTCAAAGCATCCGGGTCCTCATTAAAACCTGCCTGGAAAATTCACACGCTGGCCAAGTGATGGCTAACACAACATTGCACACTGTCACTCTGCTCGTGGTTTGTCTAGAAAACGCTCAGATGTTGAGATCGCCGTATTTTCCACACAGAGAGGTTCAGCCTTGTTTAGCCTTCGGTGACCTGTGACGTATCCTCTGCTCTCCTGACACCAGTTAACCTGCAGCGCTGTCTGTCCGGCGTGTCACACGAACTGTGAATCACTGCCCTCTGCAGAGATGGCTTCACCCCACACCACTGCCCTGGGCAGACAGCTGCACGGCTAGCCCTGCCCCCACAGCAAGCCTCTTCCCACAGAAGGGTTTATAAATCATCTTTAAGATAATCCCAGGGCCTGAGTGAAGGCTTTAATAAAGATGAAAAGAAAAAGAAAAATTTGTCAAAAACAAATTGGTTGTCTTTCAAGTAGACACCTTTTCAGCAGGTTTTTTCCTCCCCTAAGACACTTTCTTTTCTTAAACAACTACTGGGGCTGTCTTCATCTAAACAATCTGGAATTTCTAAAGAATGTCGGTTTTGCATAGTTAATATTCTCACATTTTTCTCCCCCGCTTTGGTCTTCCCCAGTATAATATAATCCTTTGCACCTGCGAAAGCTCCACAGACTGCTGACTGCCAAGAATCCACCGCATGACCCTGCCTCCAGGACCAGAGCGCCTGTGTTTGAGGAGAAAGAAAAATACAAGTTATTAAATATTTGAATTTATCGGAACCTCCTGTGGGTTAGCTCTGGGGATGGGAACTTATG